>NC_062547.1:29222727-29865584 GCF_016906955.1 Phacochoerus africanus
GCTGTAAAGCAGATTTACAACTAGCACCTGCCCTGACAAGGCCTCCTGAAAATAAGACTTAGAATGGAGAGAAGGTAGCTGGTCTCTGAGGGGAGAACAGAATTGCCTAACGGTGATTTTTCATTAAATTTTACTGTGTGTTATATGATGCAACCCTGTCAACAAAAATTTAATTAACTATCAAGTTAAGAAGAAAAAATGAATTAAACTAAAAAAAAATTAAAGTAGGAGTTTCCATCGTGGCTCAGTGGAAACGAATCTGACTAGTAACAATGAGGTTGTGGGTTCAATGCTTGGCCTCACTTGGTGGGTTAAGGATCTACCATTGCCATGAGCTATGGTGTAGGTCAGCAACCACAACTCCAATTGGACCCCTGGCCTGGGAACTTCCATATGCTGTGGGTGCGGCCCTAAAAAAGCAAATAAATAAATAAATAAATAAACATTATAGTTGATTTACAGGGTTGTGTCAATTTCTGCTGCACAGCAAAATGCAGGAATTTTATTAAAGCCACACTGAGGCTTATAACCTGGGAAGCAGATTCTCAGAAAGGTCTGAGCATTGTTCCTCCCGTTAGAAGTCGAAGGCATCGTCATATACATTTTTGAGACAAAGGATCATACATCAAAATGACATACTGATATTTTACGTAAAGTTCGCCAAGGATACATAGTCTAGGTAAACACGTACAAAGTGAACAAGTCACTGTGATTTCCTACAACCAAAGAACACTATTCTTTAAAGAAGTTACATTGCTAGTGTCAGAAAAAAAGAGGAAAAAACATAGATCTTTATGGTTGAGCAGGCGCGCCCATCTCTAACGCGCGCTGGTTAATGTGTAATGCAGAGGCACATTGTATGTTAGGGAGGGAAGACGCCCAAAAAACACACAGAGCGAGTTTTGTTTCTTTCTTGTCCTGTTTTAAAATATAAATTTTATTTCATCACCTCCAATCCATCTTCTCTACAAAATCTTCCTTCCATTGCCTTGGAGAATGGATTTGCTTTTGAGATATAAAGGGAGGACTGAGTCCCACCCTAAAGGTAGCACAAGGCAGGAACAATCACTCTCTCTGGTTATATAATACAGCAAACACTCTCATTTATCTTCAACACTTGCTTTAAAATAATAAAACAGGAGTTCCCGTCGTGGCGCAGTGGTTAACAAATCCGACTAGGAACCATGAGGTTGCGGGTTGGGTCCCTGCCCTTGCTCAGTGGGTTAACGATCCGGCGTTGCCGTGAGCTGTGGTGTAGGCTGCAGACGCGGCTCAGATCCTGCATTGCTGTGGCTGTGGTGTAGGCCGGGGGCTACAGCTGATTCGACCCCTAGCCTGGGAACCTCCATATGCCGTGGGAGCGGCCCAAAGAAATACCAAAAAAAAGACAAAAAATAATAATAATAATAATAAAACACCTCCTGGCTGGCTCGTAGCATACATTTGGGAGTTCCCATCGTGGTGCAGTGGTTAACGAATCTGACTAGGAGCCATGAGGTTGCGGGTTCGATCCCTGGCCTCGCTCAGTGGGTTAAGGATCTGGCGTTGCCGTGAGCTGTGGTGTAGGTTGCAGATGCAGCTTGGATCTGGCGTTGCTGTGGCTCTGGTGTAGGCTGGCAGCTACAGCTCCGATTGGACCCCTAGCCCGGGAACCTCCATGTGCCGTGGGAGCGGCCCAAGAAATGGCAAAAAGACAAAATAATAATAATAATAATGATAGTAATAATAACAATAATAAAACACAGGGAGTTCCCATTATGGTTCAGTGGGTTCAGAACCCGGCTAGCATCCATGAGGATGTGGGTTCGATTCCTTGTCCTGCTCAGTGGGTTAAGGACCCAGCATTGCCATGAACTGCAGTGTAAGTTGCAGACATGGCTTGGATCTGGCGTTGCTGTGACTGCAGTGTAGACTGGCAGCTGCTGCTCCAATTCAAACCCTAGCCTGGGAACTTTCATACGCCATGGGTGCAGCCCTAAAAATAAGTACGTAAATAAATAAATAAAATAACACATACAGATGAAAAACAGGCAGGCTTCCTCTCTCTCCAGAGGCTTATTGAGATAAGTTTCTGTGGCAATAACTCACTTTGGGGGCTTCAGCTTTTCATTCATCATCTAAGGAACAGTCAAATAATACTTTCTAAGTTTCCTTCCAATTTTACACTTCTATGACTCAAACTCAAACGTTAAACAGAATTTAAATACAACTGAGTCAACCATAATTTAGCATTTTGGTGGTACCAGAAAGGCAGAAATAAGCAGTGAAGAACGGCGACAATATAATTTAGTCCAAACAAAACAGAGCAAAACACAGAACTGAGATACACAGAGAATTAAACATAAATTTCCTTCCTTGGCTTGGCAATCTATGTAATTACATCAATTCTTCACTTTGTGCCTTAGGTTATAATTTTGCTTTTAAAAAACAACCATCATTCTTTAGTGTGTTTTTGTTCTGACTTTACAAGAGGAAGCATCTAAGGATAAGATTGTTATTTATATGGAATAGGTAACAAATGCACATGGTACAAAAGTTTAAGGGTACAAGACCCTATACAGTGAAATATCTCCCTCTATAGCTCCCTCTTCCACCCCTCAGTCTCCTGGAGGCAAGCATCTGTCTCTTGGGTATGCTTTACTTTTTTTTTATTTTATTTTTATGGCCACACCCATGGTATATGGAAGTTCCTGGGCCAGGGTTTGAATCTGAGCCACACCTGCAGCAACTTGGGATTCTTTAACCTGCTGTGCAGGGCAGGGGATCAAACCTGTGCCTCTGCGGGTATCTGAGCTGCTACAGTCAGGTTCTTAACTCACTGCATCAGAGCAGCAGCTCCTATCTCTTGGATATCCTTGAAAAGGTGTTCTCTGGCTATATAAGTTAAGAATATGTTATAATTAGACTCTCTACTTTTCTTCCTTTTTTTTTTTTTTTTTTTAATGAGACACCTGCTTAGTTTCAGCTTCAGCTACAGCCTCAATGGCTGAGAGGAAACATTAGCTACCACATACATGCACATTCCAAGGAGAGTGGCCAACTTCCAACCAGGATTACAAAGGTAAGAATCAAAAACCAGCTTTGCAAACCTTAGCTGATTTTGAGGGTATAAGAAGCTTGAAGTTGGAGTTCCCTGTTGGCTCAGTGGGTTAAGGATCCGGTGTTGTCATTGCTGCAGCACAGGTTCAATCCCTGGCCCAGGAGCTTTCCCATGTGGCAGGTGCAGCGTCCCCCCACCAAAAAAAGGGGGGGTCCTGAAGTGTCCAGAGAGGGGGATCTTCTTTAGGGAGGATTGTGTTATTTCCTCATGTCCATGGAGGTAAGGAGGATAGTGTTTTCTCTTGCCTTAAACCAAAAAGAAGGCTTCAAAGAGACCACTTCTAGGGCTGGGCTGAATTGCATCCCTCCGAGTTGGGGGAGCATGGAGGGGAACATGGTGGAACGGTGTCTGATGCACGCCTGGGAAATCTAAGGTGAGAAGTTACGGCTTCAGGTCTGAAGAGACAGAGAGTGGAGAGACCAAGCCTTCCTGGGAGTGATCTGCGGGGGATATGAGGACCAAGGTGAAAACCAGCTTAAAAATTACATTACCCAGTTGGGCTGCCTGGAGCAGCATGAGACCCCAGGAGAGAGTAATCATCAGATGTGCAAGGGCTGAGGGTTAGAAGTGCAAATGGCCTGCCAGAGAAAAGCATCAAGCACATCACAAGAATTGCACTCAAGGTTCCTAGTTGGGGGAATCTCTGAGAAAACCATAGAAGACATCAAGACTCAGCAACCAGAATCTGCTACGCCTGGAAAGTGCAACTGGAATTACCTGTTTGTCAGTCAAGTGTGACCTTTTCTACCCGTTTCTTCTCCCTCTTCTTTTAACCATGAAGAGACAGAGCAGCTTAGAGAAGGAGGTGAGAGGCAATAGAGGACCAAGGCTGAGAAGAAGCCCCCAGACTGCCCACTCCCCAGGCTTATAGCATAGCTGAGCTGGAGGAAGAATAAGGTCTAATTTACAAAGGAATCTGGAGTTTCAGTTATTTCACTGGTCTGACCAATTTAATTACAGAAATGAAACTATCACTGGAAATAAAAGTGTTCAAGAGACTTTTCTTTTTTCTAAGAGTGTCCCCAAAAATTATGATCTTTCGAAAGATTTCCTCTGAGGTTTAAAGGGATAATGAAGGGAAAAAGTAAAGTTGCTTTTTACTTATACCTTATTTTGAGCGTGACCCATTTAACAGGATTTTTACAAGAGCATATATGTGCATACCATACATACTGTTCTATGCTTTTTTTATATAGCTGGGTGGCTGTTCTCTATTAGTATATATAAATTTACTGCATTCTTTGAAACAGCTGCATAGTAGATCATTTTAAGGATGTACGATGATTTATTTTAATTGTTCCCTTTTAGGGTGTCATCGACATATTAGAAAGTCTTAATCGGTAAAGAAAAATGGATAAAAAAACTGAAACAAACACCTTAATGCTTCTACTATACTTGAATTAAACACACTTTCTAAGTATCTCTTTATTTTATGTGAAAGATGTTTGTCTTTAGAGGAAATTTGTTTAAAAAGAAAAAAAAAAAGACCTTCGTTGCTCAGCTTGAGAGTAATCCACATCACACTTAATTATCCACTGGATGAGCTTCTTGACTTGTCTGATGATCACTAACCATTGAAAGCTGAACCTGAAAGCTTTCAATAATAAGCAAAGCAATTATGATTAAATTCCTTCTGGAACCTGGCTGAGCCACAAACAAACATGTTCCACCTGTTTCAAAGTATAACATATTAATACTACATAGGAGGGTTGGGAGTTCCCTTTGTGGTGCAGTGGAAACAATTCGACTAGGAACCATGAGGTTGTGGGTTCAATCCTTGGCCTTCCTCAGTGGGTTAAGGATCTCGTATTGCTGTGAGCTGTGGTGTAGGTCGAAGACGCAGCTCAGATCCTGCGTTGCTGTGACTGTGGCATAGGCCAGCAGCTGTAGCTCTGATTCAACCCCAGCCTAGGAACCTCCAGGTGCCACGGGTGTGGCCCTAAAAAGCAAAAATAAAATAAAATCACTTTTTTTGGGGGGCCACTCCCTCGACAGTTAGAAGTTCCCAAGCCAAGGACTGAACCCAATCCACAGCAGTGCCAATGCCAGATCCTTAGGCCACCAGGGGACTCCAAAAATCACTTTTTGTCAAACAGTTTTGTGTGGGAGTTCTGTTGTGACTAGTGGTAAAGAAACTGACGAGGATCAGTGGGAACTCAGGTTTGATCCCACACCTCGTTCAGTGGGTCAAAGATCCCACGTTGCCCTGAGCCATGGCCTAGGGCGCAGCCATGGCTTGGACCCTGCAGTTGCTGTGGCTGTGGCATAGGCTGGCAGCTGTAGCTCTGATTTAACCTAGTCTGGGAACATTCATATGTCTGTTTAGACCAAAAAAAGCACAAAGAAACAAAAAACAGTTTTGTACTTATTATGGTCTAAATTCAAGACTAATGTTAACTCATTTAATCCTTAACCCTAAGAAGCAAGTTTTGTCCTTTTTTTGGAGCCATATCCACGGTATATGGAAGTTCCCAGGGTCAAATCAGAGCTGTAGCTGCTGGCCTACACCACAGCCCCAACAACGCCAGATCCTTAACCCACTGAGCAGAGCCAGGGCTCAAACCAGCATCCTCATGGATACTAGTCAGGTGCATTACCACTGAACCACAAATGTAACCCCCAAGTTTTGTGCTTCTATCCAGTTTACAGTTAAGGAAATTGAGGGCTAGAGAAGCTAAGTAGCTTAGCCAAGATCATATAGTTAGAGAGTAACAGAGCCAGGATTTGAATGCAGAAAGTCTGGCTCCAGAGTTCATGATCAGAGTCACATTGTGGTCCCTCTGTAGGCAGACATGAATCTATCACATCATTGTGAAGATGGAAGCCTTAAGGCGTGCGTGTTTTTTAAAAAGCAGACCTAGTCCTCAAAGCCATGGTCCTCAACCCCATCATCATTAACAACAAACTATGACGATGAGTGCACACCACACAGAGGATGCCTGTGGCCATATGGATAAGAGAGATACCACATGGCCCCCGATCTTGAAAGGATTTAACCTAATTTCCCTGTTGGGCCAAAGGAGATTGCCAGAGGCTATATTCTATGGAGCTACCAGGTTAGTTCCGGACGCGGGGCGGGGGGTGGGGGATACTACAGCCTAATAATTAAATCCAAATGGGAAGGAAAAAAAAAGAGAGAGAAAACCAGAATGCAAATTCAATCCGCTTGGGACTGGAGGAGAGCTAATATGTGAGATGGTTTGAAGCAGACTAAAGGAGGAGTTCCCACTGTGGCTCAGTGAGTTAAGAACCTAACTAGTATCCATGAGGATGCCGGTTCCATTCCTGGCCTTACTCAGAAGGTTAAGGATCTGGCATTGTTTCAAGCTATGGCATAGGTCACAGAGGTGCCTCAGATCCAGCTGTGGCTGTGGTGTAGACCAGCAGCTGCAGCTCCAGCTCTGACTGGAACCCTGTCCGGGGAACTTCCACATGCTGCAGGTGTGGCTCTAAAAGGAAAAAAAAAAAAATGAAAACAGACTAAGGGAGAGAGATCTTGAATCTTTTCCTGGCTGAGAGTTTAGGTATGAGCCACAGATCGTTACCAGAGGTCTCTGATGTGGGAATGCTAAGAAGAGTCAAAGAGCAAACTACTGCGTTTGGAATGGATAAGCAAGGAGGTCTTACTGTATAGCACAGGGAACTATATCCAATCTCTCTCTCTCTCTCTCTCTTTTGGGGGGGCCACATCTGAGGCATATGGAGGTTCCCAGGCTAAGGGTCGAATCATCAGAACTACAGCTGCTGGCCTATGCCACAGCCACAGCAACTCAGAACCTGAGCCACGTCTGCGACCTATACCACAGCTCACAGCAACACCAGATCCCCAACCCACTGAATGAGGTCAGGGATTGAACCTGAGTCCCTGTGGATGCTAGATGGATTTGTTTCTGCTGAGCCACGATGGGAACTCCTATATCCAATCTCTTGTGATAGGACATGATGGAAGATATTATGAGAAAAACAATGTATATTTATATGTATGACTGGGTCACTTTGCTGTATAGCAGAAATTGGTACAACATTGTAAATCAACTATAATTTTTTTTAGAAAGTAAAAAAAGAGTTTCTGTCGTGGTTAATGAATCTGACTAGGAACCATAAGGTTGTGGGTTCGATCCCTGGCCTTGCTCAGTGGGTTAAGGATCCTGTGTTGCCATGAGCTGTGGTGTAGGTCGCAGACACGGCTCGGATCCCGCGTTGCTGTGGCTCTGGTGTAGGCCAGTGGCTACAGCTCTGATTCAACCCCTAGCCTGGAAACCTCCCTATGCTGCGGGATCGGCTCAAGAAAAGGCAAAAAGACAAAAAAAAAAAAAAAAAAAAAGAAGGGTCAAAAAATTTAAGAGTTAAACCCCGTATGCATAGATCATGTTTTTCCATCTAACACTTGTGAAATAAAGGCTCCAACACACTACTTCTGAAGTCGGGACAGTACTCTTTTAATAGTAAACACTGGAAATTTACATGATTGGTTGATCTTGATCAGCATTCACTGGAGAGAGATCTAAGGCAGGAAGGGAAAACGCAGATGCTCCAGAGGCCAGGCTGGTAAAGGTGTGTAGCAGGTCAGGGTAGCAAAGTGGGGAGTACTCACTCCCTTTGACACCTCTCAGCAGCCGCTCAGGATGTTTTTGTTTATTTCATGCCAATAGTCATCATGAATGCAGTAAGCAGCCACTTGGGAAAATGGTACTAGCTGAAAAGGGAAGCCACTATTTACCAAAAAAAGTTAAATAAACACACCAGTTTTCTTCACACATTATATGGGGAAGTCAAGCACCTCAGCGTTGATGAGTCTCCCACAAAGGATGTGTTTATGACAAAGGCAGGGACAGCTGGATTGTAGGTTCCATCCCAGTACTTTGTGTGCTTAGTGTGTAAACAGGCTTCCTACTTATTTTCAGAGACAAAAAAGGAAGGGGGGAAGCTAAAGGAACTGGGTCAGACCACAGTCAGTCTTAGGTGGGATGGGGTGGGGGAGGAACCCCAAGAAAGAGAGCAGGTGGTGACAGCTGTGAGTAATAGAGGATCGAGTGCTGAATCCCTACAGAGCCTGCTGAAAGCAAGACAGACTCCCACCGGGTGGCCTAGAAGTGGGAATAGAGCTGACACTTAACAGCCTTGCTCATGGGGTCCTGGGATAGTGCCCAATAATAATGTTTTTAAAGCAACCAAACTGGAGAATCTATAAAATTCTGCCTGATTGAATAAAAGCAGCTGAATGCAAATCATGATCATGTTACTGGGGTAAACATTTAGGTCATCTGGTTTGACCTGCCCAAGTTGATTCTTCAAAGGCTGCCACCATTTAGCATGAAATCATATTCCACTTTTTGAGGGGGTATATTTGCAATCAAGAAACAAATTACACTAGAATAGTTCAACCGTTATTTTTTCTATTTAACAAACCGTTTGTCTAAAATTGATTTTCTTCCTGGGCTACATAGCTAAAATTTTTGTCTTCATCTTATCATGCTCAAAATAAGTTCTAAAAATAAAGAAAAAGGAGTTCCCGTCGTGGTGCAGTGGTTAACGAATCTGACTAGGAACCATGAGGTTGCGGGTTCGGTCCCTGCCCTTGCTCAGTGGGTTAACGATCCGGTGTTGCCGTGAGCTGTGGTGTAGGTTGCAGACGCGGCTCGGGTCCCAATGTGACCCCTAGCCTGGGAACCTCCATATGCTGTGGGAGCAGCCCAAGAAATGGCAAAAAGACCAAAAAAATTTAAAAATAAAAACAAATAAATAAGTGGCTTTTTAAAAAAAATAAATAAATAAAAATAAAGAAATGAAAAGTCTTAAAGAGGGCAAGAAAGTAGGTGATGAAATGTGTTATCTTTACAAATATGACATCTTGAGACCCGTAAATTTAAAAGTTTAGACTTTTACATTCAACACTTAATTCTTATTTCATAGGGTTTTGTTTCAAAACTCTGCATATAAGTTTTAGGGAAATAAAGGTATACGCCCACCACAGTTATTTTATTTCATATTCCATAATTTGGAAAAATAACAGTTTTATTTTATAAGCAGCCAAGAAAACTTCAGGCACTGAATGATATCAGAAATAATTCTTTATTTTGGAAATATATTAATTTAAATCTATCATGCACCTAGCAAATTCAAATGATAAAGACAAAAACTAAAAATTTCTAGTAGGAAAGAAGATCTTTGCAGGTGAAAAAAAAATACACTGAGCCTCTTAGGTAGCGGTTAATTACATATAAGTAGATTTGCCATTATCCTCTGCTTCAGAGTTATCCAGAAGGTTTTATCCAAACTCCTTGTTAGGTCACTTGAAGGCATGGTATGGTTTATTAAATAATACTCATTTTTCAAAAAGAAGTTAAACACATTGTAATTTATTGATTACTCAATATACATGGAATGGCTTTTTAAAAATATTCCTGTTAGAAAGGTTCACATATTGTTTGTTACCAAAAGCCTTTCTAACTATGATTAAAAATACAATTTTAAAAGTAGCTGTTGAGGAGTTCCCATCATGACTCAGGGGTTAATGAACCCCACTAACATCCATGAGGACTCGGGTTCGATCCCAGGCCTCGCTCAGTGGGTTAAGGATCTGGCGTTGCCATGAGCTGTGGTGTAGGTCACAGACATGACTTGTATCTGTAGTTGCTGTGGCTGTGGTGTAGGTCAGTGGATACAGCTCCGATTAAATCTCTAACCTGGGAATCTCTATATGTTGCGGGTGCGGCCCTAAAAAGACAAAAAAAAAAAAAGCTGTTGAAATAACCATTTGGTAATAACAATTTGAAAATAAACAGGAGTTCCCATTGTGGCACAGCAGAAATGAATCTGACTAGGACCCATGAGGTTGCAAGTTCGATCCCTGGCCTCACTTGGTGGGTTAAGGATCTGGCGTTGCCATGAGCTGTGGTATAGGTCACAGACCCGGCTCAGATCTGGCATTGCTGTGGCTGTGGCGTGGGCTGGCAGCTGTAGCTCCGATTAGACCCCTAGCCTGGGAACTTCCGTATGCCATGGGTGCGGCCCTAAAAAGACAAAAAGACCCCCCCCCCCCAAAAAAAAAGAAGAAAGAAAAAAAACTTAAACAATATGCTTTTAGTTGCTTTGCAAAATATTTATCACAAATAAATTACGTTCCCAATAAGTATCTTGCATTAAAATAGAGATATTCCCCAAAGATCTCTTCTTCTTGGATAAATTTCCCCTGACAAAATGTTTCGAGAATGTGGCAGGTGGGTGGTACATGTAGTCTTATAGCCTAAGCAAAACAAACTTAGGAACAGATTTTAAAAAATAGATTAAGTGTTTCCTAAGCTACTGCTTGCCTACACCAGCCAGCTGAAGGCTTTAAATAATTTAATCCCTGCAACAACTGCCAGCTCCAACTGGAAGCCTTAAACAAGGACTGGATTCACTGAGGACTCCAACAGGTGCAGTCTAATCGTGCGTCCCTAAATCTGCTACTGATCTATGTTTGTGCATGTGAAGGACTCTATATTCTTCAATTCCACTGGACACTAATTCAATTAATCCAAATGCCTCTTGTTTTGTCCCATCTTCCACTATCATATTACCTAAGACATTCCTCTGTTTGTTTTTTTCTGAGAAATACTTAGCACAATGAGTGGCAGATGAGCTTGTTTTCAATGTTGCTTTTCTAAGTAAGATCCCTCTTACTACAGTTTAAATGTTGGAGAGCAAATTAACTAGTACATTTCTTCCTGTTGTTATCGTTCTTTCTATCCAATTGGCTTTTTTTTATATTACTGCTTGCTGAATACCATTAGAATTCCTCTGATTTTTTTCCTGTTACACATTTATAAAATGAATAAGAATGTACATGTTGATTATACATATCTACAAAGTCCACACATAGCTTTCATGTAATCAAACTTTTCCTATCAAGTTAAACATCAAATGAGCAAAGACCACTACATGCCCTCAGTACTCAACATACTATGATATTACAATAAAATCTTTGCCAGTCAAAACACAGTTTTTAAAAACAAACAGCTACCTGGCTATCCAAATGCAAAATAATGAAGTTAGAAACTTACCTTACACCATATACAAAAATTAACTCAAAATGGATTAAAGACCTACATGTACAACCTAAGACTATAAAACTCCTCGAAAAAAAACATAGGGAAAAAGCTTCAGGACATTGGATTTGACAGTGATTTCCTGGACGTGACACAAAAACACATGTAACAAAAGCAAAAATAGACAAATGGAACTATATCAAAATTTAAAACCTCTGTGCTTAGAAGCAAAAAATCAATGGAGTGAAAAATCAACCTATAGGGAGGGAGAAAATATCCACAAGTCATATATCTGAGAAGAGGTTAATATCCAGACTATATAAAGAACTCTTACAACTGAACAGCAATAAAAACAAATAAGCCAACTAAAGAATGGGCAAAGGACTTGAGAGACATTTTTCCAAAGAAGATGTACAAATGGCCAATGAGCATATGAAAAGATAAATGTTACTAATCATAAGAGACATGCCAATCAAAGCCACAATGAAATATCACATCACACCTATTAGGATAGCTGCTATCAAAAGAACAAAAAAGGAATTCCTGTTGTGGCTCAGTGGGTCGAGAACCCAACTAGTGGAGTTCCCATCCTGGCTCAGTGGTTTACAAACCCGACTAGTATCCATTAGGATGTGGGTTCGATCCCTGGCCTTGCTTGGGAGGTTAAGGATCCACGTTGCCATGGGCTGTGGTGTAGGTCACAGATATGGCTCATGTCTTGTGATGCTGTGGCTGTGGTATAGGGCCAGCAGCTACAGCTCCGATTTGACACCTGACCTGGGAACCTCCGGACGCCATGGGTGTGAACCTAAAATACAAAGACAAAAAAAAAAAAAAAAAAAAAGAACCCAACTAGTGTCCATGAGGTTGCAGATTCAATCCCTGGCCTTGCTCAATGTGTTAAGGATCTGGCATTGCCACAAGCTGTGTTGTATCTCACAGACACGGCTACGATCTGGTGTTGCTGTGCCTGTGGTGTAGGCCTGCAGCTGCAGCTCCAATTAGATCCATGCAGCAGGTGTGGCCCTAAAAAAGACAAAAAAAAAATGTGGAGGAATTGGAACACTTGCGTACTGCTGGTGGAGATGTAGTGTAGCCAGTACAGAAAACTATGGAGGTTTCTCAAAAAATTCACAATAGAATTACCATATAATCTAGCAATCCTACTTCTGAGTATATACTCAAAAGAATTCAAAGCAAGATTTTGAAGTGATATTTGCACACCTACGTTCATTGCAGCATTATTCATAGCAGTCAAGAAACGATCCAAATGATGCATGAAGAAAATGTGGTATATACATATAATGGGATATTATCCAGCCTTTAAAAAAGAAGGCAATCCTACAATATGTAACAACATGGATGAATCTCAAGACCAGTATGCAAAGTGAAACAAGCCAGCCACAGAAATACTGTATAATTCCACTTACATGAGGTCTCTAAATCATTGAAGCAGAAAGCAGAAAGGTGGTTGCCAAGGGCTAGGGGAAAGGAAGGGAAACTGGTGATTAACGGATATAAAATTTCAGTTCTACAAGATGAAATAGTTCTAGAAAGAGATATATCGCTTTTAGTGAATATAGTTAACCCTACTGAACTTAAAAGTGGTTGCGATAGTAAATTTAATATTACATGTTTTTTAACCACAATAAAATAAATAATCAAAGGGAAAGACCCACTAGGTACAGCTACCTTCCTGGCAAAATTCTTTCTCTAACACTTTTTCCTTTCTGCCCCCAAGGTTTATAGAATTATTTTTTCCAACTTTTTATTTTGTAAAATTTAAAAACTAGAAAACTGGAGTTCCCGTCGTGGCTCAGTGGTTAATGAACCTGACTAGGAACCATGAGGTTGTGGGTTTGATCCCTGGCCTTGCTCAGTGGGTTAAGGATCCGGCGTTGCCGTGAGCTGTGGTGTAGGTCACAGACGTGGCTCGGATCCCGCGTTGCTGTGGCTCTGGTGTAGGTCGGGGGCTACGGCTCCGATTAGACCCCTAGCCTGGGAACCTCCATATTGCCACGGGAGCAGCCCTAGAAAAGGCAAAAAGAGAAAAAAGAAGGAAAAAAAAAACAAGTAGAAAACTTGTAAGAAGTATGAATGGAATACTCATCCTAGATTCATTTAATTGTCAATGTTTTATCACATACACTTGTTTCTTTCTCTTGCTCTGGGTCTCTCCCCCACATATGCACACACACACACCCCTATATTAACATGTATACATGCAGGTATATGTATATATGTATGTACATGCACACATATCATATGTATTTGTAATTATTTTGCTAAACTATTTACAAGTTAATGGTATATATCATGACACCTTTTTTTTTTTTTTTCCATTTTTGGCCACCCTGCAGCATATGGAGTTCCTGGGCTAGGGATCAGATCCAAGCCACAGTCACGACCTAAGCCCTACTGCAACACCAGATCCTTAACCCACTGTGCCGAGCAGGGACTGAACCTGCGATCCTGCCCTCCCAAGATGCAGCCAACCCCATTGAGCCACAGCAGGAACTCCTCACATCATGACATGTTAATCCTAGATATTTGAACCTGTATCACCTAAGAATGAGAATATTCTCCAGTATAATCATAACATAGGAGTTCCTATTGTGGCTTAGTGGGTTAAAAACGTGACAGAGTGTCCATGAGGGTGCAAGCTTGATCCCTGGCCTCACTCGGTGGGTTAAGGATCTGGCATTGCCACAAGCTGCACATAGGTTGCAGATGTGGCTTGGATCTGGCGTGGCTGTGGCTGTGGCTGGAAGGTGAAGCTCTAATTTGACTCCTAGCCTGAGTGCTTCCATATGCCGTGAGTGTAGACCTACAAAGAAAAAGAAAAACAAACAAAAAAAACTTAGCAGGATGCTACATTGTTGATTTGTGCCCTTTTCCTGTCAGGTGGTATGCCTTAAATGGTTAACTCAGCAGGTGTAATTGCTCAAACTCTGCACCTTCCAAAGAAAAGATCGGACCCTGACCTGCTCCTAGGAGATAACCTCTGAGCCCCTGCAATATCCTGCCTGAATAGAGTGTTTTTGTATGCCTTCGACCTTGAGCCATCCTGTATCAGTATGATCAGATAATTTATGCTAACAATTTGATTTATGCGGAGTACCTGTTTTTATATGCTGCATGCCTATGTGACTGATTCTCAATAAAACCCTGGACACTGAGGCTTGGGTCAGCCTCTTTGGCTGGCAACACTTCACCAATACTGTCACACACAGTGGCTGGGAGAATTAAGTGCTATCTGTGTGGCTGAGAGAGGACAACCAGAAGCCTCGCTCTTGGTTTCTCCTAGACTTGGCTCTGTGCTCCTTTTCATTCTGCTGATTTTAATCTCTATCTTTTGCTGTCATGAACTGTAACTGTGAGAATCGCAGCTTTTTTGAATTCTGTGAGTCCTAGAGGGAGTCTTAATGTTAGTTGGCTTCATTTTTGGTGTTAACTTTGTTCATTTCTTTAATATAAAGATAGCTTTGGAGTTCCCATCATGGCTCAGCAGTAACAAATTTGACTACTATTCATGAGGATGTGGGTTCGATCCCTGGCCTCGCTCAGTGGGTTAAGGATCCAGCATTGCCATGAGCTGTGGTGTAAGTCACAGATGTAACTTGGATCTGGCGTGACTGTGGCTGTGGCATAGGCCAGCAGCTGCAGCTCTGATTCGACCCCTAGCCTGGGAACTCTGGGAACTTTCATATGCTATGGGTGTGGCCCTAAAAAACAGGGGAAAAAAAAAGTTATCTTTTCCCTTTGCAATCAGGAAGTATTCTCTAGAGTGATACTTTGAGAATGTATTAGTATTCTGTTCCCCAACTCCCCAACAGTCTTTTACGTAATAGTTTTAGCATTCTTGTATGAGTCAAGTATTACCATGTTGACTTTTTTTCATGTAATAACACGGACTTATAGGATCTTTTTTTTTTGCTACGCAATGTGTTATAGTCCATTCCTATTATTATTTGTTTTAATGCTCAACTTGGCCAGTATTTGACTAGTGGAACCCCCTTCAAGCTGACTCGTGTCCCCATCAGTTTTCCACCACTTCTTTATTTTGTGACACAATGAGATATTCCCAAACTCACCTTGTCTTTCCCTGCCCCAGCTTGATATCAACCATTTCTCCAAGTAGCCCCTGTTCCTTTTACTTTCCTTGAATATTAATTCCAGAGTCATCTATAACCTGTAGGAGCGATGAATAGAAGACAGAGTCAGGAGTTTCCACTGTGGCTCCACAGGATAGGCAGAGTGTTGGGTGAGCTAGGAAGAAAGTTCGATCCCCTGGCACAGTAGGTTAAGGATCCAGCATTGCTACAACTGTTGCTTAGGTTGCAACTATGGCTGGGATCTGCTCCCTGGCCTGGGAATTCCATATGCCTCGAAGCGGCCAAAAAAGAAGAGAAAAAGGGTCAAAGAGTTCTCTTGTGCAACAGGTCAAGAATCCGGCGTTGTCACTGCAGCGGCTCTGTCGCTGCCATGTCACAGGTTCGATCCCTGGGCCAAGAATGTCCACATGCCACAGGTGCAGCACTCCACCCCCCCCCCCAAAAAAAAGAAGAAATGAAAAGAAAGCAAGGTCAAATCAGTCTACTAGAAAATTAGGAGAAAATTTTAATCTGCTTATAGTCTTAGGAGTCCTTGATTGTAGATGATTCTTTGGATAATTCTTTAAGAAAACCTCATGCATAACATTTTCCTCATTCTGTAATTGGAAACATAAATGTATTGTACGTTGATACAACTCCTTCGATGATATAACACGCTGAGAAAGTGGTTTAACATGTAACAAGATTCCAGAGAACTCAGATTGTCCTTTTTATAAGAATCCAACATCTTCTGGCCTTCCAACTGTAACTAAAATTTTTCAGGGCAGACCACCAAGGCAGACTGCCCTGTATCTGCCGCAGATATTTCACATTAGGGATTGAGGACCTATTGATTTCAATAGGTGATAATGGGGCAGCCTATATATGGAGACTGGTTTAATTCTGAATCAAATGGGGAGTGTTTGGAGGTTTTGAGCAGTACAGTGACAGGATCTAGCTATACTTTAGCGTGATCATTCTGAAAATTATACAGCGAGAGCCTGAAGGGGATATGGCAGCCACTGGAAAGCATTGTTGAGGGTTTACTATAGGAAGCATAATTGATTGAGGGCTCCAGCTGCAGCATTTTGAGGCCATGCTTTGCACTGGCTGCTCTTAGGCAGGCCCCCTCCTAGGACTCACGGGACTCCTCTGACAGATGACTTTGGCTCAAGGACTTTTCATAGCAGCCTACAACTGTTCCACACAACTTTCTCTCCTTCTGGGATCAGATTTGCATTACAGTCTGACAGCTCTCCTAGCCTCTCCCAACTCTGGCCTCATCTTCTGCCACAGGTGTTTTCTATAATAAATTTCTTATCTAATCCTATCTCGGCATCTATTTCTTAGAGAACCCACAGGGGGATCAAATGAAGAAGCGGGGAGACCAACTAGAAGGCAATCACAATAATCCAGGTGAGAAGTGATTATATCTTGGAGCAGGGTAAGGGCAGTAGCAATGGAGAGAAGTGATCATATCTGGGCTTTTAAAAAAATTTTAAGTATAGTTGATTTACAGCGTTGTTTAGTTTCAGGTTTACAGCAAAGTGATTCAGTCATACATATATACTCTCTCCTTTTCTCTATGTTCTTATTCTGATTCTTTTCCTTTATAGGTTATTACATATTGAGTACAGTTCCCTCTACAGTAGGTCCTTGTTGGTTATCTATTTTATATATATAGTGTATATATATATTTATATATAGTGTGTATATATTAATCCCAAACTCCTAATTTATCCTCCCCCCTTCCTTTTAGGTAACTATATGTTTGTTTTCTATGTATGTGGGCCTGTTTTGTAAATAAGCTCTTTTTTTTTTTTTTTTTTTTGCTTTTTAGGGCTGCACCCACGGCATATAGAAGTTCCCAGGCTAGGAGTCAGACCAGAGCTACAGCTGGCGGCCACAGCCACTGCCACAGCCATGCAGGATCCGAGCCACATCTGTGACCTATGAAACCGCTCAGGGCAATGCTGGATCCCCAACGAGTTCATGTTTTTTAAAATTCCACATTTATTTTTTATTTTTATTTTATTTTATTTTTTTGGTCTTTTTGTCTTTTTTATGGCCACACCCGAGGCATATGGAGGTTCCCAGGCTAGGAGTCCAATCGGAGCTGTAGCCACCAGCCTACACCACAGCCACAGCAATGTGGGATCCAAGCCACATCTGTGACCTACACCACACCTCACAGCAACGCCGGATCCTTAACCCACCGAGTGAAGCCAGGAATTGAACCAGAAACCTCACGGTTCCTAGTCAGATTCGTTTCTGCTGCACCATGATGGGAATGCCATTTTTTTTTTTTTAAAGATAGAATTTACTAAAATTGATTTTGTGATGTGGTGTGAAAGAAAGAGAGAGGTCAAGGATAAATTCATTGTTTTTGGCATAAGCAAATAGACCATTTCTAAAAATAGTTGCCATTTTCTGAGATAGTAAAGCCTAGAAAAAGAACAGGTTTGGGGAGTGAGATCAGAAGACTGGCTTTGGACATAATTTTGAGGTATTATTAGAGTCCCAAGTGGAAATGTCATATAGGCAATTGGTTTAAGAAGTCTGAAGTGCAGAAGAGAAGTTCTGGTTGAAGAAATAAATTTGGGGAGTTCCCATCATGGCGCAGTGGTTAACGACCGACTAGGAACCATGAGGTTGAGGGTTCGGTCCCTGCCCTTGCTCAGTGGGTTGACGATCCAGCGTTGCCGTGAGCTGTGGTGTAGGTTGCAGACGCGGCTCGGATCCCGTGTTGCTGTGGCTCTGGCATAGGCTGGTGGCTATAGCTCCGATTCGACCCCTAGCCTGGGAAGCTCCATATGCCGCGGGAGCAGCCCAAAGAAACAGCAAAAAGACAAATAAATAAATAAATAAATAAATAAAGATTGTAAATTAAAAAAAAAAGAAATAAATTTGGGAGTTAGCATATAGGTGGCATTTGAAGCTGTGGATCACTAAATGTAATCACCAAGGAAAAAACGGTGATAAGAAAGTTCTAAGAACTGAGTCCTCGAGCATTCTAAAGTTGGGAGATAAGAAGTATTCATCCGCGGAGTTCCCCTTGTGGCTCAGTGGTTAACGAATCTGACTAGCAACCATGGGGTTGCGGGTTCGATCCCTGGCCTTGCTCAGTGGGTTAAGGATCCAGCATTGCCATGAGCTGTGATGTAGGTTGCAGACAGAGCTCGGATCTGGCGTGCTGTGGCTCTGGTGTAGGCCAGTGGCTACAGCTCCGATTCGACCCCTAGCCTAGGAACGTCCGTATGCGACGGGAGCGGCCCTAGAAAAGGCAAAAAGACAAAAAAAAAAAAAAAGTATTTGTCCGGGAGTTCCCTTCATGGCTTGGCGGTTAACACAACCGAATAGGATCCACGAGGATGTGAGTTCCATCCCTGGCCCCGCTCAGTGGGTTAAGGATGTGGCCTTGCCATGAACTACGGTTTCCTCGCAGAGGCAGCTTGGATCTGGCGTTGCTATGGCTGTGGTGTAGGCCAGGAGCTACAGCTCTGATTCGACCCCTAGCCTGGGAACATCCATATGCCAAGGCCCTAAAAAGACAAAAAAAAAAAAAAAAAGGATTCATCAAGGAGTTCTCATTGTGGCTCAGTGGGTTAAGAAAGCAACATAGTGTCTGTGAGGATGCAGTTTGATCCCTGGCCTCGCTCAGTGGAAGGATCCTGCTTTGCTGTGGTATAGGCCTGCAGCTGCATCTCCAATTCGACCTCTAGCCTGGGAACTTCCATATGCCACAGGTATGGCCATAAAAAGAAAAAAAAAAAAGTTCAGCAAAAGAGCAACAGAGACAAGGAAGATCAAACAAGTTGAAAATTGTCAAAGTTGCCTGGTGAAATTAATTAGCAACTGCTTATTTGGTTTCTGTCTCCATTCGGATAGTTTTTCCTTTTGCAGAATGTCATATGAATGGAATCAACCAGCACAGAGACTTTTGAGTCTGTCAAGAAGACAGACTAAGCTTAATGCATTTTAGATTCACCCATACTATTTCATATATCAATAGTTGTTCCCCTAAATTCTTGAAGAGCACTTCTTTTTTTCACTGCCCTCTCAGCATGCAAAGTTTTCAGGCCAGGGGTCAAACCCGAATCACAGCTGTGACAATGCTGGATCCTCAACCCACTGCACCACAAGAGAACTCCCTGAATATTATTTCTTGACATAGCTCTACCACAGTTCATTATTCAGTACTGAGTCATGGATATTTGGTTTGTTCCCAGTCTCTAGAGATTATGAATAAAGTTTCTATAAACATTCGTATACGATTTTTGTGTGAAAACAATTTTTGTTTATCTTGGGGTAAATACGATTAGAATTGATAGGTCATCCAGTAATTAACATTTATCCTTTTCTTTTTTTTTTTTTTGTCTTTTCTAGGGCAGCACCCGCGGCATATGGAAGTTCCCAAGCTAAGGGTCTAATTGGAGCTGTAGCTGCCAAGCCTATGCCAGAGCCACAGCAATGCGGGATCCGAGCCGGGTCTGCGACCTACACCACAGCTCATGGCCACTGGATTCTTAACCCACTGAGCAAGGCCAGGGATCGAACCCGCAATCTCATGGTTCTTAGTCGGATTTGTTAACCACTGCGCCACGACGGGAACTCCACACATTTATCCTTATTAGAAATTGCCAAACTATTTCAGAAGTGTCTGCACAATTTTGCATTTCCACCACCAGCAGTGTATAAAAGCTCTGGCTGCTTTGCATCAGCAGCACTCAGTGTTGTCAGGTGTTATTGTTTTTCCCTTCTCATAGGTTTGTAGACATATCCTATTATGGTTTCAATTTGCCTTTCCTTAATGACTAATCAAATAGAGCATCTTTTTATGTGCTTATTTGCCATCCATTTATATTCCTTGGTCAAATGGCTGTTTAAATCTTTGGCTGATTTTACAAATTTATTTTTTGCTCATTTTAAAAATTGCATTCTTTCCTTGTTAAGTTTCAAGAGTTCTTTTTTTAAATTTAAAAATTTTTTTAATCTTTTTAGGGCCATACCCACTGGCATATGGAGGTTCCTGGGCTAGGTGTCAAATCGGAGCTGCAGCTGCAGGCCTACAGCACAGCCACAGCAATGAAGGATCTAAGCCACATCTGCAACCTATACCACAGCTCATGGCAACACCGCCCTCGATCATGGCCTTAACCCACTGAGCGAGGCTGTGGATCAAACCCAAGTCTTCATGGATAATAGTTGGATTCATTTACCACTGAGCCATGACGGGAACTCCCTGGATATAACTCTTTTGTCAGATATGTGGTTTGTAAACATTTTCTCCCATTCTTCGGCTTGTCTTTTCATTCTCTTAATAGAGTCTTCCAAAGAACAAAAACTTTTTCTTCTAAGCAAGGCCAGGAATGGAACCTGCCTCCTCATGGATACTAATCAATCAGGTTCTTAACCCACTGAGCCATGACTAGAACTTCCTCCTTTATTTTTTCCTAAAACTTTATAGTTTTACTTAGGTATGTCATCCATTTTGAATTAATTTTTTTTTGTCTTTTTGCCTTTTCTAGGGCCGCACCCAAGGTATATGGAGGTTCCCAGGCTAGGGGTCCAATCAGAGCTATAGCCACCGGCCAGAGCCACAGCAGATCCAAGCCTCGTCTGCGACCTACATCACAGCTCACGGCAATGCCAGATCCTTAACCCACTGAGCAAGGCCAGGGATGGAACCCCCAACCTCATGGTTCGTAGTCAGATTCGTTAGCCACTGAGCCACGATGGGAACTCCAATTTTGAATTAATTTTGTATAAGATATAAGACAGGAGTCAAGATTTAGTTTTTTGCATATGGATGCCCAATTGTTCTAATACCATATACTGAAAAAGCTATCCTTTCTCCATTGGATTACCTTATACTTGGTCATTGTGGCTCAGTGGTAACGAACCCAACTAGTATCCATGAGGACTCAGGTTCCATCCCTGGCCTTGCTCAGTGGGTTAAGGATCCGATGCTGTGGTGAGCTGTGACGCAGGTCACAGATGCAGCTCAGATCTAGTGTTGCTGTGGCTGTGGTGTAGGCCAGCATCTGCAACTCCATTCGACCCCTAAGCCTGGAAACTACCATACGTCACAAGTTCGGCCCTTAAAAAAAAAAAGAAAAGAAGAAGGGGGGGGTGGGTTCCTGCTGTAGCACAGCAAGTTAAGAATCTGGCATTGTCTCTGTGGTATACAGGTTTAATCCCCAGCCCTGCACAGTGGGTTAAGAATCCGGCTTTGCTGCTGTGACTCAGATTCAGTCCCTGCCCTGGGAACCTCCATGTGCTGCCGGTGTGAGGGGAAAAAAAATCAGCCTGCTATACTTGTGTGGGTCTGTTTCTGGATGCTCTATTTTGTTTCATTGGTCTGTGTGTCTATGCTTTTATCAATACCATACTGTCTTAATGAATCTTGATTTCAGGTAGTATAAGGTCTCTAACTTTGTTCTCTTTCCATGCAAATTTTAGAAGCAGCTTATTTCAATATCCTCAAAGAACATTCTTTATTTTGGTTGTAGTTGTTTTGAAACTATAGATCAATCTGGGGACAAGTGATAGCTTCATGTTTAATAAGTCTAACATTGTCAGTGAGCTATTTCATTCCAATGTTTAAATACCTTTATTAAAGTCTGAAGTTTATCTATACTTTTTAAGGGAATATAGTAATTAGGCATTTTAATCTATACTGAGTTTCTGGAAGGCAGAAACTGTATCTACTTATCTTTTCAATGTAGTAAACAGTAGATTCAAAGTACAGAACAGGATCTAAATAAAGGTTCATGGTTTTAAATATGAGACTTTTAAATAATTCTGATATCTTTAGACATATAAGGGATTGAGTATATGTAACATTCATTCAAGAGAAAGAAACGAGTACCTCTCCTTTCTATTTATTTATTTATTTTTTTGCTTTTTAGGGCCACACCTGTGGCTTATGGAAGTTCCCAGGCAAGGGGTCGAATCAGAGCTGCAGCTGTCAGCCTAAGCCGCAGCCACAGCAACACTGGATCCAGTCTGCATCTGCAACCTACACCACAGCTCACAGCAACACCGGATTTTTAATCCACTGAGCAAGGCCTGGGATAGAACCCATATTCTCATGGATACTAGTCAGGCTCTTAACCCTTTGAACCACACAGGAACTCCCTGTCCTTTCTAAAAAGAGCCATAATAACAGTGGTCCCTGATAAAAGTAGAAGGTGAAGATGGTTAAAAGGTACAAACTTCCACCTATAAAATTTAAAAAATAATAAATAGGGAGTTCCCTAGTGGCTCAACTGGTTAAGGATCCAGTGTTGTTACTGCTGTGACTCTGGTTACCACTGTGGTGCTGGTTCCATCCCTAGCCCAGGAACTTCTGCATGCAGTCGGCTCAGAAAATAAATATATAAATAAGCCTCTACCTGTTCATTGATTGGTATACAATGAAACACATTTAGGATATCCCATTTCCATTAAGATGGGTCAGAAATTGTTCACCTAAAATTATTTTGGGGTGTTCCGTCCTGGCGCAGTGGAGACGAATCCGGCAAGGAACCATGAGGTTGCAGGTTCGCTCTCTGGCCTTGCTCAGTGGCCTAAGGATCCGGTGTTGCTGTGAGCTGTGGTGTAGGTCGAAGACGCGGCTTGGATCTGGCGTTGCTGTGGCTGTGGTGTAGGCTGGCAGCTGTAGCTCCGGTTAGACCTCTAGCCTGGGAAGATCTATATGCCGTGGGTGCGGCCCTAAAAAAGACAAAAGACCAAAAAAAAAGAAAATTATTTTGGAATTGTCTAGGTATATATAGGCATCGCCTTTCTGAATAACTGTAATAACTATTGTCTAGATGACAACAATAACTTTATTAATCCACTGTCGATTGGAAAAGCGTTTTAGATTATTTTCCCATTATAGTGGTGGATTTACACCAATTATTTTATTCTCCTTTTGGACACAGTTTGGGTCCAAAAGAGACATTTGTCAAGCAGTTGGCTGGAGCTAGGGATGCACACCATGATTAAGGAAGGTAACAAAGGCATGAGGGCCACATTTACATCAAAATCATGACGTCATTGGAATTCCCATCAAGGCTCAGCAGTAACAAACCCAACTAGTATCCATGAGGGTGTGAGTTTGATTCCTGGCCTCACTCAGTGGGTTAAAGATCCAGCATTGCTGTGGTGTAGGTCACAGAGGTGGCTTGGATCTGGTGTGACTGTGGCTGTGGTGTACACTGGCAGCTGCATCTCCAATTCGACCCCTAGCCTGGGAACTTCCATATGTCTCAGGTGCAGCCCTAAAAAGGCCAAAAAAAAAAAAAAAATTCGTGACCTCATTGACACAGTTCCAACTGACCAGCACAGAGATAATAAATATGAATTTCTTAGAACTTTGTTTTCTCTCTTTTCTCTGTAGTCACTGAAGCATGAAGACATTTTATTCTCTCTAAACTTCCAGCAGAACTCTCCATGCCAGGGATAGCACATTCCATGGTCCTGTGTACTATTATCAGTAACCAATGAAATGACCATCGGAGAGTTTAAGTATTTCTTGCCTCATAAAAGGCATTTAGAAGAGTCTTTGGATGAAAAATAGCCACACAGAGTATAGTGGTAGTATTGTACTACTGTGCAGAATAGGGTATTACACTGAAGATTAGGAAGCATACATATTTCACTGAGAGTCTTCTGTGGGCCAAATTCATTTCCTGAAAATAGACATGGCATTTTAGATAATGTAAATTTATGGATATTGTACATTTTTCTCCTAGAAAATGAATAACATCTTTTATGCCATTTCCAGAATAAAGGATAATGATGAAACCATGGAAGCAAAATGCTAAGATACTCATTTTTATGCAACATCAAGTTGTTTTGGGAGCTGGTAAAATCTGTCCTTTTTTTTGTTTTTTTTTGGTAAAATCTGTTCTTAAAAATTATTTCTATTTCAAATGAATCATTTGGTGACCAAATTCACAGAAAAGGTGAGGGAACAGGAGTTCCCTGGTGGCCTAGTAGTTAAGAATTCAGCATTGTCACAACTGTGACTCAGGTTTGACCCCCTGGTCTGGGAACTCACATGTTGTGAGCATGGCCAAAAAAAAAAAAAAAATGGGAGGGAACAGAAAAATAAGAGGAAAGAGGATACAATTTGTATTTATCCAAATGTGGTTTCATCAAACTTTATGTTGCAAAGAGAAGTTCTGTCTTAAGGACCAAGGAGGTAAAGACATGTATAGTTTAAAATTAAGCCGTTTCAGAGCTCCCATTGTGGCGCAGTGGTTAACGAATCCGACTAGGAACCATGAGGTTGCGGGTTCGATCCCTGCCCTTGCTCAGTGGGTTGACGGTCCTGCGTTGCTGTGCCTCTGGCATAGGCTGGTGGCTACAGCTCCGATTCGACCCCTAGCTCTGGGAACCTCCATATGCCGTGGGAGCTGCCCAAGAAATGCCAAAAAAAAGACAAAAAAATAAAATAAAATAAAATTAAGCCGTTTCATGACCGAGACAACTCTAGGACTGGTGACACCAGTGTCCACATGGTCTTTGTCTCTCTCTCTTCTGGTGTCCCTCTTCTTTTCGCTTCTGCTTTCAAGTACATGGAGTTGAATTGTTTATAATTCATTAGGGTGGAGTCTATCTGGTGGGTAGATTCTGACACAGGTTCCCGTCCCTGACAAAAGCATTTAGCATCTTTTAAGAGGAAATAGGAGACAGTATAAAGTATAAAGTCTGTGTCATAACACTTAGCACAGGCCCCACATTTTATTACTATTATTATTATTATTGTTGTCTTTTTTGTATTTTTAGGGCCACACCCGCAGCATATGGAGGTTTCCAGGCCAGGGCTCCAATAGGAGCTGTTGCTGCCGACCTACGCCACAGCCACAGCAATGCCAGATCTGAGCTATGTCCTCGACCTACACCACAGCTCACGGCAATGCTGGATCCTTAACCCGTCTGAGCAAGGCCAGGGATTGAACCTGCAACCTCATGGTTCCTAGTCAGATTCATTTCCACTGCACCATGAGGGGAACTCCGGTCCCACATTTTGAAAAAACTGAAACACAGGAGTTTCAATTGTAGCGCAGTGGTTAATGAACCCAACTAGTAACCATGAGGTTTCGGGTTCAATCCCTGGCCTCACTCAGTGGGTTAAGGATCCAGTGTTGCCATGAGCTGTGGTGTAGGTTGCAGATGAGGCTAGGATCCCGCGATGCTGTGGCTGCGGTGTAGGCCGGTGGCTACAGCTCTGATTAGACCCCTAGCCTGGGAACCTCCATATGCTGTGGGTGTGGCCCTAAAAAGCAAAAAATTAAAAAATTAAAAATTAAAAAAAAGAAACGTAGCATGCCCCAGAAATAAAACTTGTATAATATATTCAATATTTACTGTAAGGGAAGAAGTTTATACATATTTTTGAATGCAAAAAGGGGCCATGTGAAAATAAAAATTGTTTTTCATAGTTCTCTTGTGGTGCAGCAAGTTAAGGACCTGGCATTTTTGGGGCAGCGGCTTGGGTCACTGCTGTGGCGTGGGTTTGATCACTGGCCTGGGAATTTCTACATGCTGTGGGTGCTGCCAAAAAAATAAAATTAAGTTAAAAACAAAACAAAACATGGAGTTCCTGCTGCGGCTCAGCGGTAACAAACCTGACTAGTATCCATGAGGAAGCAAATAAATACATAAAAACAAAATGAAACTCTTTTTCAAAGTTGTGAGATTATAAATGCCTTTCCCCCCCCTCAGTTTGTGCCAATATTTTTGTTCTAGTGCTTTGACTAATTTAAGAAAGTTTTGTTTTTTGTCTTTTTAGGGCTGCACCCACAGCATATGGAAGTTCTCAAGCTAGGGGTCTAATCCGAGCTGTAGCTACTGGCCTACACCACAGCCATAGCAACGCGGGATCCAGGCCACATCTGCAAACTTCACCACAACTCGTGGCAACACTGGATCCTTAACCCACTGAGTGAGGCCAGGGATTGAACCCACATCCTCATGGATCCTAGTTGGGTTCGTTACTGCTAAGCCATGATGGGAACTCCCTAAAGTTTTAAAAATATTTAGAACAATAAATATAACTTAACAATGTCTAGATTTTTTTTAAACTGATTATCTCTCTTTTTTTACTTTTAAAATCATTTTAAATTCAAGCGGTAGGGTCAGATTAAATCTAGGAAGTGTGTAAAAGGTGCATGTAACATTCTAATTCAAAAGAAGTCGATAGTCATTCTAATCAGTTTCATGATGCACACGAAGAATTCATTACTTGGAAGTGTTATACGTACTTAAAAAAATAAAATCCCAGGAGTTCCCCTGTGGCTCAGAAAGTTAGGGATCCAGCGTTATCACTGCAGTGGCTCAGGTCACTGCTGTGGCACAGGTTTGATCCTTGAGCCAGGAACTTTTGCATGCCACGGGCACAGCTCCCCCCACCCCCAAACAAAAAAAAAATCCCAGATATATTTTTGTCCTTCTCACACAAGCTTTTAAAATATTTGCCCATCCCTCTGCACAGCCTGTTGCCATTAATAGCCTTTTAATAAAATAGATCAAAATATAAAAAGCCAACGGAAATATTTGAGAAACATATCTATGAGGGTGAGGAGCTGGTGTATGCTTAATGGAGTTATAGCCAGTGGGTATATTATGTCAAGTATAACATATGTCCAGCCTTATATGACTGATTTGAACAAATATGAGTTTAAGATTAGAAATACTGTAGAAGTCTCCAAAGAATTACTAAAAATCCAGTCAGCTCGTTAGCAGAACATTTGCTTTATTGTCAATGATGTTCAATTGAGTTTTTCAGATCCCAAAAAAGGGACCAGTATAAGCTTTCATAACCAGTAGATAATTTTTTAAGTGTTTAGGATGATAGATCAGTTGGAATAC
This sequence comes from Phacochoerus africanus, assembly GCF_016906955.1. Lineage (NCBI taxonomy): Eukaryota > Metazoa > Chordata > Mammalia > Artiodactyla > Suidae > Phacochoerus > Phacochoerus africanus. The sequence continues at coordinate 29,249,817 of NC_062547.1, forward strand.
GTATTTATCAGAGTGCCTGGTTATAATGATCACTCAGGAATTTAACATTTGCCATTAATGCCTCTAATAAATTTTTGTAAAAGTTATGAGAAATTAGTTCCTTAATCACATGGTAGGTGTGCCTGGACTGTAGTCTAGAACGCTGATTAATATTTCTAACTGATTTGTAATAAGGAAGTAATATTCTTACCAAGTATGTTTAATCAAATGGATATTGTATTTGTCTGCCCCCTGGGGGATTCATGGAAACATTGCAAGTGGCAAAATTCATAATAAAATATTACATGTGTGTCATAGTATTATATTTACATAATTGTGGCCAATGAGGTAGTGGCAAAATGAAGAAACTTGTATGCTGAGTGTCAAGAGATGAAAATGTCCAAAAAAGGGGAGTGGTCAGCTTTGTCAAGTATTGCTGATAGACCAAATAAAATGAGTAGGCCTGAAGGCTAACCACTGCATTTGGTAAGTGGAAGGTCATAGGTAACCAGGATGAGAGGTGTTTCTGGATGTTTTATGGTTTTTATTGCTATTATGGATATATATTTTCATTTACAACGTTTTTCTTTCTTTTTCTTTTTTTTCGGTCACCCTACAGCATATGAAAGTTCCTGAACCAGGGATCAGATTCAAGCCACAGCTGAAACCTATGCTATAGCTGCAGCCATGTCAGATCCTTTAACCCACTCTGCCCAGCCAGGGGTTGAACCTGCGTCCTGGAGCTGCTAAGACACCACCGATCCATTTGCGCCACAACAGGAACTCCCTTTATAACATTTTTCTAATCCACTACTGATCGAGTATAGGAAACTATTTTTTTTTTTCAATCTTTTTGGTCAGAGTTGCAGCATGCGGAAGTTCGTGGGCCAAGGATTATTTTTTTTCTTTTTAGGAATGCACCTGTGGCATATGGAAGTTCCCCAGGCTAGGGGTTGGAGGAGCTGCAGCTACAGGCCTATACCACAGCCACGGCAATGCCAGATCCAAGCCGCATCCGCTACCTATGCCTTGCAGCTTGCGGCAACACTGGATCCTTAACCTACCGAGAGAGAGGCCAAGGATTGAATCCACATCCTCATGGATACTAGTCAGGTTCCTAACCCGCTGAGTCACAACAGGAACTCCCCGAACCAGGGATTGAACCCATGCTACAGCAGCAACCCAAGCCACAGCAGTGACAACACTGGATCCTTAACCTGCTGCACAACCTGGGAACTATGAAACTATTAATTTTTATAAATTGATTTTTTTATTGGGCCACCTTACTCAACTTTATTATTATTTCTAATAGTTTATAAATTGTTTTACTTGGTTTTTTTTTAGGTAGAAAATCATCTTGTATGAAAGCATTGACAGATTTGCCTTACTTTCCAACATTTATACTTTATTTGGCATTAAGTGGCAATTATTGTAGATGTAGATTTCTGGGAAATATTCTATATCATAAATGGAAGTTTACTACTAGTTTACTAGAGATTTTCCTTTTCTTAAATCATTAATATGTGTGAAATTTTATCAAATTATTTTAAATAGGAGTTCCTGCTATGGCGCATCAGGATAGGTGGTGTCTTGGAGGCACTGGGACCAGGGTTTGAGAGTTCGATCCCCAACCAGGCACAGTGGGCTAAGGATCCAGTGTTGCTGCAGGTGCCCCTTAGGTTGCAGCTGTGATTCAGATATGATATCTGGCCTGCAAGCTCCATATGTCTCAGGGCAGCCAAAAATGAAAAAACAAAATTATTTTAAACAAATATCAGATGATAGTGATTTTCTGTTTTCAATTGTAAATATGACAATATATTTGTTAATAGATTTGCTAATGCTAATTCATGGTTATGGATAAATCTAGATATCTTGTATTTTACACATTTTCTTTCCCTTTTTCTTTCTTTTTCTTTTTAGGGCCACACCGGTGGCATATGGAGCTTCCCAGGCTAGAGGCTGAATTGCAGCTGTAGCCACTGGCCCAACCACAGCCATAGCAACTTGAAACTGAGCTGGGTCTGCAACCTACACCACAGCTCACAGCAACACCGGATTCTTAACCCACTGAGTGAGGCCAGAGATCTAACCTATGTCCTCATGCATACTAGTCAGATTCATTTCTGCTGAGCCATGACAGGAACCCCCTATTTCATATTTTCTTTTACGCTTGGTGCTGTTGGAGCTCCTGCTGTGGCACAATGGGATTGGAAGTCTTGGGAGCACTGGGACTTGGGTTCAATCCTCAGCCGGGCACAGTGGGCTAAGGATCTGGCATTGCTGCAGCTTCAGCTTGGGTCACGACTACAGCTTGGATCTGATCTCTGGCCTGGGAGCTCCATGTGCTGTGGGGTGGCCAAAAATGATTAAAAAAAAAAAAAAGTTTGGTGCTGTTTTCAATTTGATAATTTTGATTTTAATTTTTCAATTTTCTTGATAAGGAAAATTGGCCTTCCTTAGGATTTTTTTTTCTTTTTTTTGTCTGTTTAGGGCCACACCCTGAGGCATGGGGATGAATCAGACAGGGGTTGAATCAGAGCTGAAGCTGCTGGCCTACACCATAGTCACGGCAAAGCCAGATCCAAGCCGGCATCTCGGGATCCTTAACCCATTGAGTAGGCTTGAGCAAGCGTCCTCATGGATACTACTTGGTTTGTTATATATACTGTTATTACACTACCACGGGAGCTCCAAGAAGAAAATAATAACAGTACAGATGCTGGAATCCAATCATCTCCACCCTAATCCAGTATTAGGTTTCATTTTACTTAAGGAAATCTAATCATGCCATTATAGGAACTTATGACATCATGAGAAAAGGAGAGAAACTCATAAGGCAGAAAACACTCTAAAAGATAACATCTTGTTACCACCTGCCCCCCCAAACCCCATAAGCACAATTAAGAGATAAATGAGAAATAGGGATGAAATATTTGCAACCTATATAATACTCAGTGAGTTAACCCCTATAATATAGAAAGCATTCTTAAAAATCAAGACAATGAGGACCAAAAATACAATAGAAAAATGGGCAAAGGACTTGAATAGGCAGTTCAGAGTAGAAAAAAATGATTCTTATACATATGAAAAGATCATAGCCTCACTTGTAATTAATAGGAATAAGAATAAAATTTTACAGAGATACCACTTCTCACCTATGAAATTGGCAAAAATCCAAGTCTGACAACACATTGTTGAAGGTGCTGTGTTGTGGAAGTTGGGAAAAATGAACACACTGATTTTAGCAGTGCAAAGTGGCACAATTCCCATGGAAGGGAAGATGTCATAAAATTGCTCATCTGTTTACTATTTTATTCAGCAATCCCACTTTTAGGGATGTACCCTGAAAAAATATATATCCATAAATATAAAACAGCATATGTGCAAGATTATTTGCTGAATCCTTGTACAGCCAAGGATTGGAAATAAGACAGATATCCATTCACAGGGTTGGGTAAACTCATGGTACAAAGAGTGGAATCCTATGCAAATGTTTAAAAAAGAATGATGGGAGTTTCCATTGTAACTCAGCAGGTTAAGAACCTGACTAGTATCCATGAGGATTTGGGTTTGATCCATGGCTTGCTCAGTGGGTTAAGGATCTGGTGTTGCTGCATGCTGCAGTGTAGGTTCAAGACATGGATGGGATCCTGCATTGCTGTGGCTGTGGCTATGGCCTAGGCCTGTAGCTACAGCTCTGATTCAACCCCTAGCCTGGGAACTTCTATATGCTGCAGGGGTGGCCCTAAAAAGTATAAACAAATATGTAAACAAACAAATAAAAATGATGAAAAATCTCTATTTTCATCATTTCACTCCCTAGTGGGGAGTGACCTCTATAAGATACTAAGTGAAAAGAGCAAGTGTACTTTTTGTATGAGAAATAAGGTGAAATATATGCATTGCAAACTTTTGCAGAAAGAAATAGTAGAGAAGTTCTCCTGTGGTGCAGAGGGTTAAGGGTCTAGCATTGTCACTGCAGTGGTTTGGGTTGCTGCTATGGTGCAGTTTCGATCCCTGGCCCAGGAACTTCCAACAACAGAGCCTCAGCCAAAAGAAAAAAGAAAAAAAAAAGAAATACTAAAAAGATTAAAGATTAAAAACTAAAATAAAAGTTACCTATAAAAGGTGGGAATGGGATTGGGTGGGTGGAGGGGGTAGAGATTGAAGTGGAACTTCTCTGAGAATAACTCTATAAATTTTGATTCTTGAGCCATGTATTATGCTTTTTTAACATTTTAAAATAAAATTAATCTTTTTTTGGCTGTACCCAGGGCACGTAATACATTGTAGAGATGTCTTGTGATATACAGTGGTTCCCCTGTCCTCTAGCCCCACTTCCCTGTCCACAGTTTTAGTTGCCTGTGATCAATCTCGTTCTGAAAATTAAATGGAAAATTCCAAGAATAAACAATTCATAAAGTTTTTTTGTTTTTTGTTTTGGCTGCATGTGGAAGTTCTTGGGCTGGGGAATCAAACCCACTCCACAGGAGCAACCCAAGCTATTACAGTGACAGTGGCAGATTCCATAACTCCCTTAACCTGCTGCGCCACAAGAGAACTCAAGTTTTAAATTCTGTGTTGATCTGTGTTCTGTGAGATGAAATCTGTTGCCACGTAGCCCTCTTGTTTATTAGATTGACTGTCCAGGTGTCATAGTGCTTGCGTTCAGGTGACCCTTATTTTACTTCATAATGTCCCCCAAAGGCAAAAGTAGTGATGCTAGCAAGTTGAATATGCCAAAGAGAAGCTGTAAAACGCTTTCTTTAAGTGAAAATGTGAAAGTTCTTGCTTTACTAAAAAAAAATCATGTGCAGAGGTTGCTATGATCTGTGGTAAGAACAAATCTTCCAACTATGAAATCGTGAGGGAAAAATAAATTCATGCTGGGAGTTCCCACTGTGGCACAGCAGAACGAACCCGACCAGTAGCCACGAGGATGAGGGTTCCATCCCTGGACTAGAACAGTGGGTTAAGGATCTGGCTTTGCGGTAAGCTCTGCTGTAGGTGGAAGACATGACTTGGATCCTGAGTTGCCATGGCCGCGGTGTAGGCTGGCAGCTGTAGGTCCAATAAGACCCCTAGCCTAGGAACTTCCAACAGGGGTCTGGCCCTAAAAAAGCAAAAAGCAAAAGCAAAATAAAATAAAATAAATTCATGCTACTTTTGCTGTCATGACCTCAAACTGCAAAGGTTATGGCCAGTGTGTGATAAGCGCTTAGTTAAGGTGGAAAAGACACTCAACTTGTACAATGAGATATATATATAGGTATATATAGATATAAATATATCTATATATTTTTTTTTTGGTCTTTTTTGGCCATTTCTTGGGCCGTTCCCACGGCATATGGAGGTTCCCAGGCTAGGGGTCGAATCGGAGCTGTAGCCGCCAGCCTACGCCAGGGCCACAGCAACACGGGATCCGAGATGCGTCTGCAACCTACACCACAGCTCACGGCACTTAACCCACCGAGCAAGGCCAGGGATCGAACCCGCAACCTCATGGTTCCTAGTCGGATTCGTTAACCACTGCGCCATGATGGGAACTCCCTATGAGATATTTTGAGAGAGAGAAAAAGAGCATACACATTCACATAACTTTTCCTCTTTTTTTTAAGGGCCGCTCCCACGCGGAGACTCCTGGAGACTCCCAGGCTAGGGGTCTAATCAGAGCTACAGCTGCCGGCCTATACCACAGCCACAGCAACGCAGGATCGTTAACCCACTGAGGACAGGGATCAAACCCGCAACTTCATGGTTCCTAGTCGGATTTGTTTCAGCTGCCCCACGACGGGAACTCTTTACATTCATGTAACTCTTATAGCAATTTTTTTTTTTTTTTTTTTTTTGCGTTTTAGGGCTGCACCCAAGGCACATGGAGGTTCCCAGGCTAGAGGCTGAATCAGAGCTACATTTGCCGGCCTATGCCACAGGCACAGCAACTCAGGATCTGAGCCATGTCTGTGACATACCACAGCTCACAGCAACACTGGATCTCCCATCCACTAAGTGAGGTGAGGGATCAAACCCTCGTCCTTATGGATACTAGTGGAGATCATTACCAATAAGCCACAGACAGGAATTCCCTACAATCGCTTTTTAATTATTGTTAATCTCTTAGTGTTCAGAATTTATAAATTGCACTTTATCATGGGTATGTATGTACAGGAAAAAACAGTATATATAAGGTTTGATACTATTCCGTTTCAGGCATCCACCAGGAGTCTTGGAACATAGGATAAGGGAACTACAGAGCATGCGGTCAAGGATGGAATTGTCATGTTTATCTAGTCTTCTATTGTTGGATGGTGTAAAAAACATCTCCACTATACATCTTCTGCTCATGTGTCTGATTACTTGGAAGGATAAGAATTTAGGCTGTGAAAAGGGCAGAGGTGGAAATAGGAGCAGAGGCATGAGACACTGAAAAGAGTAGAGTGTAAGGGAAAGGTTTGTTTACTTTGGGCCATAGGCCACTGTAGACAGAGGGTGGAAGAAGTCTTGTGATGATCCTTGATTGGAAAAGAGTTTTGAAACTTAGTTGCACTTGTTTTTGACTATGTCAGGTACTGTGCCAAGTACTTTTCCATGTATAACTTATTTAAACTGCAGGTACTATTGTTATTTCTATTTATAGGCAAAGAATCTGAGGCACAGAGATGTTAAACTGCCCAAGGTTACCCACCTAGAGAGAGATAAGCCAGGATTCAAAAGAATGCAGTCTGGCTCCAGAGCCTGAGTGCTATCATCAAGAACTATGATGGGATGCGGAGCTTAAAACCCATGTCTTACGGACATAAACAAGCCTTAGACACAACAGTAACCAGTGACGGTATAAATATTAATGCTCTCGATCAGTCACTCTCATACTCCCAAAGTGTGAAAAGCATTAGCTGAGACCATAGAAAACTTCATGGATTCCTATTTCCAAAACATAGGAGCCATTTAACACTTAGCTTTGCTCCCTAAAATGGCCAGTTTGCTTGAATTGAATTGATTGGCAATCTTCAAGAGAGGAGAGGCCAGCTCCTCAGCATGATAATTAAATTCCAAAAGGCGCGCGAACTTCCCGGAGAAACAGTTTCCCGCCTCCTAGCCGGTTGCAGCCAGCTCAGCAACAGCCTCTCCAACCCCGGGCCTTGACGTCAGTACACGCATTGGGCCCGCCCCTGGCATCTTCCTGCTTCTGCGCGATTGAGTAACCAGGGAGTTTCGCTCTTAACTCCGCCCACTGCCCCGGAAGTTAATGGGGGAAGCCACACCTCCTTCTTCGGCCGGCAGGGACGCAGCCATTTTAATTCATATCTGAGTGGGCGGTGGCGATTCGTGTTGGCGGTCTGGCTCCGCAGGGCAGGGGGCAACTTTTCTGGCTTGGGGGAGGTTTTTTGTTTAATTTTTCTTTTCTAGCTTGGCATCGCGGGCCAGTTCGCACGTTCTAATCGACTGAGGCCATGTCAGGAGACGGAGCCACGGAGCAGGTGAGGAAGGAGAGTGGTGGGGCCTCGTGGCGACCTCTTCTCTCCACGTCTGTGTTCGTCCGAGTACTCCAGCCATGTTCGCTTGAGGAAGGAATTAGGGGTTTAATGAACCCGCAGGACCGGGTACCGAAGAACGGTGGGAACGGGGAAAGAGCTGAGATTTAAAACTCTTTTGGCTTCTCTGTCTTGGGCGTTAATATGAACAAATATTTGATTCACACAATAGCCGGGCAGCTGCTTCGTCCCGTTTTGGTCCTGGGACTACCCCAGTGAGATTTCTTCTTTTAATACCATTTGGTGTTAAGGGATTAGGGATTGATTATTTTAACGTGTTCTTGCTGTTCTCGAAAAACTTGACAGTGTCTCCTTCACCGCCTTTGTGGTATATCCAGAAGTAAATCGCTATTTTGAGAAATAATTTGAGTTGAAACTCTGGGGAAATAAGATTCTTGGCAGAGCGAATGAAGAAGGAAGTAGTTTAGGGGTAGAGAGCATGGCTGTGTTGAGATTTGGGAATTTTGTGGCTTTCTCCTGCTCCCTTTTCTCTGTTCTATCAACATTTCATTTTGGATTTTCAAACCGCAAAAGTAGTTGTAGAATTTGATAAATCGGAAACGAGAAGTCTGTTTTGGCCACTGTTAAGTAAAAGCATCTGTTTTAGTACTGGGTATGTGACTTTTAAGTATTTTAAGATTCAGGTTTTTAGTTAAATGATTTTTCTTCTTTTGCTCTTTATTCATAGTTTTGTAGGAGAGAATTGCCTTTTTATTTTGAAAGAGGAGACATACTTTATGGAAGATGTCAGTTTATTTTCGATTTAAGTCTGGTATGTTTAGGTAAATAGTTTTAAAATGGAGGGAGGCTAGCTAGCATGCAGAGTCTCAATTTCCTGAAATTTCGCATTGCCATAGCAACAAAATACACTTAAGTTTTCGGTTTTCAAGAGGCCAGCTTATGATGTGGGGGCTGTTTTTGGAGGTTGACAAGATAGCGGCAGAATTGGAGCATTTCTATTCAACATTCTGGATAACTAAATTTTATTATATCGGGAAAGTATGGCTAAACTGAATTTTGTGTTTGCTCGTTGACTAATTTCAGTCCTGAAAATTTCACAGTGTTTACAGTTTACATGCTGTTAGAATTCCCAAGAACACAAGGTCTTAAAAATTATGTCAAATCTTTTTATGTATACTAACCCTTTTTCTGGGTTCATGTTTTGTCATGTGAAAGTCGAGGGGTAATACTGAGGATTTCGTTGTAAGTTACCCGGAATTCATTGTTAATTCTTAAATTTATCTAAAATTGTAAACACTGTGAAATATTGCCATGACTTTTCATTTCAGAACTGTGGTGTTTTAAATGGGAGAGAAAGTAGTAAAAATTTACAGAGAAAAATTTCACCTGTAAGTTTTCTTGTGCAAGGTTTAGGACATAAGGAAAAGTACAGTGAATACCTACAGTGCAGTTTTTCACCTAGGAGTGACAATTGTTGAACGTTTTGCCATTTGCTTTATCTCCTTGTACTTATTTATTTGAAACTAAGTCGACATATATTCAGCCCCTCATTTCAGTATTTTCTTATATAGTATAAGGGTATTAATGCTGTTACGTAACCATTATATGATTTCCCACCTAAGAAGATTAAGTAGCAATACTGTATCATTTCTAAACTTCAGTGGTATTCAGATTTCCCCAGTTGGTCCTAAGAATGTGATTCATAGGTTTTTGTTTTTGTTTTTTAAATTAGACTCTAATCTAGGTTTACATTGTCTCATTTGGTTATGTTTCTTGAATAGTCCCTTCGTTTTTTTTGTCCCTGAAGATTTTTTTTTTTTGTCTTTTTGCCTTTTCCAGCCGCATATGGAGGTTCCCAGGCTAGGGATCAAATCAGAGCTGTACCCCCCGGCCTACACCAGAGCCACAGCAACGCCAGATCCAAGCCGGAGTCTGCAACCTGCACCACAGCTCACGGCAATGCCGGATCCTTAACCCACTGAGCAAGGTCAGGGACTGAACCCAAAACCTCATGGTTCCTAGTCGGATTTGTTAACCACTGCGCCACGACGGGAACTCCTCCCCAAAGATATTTATTTGAAGAATCCAGAACAGTTTTCTTGTAGAGAACTCATTTTTTGAGTTTTTTTGATTTGAGTATGTGTGTGGTGTCATTTAATGTGTCCCCTCATCTTATGTATTTCCTGAAAATTATGGTTATGACTAAACTCAGAGCTTTGTTAGTATTCAGGTTAAATATTTTTGGGTTACAGACTGTATCTCATATTAAGAGGCACTTAATGCTAGGTTGTTCGACTCTTTGTAGTGGTTAAATTTGGTCACTTGGTTAGGGTAGTGACTGCTGTATCTCTTCTTTGTAAAGGATTATTTTTCTCCTTTGCAGTTAGTAATCTGGATTGATAACTGTGTTCCTCAGTAAACGTTTATCTAGTTATTTATCATCAAATGATAGTCCTTGAAAAAGTCAGTTATTTCCTTGGAGGTGGCAAGTGGTGGTTTTAAAAAAAAATCTATTGTGTCTCTACTTAATGGCTCATTTTTCTGCAAAGAAGAAATTCCTTTTTTTTTTTTTTCCCTCCTGTTCTCTTTAAAGATTTGAGTATCTGGATTCATGAGGTGTCTGTCTGTCTCCCTCTCCTTATCGACTCTTAACTTGTCACTCTTAACTTGTCCTGGCCTTTATGATGCCTCCTTTATTTTTTCCATCTGTCTAAAAGACAATACCAAAAAAATAGTCATCTTCATATAAACTTTTAAACTTGTAAAAGATACATTTCAAACATGCAAGAAAAAAGAATAGTATAGGGGTTCCTATGTGGCTCAGTGGGTTAAGTATCCAGCAACATAGATGTGGCCAAAAGAGAAAATAATGTAAGATGTGATGTTCCTGTGTTAGAGTTTCAACTCACAGCTAAATTGTTTTCTCCTTTTTTCTGTACTTTTACTTACTCTTCCCACCCCATTACTTTGAAGCAAATCTCAGATACTATATTATTCATCTTTACTTGAAATGGTAATTAAATAACTTAAACCTTGAAGAGTAACATGATTAAGGAATTCCCATTGTGCCTCAGCTGTTAAGAATCCAGCACTGTCTCTCTAAGGATGCAGGTTCCATCCCTGGCCTTGCTCAGTAGGTTAAGGCCTTGAGTTGCTGAAAGCTGCAGGCATTGGTCACAGAGGAGGCTTAGATGCAGTTTTGCTGTTGCTGTAGCCTGCAGCTGCAGCTCTGATTCAACCCCTAGCTTGTGAACTTCATAGGCCATGGGTGTGGCCTAAAAAAAAGAGTAATGTGATTTAAAAAAAGATAAATCAAGTAGCTTGCTCGATGTATAAGGCAACAGTTAGTGAAACTTTAGAGGAAAAGTGAGTGCTGATGGACGAGGGACAAAAAATTAAACAAAACTGAAGAATAATAAGAAAAAAAATCAGAACTACTCTGAATCATGGATTTGCTTTGGAAAGATGCCAAGGGATGAGACAGACAAAGAATCCTGCAAGATAAGTGTAGATTTCTTTTAGCTGTATACATTTGAAACTCAAAAAAATTTGGTTCGGTAAACCTGATAATATCTTAAATTTGTTATTCAAAAATATAGGTGGTCTTTCTTGGTACTGAATCGCTAGATTTGTGCTTTGTGAAAGAGGGAAATGATTGTAGGCAAGCAAAATCACAGTTAAGATTTATTTATTTATTTAAACTCTTGTCAGAAAGTTCTTGTTTTACTTTGAGAGCACTGTTTAAATTATCTTGCAGTGTTGGTGGGTATTCTTCTGGAACTTGACGTTTACTGTTTTTGCCAGTTTAATGGTGACAAAACTATTTGCATATAGGTTTTCCTCTATAATGAAAGCACATCTGGTTCCTTTGTGTAATCATGGCTATATTTTTATCATGTACATTTTTTACTGCTTGATTCAACTTTTGATCACATTCTTCTGATCCATTTTACCTTGTGCACCACCCCTACAGCATTTAATAGGCTATTGTTTAGTTCCTTCCCGGGGTTTTAAGTTGAATGGGCTACCTTAAAAAACTGAAAAACAGGAGTTCCCTTGTGGGGTAGCGGGTTAAGGATCCAGCATCATTGCAGCGGCCTGGGTTGCCTCTGTGGCACTGGTTGGATGCCTGGGAACTTCCACATGCCTGAGGTGTGACAAAAACAAAACCTAGAAGCACTGTTTTAAATGTGTTCAGTAAATGGATGAATTTTTGCATACAGGCTATATGCTTTATGTTAAAAAATTTTAAGAATTGTATCTCTTAGGAAGGCAGGTACTTAAATGATTAACACAAAGTAAAATACTTTGGGCATAGGAGTGGATATCTCTAAAGTTCTGTTGGTAAGAGAAAGGGAGAGAAATGTATTTGGCTGAGTCAATTCCCATGAACTGTTAAATCCCTAAAATTCTGTTTTTACACTGCTGTCTTTTAGAAAGAAGATTTCAGTTTTCAACAATTAATAGCCCATCCTGAATTAGGAAGGCCTCAAATATAAAAGGAATGATCCTTACTTTGGAAAAATTGCAAGAGTTGAAGGAGCACAAAATAATTGCCAGGAGTTCTTAACAAACGGGAATTCAAGGCGATAAATTCGTGTCTTGCTTTTGGTGAAAAATACAATTAGGAAGACAGAAAATATGAGAAGTGTGTTATGTTATATACTTAACTAATAAGGAAAGACAGATGAAATATTCAATATTGAAACCTGATTTATTTTGTTGGTACTATTAGTATTTAGTAGGGGTTACAAGGGAATAGTGCCTTTCCCCCCACCCCCCACTTTTTAGGGCCGCACCCCAGCATATGGAAGTTCCCAGGGCTAGGGGTCCATTCAGAGCTATAGCTGCTGGCCTATGACACAGCCACACCAGCTCCAAGCTCTGTCTGTGATCCACACCACAGCTCACAGCAATGGAGCTCGGCAACCCGCTGAGCGAGGCTAGGGATCGAACCTGCAACCTCATAGTTCCTAGTCGGATTTGTTTCCACTTCGCCACAACAGGAACTCCTGGATAGCGCCAATTTTAAACCCAAGCGGATGTGTGTGTGTGTATATATTCTCACACCAATACCAAATGTTCAGGGAAAACAAAGACAAATTCACAACATATATATTTATATTAGACAGTGTGTTCTTTGGATTCAGTTATTCTTATCCGTCTTTAACAAAATCTGTTTGTAATAATCTTTCCTATTCCCCCCCCCTTTTTTTTGTCATTTTAGGGCCACACCCGAGGCATGTGGAGGTTCCCAGGCTAGGGGTTAAAATGGAGCGGTAGCTGCTGGCCTATACCACAGCTGCAGCATCGACAGATCCGAGCCATGTCTGCGACCTACACCACAGCTCAAGGCAATGCCACATCCTTAACTCACTGAGTCGAGGCCTGGGACCAAACCCAAAACCTCATGGTTCCTAGTTGGATTCGTTTCCACTGTGTCACAATGGGAACCCCCCCCCTCCCGCCCCGCCATTTTAAGTGCTGTTTAGTATAACAGTTTTGAGCAGGCACATTTGATTTGATCTTTAATATTTCCTGAGAAAACTAACTACACAGAATACTCTTTATGGCAGTGACTGTTCCTAAGATTGATTGATCAGTATTTACAGAAATAGTGGTTTTCCTTAGAGATACAACAGAAAGGTGCTCTTGTTAGAAGAGATTGCATTTCTTCAGCATTAGAAATACAGAAATTTATACCTTAGATCTTTTAGAATGGAAAAATCTATTCAGATGTTTGTACCTATTAAGTAGATGATTGCAGGAAGCAATTCATAGTTTTAAGCTTTTCTGCAATTTTCTGTAAATCTTTATTCCTCATTAGGTAAGACCTAGTTGTGAATTTGTCTTTGTTTTCCCTGAACATTTGGTATTGATGTGAAAATTTGTTTCATTTTATTTTACTTATTTTTTTAGTCCTTTCTTAGGGCTGCACCTGCAGCATATGGACATTCCCAGGCTAGGGGTCAAGTTTGAGCCAGGGCAACTCGGGATCCAAGTCTTGTCTGTGACCTACACCACAGCTCACGGCAACGCTGGATCCCTAATCCACTGAGCAAGGCCAGGGATCGAACCAGCATCCTCATGGATGTTAGTTGGGTTCACTAACTGCTGAGTAATTCTGAACTCCAAGAATTGATTTTAAAAGGGATTTTTTTTGGGGGGGGGCAAAGGTTTAAACTTTATAAATTAATGGATAGTTTATAATAAGCAGTAAATATTGAATAATACCAGAAGGGCAAAACTATGTCCTAATTGTTGTATTTCTCATGTTTCACTTAGTTTATCAAGTGAATTAACTTTTTGGTTACTCTTGGTCTAAAGAAGCTGCATTTTCAAGTTCTAAGAGATTAAGATTTTTATTTGTTTTGTAGCTCTTTCTTTCCTAGGGAATGAATAAAAAACTTAATAAATATAATTATTTGGAGCAATAACTGTTACCCTGTTTTTTTCTCCTTTAAGTTTTTGAAGTGTTTGCATGTTTTTAGATTTTAGTTTTGGAAAGGTTTGAAGAGATTATATATGCAGGATACACATTCAGATTCATTCAGGAAAAGAAAACATCTAGTAGAGTTTCGTTGCACTGGTAGAGGAAACAGGAGTAAGCTGGTGTCTAATATTAATGTCACCTGTCTTTTGCTTTGTTCTATAGGCATATGAATTGGCTCAGTTACTACTTGTAGATGGTCTTGTGGAATGAGACCCCTTTTTTTTTTTTTGCTTTTTAGGGCCGCATCTGTGGCATATGGAGGTTCCCACACTAAGGATCAAATTGGTGCTGCAGCTGCCGGCCTACACCACAGCCACAGCAATGCCAGATCCTAGCCAAATTTGTGACCACAGCTCATGGCAATGCCGGAAGCTTAACCCACTGAGGGGGGCCAGGGATTGAACCCATATCCTCATGGATACGGGTTGGGTTTGTTACTGCTGAGCCACAATGGGAACTCCTACCCTATTCTACTTTTAATTTTGAAAAAAAAGATTGACTACCAAGAGAGACTTAAGACTGTCTCTAGTATTTTCAGTTTTCTTAATGTTTTAACTACAGTAACCAAGGAATGACTTGGGTCAGGTGCCCCCCTGCCCCCTTTTGGAGGAAACATTTGGAAAAAAATTTATTTATAGAACAGATGGATTAGGTTGTGTTTGTCAAAATGGAGTTGATGGTCCATTGCATCATAATCCGTTAGGTGCTTCATAAAAGTAGAGGTGCCTATACCTCAATTTCAGACATGCTGTAACAGATTCTGTAGGTGAGACCGAGTATCTTCATTGGAAATGAGTATCACAGGAGATTTTTATGTAAAAGACATTTTACAAACCACTTAATTAAGTTAGGGATTAAAAATACCTGAACCTTTGAATTTGTTTTTGAATACCTTCTTAATAAAATAGATGGAGAAAAACATTGCAGATCCTTTGAGGATTGTCAGGCCTTTGATAGTATTTTATTGATTTTTCTCCCCCTACTATATTGAGTCATTCATTACCCTTAGTAGTGGAAAATACACATTATAGAACTAGGTTTGAGACTCTTTCCTTGGTTGTTTTGTTGCAAAGATCAGCAAAAATCTTTTTTTTATCTTTAATTTTTTGGCCACACTTGCAGCATATGGAAGTTCCTGGGCCAGGGATTTGCAACACAGGAGTTTAATCACCTATCTCCCTCCATACTTTTAACATTTATCACTTGGTTTAAATTTTCGCTGATATCTGGTATAATTTAATTTCCATATGACCTCCAGCATAACACTTTCTCCATTTACCATAGAAACAGGCTATTTGGAGAAAGAGAACTACATTTGTTTTTTCTATCCAAATTTTACTTCCTTGTGACTTCACCCCCCCCAACAACTCCTTAATATTAATTAGCTATCATATAGAACGTGGCTTGCAGCTTAACTCAGTTAAGCTGAGAGGCTACATGACATCTCCATAGTTAGATGAAAAGCCTATTAAAAATGCTTCTCATGGAGGTCCCGCTGTGGTGCAGTGGGTTAAGGATGCTGTGTAGGTAGTGGCTGAGGCTCAGATTTGATCCCTATCTAAGGAACTTCGATGTGCGACAGGTGTGGCCAAAAAAGAACTTCTCCCTTTTCCAACCACATAACTGTAGTTTTATGGTCTTAAACTTTGATAAACAATATGTTACAGTAGATTATAAGCAAAGCAGATAATGTCTCTATTTAGCCAGACATTAAAGAGCTCACAGAAATGGAAGACAGTGCCATTGTCACTAATTCTTTTTTCTTTTTATGACCACACCTGTAGAATACGGAAGTTACCAGGCTAGGGCTGGAATTAGAGCTGCAGCTGCAACCTATGCTGCAGCTTATGGCAACGCTGAATCCTTAACCCACTGAGCCACAATGGGAATTCCTTCACTATTTTTTGTTTTGTTTTAGAAAATATTTTCTATAAAATTATACGTTTATTTTAAAATGAATTAACAGGAGTTCCCGTCGTGGCGCAGTGGTTAACGAATCCGACTAGGAACCATGAGGTTGCGGGTTGGGTCCCTGCCCTTGCTCAGTGGGTTAACGATCCGGCGTTGCCGTGAGCTGTGGTGTAGGCTGCAGACGCGGCTCGGATCCTTCGTTGCTGTGGCTCTGGCGTAGGTTAGAGACTACAGCTCCGATTCGACCCCTAGCCTGGGAACCTCCATATGCCGCGGGAGCAGCCCAAGAAATAGCAAAAAAAAAAAAAAGTAAATAAATAAAATGAATTAACAAGTTAGAAATTTTACAGTTTAATTCCTAATATGGTAATATTTTTAGATTTAACCCACATTTAAAAAAAAAAATCTCTTTGGTTCCTCAGTTGTATTTCTCTCCTTTTTTTTGGCTGCCCTGTGGCATAAGGAGTTTGGATTTGAGCCACTGCAGTGGTGCCTGGGATCAAACCTGTGTCCCATTGTTGAAAAGACGCCACCAATCCTGATGTGTCACAGTGGGAACCCCTGATTCCTTAGTGTAAGAGTGCAAAGCAGTTTGTTTTTTGTTTGTTTGTTGTTGTTGTTGTTTTTGGCTGTCCCTGTGGCATGGGAAAGTTCCTGGGCCAGGGATTGAACCCATGCAGTAGCAGTGACAGCATTGGATCCTTAACCCATGGCACAACCAGGGAACTCCAATAAAACTGTAGAAAGTTGGAGAACTGTTGAAATAGTGCATGGAGCCTGTGAGGCAGTGTCCATAGTTCTTTTTCTCTGAGTTAGCTCCATATAAGAAAAGGATAAACATAGAAAGTAAAAAACACTGTCAACTGAAGGGGAGAAAATTTTCGTCAATCATATATCCCATAAAGGACTAATATCCATAATAAGTAAAGAACTCTTAACAATTCAGTAACAAAAAGATAACAATTAAAAATGGGCAGGAAGAGAGTTCCCTGGTGGCTCAACTGGTTAAGGATCCAGCATTGTTACTGCTATGGCTCTGGTTGCTGCTGTGGTGTGGGTTCAATCCCTAGCCCAGGAATATTTGCATGCTCTAGGAGTGGCAAAAAAAAAAAAGGAATTTGAAAAGACATTTCTCTAAAGATACACAAATAGCTGCTAAAAACAAGTTGGTGACCTAGTGGAGAAGTTGGAACCCTCATACTGGTGGGACTATAAAATGGTTCAGTCACTTTGGAAAACAGTCTGACAGTTTTTCATTTTAAACATGGAATTGCCTTATGACCTAGCAACTTCTAGGTATATACCTAAGAAAAAGAAAAAACAAAATGAACTCCTCTTAAAAGCTGGAAATAGGAGTTCCTGCTGTGACACAGTTGGTTAGGTATCCGGTGTTGCCATAGCTATGGTAAAGGTCACAGCTGTGGTTGGGATTCTATCCCTAACCAGGGAACTCCCATATGCTGAAGGTGCGGCCAAAAAAAAAAAAATTGTAAATAATCTTTGGAGTTCCTATTGTGGCTCAGCGAGTTAGGGTTAAGATTCTGGCTTGTATCCACGAGTATGCGGGTTCAATCCCTGGCTGCTTCTTCAGTGGGTTAAGGATCTAGTATTTCCGCAAGCTGTGGCATAGGTCACAGATGTGGCTCAGATCTAGTGTTGCTGCGTCTGTTGTGTAGGCAGGCAGCTGTAGCACTAGGCCAGAAACTTCCATGTGCCCCAGGTGTGGCCCTAAAAAGAAAAACAACTAGAAATAATCCAGATGTTCATCAACTGATGAATAAATAAAATGATGAGATATCCATACAATGGAATATTTGGTAATAGAAAACATAATGCTATGTAATAAAACGTGAACTTTGAGAACACGCAAAGTGAAAGTCAGAAACAAAACCAAGTGTATGATATTTCCATGAAATACCCGCATATCTGTGGAAACTAAGTTGGTGGTTGCCTGGGGCTAGAGGAGTTGGGAAATGGGAATGACTTAATCAGTATGGGTTTCTATTTGAGAAGATAAAAAAATTTTTTTAAATCTATTGTTATAATGAACATACTAAATTTAAGCCATTGAATTTTACACTTTAAATAGGTGATTTGTATGGTATGTGATTATGTCTCAGTAAAGCCGTTATTAAAAACAAAAGGTCTGAAGTTCTCTGGAGGTGCAGTCAGTGGGTTTAAGGATCTGACATGGTCATTGCTGTAGCTCAGGTCACTGCTGTGGTATCGGTTTTATCCTTGCCTGAGAACTTCTGCTTGCTGTGGAAGCAGCCAAATTATACAAATACACGTATAATGTATCCTATCTCCATACTTTTAGCCACTTGTACAGAGAGGAAAGTTGTTATTTTAGCTGTGCACTACTATTAGAAAAACAGTTAATAGAGCAGATGCTGGAGATAGTTCCTCAGTAACATTTTCACCTTATTCAAAAATTAGTGGCATCTAGTTCACAATTTCTTTTTTGTCTTTTTAGGACTGCACCTACAGCATATAGAGGTTCCCTGGCTAGGGGTCGAATCGGAGCTGTAGGTGCTGGCCTACACCACAGTGACAGCAATGCCAGATCTGAGCCACGCCTTTGACATACATACACCACAGCTCACAGCAACCCCGGATCCTTAGCCCACTGAGCAAGGCCGGGGATTGAACCTGTGTCCTCATGGATACTCGGGTTTGTTAACCACTGGGCCATGACGGAACTCCCAGTTCACAATTTTTTTCTGATTTTTGAACCCATTCAAAATAGTATATGTTGGTGTATAACTCTATACTCCATGCGGTCGAGTTATTTTTCTGGTTTTTAAAATTGTGCAAATCAAAGAAGTTCCCAATGTCCTACTAATAATAAACGTGCATGCCTTGGGAGCTAGTTCAGCTTTTGTTCTGCTCTTGATTCGGTGCCCATCCTACTCCCCATTAACATCACCATTATCTTCTTCCCGAAGAATGGTAATGGGATTACACTTTATTCTAAAGACAAAAGCTGGATTTTGATAGTTTCTTAGTGTTTGGGGGACATGTAAGGATGACATTGGCTGTTCTTTTGCTGTAACGAAGCAGAGTTCTGACATCATTCCATTACAAGTGGGCACTGGAAACTTGCCGCAAGTTTTCTTCAAGTAGTCTCTTTCTCTGATCTGGCAACAGAGTCAGGAAATAATAATAAAACTCCATTCTGTATGGAAGCTCAGTCTCCTTGTGGATACTAGAATTTTCCTTTGCTCTACAG
Organism: Phacochoerus africanus; assembly: GCF_016906955.1. Classification (NCBI taxonomy): domain Eukaryota; kingdom Metazoa; phylum Chordata; class Mammalia; order Artiodactyla; family Suidae; genus Phacochoerus; species Phacochoerus africanus. The sequence goes on from NC_062547.1 coordinate 29,268,928, forward strand.
CAGTTTGGTAACCAGGCCACAAAACAAAAATGAAAACAACAATTTCATGCTTTTGATTACCTAGCTGGTTCATAGCTGTGATGGTGAATGCCTTTTTATCGTGGGAATTAAATGTGACCTTCAACAGAGGATACTCTTGGCCATTTTGGTTTAACCCCCCCCCCCCCATTTTTTTCTCTGCCCTAAGGCATGGAGTTCCCAGGCCAGGGATCAGATCTGAACAGCAATCACAACCTAAGCTGCAGCTGTGGCAACGTTGGATCCCTAACCCACTGTGCTGGGCCGGGGATTGAACCTGCGACCAGCACTCCCGAGATACCACTGATCCCATTGTGCCACGGTGGAAACTTCTACCTTCCTTTTTAATTAATTCAGTTGATTATTATCTATATAGATTGTTTTTGTTTTAAGGCCACACCCTCGGGATATGGAGGTTCTCAGGCTGGGGGTCTAATCAATGCTACAGCTGCTGGCCTACACCACAGCTCACAGCAACACCAGATCCATAACCCACTGAGCGAGGCCAGGGATGGAACCCAAAACCTCATGGATACTAATTGGGTTTGTTAACTGCTGAGCCACTACAAGAACTCCTGTATAGATTGTTTTATGAACATTTAACTATATCCTTGTTGAGAGGAAAACATTTAGGGTAGTAAGACATTCTGAAAAGAGCCAGCTGTGGTTTCTCCTGGATTCTAATTGGACAGTGGGCGGATTTGTGCATTATATTTTTCATTGTGAAGTAGGGTGATCTGTTACTTAACAAGGAATGACACTTAATGAGTAACATAGTAGATGCTCAGATTTGTGTGTGTGTGTGTGTGTGTTTTTTAAGGGTGGCACCTACGACATAGGGAAGTTCCCAGGTGAGGGGTCGAATTGGAGCTGTAGCTGCCAGCCTTCACCACAGCCATGGCAACACGGGATCCAAGCTGTGTCTGACCTGCACCACAGCTTATGGCAACGCCACATCCTTAACCAACTGAGCAAGGCCAGGGATAGAACCCACACCTTCATGGATACTAGTCAGGTTTGTTACTGCTGACCCATGACAGAACAAGCCGCCCCCCCGCGCGCTTTAGCATCTGATCCAGCATCCTTTGCATGGATTCTTTAATTTGTGGTAAACCCCCCAAGTGTCTGTGGATAGAATTTTCGGGGTTCCATGAACTTGGATGGGCAAAAGTATGTTCACTAATCTCTAAGTGAAATTGAGTCTATCCTTCTATTATGAACGTAGGGAAGAAACCACACTAGCAGTATTCAGGAACAACTTTGTTACTAGGACAGAAATATTAATACTGTTGCACTCATCACTAGACTCACCACAAGATTTAGTTATTTCATGTGTTAAATATCTATGACTATATAAAACTTTGTTTAAAATATTTTGATAATTATTTTTCAGTATAATTGATTTCCTTTGAAATCCTGCGTAGTTTGTTTTTTGTATTTAAGAACATTATCCTGAGAAAGGGCCCACAGGCTTCACTAAACTGCAGGAAGATTCAGTGGCACCAAAAGAAAAAAGTTAGGGACTGCTACAGAGCCATAATTTTCAACTTAGGCTGCACGTTAGAACCAGCTGGAGAGTTTTTAAAAATTAGTGACTGGGAGTTACCATTGTGGCTCAGCAGGTTAAGAACCCAACTAAGTATTCATGAGGATGCAGGTTTGATTCCTGGCCTCGCTCAGTGGGTCGAGGATCTGGTGTTGCTGCAGGCTGCGGCGTAGCTGGCAGATGTAGCTGGGATCCTGTGTTGGCTGTGGCTGGGTTGTAAGCCAGCAGCTGCAGCTCTGATTTGACCCCTAGCGCTGGAACATCCTTATGCCATAGGTGTGGCCATTAAAAAAAAATAGTGATGATAAAGCAAGAACTAGTGACAGTCCAGACCTATTCCTAGAGATTCTGATTTAATTGATCCAGAGTGAAGGTAGAGCAACTTTTTAAATTCCCTTTACTGTAGGTGATTCTGTTGTGCTCCAGGGCTGAGAATCGCTAAAGGAATGGCTTATTTATTTCATGAAGAGACATAGTGCAGTTGTCCTGGTCAGATATTAGATGCTATTTTTCGGAGTTTTTCTGTTCTTGTACAGATTATGGTATACTTTATCGAATTTGGTGGGTTAATTGTCAGCAAGTGCATTTGAGTGATTTGGCCTCCCATCAGACTACTGTGAACAGTACTCTTCACTAGCACAAATTCCTAGCATCAATTAACTTAGCTGGTTTTTAGTTCCTGATTTAAAGTTCCTGTATCACATTTCTTTCTTTTTTTATTAACATTTTATAGTTGGTATCTTATGTATCCTAGTTTTTTTTTTGTTTGTTTTGTCAAGAAGTAAACTGTTTCGTAGGTCACAGACGAGGCTCAGATCCCAAGTTGCTGTGGCTATGGCGTAGGCCGGCAGCTACAGCACCGATTTACACCTAGCTTGGGAACCTCCATATGTCTCGGGTGCGGCCTTGAAAAAGAAAAAAAGAAAAGAAAAGAAACCCTAAATATTCTGGAGTTCCCGTAGTGACGCAGAGGTTAACGAATCTGACTAGGAACCGTGAGGTTGCGGGTTTGATCCCTGGCCTTGCTCAGTTGGTTAACGATCCGGCGTTGCTGTGAGCTGTGGTGTAGGTCGGTGGCTACGGCTCTGATTAGACCCCTAGCCTGGGAATCTCCATATGCCAAGGGAGCAGCCCTAGAAAAGGCAAAAAGACAAAAAAAAAAGAGCGAAGTAGTAGTAAACTGTTTGAAGGAAGTCTTTATTTTGTTGTATCCCACATGTCCCTTCAATAATATGTGGCGCGTACTAGGCACTGAACAAGTATTTCTCAGGTGAAGAGTAAAAATTCAAACAGCAGAAGAATGTACATTATAAAAGCACACTTGTGAGAGTTGCTAATGTGGCACAGTGGAAACGAATCCAACTAGTATCCACGAGGATGAGGGTTCAATCCCTGGCCTTGCTCAGTGGGTCAGGGATCCAGCATTGCCGTGAGCTGTGCTGTAGGTCGAATATGCAGCTCACATCTGGAGTTGCTGTGGCTGTGGCGTAGGCTTGCAGCAGTAGTTCCAATTCGATACCTAGACTGGGAACTGCCGTATGCCGCAGTATGGCCCCAAAAAGCAAAAAAGAAAAACGCTTGTATGTAGTTAATACATAGAAGTCTACCCAGCCAGTCTTCCTTTTTTTAATCCAGTATTATGGAAATTGTTCCATGTCGCTGTTTATAGACCTGCCTCACTTTGTTTTCTTTAGTGACTACAAATTTTATAATTTATTTAACTAGTTCTTTTATTTATTTATTTATTTATTTATTTATTTTTGCTATTTTTTGGGCCGCTATTTCTTCAGCAAGCTACGTACAAAGTTCTTCTGTATTAGAACATTATTTATTTGTCTTTTTGCTATTTCTTGGGCTGCTCCCGCGGCATATGGAGGTTCCCAGGCTAGGGGTCGAATCAGAGCTGTAGCCACCGGCCTACGCCAGAGCCACAGCAACGAAGGATCCGAGTCTCGTCTGCAACCTACACCACAGCTCACGGCAACGCCGGATCGTTAACCCACTGAGCAAGGGCAGGGACCGAACCCGCAACCTCATGGTTCCTAGTCGGATTCGTTAACCACTGCGCCATGATGGGAACTCCTAACTAGTTCTTTTATACATGATTATTTAAGTTATTCCTAGTCTTATGCAACAGCAAACAGCTGCATAGCTATTTGTGTGTACCTCTTTGTGTACATGTAGAGTAGGATAAGTTGCCAGAACTGGAATTTAGGATTAGACATTCATATTAAATTTCAGTCAATATTACTGCTTGCTCCTGTCAACAATTTGAGAATGTTTGTTTCTCTGTACCCTTGCCAGTGTAATATGAATTATAAAACACCTTTAATTGCTATCATGGCTTACTACATTTGTATTGCTTTCGAGTGTTTAAAGTTCTTTTTTTTTTTTTTTGCATACGGAGATTCCCAGGCTGGGGGTCTAGTCTGAGGTACAGCTGCCTCCTGTGCTACAGCCACAGCAATGTGTGATTCGAGCTGCGTCTGCCACCTACCCTGCAGCTTGTGGCATCGCCAGATCTTTAACCCACTGAGCAAGGCCAGGGATTGAATCTGCAACCTAATGGTTCCTAGTGGGAACCATTGCTGTGCCACAATGGGAACTCCTATTGTTCTTTTTTTATGAACTATTCAAATACATTGCTTTCTTTTTTTCAGAGTTCTGATCTTTTAGTGACTGGACTTTCTATTAATAAATTTAATACTTTTGTCATATGTGTTGGGATATTTTTGTTTTCACTCTCATTTTGATACTTTTCCCACGCACAAATGTAAACTTGACAAATTGAGTTCATTCTTTTCAAAGGCTTCTAAAGAGCCTTTCCCATGTAAAGATACATTTCAGTGTATTTTCCTCTAGTTCTTGTGTTTTGTTTTGTATTTATTTATTTATTTTGTCTTTTTAGGGCCGCACCTGCAGCACATGGAAGTTCCCAGGCTAGGGGTTGCCAGTCTACACCACAGCCACAGCAACTTGAGATGAGAGCTGTATCTGCGACCTACACCACAGTTCACGGCAACACCGGATTCCCGACCTACTAAGTGAGGCCAGGGATGAAACCCGCATCCTGATGGATACCAGTCAGATTCATTTCTGCTGTGCCACAATGGGAGCTCCCTCTTGTGTTTTGTTTTTAATGTTCAAGTCTGTAATCTATCTGAAATTAATTTGGTAACAAAGGAAAAAAATAGGAATCCAACTTTGATAGTTGACTTTGCAGTTACTCTGACAGATACAGCTATTCTAGCACCATGCATTGAATAACCAACATTATGATTTGTTTGTGGGTTTTTTTGTTGCTGTTGTTGTGTGGTTTTGTTTTTGGCCCACGGCATATGGAAGTTCCAGGGCCAGGGATTGAATCCTAGCCACCGCAGTAACAATAGAATCCTTAACTGCTAGCCAACCAGGGAACTCCCCAACATTCTGATTTGAAATGCCACGTTTATTGGAGTTCCCGTCGTGGTGCAGTGGTTAACGAATCTGACTAGGAACCATGAGGTGTGGGTTCGATCCCTGCCCTTGCTCAGTGGGTTAAGGATCCGGCGTTGCCGTGAGCTGTGGTGTAGGTTGCAGACGCGGCTCGGATCCTTCGTTGCTGTGGCTCTGGCGTAGGCCAGAGACTACAGCTCCGATTCCACCCCTAGCCTGGGAACCTCCATATGCCACGAGAGCGGCCCAAGAAATGGCAAAAGAAAAAAAAAGGAAGAAATGCCACCTTTATTATTTGCTTATTTTCCACATATAGTTATCTTTCTGAACCATCCTGACCCAGGGATTGTTTATCATCATTGCAGAGCTCTTTATTGTGTCATTTGTGTTTTATTGTGTGGGTGGGGCCAGTGGACCCTCTTAAAACTTTTCTAGTTTAAGTTTCTTGAGCAAGCTACGTACAAAGTTCTTCTGTATTAGAACATTATATTTATTTATTTGTCTTTTTGCTATTTCTTGGGCTGCTCCCGCGGCATATGGAGGTTCCCAGGCTAGGGGTCGAATCAGAGCTGTAGCCACCGGCCTACGCCAGGGCCACAGCAACGAAGGATCCGAGCCGAGTCTGCAACCTACACCACAGCTCACGGCAATGCCGGATCCTTAACCCACTGAGCAAGGTCAGGGACTGAACCTGCAACCTCATGGTTCCTAGTCGGATTCATTAACCACTGCGCCACGACGGGAACTCCAGAACATTATAATTTTTTTTTTTTTTTTTAATTTTCCCACTGTACAGCAAGGGGGTCAGGTTATCCTTACATGTATACATTACAATTACATTTTTCCCCCACCCTTTCTTCTGTTGCAACATGAGTATCTAGACAAAGTTCTCAATGCTATTCAGCAGGATCTCCTTGTAAATCTATTCTAAGTTGTGTCTGATAAGCCCAAGCTCCCGATCCCTCCCACTCCTTCCCCCTCCCATCAGGCAGCCACAAGTCTCTTCTCCAAGTCCATGATTTTCTTTTCTAAGGAGATGCAGAACATTATAATTTTGATGAAAATTATATAATAGTCTTTTAGAGCGTGTTTTTCTTTCTAAATAAATGTATACTTATCAGTGGTGGAAAGTGATTTATTGCAAAGAAAGGTATATTTCTCCAAAGTAGTTTTTTTCCCCTGAACAGATGACTTTAAAACTTTTTCCCAATTGGTATTTTGCTAGAATTGCTCAATGAGATTATTAATTGCCACTTAAAAAGTAAGTGAAAGAGGGAAAAGGTTATGGGGCTTCCCTCCCTATCCCGTCTTGAATGTTACTAATGTTTATTGGCATATTATGGATTTCAATAAGTTCTACAAAAAAGGCAAAGCAAAACTTCATACAAATTAATATTTATCTGACTTATTTGAGTGTCATTTTCTTTTTGTGATACACAGTAATATTCCGGACAACTATTTGAGAAGTTATACTTGTATTTATGCCTCAGGTCCTAGATACTTTGTTTTAAGGGATGCACCTGTGGCATATGGAAGTTCCCAGGCTAGGGGTTTAATCACAGCTTCAGCTGCTGGCCTGCACCACAGCCCCAGCAACATGGGATCCCAGCCTCGTCCGAGACTTACACCGCAGCTCATGGCAACACTGGATCCTTAACCCACTGGGCGAGGCCAGGGATCGAACACTCATCCTCATGGATAGTAGTTGGGTTCGTTAACCATTGAGCCACGAAGGGAACTCCCCTAAATACTTTTTTTCTTCTTTTTTGTCTTTTTTTGTTTTTTGTCTTTTTAGGGCTGTACCCACGGCATATGGAGGTTCCCAGGCTAGAGGTCGAATCAGAGCTGATGCTGCTGGCCTATGCCAGAACCACAGCAATGCCAGATCCGAGCTGCATCGCAACCTACACCACAGCTAATGGAACACCAGATCCTTAACCCACTGAGTGAGGCCAGGGATCAAACCCACAACCTCATGGTTCCTAGTTGGATTCGTTTCCACTGCGCCACCATGGGAACTCCTAGATACTTTTTATGTATTTTTTCCCTTTTTTTTTATTGATTTTTTAAGATTTTATTTCTATAGTGAAAATACAACTGCCTTATTAAAGAGTTTAGAAAATATTGAAAGATTGGTATTCCCGTTTTGGCTCACCGAACCCCATTAGTTATCCATGAGGATGCAGGTTTGATCCCTGGCCTCGATCAATGGGTTGAGGATCCAGTGTTGCCATGGGCTGAGGTGTAGGTCGCAGACAGGGCTCAGATCTAGTGTTGCTGTGACTGTGCTGTTCATAAAAAGGAAAGAAAATAAAGCGGGAGGAGTTTGTGCTATGTCACAGTGGGATCTGCAGCGTCTTGGGATTGCTGGGACACAGGTTCCATCTGCGGCCTGGCACAGTGGGTTAAGGATTTGGCATTGCTATATCTGTGGCTCAGGTCCCAACAGTGGCTTGGATCTGATCCCCGGCCCAGAAATTTCATATGCCATGAGGTGGCCAAAAAAGAAGAAAAAAGGAAAAAGTCACCTGTACTTCTGCCACCCTTAATAGTTTGTTTATTGCAAATTTCTTTTAGTTACCACTCTGTTGTATATACGATTTGTAAATCATGCTTTTAAAACGTTTACATCAAAATAGAATGTCATTTCATGCCTTTTCTTTGTGGCTGAGGATGAATTCTCTATAGCAATGTTTCTCAAAAGCTGTTTCAGGGACCCTGGGGGTTCCTAAGACTTTCAGAGGGTCTGTGAGTTGCATACTGTTTTGTAAGACATTATTTGCTTTTTTCAGTGATAATCTCTTATGAGTGTAAGTGGAATCTTTACATGATTTGATATTGCAGTAGGTAGATTGCAGAAGCAGATACGAAAATCCAACTACCTTTTTTTGAGGTTAGTGTTTTCTCTTTTTTCATTTTTTAATTTATTTTTTCCGACCCCATCCATGGCATAGGGACATTCCTGGGCAAGGGATTGAATTTGAGTCACAGCTGCAACAGTGCTGGATACTAAACCCACTGCACCAGCTCAGGGATCAAACCTGTAGCACTGCAGAGAAAATGCCCAGATCCTTAACCTACTGTACCACAGTGGGAACTCCTTTTTAAATTTTTTTAAATTAAAGTTTAGTTGATTTACAGTGTTGTGCCAATTTCTGTTGTATAGCAAAGTGACTCAGTTATACACATATGTACTTTTTTTAATCCCAAGAGATTGGATATAGTTGCCTGTGCTATGCAGTAGGACCTTGTTGTTTATCCATTCTAAATGTAATAGTTTACATCTATTAACCCCAGACTCCGAGTTCGGGCACTCCCTTCTAGGCAACCACAAGTCTGTTCTCTGCGTCTGTGAGTCTGCTTTGTAGCTAGGTTCACTTGTGCTGTATTTTAGATCCACATAAAAGTGATATTTTATGCTATTTGTCTCTCTGACTTCACTTAGTTGATAGGCTCTGGTTGCATTCATGTTGCTGCAAAGGGCATTATTTCTTTTTATGGCTGAGTAGTATTCCATTATATACACATACCACATCTTAATTCAGTCATCTGTCAGTGGACTTGTGGCTGTTTCCATATATTGGCTATTGTGAATATAGTGCTTCTTGAACATAGCGGTACATGTGTCTTTGAATTATAGTTTTGCCCAGGCATGGGATTGTTTAATCATATGGTAATTCTATTTTTTTCTGAGGAACTACATTTTAAAGTCTGACATTAAACAGATTTATTTAAGTGTATGTAATAAGGATATTCTTAGTGAATTTTTAAAGTTATTTTTCATAAAAATGTTATTTGTGTTAACATGTAAATAATTTTATTGTTATTGTACCTGGGTGAATTTTTTTTTTCTCAGTTTTAATATCTAAAGTAGTAAATACTGGAGTTCCTGTTGTGGTGCAGCAGAAATCCGCCTAGGAACTGTGTGGTTGTGGGTTCAATCCCTGGCCTCACTCAGTGGGCTAAGGATCTAGTGTTGCCATGAGCTGTGTGTAGGTTGCAGATGCAGCTCAGATCTGGCGTGGCTGTGGTGTAAGCTGGTAGCTGTAACTTCGATTAGATCCCTAGCCTGGGAACCTCCATATGCTGCAGGTATAGCCCTAAAAAGCAAAAAGAAAAGAAAAGAAAAGAAAAGTGGTAAATACTGAGATAACCCACAATAAACAAAAATTCTTTGGTGTACTCAGTAATTTTTAAAGGTATAAAAGGGATCCTGAGACCACAACGTTTGAGAACTGCTACTTCGTATTATTTTATATAAAAGATGGATTTATTTAAATCTAAAAATGTTTTCTAAAAATATGTTTTCACTTGATTTTGTTATGCAGGGAATTTATAGTAAGATAGTATATGTGTGTGTATATAATAAAAAATGCAGGCCTCTTTTATAAGAGGACATTTTTATGGTTTGTATTAAGATACTACATCTGGAGGTTGAAATGTTGTGCTGGAATTAAATTAGGCATGAAATCTTTAAAACAGTAACTTCAGTTCATTATTTTCTTTTCCCTCCCAGGCAGCTGAGTATGTCCCAGAGAAGGTGAAGAAAGCCGAAAAGAAATTAGAAGAGAATCCCTATGACCTTGACGCTTGGAGCATTCTCATTCGAGAGGCACAGGTTTAGTGATATAGGATTACATTTCCTTCTCTATGGGTCCAATCACACTACTTGGTTCTGCAGTAAATAATATTTTCATAATCCTAACATTGTAAATGCTGTTTATTGGTTTTCAATTTTAGAATCAACCTATAGACAAAGCACGGAAGACTTATGAACGCCTTGTTGCCCAGTTCCCCAGTTCTGGCAGATTCTGGAAACTGTACATTGAAGCAGAGGTTAATATTTTATTTTACTTTTTCTTATATAGTATTTGATGGGAATTGCAGCATACACTATAGTGTTAGAAAACAAATTAGGAACATAGATAGCAAAACTAGGACAAGGAGGATTTAAATGTCTCTTGCCTTTATTTTGTAAAATAGGTATGAAGGAGTAATTAAAATGAATTTTTGAAATATGGGTCTTTACAAGCTGATGATTGTTGCATTTTGGAGTTGCAACAACATTAAAACAGTTTCAATGGTATTGGAGTGCTTTAGCCTTTTATTTACTTGTCATGTGTCAATTTATTGCCTCCTGTGTCATTTATTTAGAACTCATTTTTCTTTTTATTCCTACTTACAAACTAATATGAATGGTATAAGAAAATACAGAAATGTTAACTTAGTTTTATAGGGTATTTTGAGTGTCTCTGGTGAAATGAAACCTTTAGGTGAAAAATTATTTTGGATTTTGTGAAAATGCATGGTTTGTCAACAAATGTAAGCACTTCAATAATTTAAAAGTTTTTCTATAGGATAACATTTACATTATACAGGAATAAGCTAATATGAACTCAAACCTATGTAATCATAATTTACCCAATGATACTTTGATTTTGTTTTTCTAATTTTCTTGAAATTTAAAGTCAGGTATGTTTTATTTTAAAGTGTAAAGGCCCCATTCTTGATTATGATTAGAAGGGAAATGTTTATTTTTGAAGACTGGGATTAGCGATCAATACGGTAATAAACTGTTAATGTGTCAGTAACAGTTGGCACCAAGTAATCATTTTTCAGGTGATGTGTTAATGAGAAGGAAGAGGTGAGATGGGAATAGTTGATATCCACATTAAGCTGAAAATGATATCCATTTCTTTTTTAAAACTTACGAAGTATTATTTTTCGTAATCAGTTTTGTAATATAAATTCTCAACATTATCAAGTACACTGCAGCCTCGTCATAAATTTTCCACAATAGCTGAAATTTGAGTCTGTTTTGGACCTGTCAAAGGGCTTTAGTCTTCAGCAGTACTGAACAGACTTTCACATAACACAGTGTCACCTGTGATGTGTCCTTTAGACTGGACCCAACCAACAGCAGATTTAAATTGAGGCTACAGTGTACTCACTGTATTTGTGCTATAGTTTATATTGTATTACTTTGGAAGGGGGGATTACTGGACAATAGTAGGAACATTGTGTGTGTGAAGTTTTTTTTGTGTGGTTGTGTATGTGGTTTGTGTGTTTGTGTGTTTGTATGTGTGAGAGAGATTGTACCTTCTGTTGAGTCTGGTTGTGATTTTGGACCAAGATCATGTTCTTAAGGTTTCATCACTTATCCTTTGGGACCATTTCTTTCCTTAGTATATTTAATCATCAGAGTAGACATTCATGAAATTCACCAGGTGAGTGCATAGGCCTGTCTAAAGTATGCCGAAGCCAGTGCTGCTTTGTAATACTCTTAAAGCAGGGAACCTGGATCAACTAGGTCTGCATTCCAGTTTGACTTTACCAACATGTTAGCTTATATGCAAACTCGTCAGAAATTGACATAATTGGTACATAATTTTTTGTATAATGAAGTAGTACTTTCTGAGTTTTAGATATTTCTTTCCCTTTCTCAAATACTCAGGCATTATTCATGCATTTTATTCTAACATAAGCTAAATCGAATGAAATTGGCTGTTAGGTACTCTATTCTGTATTGGCGCAGTGAGTCTGTTTTCCCATTTCCTAGCAAAAAATACAAGCTGCGTTCCTAGAAAGAGTTCTAAGACCAGATGCTATTTGAAGGGGATGGAAGTTATCTGAATAACAAGCTCATTCCTCGTAATATTTCAGAGCTATTAGCAGTTGCCCAATTCATTTAGTTGGTAATGTTTGCAGTTTTACACTCATACACACACAAATATGAATGTTTGTGTACAACATCTTTTGATAAAAATGGTAAAGAAGATATATGTGTATTTTATAAAGTTTATATTTCTGGTTTAGGAATTAAGATATTAAATTGAATGCAAATTTCAGAATGCATATCCTGAGCTGTGTTTTTCTCTTTCCTATTTTGCTCTTTATTTTTTATTTTCTCATTTGTACTTTGTTTAGGCTGTGAGGGGCTAAAGTTTTCTTTGGCCGTATCACCCAGTATGGCCTTTACTATTTCTGGAGAAGACACATAACCTATTTATAATAAATTAAAATCTGAAATAATAATGTCTTTACATTAAAGATAATACTAACAGTGTTTACATAACATCCTGTATGCACTCTCAAGAAAATAAAGTTTTCTTAATACATTTGTTGTAACTCAGTACTTCATGATGGAAAATTGTACTGTTTCTTTTGTTTATGTTCAGTTAAACCAGTGTGTGTGAATCCAAATACATTTAATTCTTTTCTAATAGAAGGCACATACATCTTTAAAAATGAGATAATTTGCTTCCCCAGAGAAATTTCTTATAAATCCTACATGAGAACAAAGTGACAGAGGGGGAGGAATGTTTTGGAGGAGGGTTGTTTTTAAACTTGAAACATGAGTTACAAATGGGAGCATATTATAAATAATTTTTAGTACAGAAGTTACTGACACCAGTCTGATTTTAATATTTGCCAGTATATCAGTGTTTCTCAGCAATGAGCATTTAGCAATATTTACCTGCTTGTGTAAACTTGAACTTTAAAATGTCATCCTTAATTCATTACCTATCTGCTTTTATTATTTTTGCTTATTGGAGGTAAAATTCTCTTGCTTTAATGAAAGGACATTTAGGACCAAATCTATGTGTTTATAATATGTGCATAATTTCAAAATTAGGCCAAATTATTTTAGTGTTATATCCTATAGAGATCACATTTTGCCTCAAGTGCATGGAATGAATTGCTTTACTTCTGAATTCCAAAATATTACTTGATTTACCTATATCATAAGAGCAAACAATTGTATGACAATTCTCAAAGTGATATACTTACCAAGTGTAGAATCTAAATTGTTATATGAAAATAGTTTTCCTGCTGCTTGGTTTTAGTAAAGGAAACATTTTCATCTGGCTTTATGGTTTATATTCAGGATGTCTTAAATCTACAGTGCATTGTATTTTTGGGTTTAAGAAATGTTTTTAAATGCTAGGATTAAATGAAATACCTTTAGAACCTAAGTGCTTTTTAAAGAACCACTATTTAGAGTGATTAAAAGGGTCACTAAGTATTAACAAAATTAAGAAAATTTATAGTTTTGCCATATTTTTAAAGTTGTTCTTCCCCCTTGTGGTTTCTGTAGCTTTTCATGTAGCTAGGTAATGTGACAGCATGTAAGCTACAAAATCTAATTTGTTTTGAATTGGGCCACATTCATAAGAAATTTTCCTGTGAAAAGGATGATTTTTATTGTTAGCTGAAGGAGAAATGAAGAAGGTATTGCTGCTGGCAATAGCAACAATGTATCTTGCTGTCTGTGAAAGCTGTAATTCTTTTAATAAAAGTATATAGAGAGTTGATTGCCTTTCATTAAAAATTTTTTTAACGTGAATCCTTTCCTTATAAATAATGAGTTGTGAAGTACATATTTCAGTTTTTCAAAATAACCTTTCTACCTGGGAAAAAAATGACTTTTAAAAATACCTTTCTTCTTGGAAAATGGAAGTGAACTCAGGATGGAACATGGGTGACCTAAATTGAAGTAAACTTCTCCACTGTCGATTCTGTTTTAATTCCTCTAACTAGCAGTTTAAATTATTGTATTATAATGTTTTTGTAAATATTGAGCAATGTGATTTTTTAAATGCAGATGAAGTTTGAATTATATAGATTATGATTTCTATACCTTAGCTTGCAATCTTTTTTTAAAAAAATCTGTACTCTTTTTCTTATAGATCTGCTCTTTTCCTGTTTGTAATAAATGTTGGTCTATGTCTGTGTGATTATTCAGATTGTTCTCTAAAATGCAATATGCTTTTTTTAACCTGTATAGTTTCTTAAATGCATGTATAAATGTAGTGTAGGGGTATAAAAGAAAACACATTATTTGCAAACACTGAGCTGAGTGATCAAATATCTGGAAATGATATGAATAATTACATATTTTTAAAACAAAGGAAACATTTAATTTTAGAGTAGTAAACTTCTATTTTAGGTCTTACTGAAATATCTTATTCCATTCATTTTCCTTTCCATTATCGTAGCATAGATGTTTAGGTGTTGTCAGTTCTACTAACTGGATCTATTCATTTTTTTAACCTTGGCACCTCTTCTTTTCACTCCAGGCATTGTGTAATAAAACTGTTTGCAAAAGGTATAATTAATTTAGATAAATTTTCTTTTAAAAAATCTTTTTTCTATTCTTTATGTCCTCTGCATAGTTTATCATTCTTTGTGAAATGTAGCTATTTATTTTCAAGCCATACGCTGTACTAATTACTCTGATCATATTTATATTTCTTTTTTTTCTGGCCACACCCATGGCATATGGAAGTTCCCGTGCCAGGGATTGAATCCAGGCATTAGCTGTGGCAACACAAGATTGTTTAACCTACTGCACCAGGCTTGGGTTCAAACTCACAACCTCCCCAGTGACCTGAGCTGCTGCAGTTCGTTTCTTTACCCACTGAGCCACAGCACAACTCCCACATTTATATTTCTTTTTTTTTCTCCTCTTTTCAAATGGCCACACCTCTAGCATATAGAAGTTTTCAGGGCCAGGGGTCAAATTGGAGCTGTGGCTGCAGTCTGTGCCACAGCCATAGCCAAATAGGCTCTGAGCCACATCTGCAGCCTACACTGCAGCAGCAATGCCAGATCCTTAATCCACTGAGCCAGGCCAGGGATTGAACCCACATCCTCACAGAGAGGGTTCTTAACTCCCTGAGCCACACGTGGTGGGAACTCCCCATATTTATATTTCTTAACTTCATAAAGCAAATTTGTGATCGTTGGGCTCACCAAAAAAAAAAAAAAAAATAGTAGGAAAAAAGGGGTCATTTTTTCTCCCCCTTCAAAGTTGTCTTAAATTTTTAACCCAGCTTTTTTATATTCTTTTTGTATACCTAATAAGAATTATGGTATGTTCTGAAAATCTGGAAAAGATCTCTAACCAGGTTTTTTTTTGTTTGAATGCGTACCTTATAAAATTTGTTGTGAAACATCAAGAGCTGTTGGATCATGCAATTTGAGATTTCCCTGAGGGTAGTGGTTTAGCCTCATTTACTTGGGCATTTATGGAATAACAATTCTTAACGTTACAATACCTAATATTTTCTAAAAAAAATTATTAGATACTGTCAGTAAGATCTTAGGAGATTAACTTGGTATACAACTCCTACCCCATCCCAGGAGATATTAATTAAAAATATGCTCCAACATGTGGCATCTGAATAAATAAGCCTTTTAGAATATTACACAGTTAGAGACCTCTATATTTGGAAACAGAACTAATCCTAACACAGAAAAGCCCCTTTAGGGTGCTCTGCATTTTTGGTTCTGCCTTGAACATAAGGGAACCTGGTGGCAGTTAATTGACTTTCTCTTAAAAGACAAAAAGACCTCTGCTGAGGTGTTTTCTAATGGGTTCATTGTCTTTATTTTGTACAGTGTGTGCTTTAAACCTACAGCAGTTCCTTTTGAATGAGTGAGTCTGGTTCAAGGCGTTTCCGAGAAATGGAGATGTTGAAACTGGTACTATTGATGTCTATTAAGACCTGAACTTCTAGATGTTGGCAGGAATGCATTTATTTGCTTGTAAATAACTTACTTTTTAAACTTTTATTACTGAACAGTTTTGCTCTTAGGAACTTTGGAACAGAGAACAAATAGTCGGTTAGTATAACGGCATAATAAATTGAATTCTATATGAAGTTTTCCCCCATATATTCAGAATCCACAGCAACTTCAACAAAGTTGTGGACATTTGCTTTGACTACAACCTGTTGAGAAACTAAATGGCTTTTCTAAAGCTCTGGGAAGCGTAATCTGGGGTAAGTTTTACCATTTTGTATGTTAGGAGACCTCCAAAGAAAATTTTTCTATTTGGAAATGTTAAGTGATAGTTCTGAAAATAGAAGTTCTAAGGTCAAAGGCAGTATTGAGATGTAGTTTTGGAATAATATATGTAACAAGGTCCAAAGATGAAAAAGTCCCAAAATCTTTCTAATGCTTTTATTTATGTTATGAACATGTTCAGTTACAGGCTTTTTTTTTTTTAATACAAATTTGTAGCTCTAGCATATTCATGTAGCTAAATTACTATGTCTTGTGCTAAAGATTCCAATATATGGAAAATGGGGTTTTTTTCCTCCAGTTTTATTGAGATCTAATTGATGTAAGTTTAAGATATACATCATAATGATTTGTTTTATGAAATGATTATCACAGTGTTTAGTTAACATACATCACCTCACATAGTAACAAGGGAAATGGTGGGGGGTTTTTTTTGTTTTTTTTTTTGTTTGTCTTTTATCGTCTGAGGGCTGCACCTGTGGCATATAGAGGTTCCCAGGTTAGGGGTCTAATTGGAGATACAGCTGCTGGCCTACACCACAGCCATAGCAACACCAGATCCCAGCTGTGTCTGTGACCTACACCACAGCTCATGGCAACACCAGATCCTTAACCCACTGAGCGAGGCCAGGGATTGAACCCGCAACCTCATGGTTCCTTGTCGATTCATTTGTGCTATGCCACGATGGGAACTCTGGGAAATGGTTTTAAATGGTGATATTTTCTGTAACTTTTTCGTATTGAATTTGAGGAAAAAAGTGTTAACTTTCATAGTGATGGCTTTCTTGAAATTTTTTTAAGTTCAACAAACTATGACTGTATGTGTATTAAATATTTAAAGCCAGAATACTAAGTGTAAATCAGGTTTAGAGCTGGAAGGTGAAATGAATTAGCATCACCTCCTTTTTATACTTGAGCAAAATAAATCAAGAGATTGTTATCCCTTAGAGCCAAAGTTTACAAACAAAACTTTAAGATCACCTGGGAATCTTTTAAAACAAACAAGTTTTACAGTTATCATGGAAGTATTGTTGACTCATACCTGGCAGAATACCTCTGTAGCTGTCTGGAGTATAAAGTGATTGTTCTTTTGATTGTACAATCAGTATATAATGAAGAAGTAATCTTAGAGGCATCTACTATTTGCATGGTAGTATTTTTGACAGTGTGATAGCTATTAAATTTGCAGTCAGGTTTAGTGTTGTGTTTGTCGGTTTATTTTTAAACTTAACTTTATTCCTAGATTTTAAGCCTGATTTTCTGACTCCATAAACTTTTTTAATCACCTAAGTGCCAAACCCTAAGAATCATGTGAAGAGGTCTCGTGTTAAGAAAGGGCCACTTAACCTGGATAATGTGGCTTAAAAGAATTATTGCAGCTTTTTTTGGATAACTAACTCTTACTCTGGAGAATTTTTAAAGGTAAGAATACCAGGAGTGTCCGTCGTAGCTCAGCGGGCTATGAACCAACCCGACTAGTATCCATGAGGACTCTGGTATCATCCCTGACCTCACTCAGTGGGTTAGGGATCCGGTGTTGCTGTGAGTTGTGTAGGTCGCAGTCTAGGCTTGTATCCTGCCTTGCTGTGGCTGTGGTGCAGGCTTGCAGCTGCGGCTGGAACTCTGATTCCCCCCGCCAGCTTTGGAACTTTCATATGCTGCAGGTACGGCCTTAGAGAAAGAAATACGAGTACCACATCTTCATATTCAGGTTATAACACCCATTTATTTAGTTAGTACTTGAGTCTTTATATTAGTACTTCTCTTTAATGGGGTGGGAAATGGAGTGTTGTCACAAAGAACCATTCATTATTTCTAGCTATTCCTGTAGTTCAGTTTTGATTCATTTCTAAATTTTTTGTTACACAGATGAGTGCAATGTTTCAGCCATTTTTAAACTGATGTCCCTTTATTAAAAAAATTTTTTTTCCCTTAGTGGCTTTTGATAGTTTTTTTAATCATACGATTTTTAAAATGGTAATTTTAGTATTTCCAGTTAAGGTCTGTCTGTAAAAGAATTGGCTCTCTCCAGCTATAATTGAGAATTTTGCTACCAGTGATATTTGTAGAAGTACTCATTATATACCCAGATTTCATAAAACTGAAATGTCAAAAATAACATTACCTCATCAAAATAGGGGAAATGTAGACTGTTGCAAGAGAGCTTGAAAGTATTTGGGGAATTTTGCCAACAAACTTGAACTCTGTCATCCACCATTTCCTTTGATTATCAGTTTCAATTAGGCTATAATAAGTAAATAAGGTTTTTTGATTCTCTTAATTAGAATATGTTGGTAGGTGAGAAAATGCTCAAAACATTCATTACTTCTGTCTTTCTCTTGCTTGCTTGGTTGCTTTCTACTTTTTGGCTGCACCTGTGGCAAGTGAAAGTTCCTGGGCCAGGGATCAAACTCTTTGTTGCAGCAGCAAGTGAAGCTGCAGCAGCTGTAAGCAACGCCAGATGCTTAACTTTCTGTGCCACAGAGGGAATTCTTACTATCCTTCAAAGATTCAAATTGTATGCTACCTGCTTTACTTGATTGACTAGTTTTTAACATTTGACACTATCAATTCTATTTTTCCTGGACCATGGGAGAATGGGTTACATACACCATGACCTTTAATACTTAAGTATAACTTATTTCCTAATAACAAAGATATTCTCATTTGTAAACACACACTTAGGAAATTTAACATTAATAGAATTTTAATCTGCATTCCATTTTCTACTTGAATTACTGTTCTAGTAATGACTTTTATAGCAATTTTCTGTTTTTGCTTTTTAGGGCCACGCCTTGAGGCATGTGGAGGTTCCCAGGCTAGGGCTCAAATTGGAGCAATTTTCTTTGAAATCAGAATCTAATCCAAGATCATTGTGTACAGTTGTCATTTCCTCTCCAGTCTCCTTGGATGTTGAATAGTTCAGCAGTCTTAATTTAGAATTGTTATTTCCTTGTTAGATTAAGGTTATGTACACTATAAATGAAAAGCTAGAAATGGTGGTGTGTCCTCATCAGAGGTACATGATCAATTTACTCCTTATTGGTTATGTCAGGGTTGAGTGTTTTCTCTACTGTGTCGTTACTGTTTTTATTTGTATAACTAATGAAATAATGAGATACTTTGAGACTCTAAAAATCCAATTTCTCATCTTAACAACTGCACACTCCATTTTGAGTCTCTTAATGATTTTTGCCTGACTCAATTTTTTTCTGACATTATGTAGTGTTTTTCAGTATATTTTTTGTTGAGTATAAACATACAGTGTCTCAGAGTTCAAGCTTATTTGTCTTTGAGAATTGTTGGAAAGTACAAACTTCTTGCCCTCATTTTTTTTCTTTTGTACAACTTATATTTGTAGTTAGAAAAGATGATTTACAAGATTTGTGCACTTTATATTGACGTTTTCTACGTATAAAATCATATACTCAGTAATGTTTTTAAATTCTGTCACAAATTGCTTGGGGAAGATAAATTTTGCTCCCCCACTCCTTTGGTTATATAGAAGCTCACAGACATTGTAGGCTATGGGAAATAAATATCTTTATTGATTTACTTAGTTGACCAGATGGCACATTATTTCAAATAAGAATTCATAGTATTTTAAAAGTCATGAGATACTTGTCTTCAAAACAGGTTAAAAAGTGAATCCAAAAGATTATCTAGATAAATATTTGTGTTTCCAAATGCTGTATTTTTGAAGTACTTATTTCAATTCGTGGTTATTTGAGATAAAATTAGAAAGTTAACACCTTAAAGGAAGTAATTTCTCTACTAGTAACTAAAGGTTGCTTAAAGCATGAAAGTGGTATTTTCCAAATAGTAAGCTGTTTGATTGTAAATTTGAGTTTCCCTGGAATAATTTGGAGAGTTACACTTAGAGAACAGACTTATTTATAAAAAATAAAGTCGAAAGAACTTATTTGTATATGTGCCTGTTACTTAATCTTTTATAGTTAGGGTAGTCATTTGCCATGTGTCTTAAATTCAGGGTCAGGATTCTCCCCTGTTATTACTAAGACAATGGCCTGATCATTTTTGCTAGTGTGGAAAGAGCTTTAAATAATTTATTTAAATAAATGGCAAGGGATTTGCAAGTTTTACTCTACAAAGGATAGGAGGATAGGAATGACACAATTTAGAATCTGGTGACCCATGCTTTTCTGCTTTTAGCTCCTCTGTTGAATTGGTGTGACCTTAGGCAAGCCATTAATCTTTCCTTTTTTCCCTTCTCAGTTTATAATTTTGAAAATTTTGAAACAAAGTTGAAATAATAGTGTATTATAGTAAATACCTATACATCTGCCTTAACTCTGTTACGTTTTGCCATACATGTTTTATCTTCATATAAAGAATGTTGGGAGTTCCTGTCAGGCAGTGGTTAATGAACCCGACTAGTATTCATGAGGATACGGGCTCAGATCTGGCATTGTTGTGGCTATGGCTGTAGTGTAGGCTGGTAGCTACAGCTCCGATTCAACCTCTAGTCTAGGAACCTCCATATGCCGAGGGTTCGGCCCTAAAAAGACAAAAAATATCTTTTTTTCTGCTGTACCTTCTATTTTAAGTATCAGTTTAACATAGATTTCACATTATTTCTCATTTTTGTCCCTTTCCCATCCCATTAGGAAAACTAATGTGAATTCAAGTGTTGTTTCAAAAAATCTTTAAATTACTTAAATGGGAACAGTTGCATTAGCTATTGTAGACAAGAGTTGTGTTTAAAATTACTTTAATATTAGTGGGGTGGGAATTTTTTGTACTTTTACTAAGGCAACTTATTTTGAATTTAAGTGTTTGCAGTAAGTTATCTTATGCAAAATATTAGGATTGTGCTTAAGTTCTTCAAAGTAATCAGGTGTTTTTCAGTTATGGTACATGTTTAGAGAGACCCATGAAACTCCTAAATTTCATGGAAAAGTACTCTGTGGACATTATTTAAGGAAAAGTGTGTAAGAATGATATTTTTTGGAGGTGAAACTTTTTCTAGAACAGATTTTTAGAAGTAAAAAGTCTATATTTTAAAAATCCATTGTTCATTTTCAGTTATATCTTACTGATACTGATTTTTCTCTTTATTCTGATCACTTGCCTCAGTAGTAATAGTTAAAATTTACTAGGCCTTTAATGTATTTCAGGCACTGTGTTTAGTAGTTTATATGGGTTATTTGATGAACTACAGTTTACCTTTTGAGGTAGTTAAGTATTCCCCTGTTTTTTTCCAGCTATTCAGCTTTTCTGAGTTTAGAGTTCTTAAATAGCTTTCCTAAGATCAACAGTATTAAAGTTTAAGCCTTTGGAAAACTAGGGGCATTGTATTTATACTCAGGTAATCTTAACTCCTGGGTCTGGCTTCTACTCACTAGCCACTGTACTAACTTAATCTACTAAAGGACAGTTGTGGAAATATCTAAATAGTAGGTTCATAACTGACTCCTGTTTACTTTGCTCAAATGTTTCTTGCATTCTTATTTAGCTATTAGGATTTGGGGTACATATGAAAAAATAATGTGTAACTACTCAAAAACACATAGAATGCTTCACTTATTTTGGAAGTTGGTATAGTCCAGTAACTAGCATGCAACCACAGTTTATGCTTTTTATAATATCTTAACTCTAAAATTCTCCTTTTACCCATCACAGTTTTAAATTTTTTCTCACAATTTACTTGGTTCTAATTTTAACTAGTAGAAAGGAATTCTGAACACAAAAGCAGTAAGTCTCAGCAATTCTGAACTTTTAAGGAATTTATAAGAACATTGAGCATTAATATGAGAACATGCTTTTCTTGCTAAATATGTTTTAAATATGTTTTATAGTAGGATAGACTTATGTTGTGATTTTGTGTGTGTGTGAAGGAGAGGTTTTTTAAATGTTTGAAGTTAGGAAGCAAAACTTCATGAAAAAAATAAAAATGAAAGATTGAAGGCAGAGAGGTATAATATCTAGCTTTAAAAAAAGTTGTGAGGAGTTCCCGTCGTGGTGCAGTGGTTAACGAATCCGACTAGGAACCATGAGGTTGCAGGTTCGGTCCCTGCCCTTGCTCAGTGGGTTAAGGATCTGGCGTTTCCGTGAGCTGTGGTGTAGGTTGCAGACGCAGCTCAGATCCCTCCATGCTGTGGCTCTGGCGTAGGCCCCGTGGCTACAGCTCTGATTCGACCCCTAGCCTGGGAACCTCCATATGCCGCAGGAGCGGCCCAAGAAATAGCAAAAAGACAAAAAAAATAAATAAAAAAAGTTGTGAAAGAGGGTACTAATTCCTGTGGGAAAATCACATTGAAGACTAGCACCTCCAGGTATTTGTAACTTGTGGTTTATTAGACTTATAAATTCAAGGAATATTTTTTGAGTACCTCTCTAGACTGTGTCACTGAAAACAAATATCTTCTTGTATCTTTCTGATACAGTTCAACTGATTCTTAATAAACCATTATGTTAGGTCAGGATTTAAATTATTTACTTAAGAAAGAATTTAGCAGTTCTAAGTTTCTCACAGAACTATAGAAATTTAGTATATTTAGTGATACTTATTCTAAGATACTTTTTGAATAGGAAGAAAAGTATAACTGTAGTTTAACTTTTAGAATTATTTGCAGATTAAAATATGCAGAATTCACTTAGCAAGCCCTTTTGGCAAGTAATTTTACACATAGAGTCCTTAAAGTATCCTAAAACAGTAGGCAGAACAAAGACTTAGAGATGCCTATTGATATATTTGCCTGGATTATATTCAGATAAAACTGCCCACAGCATTATACATTTTCATACTCCACACCATCTGTATATTTACTGTATATTTCTATAGATTTTTATCTGGCTGTGGGCAGAAAGGTAAATGAAACTATCTTTTGAGTTCCTTTTGTTTTTGTTTTTGTTTTTTGCTTTTTAGGGACACACTCACAGCATATAGAAGTTCCCAGGCTAGGGGTTGAATTGGAGCTGTAGCTGCTGACCTGTGCCACGGCCACAGTAACATGGGATCCAAGCCTCATCTGTGACCTACAAGGCTGGAGTCTTAATCCACTGAGCAAGGCCAGGGATGGAACCTGCATCCTCATGGATACTAGTTGAGTTCATTACCACTGAACCACAACAGGAACTCCTCTGTCCAGTTCTTGCTTTTACTTTATATTAATCAGGGGAAGATGGGAGATATTTTCAAGTAACTATTGAGTCAATACATGCCAGACATTTGGAGGCTATGGACACCTTAGTGAACAAATTTACAGTTTGGGGTAGGAGACAATTATAATACTGGGTGATAGGTGCTTTAATAGAGAAAACATGGGGAAAGTGTGAGGGTGGGTCAAGGAAATCCTCTAGAGGAATAAAACTAAATGGAAGTCTGAAATTAATCACAGAATCCCTGACAAAGAGAAGCACTAGTGTTGAGGTCTCAACAAATGGGAGAACTTAGATACTCTATTTGAGGAGTTGAAACAATTTGATAGTTTTTAAGTTGAATTTTGCTTCTAGTCCTTCCTAATATTTTAAAAATAAATGATGTGATTATTTCATGAAACTAAACATAGCTCAGTAGTTAATCTAGAATTGCAGCTAAGAAAGAGACCTGGCCGAAAAGTACAAACATCTGAACTTTCACTGTAGCTAAAATAATGTGAATGTGACTTTGCTTTAGGAAAACTTTTAAGTTGAAATATTGTAAGTTTGGGTCTTTTTTTCTTTTAAACTCTAATGCCTACATAAATTTAGAACTGAGTGGATGGTTCCTTTTCAATTTTCAGAGAAAATTGCATGTTGATTAAAAATTCTCTTGGTTTCACTAATTTTTTACTTTGTATTTGAGTATTAAGGAAGTAATAGAGTTCAGCTATGAGACCTTTACTTCTCTATAATAGTCTAAGTATAGTTTGAGGAAAATGTGACAGTTGACCAGAGTATTCATTTGGGGGCAGGGAAAAAGCCTTTTCAATGGGAGAAAATTAGTTACTTTCTTGTAGTAGGTAAAACTTGAGTAGTTTCTTTGAACAATTTGGTTCCTAGAAAAATTTCTGCCATGAGTAAAATTTTCTTTTCTTTTTTTTCTTTTTTACTAAATGCCACTCCTAGGATATCACATTGGCAGTATGTCTAGTTGATCCAATAACATAGTTTCCAGATTGAGTTTTGCAAGAAAAAGACTTATCAGTCACCTGTTACATGAATTTTGCTAATGAAAAAATGCAGGATACTTTAACTGATTCTTATATTGAAGATTGAAACTTGGCTTTGAATAAAACCCTAGAGCTAATGTTCTGTTACCTTGTGAATGTTTTGGAATACTTGAAAAAGACTAGCTGAAATTTAATGAAAGCATAAGATCTGGGTTTCAAACTTCTTTGACAAAAACTTGGTAAATTTGTGTCATTTTCTAAATTTTTTTTTTTTTGTCTTTCTTTTTAGGGCTCCCCGTGCAGCATATGGAGGTTCCCAGGCTAGGGGTCCAATCAGATGTAGCCACCAGCCTATGCCAGGGCCACAGCAATGCGGGATCCAAGCTGAGTCTGCAATCTATACCACGGTTTATGGCAACGCCGGATCCTTAACCCACTGAGCAAGGCCAGGGATTGAACCTGTGTCTTCATGGATGCCAGTCAGGTTCGTTAACCACTGAGCCACTACAGGAACTCCTCATTTTCTAAATTTTCTTTTCAAATATTTATAAAGTCCAGGGATCTATTAGGGAAGGTAGATTATCTATGGCAGTTTGTTAAATTATTGAGGAAGGAAATACTAAGAATTGTTTTGATGTAGTAATGATAATACTGCATATTTTAGACATTTGTATTACATGAAATACATTTTTTATAGCAGTTATGTAGTTGAGAATTATAATGGAACTTTGATCACTGAATTATTGAGTTCTGTTTCTTGATTGGGCTTGGCTACTTTTGGAATTTGCAAAAACCATTAGAATCACTAGGGTTCTTTCTCAAGTAGAAATTGGATATAGTTTTTGTTTGTTTGTTTGTTTGCTTTAATGATGCATTTGGAGTTCTCTGGCTGCTCAGTGGGCTAAGGATTGAGCATTGTCACTGCAATGGCTCAGGTTTGATTCCTGTCCCTGGAACTTGTGCATACCATATGTGCATCCAAAAACAAAATGGTGTGTTTTTAATGAATTTGTAACTGTGAAGTCTTAACATCTTTATATATTTAAGAATCAGTTATTAATCATAAATTCAGATAGGTTGATTAAATAATTGAGAAAAGTATAAAATTTTGTGCTTGATATTTGTATAATAGATAATTCACATAGTAAAATCTCTTCCTCAGTGATTCTGGCCTACTTACACACTCTAGATATATTCCTACCTCAAGGCTATTCTTTACAGTAGCTATTTTATCTGCTCTAAAGATATCTATCCAGATAGCTGCTTAACAAAATCCTTTGCTTTCTTCAAATTTTTGCAAAAATGTTATCTTCTCAGTGAGATGCTATGGCCACCGTATTTTAAATTGCAGTCCCCATTCCCAACACCTCAAACTCATCCTTTCCATTATTTTTTTCAGCTATAGTGCTTATCTCCTAATATACTGAACAGTTTACTTTGTACATTGATATGTTTCAGAATCTAGAACAGTGCTTGGCACTCTAAATGTTTGTTGAGTGAAAAATCCACAGTGGGAAATTCAAATTGGGTTCATCATATTATTTTACAACTTGAATTTTAATTTCTAAGAATTGGAGTATGATAGCAATTTATAAGAGTATTGTTTTTCACCAAATTAAGAGGGCCAATATTGTTACTGCTAACATAAGGTTTTAAAATGTCTTTATAATTTTTCTAAAAATACAAAGTATCCTTTTGAATTGTCTAATACCCTCAGTTTTTTAAGTGTTTTAGAATAAGGTCTTAGACATTTAGAATTATTCCATCATGATGTACAACATGAAGGGTTTTTAAAGTATTACCCAATTTTAAAGAGTTACCAAATGGGCAGTACTAAGTTACCTAGCATTTGGAAGTACGTTAAAAAAAAAAATTGCTTACTTGTAATTCTGAAATGCTTTCAGATAAAACTTTAAAACCTAATACAGAAAATAAATGCTTGACTGGTTACAAGAAAGTTTTAGGTGTACATATTGAAGTAAAATTTCTGAGACATTTGTGTGTGCATGTTTGATATAAAAACGAGTTTTCACAAGTCGATTTATCATGTTTCACAGGTTTGTCAAATTAGTAAAGTATAAACATTCTAATTCTTCCCCATCTGTTTTCATAGCTTTGACTAATGTATATGTGTGCACAATGCCAAAACCTGATTGAGCAGAGGTTCATTAAGATATGGTATTTAGAAATAAATATATATATAAAGTTCCTGTTTTAATTTATAAACTTTAGATTTATTTTTAAAAACAAATATAAAAGATGAATCACTTCAGCTTTTGTCTTTAAAAATAGTAGAATTCTGGAGTTCCCGTCGTGGCG
Organism: Phacochoerus africanus; assembly: GCF_016906955.1. Taxonomy (NCBI): domain Eukaryota; kingdom Metazoa; phylum Chordata; class Mammalia; order Artiodactyla; family Suidae; genus Phacochoerus; species Phacochoerus africanus. The sequence goes on from NC_062547.1 coordinate 29,295,169, forward strand.
CAGTGGTAAACGAATCTGACTAGGAACCATGAGGTTGTGGGTTCGATCCCTGCCCTTGCTCAGTGGGTTAACGATCCGGCGTTGCCGTGAGCTGTGGTGTAGGTTGCAGACGCGGCTCGGATCCTGCGTTGCTGTGTCTCTGGCATAGGCTGGCAGCTACAGCTCCGATTAGACCCCTAGCCTAGGAAACGCCATATGCCGTGGGAGCGGCCCAAGAAATGGCAAAAAGACAAAAAAAAAAGTAGAATTCTGTGTTAAATATTATTTACCATTTTACTTTTTGTAACTTTTATCCAAACTTCACTTACTTAGGCATAGCAAACATTAAAAGTAAACTCAAATTGCTGTTGTAAAGTGTTTTGGAGAACTGGATTACTTACTTGGAGACTCTCTAATACATTAAATGAAATATATTTGGTTTAATCGAATTCTATAACTTTTTAACCTTTGGAATTCAGTGCTTCAGAGAAAATTGATTTTAAAACTTTGTTTTTCAAGATAGTTTACATACAAATTTTATTCCTAATCTTTTTGAATCTAGATAATAATAAAATATATTGAGGAAGATTTAGGTAATACAGTGAACTCCGTTACTCAGTTAAGTGCTCTCACTGAAAACAAAGGCTGCTGGGTGGAATTTTTTAAAATATCTTGAAGAACTGAGAGGATAGTAAAGAATTACTAGGCCAAGACCTAATTAGAAAACACACACACACACACACATACACACACACAAACAAAAATAGGAATACTGGGGGATAAGTAGAGTCCCTGAACTGTTTTTACCCTGAGAGCTTTTGCTAAAGTGAGAGTTTGAGGTTTCAGTTTTGAAGTCTTCTACGGACTTAATACAGCAAAAGTCAAAGGCCAAAGCTTGCCTGACAGGACATCCTTTTCCTCTAAAACTGTGCAGGTAATACGCAGAATGACAGTGAACCAGAAGTTAGTCTCTGCTACCTTATTAACCTCAGGAGACTGAAGAAAGTTACTGTAATACTGAGCAGAGCAGAATGGGGAAGTCCTGAGATGGACTTGCATGACCCTTGCATGGATTTGGTCACTTGGGGGTTCAAAATCTTTTGAACCATGAATGTAAGGTGGACTCAACCTGAATTGTGCTATAGGTTCCTGATAATCTTACTCAGACTTTTCCTGGAAGAGTGCACCTTCATCTTAAGGCACAAAAGAATATCCATGAATATTTTTCCAAGGAAAAGGAATTCACTTGTTAAAAAGTAACCATGTAAAGAAACCACACACAGCAGAAACATCTTCAAAAACTAGAATTAAGGTGGAATTAGTTTAATAGTGGATTAGACACAGGTGAAGAGAGAATTGAAGAAATCCAGATTGGAGTTTAAAGAAATAATGTTACAGAAATATGAAAGGATTAATGCCACAAAGGATGAGTGAAAACGTGTGTAACTGAAGTTCCTGAAGTGGAGAGATTGGACAGAAGGATAATTTGAAGAGATAATTAAACGTTTTCAGGGTGATTAAAGAAATCAGATTCAGGATGCTTAATGAATCCCAAACAAGTTTTTTTTAAAAAAAAGAAGACTCCCCACGTAGACATGAAACTACAGAGAACAACTACAGCAAAAACACCCAAAAATACCAATGATCACAGAAGCGACTGGAAACAAAAAGGCCTTCAAAGGAAGGACAGTTATATTGACAGCTTAACAGCAACAGTGGAAGCCAAAAGACAATGGAATTGCCTCTTTTTTGGTTTTCTTGTGATGAGAACTTTTAAGATTTATACTCAGCAACTTTCAAATACTCATACATTTCAGTATTAACTGTAGTCGCCGTGTTGTACATTACATACCAATGACATTTTAGATTTTTTTTAATGAAGTATAATTAATATACAGCATTATATTAGTATACAGTGTAATGGTTTGGTATTTGTATATATTGCAAAATAAGCATCACAGTAAGTCTAATTAACATTCATCACTGTACGTGGTGACAGAATTCTTCTGGTGATGAGAACTTTTAAGATTGTCTTTCTTAGCAACTTCCAATTTACAATACAGTTATTAACTGTACTTTTCATGCTGTACATCACATCCCCCATGACATTTATTTTGTAACTGGAAGTTTATACCTCTTGACTCCCTTCTCACATTTTGCCTACCCCCTCTGATATCCTTCTACCTCTTTTCTCTTTATCTATGAGCCTGGTGGTGGTGGTGGTGGTGAATAGAGTTTACATATAAATGAGATGATTTGGTATTTGTCTTTCTCTGTCAGATTTATTTCACTTAGCATAAGTCCATCCATGTTTTTGCAAGTGGCAAGATTTCTTTTTTAATGGCTGAATATTCCATTTTGTTTGTGTATGCTTGCACACACACCCACCCACCACAATTTCTTTATCAGTATATCTATGGGTGACGCTTGGGTGACTTCCCTATCCTTGTAAGCCATGCTGCAGTGAACAGGAGGCTATATGTATTGTTTTTAGCCACTGTTTTTTTTTTCTTCAGATAAATACCCAGAAGTGGACTTGCTGGATCATATGGTAGTTCTACTTTTATTTTTGTAATTACAAAATATGCCTGTTAAAGTTCTATACCCAGGAGAACAATCTTTGTGGGAGTGAAAAAAGACATTCTAGGCAAGGTTAATAAAATAACATCATCAGTTATATACATATTTTTTGACATTTCCCATTATAGTATGTAACTTCCTCAAACTAAACGAAATTATAGATATATGTTTAAAGAATATTCTTAGTATCCATCAGATTACTCTTAATTTTTTTCTTAAGTTTTCATCAGTCACTCTGTACTAATGAAAGTTCTTAAATGAAAGGATTTGCATTAGAATTATAATTCATATTTTTTAATTTGTAAATAAATTTGATAAATCTTATTTGATGGGTTTAGTGCCAGAAGTTTAAAAAGTTCGTGGCATTCAACAGTTTGTTAAAGTAAATGTTGACCCACGTTTTTACCCATCTGTATCACTTCATGAATCTTATTGTTAAACTTTGTAAAATACTTCGAGTGACACCAATGTTTTGTTCTATTAGTTAGAATCCATTTTTTGGTTTGAAGATTATTTCTCTCTCTCTCCCTCTCTCTCTCTCTCTATATATATATTTGGTCTTTTTTCAGGCTGCACTGACAGCATATGGACGTTCCCAGGCTAGGCGTTGAATTGCAGCTGTAGCTGCCAGCCACAGCCACAGCCCCAGCAACTCGGGATCAAAGCCATATCTTTGACTTAAACCACAGCTTGTGGCAACGCCAGATCCTTAACCCACTGAGTGATGCCAGAGATCAAACCCGAGTCCTCAAGGATACTAGTCGAGTTCATTACTGCTGAGCCACAGTGGGAGCTCCTTATATTTTTATGGTAGTACTCTGTACTTTTTTTTTTTTAGTCAGTTTTGTGTTAAGGTTGACTATTTCCTTTTTTAAAAAGTGTTTAAATTCTAATAGGTATTTAGAAGTTGCAAAAATTCCTTGCCTTAAAAGATATTGTGGAGTTCCCATTGTAGCTGAGTGGGTTAATAACCTGGCTAGTGTCCATGAGGATGAGGGTTCATTCCCTGCCTTTGCTCAGTGGATTAAGAATTGATCCAGCATTGCAGCATGCTGTGGTATGGGTCACAGATGTACTCGGATCCAGCATTGCTGTGGCTGTTGTGTAGGCCAGCACATGCAGCTCCTATTCTACCCCTACCCTGGCAACTTCCATATGCTGCAGGTGTGGCCCTAAAAAGGAAAAAATGTGAGTTAAATAGTTTAACAATATTATGCATCTGGTTTCTGTATTCAAAGTACATACTCTGTTTCCTTTATTTTGAGAATTGATGGTGAAGTACAGAAAGGTATTAAAACATGAGAGAAGCCCTAAAAGGTTTTGTATTAAATAACGTTTTTAAGTACATATTTTTATGCTTTTGCATTGAATATTTGTGTACACGTCTTTTCCATCTGTGTAAATGTATCTAAATATATAAAATATATCTGTATTTATCTGTGTAAATATATGTATAGATTATTCCTAGATGAGGAATTGCTGGATCAAAGAATATGAGGGATTTTATTTTTCCCGTGTCCAGATTGCCTTCCACAGAGGTTATAATTTGAAATCCCGTTAATAATCCTAAAAGTTCACTTCTTGCACCTTCTTAATGTGATGTTATTGTACTTTTAAATTTTTGCTGGAATTCATAGGCAAACAATTACAATCTCAGTGTGGCTTTGATTTTCATTTATATATGAGATTGAACCTATGTTCATAAATTTAAAGACCTTTGTGTTTCTTTCTCTGAGACTTTATATCCTTGTTCCACTTTTCTGTTTTTCTTACTTGCAGGAATATTATACATTAGGGGACTTATATAAAACTTGAGCATAATTTGTTATAAATTCAAGTAATTTTGCCATAACATTTAAATAGTATGTTACATTTAGTGCTGATGTTTTTCTCAATGTCAGGTTGGAAGGAATGATAAATATGCTTTGAGGTGAAACACCAGTATTTTCATTCATTATTTCAGTGTTCATGACTTGCTTTAAATAATTTTCTTTCAAATGCATGTTTTGTATTTTCATTTAGTTGATCAAATCTATAATTTCTCATTTAAATCTTACACTTGGAAATTATTTTTCTAATACATGCCTTGAACGTTTTATACCCTTACAACATAGTATTAGCAAGACATGAAGAGCCTTGAATTCCCATAGGTAATGATAATAGCTTTAAGTAGATTTTATAAATGTGTGTTTCTGTTGCTAGTTATATATTTTTTTCCCTTAGATTGATTTGTGTATAAAGTATTTTTGAAGGAAAATCTTGATTTACAGTACAGATTTTCTTGAGCTATTCAATAAGATCTCTGAAAATCCTAGGCATGAAGTTCTCTTGTGGCACACTGGGTTAAAGTTTCAGCAGTGTCACTATATCAGCTTGGGTTGCTGCTCTCGTGGGGGTTCAATTCCTGGCATGGGAGCTTCCACATGCCTCAAGGGCGGCCAAATAAAAGAAAATTAGGTATGAAAATCATGAAGCCATCTTTTTTAGAATCATAGAGCTCCTTTGAAGTGAGTTGTATGTGTAAGGATTATATTTGTACTGCTTATTTAACATTAAATATTTTAAAACTAGCTTTCTCTTGTGGTAAGATAAACACTTCACAAAATCTGGTTTTTCACCATGCGTGCCCTCCTGTCCCACAATGTATCTCCACTGTCACAATTTGAAAGTTCATTCTAGATTGTGTACATATTGTGCAATGATGAGGAAATTGGGGGAGGAGGATAAAACAATGGCCTTGTCCCTGCCCTCTGTACTTACTTTAGGGTTTAGGGAGTGGCTGGGAAAGGGATATTAGGAGCTCAGCATCTTTGAGAAATGGCATTAGGGAATTTTTTATTTTCCTATTTTTTACATGTCACAGCTTTTGATGATCTGACATCTCCACTAACTTGTTACATAAAGTCTGGACAAGATTAGACTTGTATTTTAGGATCCATTAGAAAGAATGGCCATGTGTTATTAGATTACAGAAGGCTTTTGTCAGAGTTCATTTACAGTCTAAAGTAACATTATCTTGATCCAGAGCTTGCTATTCAGGTTTTTTCCCCTTCAGCTTTCTTTACATTTCTGTCATAGCCCAGAGAGGGAATTCCAGTATAATCTTTATTTCTTATTAAAACCTTAATGGCAGTATTCCACATGGAATTTCAGCTTAATTCTTTACTATAGGTTGTATCACTTAGGAAGTGTGTATTTGGAGGAGATAAAATGTAGAATAAGTTCCAGAGAAAACTGTTCTTTTTTGTTGTTGTTGGCTGCACCCACACACAGCATGTAGAAGTTCTTGGGCCAGGGATCAAATCCAGACAACAGTTGCAACAACACTGGTTAACCCACTGTACCACAAGGGAACTTCCAATGCATGCCCTTTTTTTTTTTTTTTTTTGGTTTTTAGGGCTGCATTGCAGCATATGGAGGTACCCAGGCTAGGTGTCCAATTGGAACTGTAGATGCCGGCCTAAGCCACAGCCACAGCAACAGGAACGCGGGATCTGAACCGTGTCTGCAATCTACACCACTCTTCACAGCAACGCCAGATCCTTAGCCCACTGAGTGAGCCCAGGGATCAAACCCGAGTCCTCATGGATGCTAGTCAGGTTCATTAACCACTGGGCCACGATGGGAACTCCTGATAAGGCTTTAAATATGGACTTGTTTGGAGAAATGCATTTAGGAATTAAAGTAAGGAAAAAAATTTTTTAATTTAAGTATCAGATTATTTACTAAACATTTTGGAGATAGTTCCTGACATTTCAAAGTAAGAGCCCAGTAAAATAAAGCCAAATTTTCAGTTTTGGAGTATGTCTGACATAGGAAGAAGGATCATGTCTCAAGCATATTGATTCTTCTGGAATTTACTATTTTTACCTGAATTTTTCTTTGCCTTTCATGAAGATAATTTGTTAGCTAGTTTTCTTATTTAAGCCTCCACTTTCAAAATTCCAACTTCTCATCTTTTAGGTAGATATTTAAAGCAATGTTACTTGGGAAGTGTTCTTTCATTCAAAAGAATTAATGAAAAATAAAATTGATTTGGGTGTTTGCATTGAATTATCTCAACCATGTGAAAATCTATTTTCAAAATTCATATTAGAGTTTTAATCAGTCCCTATCCATTTTGTAAAATTATTTTATTCTGGATTGTCTTGACAGTATAATCCTTCATATTTTTTAAACCTTTTTATTGAAGTGAGGTTTTTATAGTCAGTTTTAACAAGAATTATAGAATTTATAATGAGCTTTCTATGAAAGTTATAAATTTTACATTTCCATTGATATTTAAGATAGTATAATATTAATTCCACAAACTAACTTTGAATAAGCCATTCAGTGATAGATTATTATCCAAATTCATTTAGCAACTATTGAATGTCTGCAGTTATGTTAGGCACTATTGAAGGTGCTATGAAGTATACTGATAAGAGTCCATGCATTTGTGGGGTTTTCCCAAAGGATTTTGACTTGTTTCCAAATGAGTCAGTGAAATTATACCTACGTGAAGTACTTAAAAAATATAATTATATTAGGCTTTCATAGATAATTGTCACTGAAGCTAAATATGTGGTTGAATAAAACTTTTGGAATTAAATGGTTCAGTTTTAAAAGGCAAGCATAATGAACAGTATTAAATAAATGAAAGTTGAAAGAGAGAAAGGAAGAGCAGGACTTAAGCTTGTTTAAAAAGGAAAATAAAACTGTATTTTTCTTAATTAAAAGTAAAATTGATTTATTGCAGAAAAATTATAAAGATGTAAGCATAATGGGAAGAAACATCCATATTCCCAATGTCTTTTACCACTTCGCCTTTCTAGATGTAGCTATTTATAAAATTGTGAGTTTTTGATACTTCTTTTTACATGATAGTGTATTTTTGTGTTAATTATTATGCAGAATCACTTTTGAATATGCCAGAGTAGTCCATTTTAGATATATGCTATTTAACATCCCTTTATTTTTGTGTATTCATATTGTTTCCAGTTTTTTGTTTTATAAGAAACTAACAAATTTCACTTAAATATCTTTACACATTTATAATTTCTCTAGACTTATCCTTTAGAATTGATATTTCACTCAAAGATTGATGACATGATCTTTCAAAAATTGAGCCAGGTCATGATATTTTTTTAATTGCTTCAGAATTTCAGTAAAAATGGCCAATGTTTGCCCAGGAATAGAAAGAAAAGGATTAAATAAATGTACAGTTTTGATGAAGAAGATGATTAGGAGATTATTTAATAAACATTTTTAAAAGGAACATGAAATTCAATTATTTCATTAATATAGAAATAAACTATTTGTACAGGGTTGCAAAACCTGGAATTGGATCATAAAATACAAATGTTGATTTTAATTTGGATAAGATGATAAAAAGTATCAAAGGCAGAGTTTCAGAATAATTATAATTTCTGGTCTAAAATTAGGAGCATTTGAATAGCTGCATTGATTAAAAACAATATTTTAGTCTGAGGAATGCCCTGAAAGGTTCATAGAATGAGGAAATGGATTTAAATCATTCATGAATCAATTTTGATAGGGAAACACTGGAAGAGTAGGCAAGTTGCTCAAAAAGTAGAGAGATGTAATCCATTGGATTTATATCCACTTCATTTTAGAAGCTTTATCTTGTTTTTGAAAAATGATTTTAAGAAAATCTAGGTAAAGAGTTATTCATATTAGGTATCCACTATAAATGCTGGTTCAGCAGTGTGGAAGTTTGTATAGAATTAGTAACAGGGAAATGGATAGAGAAACTTAGGGTGCCATTTGATGCCACTGAAAATTAGGAGGTGGATTGATACTCTGATGGAATTTATCAAAATGGGAAGGAAGTTACCTTGATTTATGGAACTAGAATGATCAGAGGAGTGACAAAATTAAGGCTTTTGTCCAATGATAATTGTTAATTTTTTTAAAATAGTAATTCTCAATTTGTGTGCAGTGAAAAGTATGCCGAGAGATGAAAGAATTTTAGAGTTTTAAGTAAATCGTTTTCTACTCTAAAAATTTTCTCCAGATGTTAAGAAGTTGTGTGATTATGCTAATGGGAGATTAACTCACAATTGAGAGTGGAGTGAGATATTTTCTAAGCATTGTGTAAAGTTCATGTAATAATCTTAGATTATACTCTTGAACAATATTTTAAAATTTGCCTGGAAGTGTTTTTATTAAGAGAACAATTCACAAAGCTGAAAATTAAGGTAGCAGGTTAGAAGAGACTATAACTTGATGTGAAAGAAATAACCTTATGATAGGTTTTTGAGAGAAGTAAATCAGCATACCTCTTTGAGCCCTTCCCTAGTTGTGCAGTATGGAATTGAGTCCATTTTTGAGGTCAATGTTTATAAACTTGGTTCTCATTTGTAGTAGCTCAAAGATCTTAAATGATTGTAAACATTTCTCATTCTCAATTTTAATTTACCATATAGAAAAAAGTTTATGTCATATATCAATATTGGAGTGATGGGAAAGCTGCTATAGTGGGGCTAGAGTAGCAAAACCAATGGATCCATGAAGGTTAACTAGTAATTTTTGATACTTTAGACCAAATTACTCACTTTCTCAAAAGTGAAACGTCATGCTCTTTTTTTCTTACTCAGAATTTGCAGATATTTTTGAAAAATAATGACTTGGCATGAAGTTTACAAAGCGTTACTGGGAGCAGGGAGTTTAGACATTAAATGAAATAGGCTAAGTCTATAAATGTCAAGTGAGGATTGTTGACAGATGCCCTTTAAATTGGGGCAAAATCAAATTACGGTCAGTCTTACCTTTGACAGTCTTGGTTGAAAATAATTTTGCCTAGTTTGCTAGCAGTTACTTAATAACTTTTTTAGCTTTGTAGGCTTGGCTGAGAATTGGAGAGCATTTCAAAATGAATTTAGGCATTCTCGTGGCACAGCGGGTTAAGGATCCTGCGTTGCCACTGCAGGGTGTTGGGTCGCTGCTGTGGCGCAGGTTCAATCTCTGGCCTGGTAACTTGTGTGCCTCAGGCGTGGCCAAAAAAAAAAAAATGTATATATATGTATATAAAACATGGAGGGAGTTCCTGTTGTGGCTCAGTGGTTAACAAACCCAGGTAGCATCCATGAGGATGTGAATTTGATCCCTGGCTCAGTGGGTTAAGGATCCAGTGTTGCCACAAGCTGTGGTGTAGGTCACAGATGTGCCTCGTATCCTTCGTTGCTGTGGCTGTGGTGTAGGCCAGTGGCTACAGCACCAATTGGACTCCTAGCCTGGGAACCTCCGTCTGCTGCGGGTGTGACCCTAAAAAGACGAAACACACACACACAAGAATATAAAATGGAGATGATTATAAAGAGAAAAATACCAGTGAATTTCTTAGAAGAGGAATTTATTGCCCCAAGTCAGCTATGATTTTCTTTTCTTCTGAAAAACAAAAGCCCTACTCTACTGCTGTGAAACTGTTATAGAAATAAAATCTGTCACCGAAATAACTGAGACAGAAAGATATTCTGTTCTTCCAGTAATAGCAGCTTTGGCTTACAGTTTTGTGTGCATTTCTCTTGAGTTTTTCTCTTGCACTCTAGAGAGACACAGAGGAGATGGGATGGGGAGGCTAAGTAGATAGATATGTATCTGTTTTTAAAACTCCACTTATTTTTTTAAAAATAATATATCGTGAGCATATTTCTGTTCAGTATTATAAGTATGCATCATTGCTATTAAAGATTTATGTATACATGCATAATTCATTTCATTGTTTAGACAAAACTATTTATTTAGTCATTCTTCCTTTAATCACTTGTTTCCAGATTTTTGCTATCATGCTAAAGAGCAGTGGAGTATAACGGCTAAGAGCTCAGTTCAGTTGTACAATCTCAGCAACTTACTAAACCTTCGTGTCCCTCAGTTTCCTCATCTCTAAGGAGTAAATAGTAATAGTACTTGAGTGTTGTAAGGATTGAATGAGTTAATACATATAAACTCAGAGTAGTGCTTGCATACATGCTGCTAATATTAGCAGTATTTTGTCATTGATTTCAACTTGTTGAAAATTCGTTCAGCTTTTAAATTTAAATTTATAATGGATGAACAATAACCATGTTGTTATCAGAGTCACTGATCTTTTCTATACTCAAATTTCCTTTTCACCTGTGGCATAGCCCACCATTTACCACAGCTTTTTCTTAGAATGCACTCCTTTCACTTCTCAGACATGATTTTATCCTTTTTCTCTTATTTCAAGTACTCTTTAGAGTTCCTTTTCTCTGTCTGATAATGGATATTTTTTGAGAAATTAATCTTTGGTTGTCTGTAAATCCTCCTCTTCAGAGAATATACTTAATGCCGTAGTGGTATATATAAAATTTTTTAAGCAAGCTACTCAGATATACATCTTTAATCCCACTGTCTCATTTGAAAACTAATACCTTGTCTCCTAACAATTTCTACCCGAGTTATTTATGATCATCTCATATCTAACAAAAAGTAAACTTTATTGTACAGTGACTACCATGATGCTTTTTGTTTTTGCTCCCATGGAAAAATAACTATATTATAAGACATGGCACAAATGAAAAATAATTTAAATTTAATCCTATGTTTTTTACAATAATTTTATGTTTCTAACTAGATTATAAACTCTTTGGTAGAGTTCAGGTCCATATTCTCATATCCACTTGGTAAATCCTAAAATGCTTCAGATACTTTTTAGTTGGTTTAGAAAAGTGTAAAATTAATTAATACCTAATTTGGTTAGTACAAAGAATCAAAATGAACATAAATTTAATCCAGAACTGAAAATAATATTTTTGTTTAGCACATTTTAGTATCATTCATACTGAGACTCTATAAGTGGTCTATACTTTCCATGCATATTTAGCAAATGTTGTCTCTGCACATTTTAAGTGCCTAGAGGAACTGAAAATTTATGGGACAACAGGATTTTGACCAAACTGTTAAATGCAAATATGTGTATGTGTATGTAGGCATACATTTGTAACTACTTTTAATGGGAAAATCATAAAAATAATACAATATATTGTAGGAAAAAAGGAAGTACAGTTTAGCAAAACCTAAACTATTTAGTTTATCTGACTCCCTCTCTAAAATACAACTCCGAGAATTATAAAATGTAGTTTAATCCACCACTGTATCTCTAAAGCTAGAAAAGAGCCTGCCACATAGACACAATTATTTGTTAAATAAAAATGGATTTACTATCAGATACTCCTTTCCTGATATCTTTACTTTTAAAATTGGGACTGGGTGGTGGAAAGGTTCTGCAGCTCCTCTGGCAGTTTTATCTGTTGTTTGATCTTCAGTGTTTCCCAAATTTGTTAAAACCTCTTACATTCTTCTAAGACATAATTCTCAGAGTATAAGGGATTGAATAGCAGCAGAAAAGAGTAGTGAAAGAGTAAATTAATGGAAGATGGTGTATTTTTTAGGATTCCATTGGCCTTCAGATTTCAGGCTTGGGTATTAAGACAAGCAGAATCAGGCAACTTCTGCAGCTCAGACTTAATTTAAATTGATTGTCCTAAATTCTACAAATGTGCACGTGCTACGCTTGAGTAGAAAGGATGTAGAGAACAAATTAGAAGTGTGGGTTTACAATTAGTTCAGTCGTTCATCGCATTTATCCTAGGCAACTGCCACTTAAACTCACTTGAGATGGTGTCTTGCCCTGCCTCTGCTATGTGGATCAGCAATATCGTAAAACACAAGTGTCTGGGTTTTTTGTTTGTTTTTTGGCCGCACCTGAGGCATACAGAAGTTCTTAGGCCAGGGACTGAACTCAGGCCAAACAGTGACAACACCAGATCCTTAACCCACTGAGCCACTAGGGGACTCCTGAAAACACAAGTATTGACTTGCCCCAAATGGTTATTATATGAAAACTTTAGGGATTTACTCTTTTCTTTAGATTGTTCTGCATGGTTACTTTCCTCTATCTTGCCAGTTGTGTTCACTTGTCACATGTTTTTGAACCATTCAGAATTAATTTTAGTTACTTATTAATGATTCTTATAATTGATTTTAAAATTAACATTAAGAAATTCTGATGTTATGGGATTTGGTGGGAGTTTTTTTCCTCCAAGCTATATTATGAGGGGGGAAAAAAAGAATTTGAGGAAATCAGCTAAAATGCTGTTGATATGTAGAGGTTTATTTCTCTGATAAGAAAAATGTTAGTTTTATAGGAACTTAGACCAACATTTTATAAAATATTTAATGAAATATGATAAACGTTCTTAACATCAGTTATGAAAAACTATTTTTGTATAGTTAAATAAATATTATGGCTTCTTTAGATCTTCATATAAAAATATTCCAGATAAAAGTCATAGCTAATCAATTCAAATGATTTGTCAAAAAAGTAATCTTGCAATTTTATGACATTGTTATAATAAATAGTATATATATCAAAGGAAAACTATTGAAATTATCCTTAATTTTTTCCTGTGATGATTTTTTAAATTACAAAAATAATATAACCACATTATTAGCTTTAAAAAAATCATTTCATCACACTAACATGTAAATTGTTCATTTTTTGGTATATTTCCAACCATTTAACATTTTTTTTGCATTAGAACAGAATTCTTGTTAAAAAATGGAAATCTACACTTCAAACACTTCAGATGATTGATTGTAAGTTAGAGAACTGAAGACTGAAGATAATTTTTTAAAATCCCCTGTTATTGGAGTTCCCGTCGTAGCCTAGTGGTTAACAAATCTGACTAGGAACCATGAGGTTGCAGGTTCGATCTCTGGCCTTGCGCAGTGGGTTAAGGATCCAGCGTTGCCATGAGCTGTGGTGTAGGTTACTGATGTGGCTCAGATCCCTTGTTAATGGCTCTGGTATAGGCTAGTGGCTACAGCTCCAATTAGACCCCTGGCCTAGGAACATCCATGTGCCACGGGAACAGCCCTAGAACTGGCAAAAAGACAAATAAATAAATGAATAAGTAAATAAAGTCCCCTGTTATTTCAACTTATGTAACATTACTTTCAATATGATAAGATGTGGGCAAGTTCTAGTAGGCTTGCAAAATTGTGTGTATGTATATAATGCACTTTAATAGAGGCATTTATTGTTATTGAAGTACAGTTGCTGTAAGTTACAGATCTACAATATAGTGATTCACAATCTTTGGGGTTATTCTCCATTTTTAATTATTATAAAATATTGGCTATATTCCCCATGTTGTACAGTATATCCTTGTAGCTTATTTTATACCTAATAGTTTGTACCTGTTAATCCCCTATGACTATATTGCCCCTTCCAACTAGTAACCACTAGTTTGTTCTCTATATCTGTAAGTCTGCTTTTTTTGGTTATATTCACTAGTTTGTTGTATTTTTTTAGGTTTCATATATAAATGACAACATATGGTATTAGTCTTCATCTGTCTGCCTTATTTCATTTAGCATAATGTCCTCCAAGACTATGTTGCTGCAAATGGCAAAATTTTGTTATTTTTCATGACTGAGTAGTATTCTATTGTGTATATTTACCATATCTTTATCCAGTCATCTGTTGATGGACACTTAGGTTGCTTCCGTATCTTGGCAGTTGCAGATAATGCTACTATGAGCATTGGTGTATATATCTTTTCGAATTAGTCTTTTCTTTTATTTTGTTATATACCCAGGAGTGGAATTGGTATGTCATGTGGTAGTTCTATTTTTAGTTATTTGAGAAACCTCCATACTGTTTTTCACGGTGGTTGCACCAATTTACATTCCTACTAATAGTATATGAGGGTTTCCTTTCCTCCACATCCTCACCAACATTTGCCATTTGTATTCTTTTTATAATAGCTATTCTAATACGTGTAAGGTGAAATCTCATTGTGGTTTGGATTTGTCTTTCCCTTATCAGTGATGTCGAGCAACTTTTCATGTGCCTGTTGGTCATCATCTGCATCTCCTCTTTGGAAAAGATTCTATTCAGTTCTTCTGCCCTAAATGGAGGCATTTTTCTATTGGTTAATGACAGAAAGATCTGAGAATTTTTCTTTATTTTGAAAACTTAAGGGGAGTTCCCGTCGTGGCTCAGGGGTTAACGAATCCGACTAGGAACCATGAGGTTGCAGGTTCGATCCCTGGCCTTGCTCCGTGGGTTAAGGATCCAGCGTTGCCGTGAGCTGTGGTGTAGGTCGCAGACACGGCTCAGATCCCAAGTTGCTGTGGCTCTGGTGTAGACCAGTGGCTACAGCTCCAATTCAACCCCTAGCGTGGGAACCTCCATATGCCCAAGAAATGGCAGAAAGACAAAAAATAAATAAAATAAAAACTTAAGGAGTTCCCTCATGGTTAGGGATCCAGCATTGTCACTGCAGTGGCTCTGGTTGCTGCTATGACAACAGTTCAGTCCCTGGCCCAGGAACTTCCACATGCTGTCAGTGTGGCCAAAAAAAAATTTTTGTTTGTTTACATTTTTTACACTTGCATATATAGACAGTTTTTACTAAAATGCATAAATTCAGTTGTGTGTCTGAAGTAGTCTTTTTTTTTTTGTCTATTCCTTGCTCCACCAATAGATCTCTGCAACACCATAATTAAATTTGTTTTACAAAAATGAATTATATTAAACACATTTTAATCTTTTTTCATTCAATAAAATCTTAGGGAAAATTCCTCTAATTACTAGTTATAGCCCTGATTTGTTTTATATGGGCATTTAAAATTCCATGATGTGAAGGCATCATAATTTATTAGACTATTTCCAAGTTGGTGGATGTTTACTTTGTTAACTGATATTTTTTGTCTGTGCCCATGGCATTTGGAACTTCCCAGGCCAAAAATTGAACCTGCATCACAGCAGTAACCTGAGCCATAGAAGTGACAATGCCATATCCTTCACCTGCTGAGCCCCCAGGGAACTCCTGTTAACTGACTTTTCTTTTTTTTAATTTTTTATGGCTGTCCCTGTGACCTGTGGCACATAGAAGTTCCCAGGCCAGGGGTTGAATGGGAGCTGCAGCTGCGGTCTACGCCACAGCCACAGCCACAGCCACACTGAGAAGCATCTGTGACCTATGCCACAGCTTGTGGCAATGCTGGATCCTTAACCCCCTGAGCAAGGCCAGGGATCTAACCTGTATCCTTACAGAGACAAGGTAGGGTCCTTAACCCGCTGAGCCACAGTGGAAACTCCTCCTGTTAACTGATTTTGATGCTGCAAAGTTTGTGTAGTAAATAACTTTGTAAATCAACTTTATATCCAGGTACTTTTATTTCAGTGGGGGTAGGTCCCAGGAGTGGAATTGCTGTGTTAAAAGATGTGTAATCTTTGGAGTTGCCTGTTGTGGCTTTGCGGGTTAAGAACCTGAGGAGTACCCATGAGGATGTCGGTTTGAATCCTGGCTTCTCTGAGTAGGTGAAGTATCTGGCGTTGCCTTCAGCTGTGATGTAGGTCACAGACATGGCTCTAGTCCCAGCGTTGCTGTGGCTGTGGTGTAGGCTGCAGCTCCAGTTTGATCCCTAGCCCCCAGTAACTTGATATGCTGCAGATGTGGCTCTAAAAAGAAAAAAAGAAAAGATGTGTAGGAGTTCCCGTCGTGGCTCAGTAGTTAACAAATCCAACTAGGAACCGTGAAGTTGCAGGTTCGATCCCTGGCTTTGCTCAGTGGGTTAAGGATCTGGCATTGCCGTGAGCTGTGGTGTAGGTTGCAGATGTGGCTTGGATCCCACAGTGGCTCTGGCATAGGCTGGCGGCTACAGCTCCATTAGATTCCTAGCCTGGGAACCTCCATATGCTGTGGGTGTGGCCCTAGAAAAGACAGGGAAAAAAGAAAAAGATATGTAATCTTTGAGTAGCTTTTGCCAGTGGCTTTCTTTAAAGGCCATAACAATTCATGTTTCTTCTAGCAATGGATGAAGTCACTTTTTCTCATCACTTTAGTAGTGTTAATACCCTCTGAGGCTTCTACCATACTGATTTGTATAAAAAGATAGCTATTATTTTAATTTGTATTTCCCATTTTGGAAATTTATACTGTGTGTGTGTGTGTGTGTGTGTCTTTTTGCCTTTTCTAGGGCCGCTTCCTGCGTCATATAGAGGTTCCCAGGCTAGGGGTGGAATTGGAGCTGTAGACACCGGCCTACACCACAGCCACAGCAATGCGGGATCCAAGCCGCATCTGCTACCTACACCACAGCTCACGGCAACGCCGGATCCTTAACCTACTGAGCAAGGCCGGGGATCAAACCCGCAACCTCATGGTTCCTAGTCGGATTCGTTAACCACTGCACCATGATGGGAACTCCCAATGAGATATTTTGAGAGAGAGAAAAGGAGCATACACATTCACATAACTTTTCCTTTTTTTTTTTTTAAGGGTGCCATATTATTTTTAACCCTTTACATTTTCTCTCCTGGGAATTGCCTATTCATACTCTTTGCCAGTTTTCCCAATGTGTAAACTTGGTTTTTCTGGTCAATTGTGAGAACTGTGTATAATCTGTAATCTATATTTGGGAAGCTGGTGACTTGAATTCATCTAACTTCACTCCCACTTTCAACTCAGCCTATTTACCTATACTGAGCCAAGCAGCTGGATATAAGGAAACCTTAGATTCTATGACTGTCTGATAGAGGAGTCCTGATGAAGAGTCCAGGACAAGGAATAAGAAACTCAGAAATATTTGGCATCCTTCCACTGCCTTTCTGCCCAGAGGAATGTTGACATCATCAGATTGGCCTCCAGGAAACCAAAAAGGACTTGAATTGGCAGGCCTAGTCCTCCCTGCTCTTGAGCAAAGATTTCTCTTTGTTTTTTTGTCAGAAGACTACCAAGAGCCAGCTTGCTGTCTACACCTGCTACTCAGCTGTCGTGCTAGAAAAGGTCACCTGCTACACGAGGACTACCAACTCGGAGCTCAGGGAATAGATAGAAAAAATAATAATAATTGCATATCTAAGGATCCAGCAACAAGAAAGGATTATAGACTGTGGGGATAGGCCCCCGACAAAATAGAGCTGCTGAAGGAGCTCTATTTTGTTCAATCACTTGAACAAAATAATGGGAACACAGTGAGATTGAAAGTGCAGTGTTAAATGCACTTTTTAAAAGCCATTTTTGAACCAACTACAGCAATTAGGTCAAATGGAGGAAAATGGTAACATGGAGACTCTAGTGGAAGAAATATTTTTAAACCTAGAGAAAAAAGGCAAAGAATGTGTAAAAACAACAGATTTTGAGGATGGAACAAGGAGACCTAATGTGTATAATTGAAGTTCTAAAAGAAAAGAAACATTGAAGAGAGGCCATGGTTTTTAAAAGATGAAAAATCTCGAGCTGAAAAAGGTGTGAGTCTGTAGCTTCAAAGGACATGCTGAGTTCTAGGCAGAACTTGTGTTAATGATAACAAAAGTCAATTACTAAGTACTCACTCAGCTGGACAGTGTTCTAAGGGCTTAAATTTATTAACTCATTGAGTCCTTACAATAGCCCTACAAAATAGGTACTGTTATCCCCACTAATTCAGATGAAGAGAAAAGTTATGTAGAGAGTCAGAAAGTGGGTCCAAGAGATCTGACTGCAGAACTTTAACTAAACTGTCTCAAAGAGCAAAGACCTATATTTAAGCAAACCCTGTTAAAATTTATGAACTCTGAAGATCAAGGGTGAAATCTTACAAGTTCCGGAGAGAAAGAGCAAGTAATCAGCGAAAGAAAAATAGCCTGTCACCAGAGTTCTGATTTGCAATACCTTACCCAGAAAGCAGTGGGAAAATATATGTACAACTGATAGAAAAGGACCACAAGCCAAGAGTTCTCTAACCAGTTGAATTATGTACCTATGAGACTGATAGATTTGCTGATACATCACAGTTGAATGATCTAACTCTTCCTACCATCTGATAAAAATACTGAAAGAATGGGAAATCTAATATTTACCTTTGTCTTCTCACATACCAATTCTCCTACCTGGAATAACTCCTCTTTTTCTTTACCAGTCTAACACCTCATCCTTTTTTTTTTTTAATTAAACTGTAGTTGATTTATAATATTGTGTTAGTTTCAAGTGTATACCAAAGTGATTCAGTTACATGTATATATATATTTTTGGATTCTTTTCCATTATAGGTTAATACAAGATACTGAATATAATTCCCTGTGCTATACAGTAAATTCTTATTGTTTATCTATTTTATGTATGGTAGTTCCTATCTGTTAATCTCATACTCCTGATTTATCCCTCCCTCCAACCCTTTTCCCTTTGGTAACCAGCCATAAGTTTGTTTTCTATGTCTGTGTGTCTCTTTTTTTATATAGATTCATTTGTATTAGTTTTTAGCTTCCACATATAAGTGAGATCATAAAATATCTGTCTTTCCCTGTCTGACTTACTTCACTTAGTATAATATTCTCTAGGTCCATCCATGTTGCTACAAAGGGCATCAAAGGGCATGTAGTTTCATTTTAAGCCAGCTGATGGTGGATAGACACTTGGGTTTCTTCCATGTCTTTGTTACTGTAAATAGTGCTTCTGTGAACATTATAGTACATGTATCTGTTTTTGAATTAGAGTTTCTGTCTTTATGGGATATGTGCCCAAGAGTGGTATTGCTGGATCATATGAACTACTTTTTAGTTTTTTTTGAGGAACCTCCAAACTGTTTCCCATAATGGCTACACAAGTTTATATGCTCACCAACAGTGAAGGAGGTGCCTTTCTCCACACCAACATTTATTTTTCTTAGGCTTTTTGATGATAGCCATTCTGTCCTAACACCTCCTTTTTTTTTTTTTTTTTGTCTTTTCTAGGGCCACTCCCGCAGCACATGGAAGTCCCCAGGCTAGGGGTCTAATCAGAGCTGTAGCTGCCAGCTGCCAGCCTACACCAGAGCCACAGCAACACGGAATCCAATCTGCGTCTGCGACCTACACCACAGCTCACAGCAACGCCTAATCCTTAACCCACTGAGCAAGGCCAGGGATCCAACCCGCAGTCCCATGGTTGCTAATCGGATTCATTAGCCACTGAGCCATGACGGGAACTCCAAACGCCTCATTCTTAACATCTTAACTGCTTCCAGGAGTTTTTACAACCTCCCACGTCTGGATTTTATGCATCTCCTAAATGCTCCCATAGCACCCTTTACTTCCCCCTGTACAATTGTAAATTGTCAGCTCTGTGAGGATATAGGCAAGCTATGTATGCTTTGTTCACTGTGGTAGCCACAGTGCCTAGAGTATAATATATAATAGGTTGACTGAATGATTAAAATTTATGTGTAGTCAAAATTAGCAAATCTTATTTGCTGCTCTACTCAGATTGTAGCTATTCAGGGAAAATAAAGCTTTAAATTTGTCTTTAGTAGATGCTTAAAGCCATATTCAAGTATGCCTTGTTTATATTTCTGTATTCATCTTGAGACTGTTGTACAAAATTTTAAATTCACAAAATTCCAACATCAATGAATGTATAAAAATTTATCCATATAGAATCAATTATGTGTATGGAATATTTGCAATGAGTATTATCTCTGTTGGGTTCCAGACTTCTATTATTTGTTATTTTTGAAAGGCAGAATTAATAGGAAAATGTAGAAGTGAATTTGTAAGATTAATCAAAACACTCAGTATTTTAATACTCTAAAAAGAATGATGTTAATCCTATATTTTTCTTTTTCTCTGCAGATTAAAGCTAAAAATTATGATAAGGTTGAAAAAGTGAGTTCTCTTAAATAAACTTTTAATTTTGTGCTGAAGTTTAATTTAGGGCTTAAAATATGTAAGGTAAATATAGTAAAATGTTAACAATTATTGAATCTGGTTATTGATTATATTATTATATAATAGATTGATTATAAGTTCATTGTACTTAGTCTGCTGACCAAAATTATGAGAATGATTGTGATTATCTAAACAAAATACAGGGAACTGTTAGTCACAATTTATTTGTGAGAAGATAAATTTATGAAAAGAGATGAATTTATTTCTTTAATGTTTCATTTCAACTATATACATGTGAAATTTATTTAACTACGAATTCTGATAATATTTTATTATATTTACAGCTGTTTCAGAGATGCCTTATGAAGGTTTTGCACATTGATTTATGGAAGTGTTACCTTTCATATGTCCGGGAAACCAAGGGTAAACTACCAAGTTATAAGTAAGTTAAATCAGGATCTTAATACAAGATATCTGCAGGCACAGTCAATACAATAGAAACACACCTTCTTTTAATTCCAGAGGGTGAAGCAGCTTTCAAGTTTGAAAAGTCAGGGTTCTCTGATAAGCCAGTAAACCACGGAAAAAATACTTCAAAGAAAAACGCTGGCATTAGACTTACTCTGGAGAACCGAATCATCCCAGCCCTTCTTCTGTATTGAAACATTGTATATTGACAACACCAGATCACTTTGTTGACAGGCTTGTTGTCATACTTAATAAAAAACATCTAATTACTTGTCATGGCATGACTCTTGGCAGGTTATGATGTGATATGCTAAGTATTCCAAGTCATCTATGACAATGGTATTGTTGTGTAGTTGACCTCCTCACTAGGACTTACCCCCACCTAACCATCTTTGCTGAATCTAAATAATGTACCTTCTCAAGTGCTATTTTTGTGTATAACAAACAGGTAAATTATTTCTGTAACCAGAATTCTGTCTTTATTTTATTTTCCTCATTATCATTTATTGTCATACATTGAAGTTCTTTCTCTGTATGTTTTACCTCAGAGCAAATAGATCTTCAGGCATAACTTGCCTTCTTTTTTTTAAATTTTATAGCATTTTTTATTATTCAGTTTGCATTTATAGTTGTACAATGACCATCACAACCAAATTTTATAGCATTTCCATCCCAAAGCCCCAGCACATCCCACCATCTCCCAATCTGTCTTCTTTGGAAACCATACGTTTTTGGAAGTCTGTGAGTCAGTATTTGTTCTGTGAAGAAGTTCATTGTGTCCTTTTTTTAGATTCCCCATGTAAGCGATAGCAGTTGATGTTGGTGTCTCACTGTCTGACTGACTTAGCATGACAGTTTCTAGATCCATCCACATTGCTGCAAATGCTATTATCTCTTTCCTTTTAATGGCTGAGTAATATTCCATTGTGTGTATGTACCACATCTTCTTTATCCAGTCCTCTGTCAATGAACATGTAAGTTGTTTCCATGATAGCTTAACTTCTAAATGATAGAACCAGATATTTCCATGTGTGAATCTTCTACTTATAAGTAAGATTTGGCAAGTTAAATGATATAAAGAAAACATTACCCGTATCTTTGATAAGCTCACAAACGGTAAGGTCAAAGAAACAAAATATATAAATTAATGATATCGACACGCTAAACACAAAAGAAGTACTTTATGTATTTGCAAAGATGTCTTTACATTTTTTATATAAAAGAGTTACATGTGATTATATGATCAGAAGTTAGGATTATGTTTTAGTTATAGATGCATTTTAATAACTGTACCATTTACTTTAAAAATATGTTTTTTACATTTATTTCAGAGAAAAAATGGCTCAAGCATATGATTTTGCACTGGATAAAATTGGAATGGAAATTATGTCTTATCAGGTAGAGTTAAATTTCTTTTTAATACATACAGTAATACATTTGAAGCTACTAAGGAAGATTACTGACATTTTATTTTATTTCTTAGATTTGGGTGGATTACATCAATTTCTTAAAAGGCGTGTAAGTATTTTTACAGTTTTTGATTTTCCATGTCAATAGTTGATTACTTATAATATAACTGATGGCATTTCTTATCCAATATCAGGGAAGCTGTTGGATCTTATGCAGAAAATCAGAGAATAACAGCTGTTCGAAGAGTTTATCAACGAGGTTGTGTTAATCCAATGATCAACATTGAACAACTGTGGCGAGACTATAACAAGTATGAAGAGGTAAATTAGGGCAGAGTAGTTTATTATTATAACCAAGCCATTTTTATTTTTATGCTTTGTGGATTTATGGATTCTAGTCTTTCTAATATCAGGTACCTGGATATCAGTGTTTGTTTTTATATTAATTGTAATGAAAGAACCACTCCTAATGTTTTTGAGAGTCTTATGTTACTGTTGAGTTACTCTGGGAGAACTATAATTCTTACAAAATCATTTTTACTCAGTGCTAAACGATATCCACACAATCGTACAGACATGCATTGCTACTGATCTCTGATGAAACAGTTCCCTTTTAGAATTATTTCTCCAGTAGTAATGCTGAGTCGCAATGCACCTCTTTTATATAGTTATAATGATATGATATGATTATTGCTTTACAACCAAGATGTGGGGCTGTGGTCTGGGATCTTTGTCTCAGAATTTGCTTTAGCCAGCTGAACTAATTACCCAAATATTGTAAACATACATGCCAAATCAAGTGTCTTTATTTATTTATTTATTTATTTATTTATGTCTTTTGTTTTTTTAGGGCTGCATCTGTGGCATATGGAGATTCCCAGGATAGGGGTCTAATTGGAGCTGTAGCCGCCAGATCCAAGCCACATCTCTGACCTACACCACAGCTCATAGCAACACTGGATCCTTAACCCACTGAGGGAGGCCAGGGATCAAACCCGTAACCTCATGGTTAATATTTGGATTCGTTTCCCCTGCGCCACAATGGGAACTCCATCTGCTTTTATTTTTAACATTATGCGGTCCTAGTTAGGAAAAGGCTTTTATTTTTATATATATTTTTTGTCTTTTTCAGGCTGCACCTGTGGCATATAGAGGTCAGGCTAGAGGTTGAATAGGAGCTATAGCCACTGGCCTACACCAGAGCCACAGCAACACAGGATCCAAGCCGTGTCTGCCACCTACACCACAGCTCAATGGCAACACTGGATCCTTAACCCACTGAGCGAGGCCAGGGATTGAACCCTCATCTTCATGGATGCTAGTTGGGTTTGTTAACTGCTGAGCCATGATGGGAACTTCAGAAAAAGGCTTTTAGAACTAAGCTATTGCTATTCACCCAAATAAAGCTGTACATCATTCTTTATTAATAGAATTTTATATGAAATAATTGACCCTTTCCAAATCATTTCCTATCTTTAGAAATTCCTGGCAGATGGAAACTTACTGCAAGCTCATAAACATAGCAGATCCTCTGTGATCTGTTTTTTAAAAAGTTTTATTGAAGTATAGTTGATTTCTGCTAGACAGTAGAGTGACTCAGTTATAATATATATATTTTTTCATATTATTTTCTATTATGGCTTATTACAGGATATTGAATATAGGTCCCTGTGCTGTACAGTAGGACCTTGTTATTTATCCATCCCATATATAATTGCCTCTACTAATTCAAAACTCCCAATTCTTCCCTCCCATACCCCTCTTCCTCTTTGGCTGCCAAAAGTCTGTCCTCTGTATCTATGAGTCTGTTTTTATTTCATAGGTTGATTTTTGTCACATTTTAGATTCCACATATAAGTGATATCATATGGTATTTGTCTTTCTCTCTTTTTTGTCTTTTGTCTTTTGTTGTTGTTGTTGTTGTTATTGTTGTTGTTGTTGCTATTTCTTGGGCTGCTCCTGCGGCATATGGAGGTTCCCAGGCTAGGGGTCGAATCGGAGCTGTAGCCACCGGCCTACGCCAGAGCCACAGCAACGTGGGATCCGAGCCGCGTCTGCAACCTACACCACAGCTCACGGCAACACCGGATCGTCAACCCACTGAGCAAGGGCAGGGACCGAACCCGCAACCTCATGGTTCCTAGTCGGATTCGTTAACCACTGCGCCACGACGGGAACTTCTCTCTTTCTAACTTAGTATGATAATCTCTAGGTTCGTCCATGTTGCTGCAAATGGCATTATTCTTTTTAATGGCTGAGTGATATTCCATTGTGTATACATGACATCTCTTTTTGGGGGGGTCATGACTGTGGTATGTGGAAATTTCCAGGCCAGGGATCAAACCTGTGCCACAGAAGCAGCCCAAGTCACAGCAGTGTCAGTGCTGGATCTTTAACCCATTGAGCCACCAGGGAACTCCTGTCTCACATCTTTATCCATTTATCTGCCAAAGGACCTTTATGTAGCTTCTATGTCTTGGCTATTATAAATAATGCTGCTATTATCAAAGGGGTGCATGTATTCAAATTATAGTTTTGTTCAGATATATGTCCAGGAGTAGGATTGCTGGATCATATGGTAACTCTATATTTAGTTTTTTGAGGAACCTCAGTACTGTTTTCCATGGTGGCTGCACTAATTTACATTCCTACCAACAATGTAATAGGGTTGCTTTTTCTCCACACCCTCTATAGCATTTATTATTTATAGACTTTTTAATGATGGCCATTCTGACCAGTGTGAAGTAGTACTTCATTGTAGTTTTAATTTTCATTTCTGTAATAATTAGCAATGATGAGCATCTTTTTGTGTTTCTATTGGCCATCTCTGTATGTCTTCTTTGGAGAAATGTCTATTTAGGTCTTCTGCCCATTTTTTGATTGGGTTTTTTTTTTTGTTATTGAATTGTATGAGCTGTTTTTATATTTTGGAAATTAAGCCTTTGTTGGTCGCATCATTTGCAAGTATTTTCTTCTAATCTGTAGGCTGTCTTTTTGTTTTGTTTATGGTTTCCTTTGCTGTGTAAAAGCTTATAAGTTTGATTAGGCCAGCAGCTACATTCCCCTAGCCTGGGAACCTCCATTTGCCCTGGGTGTGGCCCTAAAAAGACCAATAAAAAAAGTTTGATTAGATCCTATTTGTTTATTTTTGCTTTTATATCTATGGCCCTGTTTTTATTTTCATTTTATTTTTTTATTTTTTTGTCCTTTTAGGGCCTCACCCATGGCATATGGAGGTTCCCAGGCTAGGGGTCTTATTGGATCTACAGCTGCCCGCCTACACCACAGCCACAGCAACGAGGGATCTGAGCTGCGTCTGTGACCTACACCACAGCTCATGGCAATGCTGGATCCTTTGACCCACTGAGCAAGGCCAGGGATCGAACCCGCAACCTTATGGTTCCTAGTCGGATTCGTTAACCACTAAGCCACGACGGGAACTCCTGCCCTGTTTTTATATTTTGGAAATTCAGCCCTTTGTTGGTCACATCATTTACAAATATTTTCTCCTAATCTGTAGGTTGTCTTTTTGTTTTGTTTATGGTTTCCTTTGCTGTGGAAAAGCTTATGTTTGATTAGTTCCCATTTATTTTTGTTTTTATATCTATTGCCTTAAAACCTTGATATAGTTTTTGTCAGAGAATGTTTTGCCTATATTTTCTTCTAAGATCCTCTTCCATGATCTTTTAAGCATATAATGTGAATGAGCCTCTATTTTACCAGCCAAAAAAAGAGCCTCTTTTAAACAATTCATAGTGGAGTTCCCATAGTGGCTCAGACATTAACTAACCCAACTAGCATCCATGAAGATGTGGGTTCCATCCCTGGCCTCGCTCAGTGGGTTAAGGACCTGGTGTTGCCGTGACCTGTGGTGTAGGTCACAGACGTGACTCATATTCCGAGTGCTATGGCTCTGGTGTAGGCTGGTGGCTACAGCTCCAATTTGACCCCTAGCCTGGGAACCTCCATATGCTGCCAGTGCGGCCCTAAAAGACAAAAAGACAAAATAAATAAACAATTCAAAGTAATGTAGAAAATGAATAAATTAACTATATTATGCTAACGTTAAATTATACTTAATTTAAAAATAATACACATTTTCTTTTGTTTTTCCTTAGGGTATCAATATTCATTTAGCTAAAAAAATGATTGAAGATCGGAGCAGAGATTACATGAATGCTAGGCGTGTAGCAAAGGTATGGAATTCCATCAGGCACTTACTTTAATGTTTATTATGAGTATGTTACTTACACAGGAGCCTTCCCTATCCAGTATTAGTCTTAATATTTTCAATCATTAGCTATCTTAACTAAAGACAGTTAATTCCAATGTCTGAGCAGATGATATATTTGAAATGAAATACCTCTTTACAGACATTTTAAAGGACAAATAGAATAAATCAAGTTTAGAAGATAGTATTTATTTTAAAAAGAGATAGAGGTCATTGAGATTAAGTTCTGCCTAAAGTTGATCAAGTAGTTGTTATCTGTGCCCCCTGTCTGCTCATACATACCTGAATACTCTACTACCCTGTGGTCTAAAGACATAACTGTCAAGACAGAGTTTTGTCTTGTGTACATATCTTTCCATTTATTGACACTTTTAGACATTAGGGAAAATAGCCTAATACTACAAACTATTGAAATTTTAAAAGACATATTTCTCCAGAGATGGTAGTAATACTGCCACCAGATCATCAGTCATGTTGATCTGTCAATGACTCTGTCCTAGAGAGTGACTTCCTACATCACCTGCAGAAGGGGCCCAGGGTGTTCTGTTTACCTAGTCATGGGAACCTGTTCTTAGATACATATCTACATAGCTCTTATTTTTCTCTGTGCTATTCACTTTTAGGTTATATTAATAAAGTAGTATTTGGAAAAAATAGTCATTTGGAATAAAGTATTCCAAACTGATCAACTCCATTCCATGTATCTTAGTTGTTCCTGGACTACCACTGAATTCTAAATGCTTATTGTCTAGGAGTATGAGACAGTAATGAAAGGTTTGGATCGAAATGCTCCTTCAGTACCTCCTCAGAATACCCCTCAAGAAGCTCAGCAGGTGGATATGTGGAAGAAATACATACAATGGGAAAAGAGCAACCCTCTTCGTACAGAAGATCAGACCCTTATAACTAAAAGAGGTAACAAGATTAACCCTCCTGGGACCCCAACTGTATGTATATTAGGCCGCTTGATATTAACCTATAGGTTACTGAGGCGGTTTTTTTAACCCCCAGTCATTTTTTCTCATATTCTTCAGAGTCAGTAATTTCTATAGATCTGTTTCCATGCTCACTGACCTTTGTTTTATCATATCCAATATGCAGGTGAGGCCATCTAATGAATTCTTCATTGCAAATATTTTACTTTTTAAAAAGTTCTATATATTTTTATTCTAGGAATTTCTGTACTTTCTATAGTTTCTTTTTATAGTTTTTCTTTTCCTGTTGAGATTCCATGGTCATTACCATCTTTTTCTTTACATCCTTGAACATATATATATAACAACATAAAATCCTCACCTGTTAAACTTCAACATCTGGGCCATTATGGTGTTGGTTTCTTTTCCTCTTGATTGTGGATCCCATTTTTTTGTATTGTCACAAGCCTAGACATTTAAATTTTTTTTTGAATTTTTGCACATTATACAGATATGTTAATGATACATAGTAAAAACTGGATTCTGTTATCCTCCAAAGAATATTGAGTTTTATTTTAGCAGGGAGTTAAATTACTGGCAAATCACCTGGACCTTGTGGAGGCTTGAGTTTACATTGTTACGGTGAATCTGTGTTAGTGGCCTTTATCTCATGATAAAACTCTTAGTCCTGGGATATATAGTCATTACTCCCAAGACATGATGGAAAGTTCATGGCGTTCAAACCCTCTTAACTTGATGGGACTCAGGTTCCAAACTTGGTCTCTATTACGGTGAGTGGCGGGTGAGATATCTATTCAGCTCCTTTGGCTTTGCTTTCTGCTTGGGTTCTTTGGTAATCTTTCCTGTGTATGTCTATCTTAGAGTCAGTTAAAGATTTATGGGCATTTATGTCCAGATTTTCAGGCTCCACCCTCTGTGGCTTTCTTTTGGTGTTTTCCTCCCTTAATTCGCAGCTGCCCTTGTAACCCAGAACTACCTGTTACTTAAGCCAAACCAATATGACTTAAGCATTTAACTTGAGTTCTAGCTATTCCAGAATATACACACACAGCTGTGCACTTGAGAAGAAAAGCCATCTTAAATGTGGATCTCACCTAGTGTGATTCTTATTTTTTACGGGCTCATTCCTTTCCAGTTTCTTTTTCTTTTGGTCATTCTCTGGTGCCTTTAAATAATTGCCTTTTGTGTTTTTCAGTTTATGATTTTTATTTTCAGGAGAGTTAGTTTGATACAGACTATTCTGCCACTGTCAGAACTAGAATTTGGAACTTTAAAAAATTTCTCAGTCTTGCCTTGTTCTCTCTTACCTGGAGGCCTTTGCAAATACCATTTTCTTTGCTGACATCATTTTTGTATCTACTCCTGTCCTTCCTGCCTCTATTTACTCTCTCATCTGACCAGATTCTATCCCTTCTTCAGATTTTGCTTAGATGTCAGTTCCTTAGTGAAGCCTTTCTTGAGTCCCTAAACTAAGTCCTACTGCTATAAGTTTTAAGAATACCCTGTACTTTCTTCATCATCATATTTATTACTTTTCATAACTACTTTCTTAATATCAGTCTGCCCAACATACTGTGACTTCTTGAGTATAGGAAGTCTTATTTACTGTTGTATTCACAATGTCTATCCCATTCCTTAGCATATAGTTGTGTTCAATAAATATTAATTTAATAAGTAATGGATGGATGGGGTTTGGGTAGATGATAATGCTTGGAATCACTAAAGCTTTTTATTTCTAATTATTATTATTATTGAGGGCCATGTCTTAGCCTAAAAATTTTAGTTGTGGAGCTCCCCTGCAGTACAGTGGGTTAAGGATCCACCATTGTCACTGTAGTGTCTTGAGTCACTGCTGTGAGGCAGGTTCAATCCTTGGCCCAGGAACTTCCACATGCTGCAAGCATGGCCAAAAAAAAAAAAAAAGGTTGTAGTTGTGGTGCTCGTATTGATAGTTTTAGAAATAATTGTTTATTCTAATTGAATGTTATGATGTCTTCCCCTAGTTATGTTTGCTTATGAACAGTGCCTCCTTGTGCTGGGCCATCACCCTGATATTTGGTATGAAGCTGCCCAGTATCTTGAGCAGTCAAGTAAACTGTTAGCAGAGAAGGGGGTGAGTATTCACTTGTTTTCCCCTTTGGGTCTTTTTATTGTTTTGGTATAGCAATAATTGGCTGAAAGTATAACACTGAATTTTGGTAATAAAGTGTAAGTGTTGAAAATTTTAATCTTATGTCACTATGATTCTTGGTGATGCTCTTTATATGATAAGACTGTCTTAGTCAGAATTAAAGGATAGTGGCTCTTTGCAGTTCCCTTGTGGCTCAGCAGGTTAAAGATCCGGCATTGTCACTGCTGTGGCTCATTACCACAGTGGTGCAGGTTCGATCCCTGGCCCAGGGAACTTCCACATGCTGCAACTGCAGCCAAAAACATAGTGTTTCTTTTTTAATGTATTAAAGTGATGAATCACATAGAATACCGTATGATTCTTCTTTATGTTAAAATAATGGAAGAAGAGGAGTTTCTATTGTGTCTCAGCAGGTTGAGAACTGAGTAGTATCCTTGAGGATGTGGGTTCAATCCCTAGCCTCACTCACTGGGTTAAAGATCCAATGTTCCTGTGGTTGTGGCATAGGCCAGCAGCTCCGATTTAACCCCTAGCCTAGGAATTTCCATATGCCACAGGTGCGGCCCTAATGAAATAAAATATAAAATAAAACAAGAAATCTTTGGATTTTTTTTTTTTTTTTTTTGGTCTTTTTAGGGCCGCACTTGCAGCATATGGAGGTTCCAGGCTAGGGGTCTAATCGGAGCTGTTGCCGCTGGCCTACGCCCAAGCCATAGCAACGCCAGATTGGAGCCGCGTCTGTGACCTACACCACAGCTCACGGCAACACCAGATCCTTAATCCACTGAGCAAGGCCAGGGATCAAACCACAACCTCATGGTTCCTAGTCGGATTCCTTTCTGCTGTGCCACGATGGGAACTCCCGAAATCTTTGGAGTTTTTTAAGAATTCAGAAATACGTATGTGTCCATAGGTACATACATAGGAGTGTGTGTTTTATTCTTTCAGTTATATTAAAATTTTGTAAGTGGGCTTTCTTTTTTTATCCTAGGATATGAATAATGCCAAATTATTTAGCGATGAAGCTGCTAATATATATGAAAGAGCCATAAGCACTTTATTAAAGAAGAATATGCTTCTTTATTTTGCATATGCAGATTATGAAGAGGTGAGTTAAAATATTTAGAACTTTCTTGTAATTAAATGTTTTTACTGCAGCCGTGAATTTTTTTTTCTGACTGCTTCTTTGCCAGACATATTACTTTTGGAAGACAGACAATGCAAAATGAATAGTTACTAGTCCTTAGCCCATTATATATTTATGCTCATAGCAGGTGCCACTGTGGGTACAGCCTCTGGATTCCTCAGAGCTCAAATGTTTATGAGTATATGTTTACATCCACTTCTTCTCTATCACCTTAGAGTCGCATGAAGTATGAGAAAGTTCACAGTATATATAATAGACTTCTGGCAATTGAGGATATTGACCCCACCTTGGTGAGTAACTACAAATCTCTTTCTCACTTTTGTTGTCTACTTTAATATAAAGTTTTTTTATTTACATAAAATTCACTGTTTTTGTTGTATAGGGAGTTCTCATGAACATGAGTCATGGGACCACCTTCACAATTAAGACACAAAACACTTCAGTCATCCTACAAAAATTCCCTCATGTGACCCCTTTGTAGTCAAACCTTCCCTGTCTCCCAAGTCCTGGCAAAAAGTGATCTGTTTTCTGCTTTTTTTGGTTTAAGTGCAGCAGTATGAAACAGCCACAGTGGGGCTTTCTGTAACACCTTCCATGTGAGCATGGTTTGAATACCACATAATTGTTGTTTAACAAATATTTCTTTTTAGATAAATGGAGGCAGGGGAAACCGATATTCTTAGAAGCAATTGGACAGGGAGTCACCTGAGTTACTGCAGAAGTGCAGTGGAGCCCTTTCAATGGGAGAGGAAGGGAACAGGCCAGTGTGTTGGGGCCCTAGACCCTTCTGCCTCAAGTCAGCTACAGCTGTACTCCGTTTTTGTTTATCTTGGGATTCCATTGCTCTAATTATTTGCATTTAGTCCTCATTTTAAAATTGAAACTGATCTGTGCTATGCACTGTGCTAGATTCTAGCATTATATGACAAATAAAATAAAATTCCTTTCCTCAAGGAACTCCTATCTCATTAGCCAGCCTATCCATCTGTCAAAACTAGGCAACATAGTTTGACATCATCAAAACTGGGCATTTTAGGACCCTGCTCATAGTCATCCTGCCTATAGTCCAGAGATATTTGTTCATTGAACAGGTATTGCATACTCATCATGTGTTGGGTACTTGGTAGCTGCTAAGTATAAAATGGCTCATAAACAGTTTATTGATAAAGTTATATATATATTTCTTTTTCTTTCCTGCTTTTTAGGGCCACACGCATAGCATATGGAAATTCCCAAGCTGGGGGTCTAATCCAAGCTATAGATGCTGGCCTACGCCACAGCCACAGCAACACACCCCAGGATCCGAGCCGAGTCTGTGACCTACACCACAGCTCACAGCAGTGCCGGATCCTTAACCCACCAAGCGAAGGCCAGGGATTGAATCCGTATCCTCATGGACACTAAGTCAGATTCATCTCCGCTGCCGCACAACGGGAACTCCTAACGTGGTCTTTAGATACTATAGTAAATCAAGAAAGGAGTTCCTGCTGGTCCAGTGGGTTGGGGATAAGGCGTTGCTGCCACAGTGGCGTGGGTTGCAGATACGGTTTGGATTTGATACCTGGCCCAAGAACTTGTATATGCCATGAGTGCAGCCAAAAATGAGGAGGGAAAAGAAAGAGGGAGGGAGGGAAGGAAGGAAGGAAGGAAGGAAGGAAGGAAGGAAGGAGGGAGAGAGAGAAAAAGAAAGAAAGAAAGAATTAAATATATACTGTTAAACATACTTGTATTAGATCAAACCTTGAATTTTCTGGGTGTTGGCTTTCCTTAGTGGAGTGTTTTCTCATATTTTCACTTTTATTCCTTCCTTAAGATTTAATATGCATGTTCTGGAATTAGATCATTAATGATGATTGCAAAACCTTGTGAATATACTAAAAACCATTGAATTATACATTTAAAGGGTGAATTTTGTGCTATGGGAATTATATCTCAATTTAAAAAATTAATTTGTATAAATCTTCAGTACTAGAAAAATTTTGCTTGTGGATTTAAATGGTGCACTATCTGTAATCTTACTTTTTGATTTCTTGGGTAATCACGATTGCTTTCTTATATAGCAAACATGTTAGTATAGAATAAAGTGAGCCTAAACTGGATGCTACAGGATCACATTCTGCCTAATGTGTAGAAAACATACTTTTTTGCATAGGTATATATCCAATATATGAAATTTGCAAGAAGAGCAGAAGGTATCAAATCTGGAAGAATGATATTTAAAAAAGCAAGAGAAGATACCAGAACCCGCCACCATGTCTATGTTACTGCAGCACTCATGGAGTATTATTGTAGTAAGGTAGGTGCTGAAAATATAAAGGTGAAATAATTTCCTGCATTTGAGATACACTAATTAAAAGAAAGGCAGGCAACTGTTACTATTTTCCATCATTAATCTTTTTAGTTTTTTTGTTATTCTTTTAGCACCACAACTGCAGCATATGGAAGTTCTCAGGCTAGGGGTCAAGTTGGAGCCACAGCCATAGCCACAGCTCATGGTAATGCCGGACCCTTAACCCACTGAGGCCAGGGATTGAACCTCTGTCCTCACGGATACTCCTCAGGCTTGTTACTGCTGAGCCACGATGGGAACTCCCTGTCGTTAATCTTTAATTGCTCCATATCATAAAGGAGGCCTAGTGTATCTGTGTAAAATTATTACATGGAGCATCATTCATATCCCCACTGGCTGCTAAGAGATACCTTTTTAAACTCCACATTTCTGAATCTAAATCCCCTTGAATAGTTTTTAGCTCTGAAATTTTTATTTAACATGATTTTAATCTCCATTTTAATTCTTAATGTATTTTGTCATATTTAGGCATTGTAGTTTTAATTCTTTGAGAATCTTGTTTGAGGGAAATCAGTACTTTCTTTATTTCTAGGACAAGTCTGTTGCCTTTAAGATTTTTGAGCTGGGCTTAAAGAAATATGGAGACATTCCAGAGTATGTCCTGGCCTATATTGACTATCTTTCTCATCTCAATGGTAAGTAGATCCTCATCTGTAATGGTTACTCAGTATTAAACCATCAATGTCATTCTCTGTAATTGTTGCTGGGCTTTTTTCCTTCTCACATGTTTTATAATTCTGTCATTACACTAGAACCAGGCACTTGATAGGCACTCAAGAAATATCTGTGGGCCAACTATGAATTTATACTTATTGAGTAAAAAAAGTTGATGCCTTTTCACTCTGAAAACTGGTCTTTAATTCAGCATCAAAGTCCCAACAGTAGTTGGATAAAGCCACAAATCTCTAGCTACCAAAACTCAAAGATGCTCAAGTAGCAAAGTAAAATGTTTCGAGGCTACTGGGGAAGAAATTTCAGAAATATTATGTTTATGAGCTTCTTTATTTTTCTATTTTGTTATTATAATAATGGCCATCCTTTGTTGAGTTCCTACCCGATACGAGGCGTTGAGCTAAAGAAGTCATATGCATATATCTCATGTAACCACAGTCCAGAATGTGGTTGACTAAGATGATCTGGTATAAAAATTGATTTAAGAAGGAAATATAAAGTTATATGTGATGTTAAGTGAGGATAAAATCTGATGCCAGCATTACTGTCTTCTAAAATTGGTGTCTTTGTTATCCATCCACCCATCTATCCATCATTTATTCATTACCTTTTGATAAGTAAGGTCTGGAAATACAAAGGTGAATAGAATTCCATTCTTACCCTCAGAGCATTCTCCTGGAGGAATCAAATGGGTAAACATAATTGCACCATCATTTGGTTCTTAAGTGTGGCGTAGATCCTGGGGTTAGGTGTATAATCTTGTTTCAGATTTCTCATCTGCAGAATGGTCATAATAAGAGTACCTTATATAGGGTTGTTGAAAGAATTAAATGAATTTTTGCATGTGTTTGGCTTAATATGGAAAGTGGTAAGCACACAATAAATGCAAACTGTTTAAGGTGATGGTAGCAATCATGAAAAAAATGCTAAATTCCATAATAAAGCCCTGAATGAATTACTTTGAAAGCAGAGAGTATAATCTAAGTTCTAGAGTTGTGTTTTACAATTATGGTAGCCTCTGGGTGACTAAGTTTTGAGCATTTGAAGCATGGGTAGGCCAAAATGAGATGTAGTGTAAGCATAAAATACGTAACCAGATATTAAAGAGTTTGTAGGAAAAAAAAACAATAATTTTTAATATTGATTGCCTGTTGAAATGATAATTTAGATACATTGGGGTAAGTAAAATACATTAAAAATAATTTTCACTTGTTTTTATTCTTTTTTTTTTTTTTTTGTCTTTGTTGTTGTTGCTATTTCTTGGGCCGCTCCTGCGGCATATGGAGGTTCCCAGGCTAGGGGTTGAATCGGAGCTGTAGCCACCGGCCTACGCCAGAGACACAGCCGGCCTACGCCAGAGCCACAGCAACGTGGGATCCGAGCCGCGTCTGCAACCTACACCACAGCTCACGGCAACGCCGGATCGTTAACCCACTGAGCAAGGGCAGGGACCGAACCCGCAACCTCATGGTTCCTAGTCGGATTCGTTAACCACTGCGCCACAACGGGAACTCCTGTTTTTATTCTTTTAAATGTGGCCAGCAGAAAATTTCAATTATTGGACAGTGTTGTTCTAGAGAGTGAGAGCAGGGAACATGAGATGGGTCTTGAAGGATAAGCAATAGTTATGCAGGTAAAGATACAGGGAAATGCATTATTCCAAGCAGAGAACACAGCACATAATAAACAGTGGAAAGTTATGTGGAATGGCAAAAAGTGTTGGAAGCCAAGTTTGGAATAAAGCTAAAAGAATAAAATGCAAGATTTACGCATTTTTTAAGTACAGTATGTTAAAGATGAAAGCTATGAATATGGTGCCATTTTCTTTGATACATGTAATCTCTTTGTTTTACTTTGCGTATATGAGATGTAGTAAAACTGAACACCCACAGAGGCAGTAAAAAGACAAAACTTTTTTGTCTTTTTGCCTTTTCTAGGGCCGCTCCCGCGGCATATGGAGGTTCCCCAGGCTAGGGGTCCAGTCGGAGCTGTAGCCGCCGGCCTATGCCAGGGCCACAGCGACACAGGATCTGAGCCGTGTCTGCGACCTACACCACAGCTCACGGCAACACCGCATCCTTAACCCACTGAGCAAGGCCAGGGATCGAACCTGCAACCTCATGGTTCCTAGTCAGATTCGTTAACCACTGCACCACAACGGGAACTCCTCTGCTAGATTTTTTAAAAACAATTTTATTGAGTAATAATTTATATACCGTAAGTGCACCCATTTAAGATATACAGTTCAAAGAGTGTTAGTAAATTTACCACTGGATTTCTAAATTTTAATAGATCCCTAAAAGCTTAGCAAGAAATGTCATTTTCTAACTTCTAGCTACAGAGGACCTCCTGAGACTCTTAAATTTTAATCCACTTCTTTTCCATTTACATATTTATCTACCAATCTAGATATGGTACCTATACAAGAATTTATAGTGGAGTCCCCATTGTGGCGCAGCAGAAACAAATCCGACTAGGAACCATGAGGTTGCGGGTTCAATCCCTGCCCTCTCTCAGTGGGTTAATGATTTGGCGTTGCCATGAGCTGTGGTATAGGTCACAGACGTAGCTTAGATCTGGCGTGGCTGTGGCTGGCAGCTGTAGCTCCAATTCGACCCCTAGCCTGGGAACCTCCATATGCTCAGGTGTGATGCTAAAAAGCAAAAAAAAAAAAACAAAAAACAAAAAGAATTTAAAGTAGTTAAATATAGAGTAGCCCTGATGCTGCAAAAAAAAAGAATGTCAAATACCTAATTTTGAGTTCGCCTTTCTTCACATTCAGTATATTTAAAAACATCAATAATCTGATGCTTACAATGTCAACAGATATATAATTTTCATTATTTAAAAAAATGAGATAACCTGATTCAGATAGCACGTTATAAATTATTTGACATTACAACTACACTGTACTATAGGAGGGCTGAATTAGAGGTGAAGAGACCTGGCCTTTATTTATGGCTCTTATTACTCAGTAACAGTGAGCCAGATCCTTTTTTTTTTTTTTTTTTTTGGCCATCCTGTGGCACATGGAGTTCCTTGGCCAGGGGTCAGATCTGAGCCGCAGATGCAACCTATTGCCACAGTCGTGGCAACACCAGAATCTTTAACCCACTGTATGGGGTGGTGATCGAACCTGCATCCTGGCACTGCAGAGGTGATGCTGATCCCAGTGTGCCACAGAGGGATCTCCTCACGTTATCTTTTTGAACCTCAAGTTTCCTCATCTATAAATATTGGGTGTGATAATAGTTAACCTTTCTGCATAGGGTTTTTGTGAGGATTTAAGGAGATAATGCACTGTTTAATTGTAAAACTGAATTTTAAAAAATATTTAAAATATTTTTTAACATTCTAGAGGACAATAATACCCGAGTTTTGTTTGAACGAGTTTTAACATCTGGGAGTCTTCCTCCTGAGAAGTCTGGGTAAGCCATTGCAAAAGTTGTTGGTTGTGTTCTAATGGCAGTTTTAATCCTTGAATTGTGGTCTATGGAATGAATGTTTGCTTGTTCAGTATAAGTTTCATGAAAAATTTCCCTTTTCTCTTCAAGTTTAATATGCAAATACCTGTGTGCAGTATTTTCACACCTGTTTATTAAGATTTGTTTTAAAAAAACCCTGCATACTGAGTTTCTCTTGTGGCTCAGCAGTAACTGGACCAGTATCCATGAGGACTTAGGTTCAATCCCTGGCCTCACTCAGTGGGTTAAGGATCTGGCATTGCTGTGAGCTGTGGTGTAGGTCGCAGATGCAACTCAGGTCTGGCATAGCTGGCAGCTACAGCTCTGATTTGACTCCTAGCCTGGGAACCTCCATGTGCCACAGGTGCAGCATTAAAAAAAAGACAAAAAACTTGCCATACTGATTATTTTGAGAGATGCCTTAGCAAGTGATTATTAAATATTTGAATATATCTTTCTATATATCCCTAGAAATTTATATGAACAAATTAGTGTTTTGAAATTTTTACTTCCTTACCTGAGAGCAAAGACTCTTAATGTATTGAAAATTTGACACATAATGTCCTTGGTTCATGCTTTTGACTCTGTCAGTTTTATCAAACACAGGAACAATGGTATAGTGGTACAGTGAAAGTAGTAAGACTTTGGAGTCTTGAATTCAAATTCCAGCTCAGGAATTCCTGTCGTGGTGCAGTGGTGAACGAATCCGACTAGGAACCATGAGGTTGAGGGTTCAATCCCTGGCCTCACTCAGTGAGTTAAGGATCTGGTGTTGCCGTGAGCTGTGGTGTAGGTCACAGATGTGGCTCGGATCCCGTGTTTCTGTGGCTGTGGTGTAGGCTGGCGGCTACAGCTCCGATTTGACCCCTAGCCTGGGAACCTCCGTGTACCTCAGGTGCAGCCTTAGAAAAGACAAAAAGAAGCAAAAACAAAAACAAATTCCAGCTCAGCCAATTATACCGTGGGCAGATTTCTTAACCTTACCAACCTTTACTTTTTGTTGAGTAGTAATAATGTCTACCAATATAGAGATTTTGCAATAGTCCTACACCTAGTATATAATAGGAAATCAATGTATTACTTAAGTACAAAGGTACTTAAGAGACATTTGAGTCTCAAGAGGTTTATTTTTGGCTGTTAGAACAGTGGTGAGGCTCAGATTGGTCCCCAGTGATCCATATTAATGGGAAAAAAAAAAAGAGCAGTCATGTTAAATTTTGAAATGTGTTTTTATTCATATGCGGCACCAAGAATGTATTCTACATTTTAATTCATGCCACTAAACAAAATAATACAGCCACGTCAATTCCAAAGAAATTGGAAATCTGTCTTGGTTCCTTTTTCAGTTCTTCTACCTAGAATTTACCATCTCTAGGATAAATATCTTTCTTATTGACCAGAAAGGATAGGAAAGTATGCTAAGTAAGAGTAAAAACTAAAAAAAAGAAAAGCCTTAAATATGGAAGTATTTAGAGTGAATGGTTATATGACTATAATTTACTTTCAAATACTTAAGGAGAAACAAGATGAAGCAAATACTACTTATTTTTCTATAGTTTGGAAATCTTTAATAAAGAGATTTTTATAATTTTTAAAAAGGGGGGAGGGAACTTGGGCTGTTTTATAAGCTCCAAGCCCAGAATAGTTAATTGATTATATTTATTTTCTTACAGAGAAATCTGGGCCCGATTTCTAGCTTTTGAAAGTAATATTGGTGATCTAGCTAGTATACTCAAAGTGGAGAAGAGACGGTTTACAGCATTCAAAGAAGAGTATGAAGGCAAAGAAACGGCCTTACTGGTAGACAGATACAAGTTCATGGATTTATATCCTTGCTCTGCAAGTGAACTAAAAGCTCTTGGGTATAAGGTATGTACTTGGGCTTATGAAATATTTAGTATCAGAAGCACTGAACAAAGTGCGAATCAGAATGAGAGTTAACAAACTTTCATTCTTTCCCTGAAATTGTCAGTTCTCTCTTATATCTTGAGGGAAGATGGAGGAAGTGGGGGGAGGGAAGAAAAACAAAAGAAAATCTGTGAATGTCGTTTGGGTTAGCTTTTTCTTCTAATAGTTCTTAAAACTGATGAGTATGTTTTGACAGGGGCTCTTAAACCAAATATAATTCCTGCTACATATTTTGTAGATATAATGAAGAAGCATTATAGCTTGTTAAATGCATAAAGTTCATTGAAGGATTTGTATCTTCAGCACCGCTTCAGTGGGGCCCTTTAAGAAATTAGCTTATCTAGGAATGGAACCCCTCTGTGGACCACTGAGTCATAAGAAAACGATTCTGGTACCTGAACTCATTCAGGCCAAGAGGAAAGATTGATGTTTATGCAGCCCCAGAAATAGCCCTTGCTAAGAAAAGGACTGTTCAGTCGTTTCTTGATTTTTCTATGACATGTGAACAAAGACCAAGATGGAAATCCAAAAGGAAGCTATATGCACAACAGTCCTTCCCCCCCGTCCCAAACCAGAGCTCTTTTTTCTTATTGAGAAACCCTTTTTCTTACAGAAGGCAGCAGTACAGAATAACTAACACGGGTGATGGTGTGAGGTACCGGGAGACGTGAGCCAGAAGGGGTTTGCCGTTCAAAAGAGACCAAAATAATAATAATAATAATAATAATAATAACCACCCCCACAACAGTCCTTTTAAGCCAACCAGCATTAGGATGTTCCTCGCCATCATTCTCCATTTCCTCACTGCCCTCCTTTAGCTCAGGTCTCACTGGTCTGGTGTCTGAGCCAGATTAAAATGGACTTTAGGCCTTTTCATTCATGGAAGCGCCAGTGTGCCAGCCCTGTATTCCTATCCTGAAGTAATGGGTTATTGCTCAGGGATGAAAAGATTCTGCTTCTGGAAAAGCCAAAGACGTTTTAAGGCTCCTTTGTGGAATTGGTAGGAAAGGCTATGACTTTGCTAAAATGAAAATGGAAATTAAGGAAGTTAATTAAAATATCTTACTACTTCTAAGTAGAACTACTTAAATATGAATTTTCCATCTTTTATTTCTGTTTCTACTCTTTTGTTTATTTGGGAATTATTATGCTTCTGTGTGCACATAAGTGAGAGAGAAAAAGGACCAAAAAAAAAAAATAAAATAAAGGCAATTCCCAATGGGCCTACTCATTTAGATATGCCATCAACTGCATATGAGCAAGTTTTGAGAACATGAAATTCTCTTATGTCTCTTGATGGTTGCAAAGAGGCTCTTTTGGTTCTAGGCAGGCATACTGACACCAGTTACCTGTAGCAGAGGAAGCTCCCTGGGAGAAGGCCTCTCTAATAGGTAGCATGTTGCTCCCTTGACATCTCTCTCAGCCCTAGTAGGCACTGCTGGAATGCTGAAAAGAAAGACTGGATGGGTAAGGAAGCCAGAGAGGCCTGTGCTCTCAGCTCCTCTACTTTTTAGCCATATACCTCGGAGACAGCAGACCCTCTTTGAGTGTCCGTCTCATCTATAAAATGGAGATGTTACTATTTCCCTCCGCAGAGAGGGAAAAAATGGCAAATATTGTCTGACAAATAGTGGCTGCTTCAACAAACACCTCTCCCCTGTAACAGTATGTTGGGAGTAACTTTTCATTTCATTAGCAAAATCCTATTAGTGTAAGTGACAAGCTTTATGTTTGCTTTTATGAAATAGCACCTCACTTAATCCAGTATCTTCACTTAAAGAATCTGCTAGATGATGTTCAATTTTAGTGGAAGGGAAAGATCAGAAAAATACCTAATAAGACTGCAGATTTTCTTCCAAATTACCCCACCTATACCTGGTCTCTATTTACCTACAAAAACTTGTATCTATCCTACAAATGTCCTACCTGTCGACACTTAGTCTAATGATTCTTATTGAGGGTTGGGGTAAGCTTATGAAATGCCAAGTCTTTAGAGCTTTTTGGCTTTCCTTGTTGAGTATTTAACCATCATGGACGTTCTCACTTATCTCTCTCCATACTCTCTGTGGTTTTAACCTGGTTATTCACAGCGTATCCTCAAGATTGTAAAGCTGCACAGTTATACTCTATAAGTCCCTTTTTAGGTTTAGGATTCTTCTGTTCTGCATTTTCAGGATGTCTCCCGTGCTAAGCTAGCAGCTATAATTCCAGACCCAGTTGTAGCTCCTTCTATAGTGCCTGTTCTGAAAGATGAAGTGGATAGAAAACCAGAATACCCTAAACCAGACACTCAGCAGATGATTCCATTTCAGCCACGACATTTAGCACGTAAGCCATGACTTCAGATCCAGTACTGAGATCTCAGTTGGTTGGTTGGTTTAAATCCAGAGGTGTGGGGGGCAAAATAATGTGACCTTTCCATTGTAGGTTAATTATTAGACCAGGGTCATTATGTATGATAAGTGGTTTGGCTATAGTCTTTGAACCAAGATGAGTTCAAAATGTCTTGGAGTTCCCTGGTTGCCTAGTGGTTAAGGACTTGGTGTTGTCACTGCTGTGACTCGGGTCACTCCTGTGCGTGAGTTGACTCCCAGGCCTAGGAACTTCTGTGTGCTGTGTGCATGGCCAAAAAGAAAGAAGAAAAAAAACCAAAACACCTCATTGATCCAGACTGCAGTAATCCATTTTGGCAGTGATACTTAAGACAGTTTTCAGAAATGCTGCTACATACAGACTATCTGCACAACTGGAAACTTACTTTGGTGATGTTATTTTGTATTGTTTATACTTACTAATTGGTAGTAGCCCCTATGGATTCTTTTGGAACAAGTCCATTATGATTAAATATGTTACTATAGAACTGATTTTAATGGGATTGCTGAAAAAATGACTTGTGAGGCTGAGGCATGATCTTTGACAAAAACTGACTAGCTCAGCCCCTGGACTGTCTTACGCAGAGTCACTTGTTTACTTTTCTGCTTCCCAGGGCCATGGGGTTGAGACTGCTTTCACTGTCTCACCCGCCTGAGTTTGGTCAAACATGCAAGAGCACTAAACACATTTTAAAGTGTCCAGAACAAAGCAAGATAAAGACCATATTTATGTACAAATTACTTATTTTAGTTCTTGTATGTATAGAAATTCTTCGATCACACTAGATTCCTACTTTCTCTTACAGCTCCAGGTTTACACCCTGTCCCTGGTGGAGTGTTCCCAGTACCACCTGCAGCAGTTGTTTTAATGAAACTTCTCCCTCCTCCTATTTGTTTCCAGGTTTGTTCACTATTTTCATGATAGATATTTGCTCTACGGGTAATTATAGTAATTGTGTGCTGTTTTTCTTGGATCGTGGGAAATATAAAGTAGAGCTATTAACTTGTCACATTATTGGGGATTAAATTTTCTTTGTATCAAAATAGGGTCCTTTTGTACAAGTGGATGAATTGATGGAAATTTTCCGAAGATGCAAGATACCAAATAGTAAGTGATGAGGCTCATTTTTTGAGGGAAATTCACATTGTTTTTTAGAGTGGAATTCACATTGTTGTCTCCTAGGCAGGAGAGATTATCGTTCTTTGCCACTGAAGTTTCCAGAACCACCTGGCCAT
This sequence comes from Phacochoerus africanus, assembly GCF_016906955.1. Classification (NCBI taxonomy): domain Eukaryota; kingdom Metazoa; phylum Chordata; class Mammalia; order Artiodactyla; family Suidae; genus Phacochoerus; species Phacochoerus africanus. Next base: position 29,337,710 of record NC_062547.1, read on the forward strand.
CTTGCAGAAGTACACTGAAACCTAGGAGGGACTCAAACCCTCTTTGGCACAGAGAGGCTTGTTCATATTCTAATTCTACTATGAAAAATGTCATTAAAAGCTTATCTTTTCTATTCATGTGAACATGCACTATCAGATATGGCTTATGAAAATAATTTTATTAATTTAACAGCAGCTCTTTTAACTATGTAGTATCCCATGCTTTGCTCCTAGCAGGCTATAAATTATTATACTAAGCATAAGCTACCCAAAGTAGTACCCAGTCCCAGTCTTCTGAACGTCCTCCAATAGTCCTTTTTTGTTCTGCTTCAACAGCAGTTGAAGAGGCTGTGAGGATCATTACTGGAGGAGCCCCCGAGCTGGCTGTGGAAGGCAATGGCCCGGTGGAAAGTAATGCAGTGCTCACCAAGGCTGTCAAAAGGCCCAACGAGGATTCAGATGAAGATGAGGAGAAGGGGGCTGTCGTCCCTCCCGTTCATGACATTTACAGAGCGAGGCAGCAGAAGCGGATTCGGTGAAGCAGGCACAGAACGTGCCTCTGAAGGAAAACTCTTTATCCAGGATTCCTTTTGCCTCTTAAGTCATATGTTTCAAAGAGACAATGCTTTGTTACAAGGTTCTTGGAAACAAAGTTGTATTGTCATTGGTGCCTCTGTCATATGGTTCTTGAGAAAAACCAACCAACCAACCTATGTGAATTTTAGGACTGGGAACAGACCTATGCTCTAAGCAAAATTAGGTTTTCAAGAATGTGAGAACAGTGCAAAATAACCACCACATTTTGTTCCCTCTTCAAGGGTGTCTTGTATGTACCACTTGAAGACTTGAGGGTTTTCAACAGTTTTATTTTAAAAACTGGATGGCTTATGATTGTAGAGCATTTTATCACATTTTCTGAAAACAGCTGTTCTTGGTTTGCTTATGTAGAGTCCTGCCTTATTGTTTGTTTTATTTATGGCAGAATGTATGAAATCGGTTTTGTAGTTTAAAATTTTAAAACAATCCTTTAAAACAATAAAAGGATCTCAAAAAAAGTCGTATCTCCTGCTGCTGCTTTCATTTAGGTTTTATTTAAAATAGCTACTTAGGTTATGCAGCCAATACCATTTAAAAAAAAAGTGTCAACAGGACTTCCTGTTGTGGCGCAGTGGGTTAAGAACCTAAGTATCCATGATAATGTGGGTTTGATCCCTGGCCTTGCTCAGTGGGTTAAAGGATCCAGAGTTGCTGCAAGCTGTGATGTAGGCTGTGTATGTGGCTCAGATCTGGTGTGGCTGTGGCGTAGGCCAGCAGCTGCAGCTCCAATACAACCCCTAGCCTGGGAACTCTGCAAGTTCACCCCTAAAAAGCAAAAATAAAAGTGTCAACAATATAAGGAAAAATTACCTTATGTTTACTGTGCACACATTTAGCTGTTGTCCTGCTGGTCTTTTCTGCTACTATTTGAAAACATAAAGGATCCATTTTCAAGAGGCAAATTAAACATTTTAGAAATCCTCAAGTATGTGAGTGCATTTTCCCCAAATTAAATCTGAGAAAGACTGAGATATTTTATCCTTCTTTTAAAGCAACAAAAGTTTGGTAATTCCTTTAATTACTGTCTTACTCTCCCATAAATATATTTCAAAAGGTGCTTAGCATTCAGGAACATTTTTCTTCATCAGCTAAACAAAAATAGCATTAAAGAAAACTACAGCCAAGTAACTATAACTAAAATCTACTAACTACAGTGAGCAAAAGCTTACCATGCAAATTAAGTCAAAGAACTAAGTTTTGTTCTTTGTTAGCAACATTACCTCCTAAAGACTCATTTATAGAAAACTTGACCAAAAACTAGTTGAGCCTAAGGATTGTGATACAGAATAAAAGCTGAAAATAAGGAAGAAAAAAAGAGGGAAGAAAAGTATCAAGGCTATAAAGAGACAATCTTACCTATTGGGCACAACAATTTAGAATACGAATTCAAGTATGATTAAATATCAGCTTCAAATATTTCTATTAGACACTTAGAATGGAAAAAAGGTTATCTTGATATGATTTTTGGGCCATGCCTATGGCATGTGGAAGTTCCTGGACCAGGGATCAAATCTGTGCCACAACCCAAACCCAAGCCGCTGCAGTAACACCACCAGATCCTTAACCTACTTGCCACAAGGGAACTCCTTATTTATATGTAGCAAGGTTATTCTTTTTTTTTTGTCTTTTTTTTTTTGTTGTTGTTGTTGCTATTTCTTGGGCCGCTCCCGTGGCATATGGAGGTTCCCAGGCTAGGGGTTGAATCGGAGCAGTAGCCACCGGCCTACGCCAGAGCCACAGCAATGCGGGATCCGAGCCGCGTCTGCAACCTACACCACAGCTCACGGCAACGCCGGATCGTTAACCCACTGAGGAAGGGCAGGGACCGAACCCGCAACCTCATGGTTCCTAGTCGGATTCGTTAACCACTGCACCATGACGGGAACTCCAGGTTATTCTTACTTAAGTTGATCACAAGCTTGTCTTTCCAGTATTTTCCTAGTTGAATAGTTTCCTCAAAACAAAGTCAGCTGTCTCTAACCCAAATTTTGTTATCTTCTCAAGTATCATTTCTAAGCCATGTGGTTGTTTTTTTAAATATGGTTACTAATAAAACAATCTGAAAGGCACAAGTAGTACCATATAGCAGAGACGTTAAAATACAGAAACATGGGCGTTCCCATCATGGTGCAGTGGTTAACGAATCCGACTAAGAACTATGAGGTTGGGGGTTCGGTCCCTGGCCTGGCTCAGTGGATTAAGGATCCGGCATTACCGTGAGCTGTGGTGTAGGTCGCAGTCGAGGCTCGGATCCCGTGTTGCTGTGGCTCTGGTGTAGGCCGGTGGCTACAGCTCGGATTGGACCCCTAGCCTGGGAATCTCCATATGCTGCAGAAGTGGCCCTAGAAAAGGCAAAAAGACAAAAAAAACCCAAAAAACAAAAACATAAAATACAGAAATATGGAATCTTTTCTGAAGTGCTACCTTTGGGTGGTGGTTTGAAGACGACAGATGATTATTATAATTACTCTTCCTACACTTATTTCTAAGACTTTTAACATGATTATTGTCCAAATGTTTGATGATTCTCTTTGTAAACATAGTTGAGTAAGTAGCGTAATATCAGAAACCCGAACCTACTTTTGGAACTCTATGTGCAGCTTCTCGGGGTATACAGAGCCAGTCCTACATATCCTAGGACTCTCATATATCTGTACTGGACCCTTTACAAAAACAGTTAACATCTCCTCACAATTCTAGAACTGGATAAAATGTAAGAACTATAAACCCTTCCTAAACCCAAAATCAAAACTTTGTTTAGCCTTTAGCACTAAATTTCAAACGAGAGGTTTTATCTATCTTGCCACACACGTAAAGCAAAAGGTTATAGCTACCTAGTAAATGTAAAACTGATCACTGGAAAAAAATGAAAAAATATACCACTTTTGTCAGCATATTGGCCTTAGGCAACAATTATGAATTTATTTGGTAATAATAGTCCTCTGTCGGCATTATACCTAATATGTAAAGCTAAGAGTTCATTCACATGATAGTGAAATTATAATTACCATGCTCATAAATTTTGGTTGTTACTTTTTTTTTTTAAAAGCCACACTCACAGCATATGGAGGTTCTCAGGCTGGGGGGTCTAATTGGGAGCTGCAGCTGCGGGCCTACACCACAGCCACAGCCATTCGGGATCCGAGCCGCATCTGTGACCCACACCACAGTCCACGGCAACACCGGATCCTTAACCCACTGAGCGAGGCCAGGTCAAATTCCTAGTCGGATTCATTTCTGCTGTGCCACGACGGGAATTCCGGTTTTTACATTTCAACTCCCAAGGCAAACCTCATTAAAGTTGGTAGTTCTTACTTAATTATGACATTCGGCAAGTGAAGTTAGATTTTACTTCATAAAAACTTCAGAAGTCTTGAAAGGTAACTCATACCAAGTAACACAATTCTAGGACTCTATTACTGATTTAAGTAAAATCTTAAATATTTAACAAAAGTCAGCTTACCAGGCTCTGGGAATAAAATTCCAAAAAACCAATTCAGTTTATGAAATTTTCTACCTCACCTGAGCCCGGACCAAAGTTCTGCTTTGAGCTTATAGAAGACAGTGCTTTAAAAAGCAGAGGCAGAGTTCCCGTTGTGGCTCAGTGGTTGACAAACCCAACTAGTATCCATGAGGACTAGGGTTCAATCCCTGGCCTTGCTCAATGGGTTAAGGATCTGGCATTGCTGTGAGCTGTGGTGTAGGTCATAGATGCGGCTCAGATCTGGTGTGGCTGTGGCGTAGGCCGGCAGCTACAGTTCCGATTCTACCCCTAGCCTGGGAACCTCCACATGCCACAAGTGCCACCCTAAAGAGACAAAAAGCAGCGGCAACGAAACTGAGAAAGAAAAAAAAAAAAGGAGTGTTACTTTGATTATAAGGTTGTTTTTAAGTTAGAAGTTAAAACTTCAAGGTTCTCAATGTTTAGTTCAGATAAAACAAATATAAACATAGTGAAAACTATTGCTACTAATTCCAGACACACCTGATTTCTACATTAAGCATTATTCCATCAAGCCAGGCCTACAGATTAGTTCAGAAGGTAACATAAGTATGACGGAAACCCACACTAGGGGCAGTTTTAAGTAGAATTCTGCTTGTTTAGATTTCTGACACTTATTTCTAGGACTCTAGCTTTTTTCTCAGATTATCAGTGAACATTTGCTACCTTAATAGAGGTTTTTAGGCATAAAGGTTTTCCCCTCCCCCATCCCGTGACTTTGCTGTGAATACTGTGAATAAAAGGGCTATGCATCAAAATAGGTATATAATACAAAACCCAATATCAATACACAATTGCAGGCCACGCTTCCTTCTGAGATGGACCACGTTCTGTCTATCTCTAAGTAAACCTGTGTATCTCTCTAAATAAACCTGCTTTCACTTTAAAAAAAGCCACAATTGCAAACATTTTTGTAATTCTTTATTTAGATTATGTTTTCAGTGAGACAATGCCTTTGAATATGAGTCTGAGAGCCCATCATCCACTACCATTCAGTCCTCCACTCATTTGTTCATTCATGCACTCAGTTCAAACAATAAAGAGGTAGAAATGGGGAGAAGTCACCGGCGTGGAGGTGAATGGTGGCAGACAAGATAAGATTGCAGCTCTAGTACAGAAGAGATGATAAAATAACAGTCTTGGGACAGGACAGGAGGAAAATCTTTGCTATAGGCCTGAAAAATGCGCTTGACACTGACAGTCGAATCTATGGTGAGCACAGATGTGCACCCACTGGCAGAGGGTTATATGTGCTCCTTTGTTGCTAATAAAGCAGTTTATAGTCCTTTTTCATGTATAAGCATTATCAAATTTTATCCTTACAAGAAGTGTGAGTTAGGAGTATTCCTGTTTTACAGATGAGAATGTGGAGCCCAAGAAAGAATGGCTGGCGCCATATCACAATCTGAAAGAAGGCAACAGAGGAAAGACTCAACCCAGATTTTTCCTCTAAATCAGGAACTTTCTGGACAAGCCTGCTGAGTCTATTTAAGCTATTTCAGTCATTTTTAGCACAGAATGTCAGAACTGGAAAGGCGTTTACAGATCAAATCTAGTCTGTTCATTTCATCAGTACTGGAAATGGGTCCTGATTTGCCCCAGCTAATCACATAACAGAAATAGGACCCAAACTCTGGTTTCCTGACACTCCCAGTCTTTCCACTCTACTACCCTCCCTCAAAATTAAAATACAAATGAGATACATATAAATCAGGATATGCCAAAAGGTCACTGGAAATCAAACAGCAAACACCTATTTGCTCTCTTTGAAACTCACCAGAAAAGTAGTTGCTTTATTCCCAGGAATCTTTGGGCTTTGGAGAAATTAAAATAAACACGGCCACAAAAACAGAGCTGCTGAATAACCCATTCAAAACTGTCAGTATGTGCATATTATATGCCTACAATGTCAAACTTTTTTTTTTTTTTTGCTTTTTGCTTTTTAGGGCCGGACCCGCAGTATACGGAAGTTTCCAGGCTAGGGGTCAAATGGCAGCTGCAGATGCCAGCCTACACCACAGCCACAGCAACAGGGGATCCAAGCTGCATCTGTGACCTACACTGCAGCTCATGGCAATGCCACATCCTTAACCACTGAGCGAGGTCAGGGATGGAACCTGCATCCTAATGGATACTTGTCAGGTTCGTAACCCTTGTGGCAAGTATCCAAGCCACAACAGGAATTCTCATGTCAAATTCTTTAATAGCTTTTCTTCATAGAGAAAAAAGTTTCTACACACCTGTCCACTGCATTAACCAAGAAGATATCAGTGTGATTCTTCCCTGAAGTCTATCTAGAGTTGGGTTATATGGTTACATAAACACATTTTACTGCTTGCTTTAGAAGTAATGAGATTTAAAAAACAACACTTAGAACCCACCCACCATCTTCCCAATCAACTGAGAGACAACTTTAAACAAGGTTCTAAACAGTCATTCATTCACTCAGGAGACCATTCACTGTAAGTGACCTACTGATATTGACCCAACTCTCAAAGGCGCTCAGGTCTACCTACTTGGAGTCAAGTACTACTACTGCCAAATAAACTTCGCACTTTCACAAAAGATTCTTGTTTTCCATAAACCTGTTAGGCAGGAAATCATGTCAAATCCAATCAGTACGCAGCACATAAAACCAATTCAATCCTGAAGGATAGTTTGCCAAAAGGTATTTTGTCTTAGAGGGAGAGCTGTAGCGGGGGAGTTACAAGCTTAGCAAACATTTCCTGAGTGACTATATGAACTTCTGTCCTTAGTGATAATCCAATGACATCCCAGGAAAAAACAAAAACAAAACCAAAACTAGCTCACTTATCTTCAAAGAGCAACAACAAAACCATTCAATATGAATATCGTGATTCTGAACTCTGCCCTTCATTCTGGCTCTTGGAGAATTCCACCAGTGGACACTGAGGTAGTGGGGACCACGGGAGTCTGGGACGCTCCCTGTTACATATGCATCTAGATTTCAAGCTGTCCAAACTTCACTTTGTGCATGTAGGAACCCATGGAGGGGGAAAAAAAAAAATCTACTGAGAGTTAACTTTTACACAAGAAATCAGAAAGAACTTTTGAGGATAATTGCTGTAGGAGCGGGTGACCCCCCCCCCCCCCCCCCGCATCAGTGAGGGTAAAGCTCCTCTCCCCCTCATCCCTGTTGCTGGTGGGGTGGGGGACCACCCTCCACCCCCCTGCACCCGACGCTGAGGCAAAAAAAAGAGCGCTGCACCCGGAAGCCCATTCTCTACGAGCCCGGAGCACAGCTGCCAGGGCTCCTTATCTCCAGAAACTGTTCCAGAGGTGGCCTCACTGAATACGAGATGTGAAGCTGTTCTTTAAAAGTTCTACTTATTGAACTTTCATCCCCTCCCAGAGAAATCAGGGAAGGTTTGTTGTCCTTGAGCCTAAAACTTGGATCATATGACCTCCGACCATGTCGTCTACATTTCTGACCGCAGGTAAAAACACTACAGCACGATCTGGAGCAAATATCTGGAGAAATCACATTCCCCCCACATGACCGCTCACTGCTCTGGACGGTCTACGGGGAGGATGTCTCTCAACCTCCAAGCCGCCCCAGCCCTCATCAGCTTCAGTGAAGGGATTCCTTGTGTGATTTCACCCCTTGCTGTCCTGGCAGTTGGAGCGATGGCCCCACAACTTAGGTCACGGCTCTGTTTCTATCCTGACGGCCCTGTCTAAAATGCACACAGGCATGTGCACACATTTTATTTTTTAGCAGAACAGGTCATTTGCGAGACCTAAGCGACCTTTTCAGTCACAGGATCTGCCAGGAATTATTGTCACCCAAGTTCCTCAGTAAATACGGTTCAAAAACCCAGGGATTTTCTATGACTTCCTTATCCAACAAATGCGTAGGCTTAGGCTATTTTATCTGAAAAAAACTTAAATCCAATTCTGGAATTCACATCTAATCAATATACCTATGTATTCTAACAGAGTGAGTTTTTCAGTGACAACTTCAGGCGTCTTCTTTTATATTACACCAATATATATTTTAAAAAAATAATCTTCCTTACTTTCAAGGCATAAAAGTCACAGAATTTTCCTTTCTCTAGGTCCCCAAGCTGCTACCCAGGCTCAGGAGTAATTCTGTATAAAAGAATGAGCTTTTTAAAATCAAATCACTCTCCTCTGGGGCTCCGGCTGGGCCAGGCGGGGAGAAAGCACTAAGTGGGGAGGAGGAGTGAGACTGCAAAGGCCTAAGGTTGAGGCGAGGGGTGGGGGCTGAGGGGCGGGAACCTAAACACAGTCATGGCTTGGTTTCGCTTACTCTGGAGTGGCTGTCAGATACTCTTGGGTGTCTGAAAGAGAAACGACCCAGAAGGGAGGTCCCGGGCTCCTGGGAGGGACAAGGCAGCCGCAATCACAATAGAGCCGGGGTGGAGAAATACAGCAGCCCAGCGTTTAAAAGCTGCGGCTTCCTTTATCACTCAAGGTAACAGCTTCTCTGATATGTAAACTTGCACTCATAAATACAAACCCTCAAAAGAGAATTCAGTGCATTTTTCAAGTCTTTTCAACAGTGATACACAATATTTCCTTTTGGGGTCTGGGCTGTTAAATACAACTGGACTAAATATCCATTTTCCAAAGCAACATTACAGCTGAGAACAGGTATTCTGAGTCAAGGGGGTAATACCGGCCTTAGGACGTGGCCAGGATCTTACTGAGGATGGCATCATAGTAGGGGCTGAAGACCATCTTGTTATAGTTGACCAGGCGAACGAATTTAACGGCGACTTCCTCCAGCTCCTTCTGAACCGGACCCAACCCCCCAGGGGCTGTGGGCAACGGCTTCTGATGACTTGAGGCAAGGTGGGTTTCTAAGAAAGTCAAGATTCGGGAATCTGCAACAGAAAAGAAAGCAGTCGTTTGGGGGTTTTGTTTTTTTTTTCTTGGTCAGGGTGACACAACAAACGTCTGTGTTTTGATGCTACAGTTTTTAGCTTAATCATCCCTCTCAGCAAAGTCTGCCCTGACCTCTCCCAGGCCAGGTCCCCACAGGACCTCCCATTTCTGAACATTCATCCCATTTGTAGTGCTTCCTCTCTGTCCAGCTGCTTTGCTTCATGGGGGTGGGGGGAACCACACTCACCTTATTCATCGCTGTCTCCCCGGCACACAGCACAGTGCCGGCCATGAGACCTGGCTGCCAGTCACAGCCTGAAATACACTTGGAAAGCAAGGATAAACTATGAACACAAAAGGAGAGACTGGCACGTGGGCAGGTTCTGCTCTCAGGAGACCAGCACACACTGAGACCAGCATTAGACACTGCTGAGTAGCCAGAAAAAGTGGGGTGGGGTGGGGGGATAAAGCAGGAAATCTAAGTTCAAAAAAGAAGAGAAAAGAGGAGGACTAAGATTAAGAAGGCCTCATGTTCTCTCACAAAAGCAACAAAATGATAACCAAGTGCTGAACCTTCAACCAAATAGACTGCAAACTACCAAAAAAAGATATCCTACTCCAGAAGACAAAGAGGAGGCCACATCAAGACGGCAGGAGGGGTGATTAGGCAATCCAAGCAACCCCATACCTGCTGGGTAGGTGGCCCACATGCTGGAAAGCAACGGTATCGCAAAGGCTCACTGACGGGAGTGAGAGTTCTGGGCCCCATGTCAGGTTCCCACGCCTGGGGATTTGGCATTGGGAGGAAGAGCCCCAGAGCATTTGGTGCTATAGGCCAGCAGGACTTGTGTGCAGGAGCTCTACAGGAATGGGGGAAACAGAGCCCCATTCTTGAAAGGCATACAGAGGCTTTCATGTGCACTGGGTCCCAGGGCAAAGCAGAGACTCCATAGGAATCTGGGTCAGACCTGCCTGCAGTTCTTGGAGGATCTCCTGGGAAAACAGGGGGTGACTGTGGCTCGTTGTTGGGGAAGGACAGTGGAGCCAAAGGCCTCGGAAATAATCACCAGCGTGTGCTCCTCTAGAAGTGGCCATTTGGGAAAAATCTGGCTCCACCCATCAGTGCTCAGAAGCCCCAGGCCAAACAATAATCCAGCTGGGAACACAGCCCCACCCGTCAGCAAACTGGCTGCCTACAGATCACCCCCCAGGCATACAACTGCCTCTAATCTCACCCAGAGACACAGCCCCACCCACCAGAGGGATAAGAATCAGCTCCACCTACCAGTGGGCAGCCACCAGTCCTTCCCATCAGGAAGTCTGCAGCAAGCCCCCTGTACCAACTTCAGCCACAAGAGTGGCAGACAGACATCAGAAGCAAGAGAGGCTACAACCCTATTGTCTGCAAAAAGGAGACCACGTCAAAAATCTATATAAAATGAAAAGGCAGAGAATTATGACACAGATAAAGGAATAAGAAAAAAACCCAGAAAAATAGATAAGTGATCTGGAGATTATCAGCCTCAATGAAAAAGACTTTAGACTGATGATAGCAAAGATAATTCAAGATCTTAGAAACAGACTGGAGGCAAAGCTTGATACATTACAAGAAACACTGAGCAAAGAAATAGAAGATTTAAGGATTAAACAAGCAGAGATGCAAAATACAATAACTGAAATAAAAAATTCACTAGAAGCAACCAACAGCAGAAAACAGGAGGCAGAAGAAAGAATAAGCAAGGTGGAGGGCAGACTAGTGGAAATAACTGATGCAGAACAGAAAAGAGAAAAAAGACAAAAGAAATGATGACAGTCTAAGAGAACTCTGGGACGTCAAATGCACCAACATCCATATTTATACAGGTGCCAGAAGGAGAAGAGAGAAAGGGTCAGAGAATATATTTGAAGAGATAATAGCTGAAAACTCCTCACAAGAGAAAAGAATCACTCATTCAAATCCAGGAAGCACGACAAGTACTATATAAAGTAAACTAAAGGAGGAACACCCAGAGACACATATTAACCAAACTGACCAAAATCAAAGGGGGTTTAGGATAGAAATGCTCTAAAATTGGGTTGTGATGATTGTTGTATACCTATAAATGTAATAAAATTGAGTAATAAAAAAAATTAAAGACAAGGGGAGGGATCGGGAGCTTGGGCTTATCAGACACAACTTAGAATAGATTTACAAGGAGATCCTGCTGAATAGCATTGAGAACTTTGTCTAGATACTCATGCTGCAACAGAAGAAAGGCTGGGGGAAAAATGTAATTGTAACGTATACATGTAAGGATAACCTGACCCCCTTGCTGTACAGTGGGAAAAAAAAAAAATTAAAGACAAGGAGAAAATATTGAAAGCAGCTACAAAAAGGAAACAAATAACATACAAGGGAATGCTGATAAGGTTATTGACAGATTTTTCAGCAGAAACTCTGCAGTACAGAAGGGAGTGGCATGATATACTTAAAGTGGTGAAAGGAAAAAACCTCCAACCAAGACTGCTCTACCCACAAGCTCTCATTCAGATTTGAAGCAGAAATCAGAAGCTTTACAGACAAGGAAGAGCTAAAAGAATTCCGGAGTTCCCGTCGTGGCGCAGTGGTTAACGAATCTGACTAGGAACCATGAGGTTGCGGGTTCGGTCCCTGCCCTTGCTCAGTGGGTTAATGATCCGGCGTTGCCATGAGCTGTGGTGTAGGTTGCAGACGCGGCTCGGATCCCGCGTTGCTGTGGCTCTGGCGTAGGCCGATGGCTACAGCTCCGATTCAACCCCTAGCCTGGGAACCTCCACATGCCGCGGGAGCAGCCCAAGAAATAGCAACAACAACAACAAAAAGACAAAAGACAAAAGACAAAAAAAAAAAGAGCTAAAAGAATTCAGTACCACTAAACCAGCTTTACAACAAATACTAAAGGAACTTCTCTAGGTGGAAAAGAAAAGGTCACAACTAGAAACAAAAATATGACAAATGACAAGGCTCACCAGTAAAGGCATACATTTAGTAAAGGTGGGAAATCATCCACACGCAAATACGCTACCAAAACCAGAAATCGTGAGAACAGGAGGGGACAAATGTTGGACACTGGAGATGCACTAGCATTAAGAGACCAGCAACTTAAAACAATCTGTGTGTGTGTGTTTGTGTGTGTAGACTCCTATACCAAAACTTCATGGTAACTACACGCCAAAAATCTGCAATAGATACACGCACTAATAAGAAAAGGCAACCCAAATACAATACTAAAGATAGTCATCAAACCACAAGAGAAAAGAGAAGTAGGGAAGAAAAAAAGACCAACAAAAATAAATCCAAAACAGTTAATAAAATGTCAATAAGAACATACATATCAATAATTATCTTAAATGTAAATGGACTAAATGCCCCAACCAAAAGACACAGACTGGCTGAATGGAAAAAGAAACTAGACCCATATATTTGCTGTCTTCAAGAGACCCACTTCACTTCTGGGGACACATACAAACTGAAAGTGAGAAGATGGAAGAAAATATTCCATGCAGATGGGAATCAGAAGAAAGCTGGAGTAGCAATATTGATATCAGACAAAACAAACCTTAAAATAAAGAATATTACAAGAGACAAAGAAGGATATTATATAATGATCAAAGGATCAATCCAAGAAAAAGATAGAACAATTGTACATATATATGCACCCAACATAGGATCACCTCAATACATAAGGCAGCTGCAAACAACCTTAGAAGTAAAAACTGACAATAACACAATAGCAGAGGACTTTAACACTCCACTTACATCAATGGAGAGATCATCCAGATAGAAAATCAACAAGAAAATACAGGCCTTATATGATGCATTAGACCAGATGGACTTAATAGATATTTATAGAACATTCCATCCAAAAGCAGCAGAACAGGAGTTCCCGTTGTGGTACAACAGAAATGAATCTGACTAATATCCATGAGGATGCAGGTTTGATCCCTGGCCTTGCTCAGTGGGTCAGGGATCTGGTGTTGCCATGAGCTGTGGTATATGGAGGCCTCAGATGTGGCTCAGATTCCATGTTGCTGTGGCTGTAGCTTCAATTTGACCCCTAGCCTGGGAACCTCCATATGCCACAGGTGTGGCCATAAAAAGCAAAACCAACCAACCAACCAAAAAAGCAGCAAAATACACATGCTTCTAAGTGCATGCAGGACATTCTCTAGGATTGATCACATTCTGGGCCACAAATGAAGTCATAGCAAATTTAAGGAAACTGAAATCATACCAAGGATCTTTTCCAACTGCAACACTATACAACTGGAAATCAACAGCAAGAAAAAAATGGCAGGAGTTCCCATTTTGGCATAATGGAAACGAATCCGACTAGGAGCCATGAAGTTGCAGGTTCGATCCCTGGCCTTGCTCAGTGGGTTAAGGATCTGGTGTTGCCGTGAGCTGTGGTGTAGGTCACAGACATGGCTCAGATCTGGCGTTGCTGTGGTGTACGCCGGCAGCAACAGCTCCAATTCGACCCCTAGCCTGGGAACCTCCTTATGCCACAGGTGCAGTCCTAAAAACAAAAACAAAAAAAGAAAGAAAGAAAGAAAGACAGAGTTCCCATCATGGTGCAATGGTTAACGAACACGACTACGAACCATGAGGTTGTAGGTTCGATCCCTGGCCTCGCTCAGTGGGTTAAGGATCTGGCGTTGCTATGAGCTGTGGTGTAGGTCGCAGATGCAGCTCGGATCCCTCATTGCTGTGGCTCTGGAATAGGCCGGTGGCTACAGCTCCGATTAGACCCCTAGCCTGGGAACCTCCATATGCTGCAAGTGCGGCCCTAGAAAAGACCAAAAAAAAAAAAAGAAAAAGAAGAAAAAAACTGCAAAAAACACAAACACATGGAGATAAACAACATGCTACTAAACAATCAATGGATCACTGAGGAAATCAAAGAGAAAATTTAAAAATACCGAGAAGCAAATGACAACAAAGATACAACACTCCAAAACCTACATGATGCAGCAAAAGCAGTTCTAAGAGGGAAGTTTATGAGCAATACAAGCCTACCTCAGGAAACAAGAAAAAGCTCAAATAAACACCCTAACTTTACACCTTAAGCAACTAGAGAGAGAAGAACAGACAAAACCCAAAATTAGCAGAAGGAAAGAAATCATAAAAATCAGAGCAGAAACAAATGAAATAGAAACAACAACAACAAAAAGAAAAGATCAATGAAAGTAAAAGCTGGTTCTTTGAAAAGATCAACAAAATTGATAAATCCTTAGCTGTATTCACCAAGAAAAAAAGAGAGAGGACACAAATCAATAAAATTAGAAATGGGGGAATTCCCACTGTGGCACAGTGGAAATGAATCTAATAACCACGAGGTTGTGGGTTCGATCCCTGGCTTCGATCAGTGGGTTAAGGATCTGGCATTGCTGTAAGCTGTGGTGTAGGTGGCAGACGTGGCTGGGATCCTGCATTGCTGTGGCTGTGGTATGGTATAGGCCAGCAGCTGTAGCTCCCATTGGACCCCTTGCCTGGGAACTTCCATTCGGCTGAAGTTAGAACAGGGAGTTCCTGTTGTGGCTCAGTGGTTAACAAACCTGGTTAGTATCCATGAGGATGTGGGTTCGATCCCTGGCCTTGCTCAGTGGGTTAAGGATCCAGCATTGTCATGAGCTGTGGTGTTGCTGACGGACACAGCTCAGATCTAGCATTGCTGTGGCTGTGGTGTAGGCCGGAAGCTACAGCTCCAATTAGGCTCCTGGCCTGGAAACTTCAATATTCCGGAAAAAAAAAAAAAAAAAAAAGGAAATTACAACGGACATCACAGAAACACAAATGATCAAAAGAGACTACTACAAGCAACTATATGACAAGTAAAATGGACAACCTAGAAGAAATGGACAAATTCTTAGAGAAGTACAATTTTCAAAGACTAAACCAAGATGAAATAGAAAAGATGAATGGATCAATCACAAGTACTGAAATTGAAACTGTGATTAAAAAACTTCCTGCCATGGCACAGTGGTTAACAAATCCGACTAGGAACCATGAAGTTGCAAAGGGTTCGATCCCTGGCCTTGCTCAGTGGGTTAAGGACCTGGCATTGCCGTGAGCTGTGGTGTAGGTGGCAGACGCAGCTCGGATCCCGCGTTGCTGTGGCTCTGGCATAGGCCGGTGGCTATAGCTCCGATTCGACCCCTAGCCTGGGAACCTCCATACGCTTCGGGAGCGGCCCTAGAAAAGGCAACAAAAAACAAACAAACGAAAAAAAACCTTCCAACAAACAGAAGTCCAGGACCATATGGCTTCACAGGTGAATTCTACCAAACATTTAGAGAAGAGCTAACACCTATTCTTCTGAAACTATTCCAAAAATTTGTAGGAACATTCCCAAATGCATTCTACAAGGCTATCATCAGCCTGATAGCAAAACCAGACAAAGATACCACAAAAAAATTACAGGCCAATATCACAGATGAAATACATGCAAAAACTCTCAACAAAATACTAGCAAACCAAATCCAGCAAGGTCAAGAGGGATTTATCCCAGTGATACAAGGGTTTTCCAATATCCAAAAATCAGTCAGTGTGATACACCACATTAACAAACTAAAGAACAAAAACTATATGATCCTTTCAATAGCTATACAGAAAAAGATTTTGACAAAATCCAGCACCCATTTCTGATAAAAACCCTCCAGAAAGTGGGCATAGAGGGACAATACCTCAACATAACAAACGCCATATATGACAAACCCACAGCTAACATCATTCTTAATGGTGAAAAGCTGAAAGAATTCCTTCTAAGATCACAGACAAGACAAGGAGGTCCACTCTTGCCACTACCATTCAACATAGTTTTGGAAGTCCTACCCACGGCAATCAGAGAAGAAAAAGAAATAAAAGGAATCTAAACAGGAAAAGAAGAAGTAAAATCATCACTGTTTGCAGATGTTATGATACTATACTTAAAAAATCCTAAAGATGCTACCAGAAAACTGTTAGAGCTCATCAATGAATCTGCAAAGTTGCAGGATACAAAATTAATACACAGAAATTGACTGCATTTCTATATACCAACAGTGAAAGATCAGAAATAGAAATTAGGGAAACAATCCCATTTACCATCAAATCAAAAAGAATAAAATGCCTAGAATAAACCTGCCTAAAGAGACAAAAGACCTGTACTCTGAAAACTAAGATGCTGCTCAAAGAAATCAAAGATGACACAACAGATGGAAAGATATACCATGCTCTTGGATTGAAAGAATCAATACTGTCAAAATGACTATATTGCCCAAGGCAATCTACAGATTCAATGCACTCCCTATCAAATCACCAATGGCATTTTTCACAGAACTAGAACAAAATATTTTAAAGTTTGTTTGGAAGCACTAGAGACCCAGAATAGACAAAGCCATCCTGAGAATGAAAAATGTAGCTGGAGGAATCAGGCTCCCTGACTTCAGACTATACTACAAAGCTACAGTCATCAAGACAGTATGGTACTAGCACAAAAACAGAAATATAGATCCATGGAACAGCATAGAAAGCCCAGAATTAAACCTATGCATCTATAGTCAACTAATCTATGACAAAGGAGGCAAGAATATACAGTGGATAAAAGACAGTCCCTTCAACATGTGGTGCTGGGAAAACTGGACAGCTACATGTAAAAGAATGAAATTGGATCACTTCCTAACACCATACACAAAAATAAACTTAAAATGGATTAAAGACCATTTAAAGACCTAAATATAAGACTGGATACTATAAAACTCTTAGAGGAAAACAGGTGGAACACTCTGTCATAAACCAGAGAAATATCTTTTCAGACCCACCTCCTAGAGTGATGACAATAAAAACAAAAATAAACAAATGGGATCTGATTAAACTTAAAATTTTTTGTACAACAAAGGAAAGCCTAAATGAAATGAAAAGACAACCCACAGAATGGGAGAAAATATTTGCAAATGAAGCAACTGACAAGGGATTAATCTCCAAAATATACAAATACCTTCTGAAGCTCAACACCAAAAAACAAATAAACGAACACACACACACATCAAAAAATGGGCAGACGTAAACAGACAATTCTCCAAAGACGACATACAGATGGCCAAAAAACACATGAAAAGATGTTCTACATCACTAATTATCAGAAAAATGCAAATCAAAACCACTATGAGGTTCCACCTTACACCAGCCAGAATGGCCATCATCAAAAAGTCTACAAACAATAAATGCAGGAGAGGGTGTGGAGAAAAGGGAACCCTCTTACACTGTTGGTGGGAATGTAAATTGGTACAACCACTATGGAAAACAGTATGGAGGTTCCTCAAAAAACTAAAAATAGGAGTTCCCGTCGTGGCTCAGTGGTTAACGAATCCAACTAGGAACCATGAGGTTGTGGGTTTGATCCCTGGCCTTGCTCAGTGGGCTAAGGATCTGGCGTTGCCGTGAGCTGTTGTGTAGGTCGCAGATGAGGCTCAGATCCTGCGTTGCTGTGGCTCTGGTGTAGGCCAGCAGCTACACCTCCAATTAGACCCCTAGCCTGGGATCCTCCACTCCATATGCCATGGGAGCAGCCCCAGAAGAAAAAGACAAAACAAAACAAAACAAAACTAAAAATAGGATTACCATTTGATCCAGCAATCCCACTCTGGGCATCTATCCACAGAAAACCATAATTCAAAAAGATATATTACTCTGGAGTTCCCGTCGTGGCACAGTGGTTAATGAATCCGACTAGGAACCATGAGGTTGCAGGTTCGACCCCTGCCCTTGCTCAGTGGGTCAAGGTTCTGGCGTTGCCGTGAGCTGTGGTGTAGGTCGCAGACGTGGCTCAGATCCTGCGTTGCTGTGGCTCTGGCGTAGGCCAGTGGCTACAGCTCTGATTCGACCCCTAGCCTGGGAACCTCCATATGCTGCAGGAGCAGCCCAAGAAATGGCAAAAAGACAAAAAAAAAAGATACATTACTCTAATGTTCATTGCAGCACTATATACAATAGCCAAGACATGGAAACAACCTAAATGTCCATCAACAGAGAAGCGGATCAAGAAGATATGGTACACATACACAATGGAATATTACTCAGCCCTAAAAAGGAATGAAATAATGGCATTTGTGGCAACATGGATGGACCCAGAAACTATCATACTAAGTAAAGTTACTCAGTGAGACACAAACGTCACATGCTATCACTTATATGTGGAATAAAAAAAAAAGAATACAAAGATCTTCTTTGCAAAACAGATACTGACTCACAAACTTTGAAAAACTTACGGTTACCAAAAGAGACAGGTTATGAGGGAGGGGTGGACTGGGGGTTTGGGATGGATATGCTGCAAAACTGGGTTGTGATGATCATCATGTAACTATAAATATAATAAAATTCATTGAAAAAAAGAGAAAAAAAGATCCCAGCACTGTTAGCTTGTGATCTAGATGTTCCCACTAAGCCCATGTAAAAGAAGCATGAGCGTCCTTCTCTAACGTCTACAACGAAGGGAGCTGTGGGCAAACTGTCCTACTAAGGAATCATTTAGTTTGAGGCCTTTTTAGCCCATCCCCCTTATGGTACTTTTGCACTCTTCTGTGTATCCTCTTCTGCCACAAATGAATGTGTGCAAGTCATACTTTGCAGGTTTCATTAATAAAGCAATAGGGACATTTATAATGAATAAACTTTTTCAAAATTCACGCCCCCTCATGCCTGAGGGAACCCTCTTGCGTGAACTGACTTACACCTTTTGGAACCCAGTGACCCCCTCTAATTGGCTGTGACTAAACCACCAAGATGGCAGGACGGGAGCAGCCTGTTGCCAATGGTCTTTTCACGGCACTTTCCAGTCTCTGACCAGGGTCAACGACGTCGATCTGGATGGCCCGAGGGACCTGCAACATCGCAGGCTCCCCTTGAGGGACCTGTTTCTGAAACTGTAACTAATGCAAGTCTGGGAGGAAATAATTTAATTCTTTTTTTGGCCATGCCCAAGGCATGAAGAAATTCCTGGGCCAGGGAGTTCCCTTTGTGATGCAGCAGAAACGAATTCCAATAGGAATCATGAGGTTGCGGGTTCAATCCCTGGGCTCGCTCAGTGGGTTAAGGATCCAGCGTTGCCATGAGCTGTGGTGTAGGTCGCAGATGCAGCTTGGATCTGGTGTTGCTTCAGCTGTGGTGTAGGCTGGCAGCAGTAGCTTCAATTAGACCCCTAGCCGGGGAACCTCCCTATGCCGTGGGTGTGGCCCTACAATGCAAAAAAGAAAAAAAAAAGATTCCTGGGCCAGGGACTGAACCTCAGCCACAGTAGTGAGTGACCTGTGCCACGGCAGTGACCGAATCTTTAACCACTAGGCCATCAGGGAACTCCCGAAACCATTTAAAACAAAAACAAAAACAAAAACAAAAAAAAGCCTCACTGGTCTATGCAATCCTTTTTTTTTTTTTTTCATAAAATATTATCTGAGAGTAGGAAAAGTCATAGCATTAGAAATAAACTCCTGTCACTGGTTCAGCCTCTACTCCAACCTGAAATCTGATAACCATGGATCATTCTGCTCTTGCCAGAGGCCTGCTAACTTTTCATTATTTCTAAGTTGAACATCTATCTGATTTCATAAAGAAGTTGAGGAAAGACTTCAAAATGAATTCCATTACAGGAATTAAAAATTAAATAATACATGTATTCCTTGATCAACCAGTGAACAGAGTTTTTCCGCATGCCATGGCTGTGATGACAGACAATAATGCTCATATGTCAGAGTAATAGTTTTAATAATTGTGACTCATCTCTGAGTCCTCACTATGTGCTGCCAGTACTGTGGTAATAAGCACTTACACGTCTTACTACCCACAGTCCTCTCAGCAACCTGCAGGTTGTTGGTATCGCCCCCTTTCAGACGTGATGCTCAGCTGTCTTGTCACTTGCTCGAGCTACACAGCATGTGCTTGTAAAGAAAACGACCCGAGTCCTGTACTAAAGCCACGCTTTTCCCTGACTCTCCACAACCACCATGTTCAAAACGTTTCTGACTCCAGATCTGGGAGAAGAGGGTTTCTATACCAAGCAATCCTCTGTGACACCAGCTGTGTGTCCTAGAATTTTACTCAGTTCTGACACTACCTGGAGACAGTGTCATAACCCACGGATTAAGGGTTCGGGCCCCTAACTGCTCCACTGCAGATGCCAGGTCACCCACAACTTCTGTCTGACTTGACTACAAATTGGAGGTTCCCAGGACGTCCTCTCCCTTGGATTTTGATGATTTGCTACAACAGCTCACAGACCTCAGGAAAACACTTTGGCTTACCAGCTTATTACACGAGACAAAACAGTCAGAAGGCGACATACAAAGGGTGAGGCTGGGGAGAGCACCAAGGTGCTGGGGCTCACCTCCCTCCCATCACATGGATGTGTTCACTAACCCAGAAGCTCTCTAACCTTGGCCTTTGAGGATCTTTGCGAAGGCTTTATCACAAGGCATCTCTAGCCCCTCTCATCTCTCTAGAGAATATAAAGGGTAGGGCTGAAAAGTCCCAAGCTTCTAATCATGCTTGGTCTTTCTGGTGACTGGCCCCCATCCAGGAGCCCATCGAGAGCTTCAGAATGAAAGACTCCTATCACCCAGGAAATTCCAAAGGATTTAGGGCCTCTGGGCCAGGAACTGGGGTCAAAGACCAAATATCAGAACAAAAGATTCTCCTAGTGCTCTTATCTCGAAGGAAACTACCAGAGTTTTAGGAGCTCTGTGCCTAGAACCAGGGTCAGAGACCAGGACATATATTTCCCATTACCTCCCAGTGCTGGAGAAGGGCTTTGCACCGAGGCCTGTGATTCCAAAGCCAGAGGCCTCAGGACAGTGGCGGCTGCCTGGTCACTGGTCCAAGCCTCTGGGTCACCCCACTGCGCTGCAGTAATTCATCACTCTCTCCTCACTCATCAGCACTCATAATCCATCAAAACCCTTCTGGATTTCCTCAGAGGGGCCTGTCTGCCAGCCCACCGGCAGGCACATCCCTGGTCCTGCCTTCCCCCAGACGTACCCATGATCCTGCGGATGGGGTTGTCAGGACTGGCCACAGCCTGGATCTGGCCCTTGAGCACGGCCTCCTTGTCCGGGGTGAGGGGACTGAACCCACACTGGGAAAGGCAGCTGCTCACCTCCAGGCAGACCTTCTCCCCAACGGCAGTGAGGGCATCCTCCAGATGGAAGGAGCTTGAGAAGAGAAGGAGAAGCCAGAGAGAAGGGACCCATGAACAAAATGCACATGCTCCCGCTCCCCAGCCCCAACCTCTAAGACTGTGACCACGCAAATCAAGGGACTTCCTCTCCTCTCGACCTCTCGACTACAAAGAATAGTGGGAAAGGGAGGGCTCAGATCATACCAGGAGCTACGACCCCGCTCCTTGCTAGCATCTGTGAGGGGAAATAAGCCTGCAATGAGGTAGGACTATCCTGAATAGCTCTGGAGCAATACACAGGAAACCAGAAATTTGGTAGCCTTGGGAAAGAGTGGCAGAGTTACTTTTCATTGGATACCCCTTTGTCCCTTTTGGCTTTTGAAACTACTTTCAAAAGATAAATAAAATTGAAATCTAGGAGTTCCCATTGTGGCTCAGTGGTAACGAACCCAACTAGTATCCATAAGGACATGAGTTTGATCCCTGGCCTCACTCAGTGGGTTAAGGATCCAGTGTTGCCATGAGCTACAGTACAGGTCACAGACATGGCTCAGATCTGGAGCTGCTGTGGCTGTGGTGTAGGCCAGTAGCTGTAGCTCTGATTTGATGCCTAGACTGTGAACTTCCATATGCTACAGGTACGGCCCTAAAAAGGAAAAAAAAAAAAAAATCTAGTAAGTTAAAATTAGCATCTTAATTTCTGGGGCTCCTAGGCTCTCCTAGAATCTCTGTGGGGAGCCCTCATGCTAGTGAGTGTTCTATGATGAAGGCAATTGGCTTTGTCCTGATCTAGAGCTCAGTACAGTAGGATGAGTGGGAGCAAAAGTGCGTGCAAACGTGCGAGCCCCAGACTCACTGCAGGAGCCAGGGTGGACATGGCAAGGATGGCCAGGGAAGCATTGGACAGGGCCCCCCTCCTCAGTCCTATTGGAGGGGGGCCTGGGTGACAGCTCAAGGCTACACCTGTGCCAGGGCCTCAGGCCAGGCCTTGCCTCAGCTAACATCCTGCAGGCCTGAGTCAAGACTGCTAAACCCCAGGTCACAACACACGCCCCTTGTGGCACTGAACACACTCACACTTTGCGCAAACTTGGCACTCAATTCCTCCACTTTGTAAGGAGGAGAATGTTTGAGAATCTTCTGAGTTGGACTTTGTCAGATACAAGTTTACTTAGAACCATTCAAAAATATTCTATATGCTGGAAACCACATAAATCACCCAATCTGATTTCACTGCAGGAGGAGGCAGAGCAGCTGTCCTCACTCAAGTGTGGATTAGTGCTGGTTGATAAATAATCCATTTATACCCAGCACAGAATGTCCAGGAGGAATGTGCAAAGGGCAGAAACTTTCATCACATTCACGTAACTCTGGGAGGAACATAGCTTGTTTCTTATTTGACCTTTCTTTAGGGCTGCATTGACCACACTGTTGGTTGTTTGTGAAAGTAATTCACTGGGTTGCAACAAGCAGTTGAGCAAGTTTCGCTTTGTGAAGTTTTTATTTTGATTACCTGTGTGTCCAAGTAGGCACTAAGTCACCATGGAAGATGAATTTCTTACTATGCGTCCTGGTCACAAACACTTGAAAGTCACTGTCCTAGAGCCCTGCCAATCAACCCGAGTCTAACTATGACCCCACGGCCCTGAATAAATTCTGCAGGGGTGAAGAGCGCTAGACAACCAAGTTTCCTCAGTCTCAGGAGAGTGGCCCGGGTCCTGCCTTACACTGGAGACCCCTGTTCCAGTCTGTTCCTTGCCACCTTCTGCCTCCCACCACCCACTGAAGGTCCAGCCACAGCTCTTGGTCACTTACGGCTGATGCATATCCGTGAGCAGAATCTTCACAATCATCTTAAGTTTCTCAGCAAAGTCAGCCCGGCTGGAAATTCCTGGGGCTGCCATGCTGAACGTGACCAGCAACACGGCCCCCAGGACAGTCAGCTGTTCCAGCTGAAGCTGCAGCTCTTGAAAGCGAGAACGATCCATCAAAACTGTCTGCAATGATCCAAAGGAGACATACAGATGGCCAAACAACGCATGAAAAGGAGTTCCTGTCGTGGCGCAGTGGTTAACGAATCCGACTAGGAACCATGAGGTTGCAGGTTTGATCCCTGGCCTTGCTCAGTGGGTTAAGGATCTGGCGTTGCCATGAGCTGTGGTGTAGGTTGCAGACGAGGCTTGGATCTGGCATTGCTGTGGCTCTGGCATAGGCTGTCAGCTACAGCTCCGATTCGACCCCTAGCCTGGGAACCTCCATATGCTGCCGGAGTGGCCCAAGAAATAGCAAAAAAAAAAAAAAAAAAAAAAGGCGCATGAAAAGATGCTCAATGTCACTAATTACTAGAGAAATGCAAATCAAAACTACTGTGAAGTACCACCTTACACTAGCTAGAATAGCTATCATGAAAAAGTCTACAAACAATAAATGCTGAGAGGGTGTGGAGAAAAGGGAACCCTATTACACTGTTGGTGGGAATGTAATTGGTGCAACCACTGTGGAGAACAGTACGGAGATTCCTCAAAAAACTTAAAACAGAACTACCATATGATCTAGCGATCCCACTCCTGGGCATCTATCCAGAGACAACCATATTTTGAAAAGACACGTGTACTCCAATGTTCATTGCAGCACTATATACAATAGCCAAGACGTGGAAGCAACCTAAATGTCCACTGACAGAGGAATGGATAAAGAAGGTGTGTGTTTGTGTGTGTGGAGCTCTTGAAGTATCACGTGCATGATAGAATATCACTCAGCCATAAAAAAGAATGAAATAATGCTATCTGCAGCAACAAGGATGAACCTAGGAATTATTATATTAAGTGACGTTAGACAATGAAAGACAACCATATCACTTATATGCAGAATCTTAAAAAAAAAAAAAAAGGATACAAGTGAACTTATTTGCAAAACAGAAACAGACTCACAGACTTTGAAAAACTTATGGTTACCAAAGGGGACAGGCAGCAGGCAGGGATGGGGGATGGACTTGGGGTTTGGGATTAGCATATGCACACTGAGGTATATAGAATGACTGGCCAACGGGGATCTGCTGTGTAGCACAGGGATCTCTCCCCAATAGATACTTGTGATAATCTATGTGGGAAAAAAGTCTGAATGAGAATGAATATGTGTCTATGTGTAACTGAATCACTCTGCTGTACAGCAGAAATTATCACAACCTTTTAGATCAACTATACTTCAATAAAACTTTTAAAAAATGGGGCAAAAACTGTTTGCAAAGAATAAAAGAGAAGTCATCCTGGAGTTCCTGCTGTGGCACAGTAGATCAAGAATTCACTGCAGCATCTTGGGTCGCTGTGGAGGCAAGGATTAAAGGATCTGGCGTTGCCACAGGTGCGATGTAGGCTGTAGCTTTGGCTCAGATTCAATCCCTATGGCCATGGTGTGGTCATAACATTAAAAAAAAAAACAAAAAAAAAAAAACAAAAAAAAAAAAACAAGTCAGACCAAGAGCGAGGTCATCTCTGAGCTGTAGTTCAAGCTGTGGCCAGCAGAGGGCAGTGGGGCCACAGCTCCCACACAGACCTGTGAAGTTCCCCTCTGGAGTTTCTGGTCCTTTCCCAGCCAGCCATAAGGGAGTCATGTGTGAATTCTCCTTTCATCATAGAGCCCCTCCTCCCTTAGAATGGCTTCAGGAAAACATGAGACAGACTGGGTTTAAGTGCAGACTCTGTCATTTAATAACAGCATAACCTCATGCATGTTTTTTTCAATTCTCTGAGCCCTATGCCAAAGGGGGTTCCTATTTCATAGGGCTGTTTTAAAGATGAAAAAACGACAATGTATATTAAGTAGCTGGCTGAGCCAGCACTCAATAAATATGAGTTACATCATTAGACAGGAAAAGAATAATGACGTACAGAGTGAGGATGCGACCCATCCCAGTTTTCCCAGGAGTGTCCTGGTTTAAAAACTGAAACTCCAAGTCCTGTGTTTACCACCCCTTTCCCACTCCTGGGCAAACCAGACAGCCAGCCACACTTTCCAGGGCATGGGAAAAAAGGAGGGGAGAAATGCACTTATTCACCTCAGTATCCCCCTCAGTATCCAGCACAAAGGAGGCTCTTAAGAACTGGTGAGTAAAGAAAGAGAAAAACAAACATTTAAGTAGGAAATATAGGAATGACAGATAATGACCCAGAAGCACCTGCAAAGCAGTCAGTGAATGAATTGCCATGATGGTGTCTCTGTGTTATAGACAGCCCTGGTCCTGCCAGGCCAAAGTCCCCCGTGTGGGGTGAGGAAAAGGGCATTGAAAAGGCTGAAGAGGTATGACTTCTCATCAGTTTTTACAGGTTAATCAACTTTAAGGACCAGTCTTGCTATAAGAAACTGATACAGAGTGCCCATCATGGATCAGCAGTAATGAACCCAACTAGTATCCATGAGGATGTGGGTTTGATCCCTGGCCTCATTTGGTGGATTAAGAATCCCATGTTGCTATGAGCTGTGGTGTAGGTCACAGACACGGCTTGGATCTGGGGCTGCTGTGGCGTAGGAAGGCAGCTGCAGCTCTGACTAGACCCCTAGCCTGGGGAATTCCATATGCCACAAGTGCGGCCCTAAGACAAGACAAAAAAAAAAAAGAGAGAGAAGAAAAAAGAAACGAATACACCAAATCAAGACATTAACAATGTGGGGCCTTAGCCCAGGATTCTCCCCAAGAAGTACAAACTACCTTTGAAGGCTGAGATTCCTCTATTGTTAAACAGACAGGCTTCACCAGTCTCTCTCCTAACTCCACTGTGTTACATGCCAAGATCCTTGCTTTGCGACCTCCCAGTACCGGGTAGTACTTGGGTTTAGGATGCAAAAGATTTCCAAGGATCATTCTGACAGTAGACATCTGTCCCCAGTGAAGACACCATGTATCCCAGAGCTATTTTTTAAGAGAAATGTCAGGCTGACATGTCACTATTCAGGAAGAAGTCTCCTCACCCCCACTTCCACACCCTCTTTAGAGCCTCCTCTGGCACAAAACAGGGAAGTCAGAGGCAAGAGGTGAAACCTTAGGCTCACGTATTGAAAGGAAAAATAAGGAACTTAGATGAGAAAGAAATTTAGAGAAGTAATAGGATCTGAGGCTAGAAATAAGAAATCCCAGTGTCCTCAAAAAAGAAGGGGGAGTCTAGACGCCAAACCAGCTATTTGCTGGGGAAACCCCTTGTTAGTCACTTCCTGCTGTGAGAAGTATTTATGTGAAAAGCATACTAAGGAAAAAATATTGCTCCGCATGGAAGGGAAAGACGTTCCTCTGGATAAAGCTGAAAAGCAACATCACTGTTCAAGTTTTCATCAAGACGAGTAAGAACAGGACAGAAGTTCAGCAGCAGAAACTGGAAGCCCCATTCACTGCTGGTGGACGGTCAAATAAGGCAGCCACTTTGGAAAACAGGCTGGCAGCTCCTCAGAGTGTTACACTTAATAGTTAACCCATGACCTGGCAATTCTAATCCTAGGTACATACCCAAAAGAACTGGGAACACAGGGCCACACAAAACCTTGTACACAAATATTCAGAGCAGCGCAATTCACAATAGTCCTCAAGTGTCCATCAACTGATGAATGGATAAAGCACAATGTGGTAGAGCCATACAACAGAGTGTTATTCAGCCTTAAAAAGAAACATCAACAACAACAGGGATGAACCTTGAAGAGATTACAGGAAGTGAAATAAGGAAGACAAAAGGACACAAGTACTGACTGATTTCATTCTTATGAGGTGCCCAGAGGCATCAAACTCAGAAACACAGGGAACAGAGGTTGCCACGAGCTGGGGGGGGGGGGGAGGGAGGAACGAGGAGTTAAGTGTTTAAAGGATAGGGTTTCAATTTGTGAAGATAGAAAAGTTCTGTACATGGGTGGTGGGGATGGCTGCACAGCAATGTCAGTGTACTTAATGCCACTGCAACTGTACATTTAAAAATGGTAAGTTCTGAGTTCCTGTTGTGGCTCAGTGGTAAGGAACCCACCTAGTATCTATGAGGACATGGGTTCAATTCCTGGCTCAGGGGGTTAAGGATCAAGGGTTGCCATGAGCTGGGGTGAAGGTTGCGGTCGAGGCTCTGATTTGGCGTTGCTGTGGCTGTGGGGTAGGCCAACAGCTAGAGCTCTGATTTGACCCCTAGCCTGGAAACCTCCAATATCCCTTGGGTGTGGCCCTAAAAAGACAATAAAATAAATAAATAAATAAATAAAATAAAAATGGTTTTATGTTACATATATTTCATCACAATTAAAACAACACTTTAAAAAAAGGGAATGAAGTACTGATACATGCTACAACAGATGAACTTTATGCTTAGAAGAAGCCAGACACAAAAGGCCAATATTCCATGATTCCGTTTACACGAAAAGTCCAGAACAGGACAAATGCACAGAGACAGAAAGTAGATGAATGGCTGCCAAGGTGTGGTGGGGGGGGTCGGGGGTGCGGGGAGAGGCGGTGACTGCTAATGGGTACAGGGTTTCTTTTTGGGATGAAGAAAACATTCTGATATCAAATACAGTTCATGGCCACACAATTCTGTGAATATACTCAAAACCAATGAATTGTACAACTTAAAAAAGAAAAATTTTCTGGTATGTGAACTGTGACAAAGCTTACTTTTTAAAGGTTCAGCAGCGCAAAAAGAAAGGAGCAGTCAAACTGCTCTGGAGCACCTACTTCAGGGAAAAGTCTGTGCAGGTGGTCCCACTTCAGAAGCTTCAGGTACGCATAATTCTGGACCGCAGCAGGGTCTGGCCTGGGACTGGCCTCAGAGCCAGCCGCCCCTCCCCCAGCTGGCAGGGCATTTCTATACCTCTGATTCATGAGGTCATCTGCGGCTTCTTCCAGCCACTGGGTGACAAAGTCCAGGGAATCTGTGAAAAGGAAGGCTTTGAACATTACTGGAAAGCTCCCAGAGGGACGCTTCCCAGGGTAACTTCAGGGAAGTTCTTCCTGGAAATGTGGTCAAGTATAGAGCATGGACTTTGGAATCAAACAGACCTTGGTTCAAATCACAGACTGCCAATTACTAGTTGGGTGACCTTAGATTTCTGTCTGACTATCGAGATCCTTTATTTTTTTTTAGGGCTGCACCCACAGCATATGGAAGTTCCCAGGCTAGGGGTTGAATCGGAGCTACAACTGCCGGCCTACACCACAGCCACAGCAACTCGGGATCTGAGCTGTGTCTTCAACCTACACCACAGCTTGAGACAACGCCAGATCCTTAACCTACTTAGCAAGGCCAGGGATCAAACCCACATCCTCATGGATACTAGTCAAGTTTGTTATTGCTGAGCCATGATGGGAACTCCAAGATTCTTTTGTTTTTTAAATTACTCAATGAATTTTATTACACTTATAGTTGTACAATGATCATCACAACCAAATTTTATAGCATTTCCATCCCAAACCCTCTGTGCATCTCCCCACCAGATCCTTCAAGATTCTTAATATAGGAGTTCCTGCTGTGGTACAGCGGAAACAAATCCAACTAATAACCAAGAGGTTGCGGTTTTGATCCCTGGCCTCGATCAGTAGGTTAAGGATCTGGTACTGCCGTGAGCTGTGGTGTAGGTCGCAGATGCAGCTCGGATCTGGCATTGCTATGGCTCTGGTGTAGGCTGGCAGCTGTAGCTTCGATTAGACCCCTAGCCTGGGAACCTCCGTATGCTGTGGGTGTGGCCCTAAAAAGCAAATAAATAAATAAATAAATAAATAAAATAAAGATTCTTAATATAAAGAAATGTCCACCACCGCCTCACGGGCTGTGGTGAGGATTAACCATGGCGGATGTGGAGCACGTGGCCGGGCTCTACCACCTTGGATGTTCAACAGACTTTCACACTCCTCTCTCGCACCCTAACCTCTCATGCATGACATGTGGCTGGAAGTTGGGATAACTCCGGCTCACTGAGATGCAAAAACTCTTGCCCAGAGACAGATGGGGTTAAGACACTGGCTAGAGTTTCCCAGTGTAAACCATCTTCCTCACTGAAGATGAGGTGTACCCATCTAGATCTTACTTTTGCCTCAATTTGTTTTAATTCAGCCTTGTGGGGGCTAAGTTCTATCATGTGTCTGACATGGACTGTGCAGCATTTGCAGCACCATGGAGGGAATCTCAGCTGTCTTTCATCCTCCATCCTTTCTCTACTCTTCTTTTTTTCTTTTCTTTTTTCCCTTTAATTATAGTTGATTTACAATGTTGTGATCCCTACTCTTTTAAGCTGAGTAATACACTGGGGATTCTGAGGGACACGAGAGAAGATGATGAGGTTTTTGTACACATTGTCTGAGCAAAAACTCCCTGACAGGACATGGAGTGACCTGCAGCCCTGCCAATAGAAGCCACCTTACAACCAAGCGGATAGCCAAGGGCATGGCTGGGGCCTTCACTGCTGCTGCAGGACACACCTCTGGCTCTGCCCACATGCTGATCATGCTGAGCTCTTGGTTCTGAGCTTCGCTCTCCCTTTAGCCTCTGCTGACAGCATTCTGTAGGCCATCAGCTCAGCAGCCTTGGCTTTCAGGTTCCGAGTGATGTGCACTAGCCTCTGTTCAGCTCAGGGACTGGGCTCCACTGCCGGCACCTGGCGCTCCCACTCCAGCTTGTCAGCCTATAAAACTGCAACCCTGATGTCTCCTGAGGGGTAGTAGCATGCTTGTGGGAAAGGGAGCTAGAGTGGTCATTAATTCTGATCAGAAATATCTCAAAACCCATTCCCAAATCTGTAAATGGGGTTAAAATATAGTGCCTACCTCATAGGCTTCCTGTGAGGTCATATATGGCAAGAGCCTGGTACGTAGTAACACTAACCAATCATCTGCTAGTTCTGCTCCTTCTACTCTGCTCCTCGACTCTCCCTGGCCCTCAGGGCCATCTCGACTTCTCTGCTTGGGCTGGATAAACAACTGCTCAGGGCACTGAACTGACTATTTTGGTCAGGCTACACAATCTACCCGGAGACTGCCATTTACATCTAGTAACCCGCAAAATTAGAGGCTAAACGGAACACATAATAAATTGGAAGAGAGCAATGCACTCAGAACATCAGCTGCAAATGCAGAGAGCAAAAAAAGCACCCTAGAAATGCAACACAGTTTGGATTTTAAGTTCTCTCTTTCCTGCAGTCATCTGAGAGGTTCATAAAACTAAGACTTTTTCTGGGTCTGAAACCAGAAGATTTATGTACACAGAACA
Source organism: Phacochoerus africanus (assembly GCF_016906955.1). Lineage (NCBI taxonomy): Eukaryota > Metazoa > Chordata > Mammalia > Artiodactyla > Suidae > Phacochoerus > Phacochoerus africanus. The sequence goes on from NC_062547.1 coordinate 29,368,048, forward strand.
GAAGCAAAGTGAAATTTCTTGATGTACCTCATTGGGAGGAGTTTGAAAAGTGAGTTACACAGTGGTGAGAAACTTGTCATGTTTTTAAAATCAAGACCAAGTATACAATTTACCTCAAACTGGTGATTTCATTAAAAACCCACTTAATTTAAGACTTCCTCATTCTTGGAGCTCCTGTCATGGTTCAGTGGTCAGAGAATCTGACTAGGAACCACGTGGTTCGTGGTCAGAGAATCTGACTAGGAACCACGTGGTTCCTAGTGATCCCTGGCCTTGCTCAGTGGGTTAAGGATCCGGCGTTGCCGTGAGCTGTGGTATAGGTCGCAGACGTGGCTCGGATCCCGTGTTGCTGTGGCTCTGGCATAGGCTGGTGGCTACAGCTCTGATTGGACCCCTAGCCTGGGAACCTCCATATGCCACGGGAGAGGCCCAAGAAAATGTCAAAAAGACAAAAAAAAAAAAAGACTTCCTCGTTCTTTTAAATTCCTGTCTTGTCTCCCATTTACAGTTCTCTTGCTTGTCAACTAAGTTTTCAAGGCCTGACATTCTGTGCTTCTGTCTTCAAATTAAGACTATTCTCATACTAAATTTTCATTTTGTTTTGAAACTATCGTTAGGCAACAAGCTACAGCAGCTAAAATGAAAAAGCACAGACAACAAACAAGCACCACAAAATCTGAAACATACTTGGCTGCTTCTCCAAAAGCTCTTGAAACTGCTTCCTTTCATATTCAACTGACTGCTGCATGAGATGCGGCCTAATGCTACTGACAGCGAAGTTTGCCATGTCCACTTTCATCATGTCCAACACGGAAAAAATGGCCCTGAAAGAGACAAAAGGACTTAGCACTGGGCACTTGTAAACACTGGTATAGAAAAAAATGATGTGAGCTAATTTAAGATAGTTTTTTCATCTCAGAAAGTGTGGCAAGAAAAGCTGGAGAAACCGTGAGAAAGCAGATTAAGAAAAACAAATGCAGAAGAAAGGACTGCAAATTTTTTTTCTTTCTTTTTTTTTTGAATTTATTTATTTTTTATTTATTTATTTTTTGTCTTTTTGCTATTTCTTTGGGCTGCTCCCTCGGCATATGGAGGTTCCCAGGCTAGGGGTTAAATCAGAGCTGTAGCCACTGGCCTACGCCAGAACCACAGCAACTCGGGATCCGAGCCACGTCTGTGACCTACACCACAGCTCACGGCAACGCTGGATCGTTAACCCAATGAGCAAGGGTAGGGACCGAACCCGCAACCTCATGGTTCCTAGTCGGATTCGTTAACCACTGCGCCACGACGGGAACTCCAGGACTGCAAATTTTTAAACTGCTCTCTGTCCCCACTCTCTCCCCTAAGCAAACGTCACTTTCCCCACTGACTGCCTGTGTGGCCCATTGCTTGGCTCCAAGTTAGCCCTCAGACCCTAATGGCAGCCACAGAGGAAGGACGGCCCCAGACCTCAGGTTAAGAGCAGAGAGCTCACCACCTGATCTCCACACTCACACTGGTTCATTCCCCTTCCCAGGAAAATCAAGAAAGGTAATTCTCTTTTCCTCTCCTCTAATCCCAGTCTCTGAGTTTCAGGATAGGTTTTATGCTCTGGTGCTCGTGGCATAAATGCTCGTTTGCACTCTGAATGCACCCACTGGGCAGACCTGGCCTGATGCCAAGGGTGCCTTTCATCTGCCTGTCACATACCTGAACCACTCTTGCTAGAGATCGGGAGCTGCTAAGTGACCTATCTGCAAGGTGGTTCAGAACTGAAGATGCAGGCTTAGGTGTAGCCCTACACGGAGGTGGGAACAGAATTGAATGTTGTCCTCCAAGTCTCCTGGTGCCCTTTGGGACTGACTGAACATCAAAGAATAAACTCATCGGAATTCCCATTGTGGTGCAGTGGAAACAAATCTGACTAGGAACCATGAGATTTTGGGTTTGATCTCTGGCCTCACTCAGTGGGTTAAGGATCCGGCGTTGCCATGAGCTGTGGTGTAGGTCACAGACGAGGCTCAGATGCTGCGTTGCTGTGGCTCTGGTGTAGGCTGGCTACACCTCCGATTAGATCCCTAGTCTGGGAACCTCCATATGCCGCAAATGCAGCCCTAACAAGCCAAAAAAAAAAAAAAAGAATAAACTCATCCACACATAAGGTGATTGTGTATGGGAAAGGGCACACAGTCAGGGCCCCTCCCCCTGCCATTCTGTCCCTCTCCCAAATACACGGGGCAGTCCACTTTCTGGAGAGCATTCTGCTTCTCCTCTGAGCATTTCCTCTAAATCCATCTACAGGAAACCAGAATGTTGGAAACTGCCAACCGACAGACCACTGACTGGAAGTAACCTACAAAAATGTTTTGTGCGCACACAGTGTTTTTGAAAGCCGAGACTCCTAGCTTCTCTTAAAAAAATCAAAAGATCTGGCAACATGGGCCCATGTTCCATCACGGCCACCATTAGCTGGCACTAAGAGTCCAGTGTGGCTTCCTTCACAGTTGATATGGATTCCCAGTTTCTAAGTTTCCCTAGTTCCTTCTCTCCAGTAGGAATCTAAGTTAGGTTGAGTTTGCTACAAGCTCTTTCCCCAGAGGACTTTCAAGGAATTCCTCATTTAACTTGGCTAGATTGTAAGCTCTTAATGACTATATTATTTCCACGGTCTAGCAACGTCTAGCACCACCTAGCACATAAGAGGTGCTCAGTAAGAGCCTGTTGAATGAATGAATAAATAAATAACTATTTTTTAGGCAGTCTTTCTAACATGCTCTTTCTAAACTCTGTCTTAACCTTACAATGCAGGGTTTTTTTCTATGTACTGAATATTGATATCAAATGATTACGAAAGCTAGAAAGGAAAGAAAACTTTTTTGCTTCTAAAACTTTTGGAAAGCAACTTGATAACATGTAATGGGTCTTATAACTGTTCATATCTTCTGACACAGTAATCCCATTTTAAGAAACTATCTTTAGGAAATAACCTAAAACACAGAAAAAAGTTTTGTGCAGAGATATTCATTGTAGGGTAAATAGTAAATAACTATACATAATCTAATTATTCATCCTAACGGAGAAATAGTTAATCATATTTATGCAAATGAATATTTTGCAGGCACTGAAAATGCTTATGAGAAGTTTAAAAAAGCAATATAAGTTGGTTATAAAAGGACGATGCAAGAGATCCTTGCGGTGTTAGAACTATTCAGTATCTTGAATGCAGTGATGGATATGCAGGCAGTGAAATTGTATACAAATTACTATATGTAAACACACATGTATAAACAGTAAATCTAAATGAGATCAGTGGATTGTATCAACATCAACATCCTGGTCATGATAAACTATTTTTGCAAAAATATCCACTAGTTTTGCTTTTTAGGGCCGCACCTTCTGGCATATGGAGGTTCCCAGGCTAGGGGTCCAACTGGGGCTACAGCTGCCGGCCTACACCACAGCCACAGCAAATGCAGGATCTGAGCCGCATCTGTGACCTACACCACAGCTCATGGCAGCGCCAGATAGGCAACACCAGATCCTTAACCGACAGAGTGTGGCCAGGGATCAAACCCGCAAACTCACGGTTCCTAGTGGATTCATTTTGCTGTGCCACGACGGGAACTCCGATGAAGTCTAACTTTAAAAATAGGCTCTGTAAGCTTGCTAGCTATTATTGTTATAACACCATGCCAATCCCATCTATCACCTCATTTAACTTCCATACAATCCTATGAGGCAGGCAATAAAATCTTACTTTATAGATAGGATAAATTAATTTCAGAGAGGCTAAAGATACCTTGTACAAGGTCATAAAAATCAGAAAATTTGGAGAATGATATCTGAACTTAGGACTACCTGGATCATAGGCAACTACTTGAAAAAGTCTTTTACCAAAATATTTTGCCACATTAAACAAAATAATTATTTTTGGTCAATAATGTGAAGAATAGAAGAATATTTTATATACAAGGAAAGCTAGCATTTATTTTTAAGTCTCCACTTATATTAGGACAAGAGAAAAATATTTATATTGTAATATGAAATTATTAACTAAAATATAAAGGGGTTTTGTTAATGTAAGGATTTTTTTATGTTAGAACGGGCTGTAGAGAAAAATATGGACTCTTTATAGAAGGATTGGTAGGACATTTGATTTTATTTAGATTAGTTTAATATTGATACTGTTGGATGGTTAAAAGCATGGTCTCTTCCTCTAGAAAGGCTTAGGTTCAAATCACAATGCTGTCACTTTAAAGCTCTTTGTCGTTGGGCTGTTCATGTGACCTCTGAACTTCATCTTCTCATTGAGAAATTGTGTATGATGATACACGACTTCATTGGGGTGAGTAAAAGAATTAAGTCCCTCAGCAATGTGCCTATCGGAGGATAAATACTTCAAAAATATTAGTTTATTATCATGAAGAAGGAGGCAAAGAAAGAGAATCTCCATAATCTCTTCTAATTCTGTAATGATGTGATGTGGTTTTGAGAAAACTCAATGTGTTTGTGTTTAGGGGGCTGGCTAAATAAATACACATTCTTAAAAAAAAAAAAAAAAGTCTCTGTAATTTAGGTGCACTGAAGGTGATTAACACAATTTCCATACCTGAAAAGGGGTACAATTTCCTTAATGTCCTTTAGTTTCTTAACTTCCTCATCTCGAACAGGTGCACACAGTGTCCCCATCATGCCGATAATGAATTCCGCCAGCTTGGAAATGTCCAAGGCCCCATTCTCTGCCTCCTGCTTTATCAGATCCAGATCCAAGACTTCTGTTATCTGGTTTCTCAGTCTAGTGTGACCAGGCAGCAAGAAAGATAAGAGAGTCTACAAGAAAGAACAGCCAAGTTTAACCAAAGTGTCCTAGTCAGACACCATTTTTGATTACATGTATAGGAATAAGGGCTTACCATGTGTGCATATAATGCTGCACACATTTAACCTCTTATTCAACAAATCCACAGAAAAACATGTTTACAAATCACTTAGACTAGTTATTTAAGCTTCTACTTAAGCTCCAGGTAGCAATAAACTGGACACAGGAAGGCAAAACTGTTAAAAGTGAGGGAAAAAACACATTAATTAAAGTTAGCCTGTAAGCCAATGACAAATGCCATTTTCCACAGGTTAATACTTTGAAAAACTGTGACTGGGAGTTCCCACTGTGGCGCAGCAGAAACGAATCCAACTAGGAACCATGAGGTTGCAGGTTCAATCTCTGCCCCGTTCAGTGGGTTAAGGATCCGGTGTTGCCATGAGCTATGGTGTAGGTCGCAGACGTGGTTTGGATTCTGCGTTGCTGTGGCTGTGGCAGAGGCCAGCAGCTGTAGCTCTGATTCAGCCCCTAGTGTTGGAAACTCCATATGCCACTGGTGCAGCCCTAAAAAGCAACAAAACAAAACAAAACAAAACAACTATTACTGAAGGTCCTAGAAAAACAGTCCTACTTTCCACTTAATGCCTTCTCTATCCCACAGATGGAATCACTCTTTTGGTTGTTACAAATTAAAGGTGTCCATACCTGTCAAAAATTTTATAAGTCGTCTATATTTTATACAATTACTTGTTTCCTTTAAATAATTCTATTTTTTTTTAATGTGAACCTTTTTCATTTATAAGAGTAGTGCCCTCAGACTATCACAGCTTATTTGAAGTTTTTTAAAGGGCATTAAGCCAAAAACACTACAAACTGGAGTTCACATTGTGCCTCAGCCCAACAAACCCAACTAGTATCCATGAGGATGCAGGTTCGATCCCTGGCCTTCCTCAGTGGGTTAAAGGATCCATTGTTGGTGTGAGCTGTGGTGTAGGTCGCAGACAAGGCTCAGATCCTGTGTTGCTGTGGCTGTGGTGTAGCCAGGCAGCTACAGCTCCGATTCAACTCCTATACTGGAAACCTCCACATGCTGCATGTGCGGCCCTAAAAAGACAAAACAAAACAAACAAAAAAACCCCCTCCAAACCTCCATTTTGGCAAGCAATTTAAAATCTTGATCCTTTCATTTCTTTAAAGCTTTCTGACACAGTAACACCGAGAGGATGAGTAAATACTCCTAACACCGGAAAACCACCACAACTGCGCTCTGCCTCACCTCTTTGATCTCACCAACAAGTTTGATGGCCCGGTCATATGTTGGGGGGTCTTCACTTAGCTGGACGCTCAAGCAATCCCAGAAAGCTTTATGTACAATGTCCTTTACTCTCTTCTCCAAGCTGGAGGCAGATGGAAAAACGAGCAAAAGCAAATAAAATGTTATAGTTTCAAATCACTTTCAAAAGCAGGTTCTATGGGTTTAGGTTCCAAATGCTTTAAAAAATAATTTGGATGAAAGAAAAGATTTCCCAGATATACCTACGCCAATCATATACCTTATTTTTAATGTGTGACTTATTTCAGTAAGTACCTCAATGGAAAGAATAACTTTCAATTAATCTGACAGATGGCATTAATCCAATTAATAGCATAGAACAGTGCTATATGATAAAAAGAATATTGGAGATTTCTGATCTGAATTTTTAGTTCCCTAATACCAGCAAGTTTCCTAAGGTATTTATGGCTGAGTTGTTTAAAACTTTAAACCTTGTTTGTTCCCTAAAATTATCCTAGTCCCATGTGACATATGGGACTATTTAATTAGGTACCAAATTATAACATATATAACATTTAATGAAAATTAGGTTTTGTCATGAGAGCAAAACACCTACTTCTTCATTATTAACGTGAAAAAGTACTGCCCTTGCAGATCATATAAGAAATGTTTGTAAAGTCCTATTCAGAAGCCTCATAGAGGAGACACTAGGGCTTGCTGACTCAGCTCCTTTGTCAACAGAACCCCAATCTTTTCATGGTACTTTTACAACTATAATGGGCAATGTTTTCTTCTTTCTTGTGACAATCCATCTTTAAAAGGTGCACCTTACACTCAACAGTGTTTCACATTCAATAGGGTATGTGCCAGGCCCCAGGCAGGAACAGAGAATGACACAGAGGTCTTGTCTCGGTAGAGTTTACAACCTGGTGAGGAATTCGACCAACAACTCCAGTACAACGTAACTGGAGAGAAGAAGAAAATGAAGGAAACAGCATAATGAAAACACAGGATGAGGCAGGTAAATCCTATGGAGCAGGGAGAAGCTAATGTGAAGGATTTCCACAAGAGATTTCCAGAACTTTTATTTACATTTTGAAGGATAAGTGGTCCTGAGATCCACTTTCAAACTAGAAATTCCTAGGATAAGGAATATATTTTTTTTTAGCAACATACAAAAGGAAAAATCTATTAGAATATATTGACATCTTGGAGTTCCTGTCGTGGTGCAGTGGTTAACGAATCTGACTAGGAACCATGAGGTTGCGGGTTCGATCCCTGGCCTTGCTCAGTGGGTTAAGGATCTGGCATTGCTGTGAGCTGTGGTGTAGGCTGCAGATGCGGCTCAGATCCCGAGTTGCTGTGGCTGTGGTGTAGGCCAGCGGCTACAGTTCCGATTCGAACCTCCATATGCTGCGGGAGCAGCCCAAGAAATGGCAAAAAAAAAAAAAGAATATATTGACATCTTGAAGAAAACATTTCCAGAACTAGGAAATGGCAGTGTTCTACTAGACAAGATAACTCAGTAGCCACCTTACCTGTCCTCAGGTAATTCGACTGGTTTAATCCGAAAATCTCCATTCACAACAATTTCATGGGCGAGGGCCATGTTAGTGACTCCTTTAGCTGTCTCTAGAAGTTCTTCAACTGTCACGAATCGAGGAGGACTGGCTGTAACAAAAATCCAGTGCAAGAGGTTTGCTTCTCTAGATTAGGACTTCTAGGAGTTCTTGCCATGGCTTAGCAGAAACGAATCTAAGATCCATGAGGACACAGGTTCAATCCCTGGCCTCACTCAGCGGGTTAAGGATCTGGCATTGCTATGAGCTGTGGCGTAGGCCAGCGGCTACAGCTCCGATTTGACCCCTAGCCTGGGAAGCTCCATATGCCTCGGGTTTGGCCCTAAAAAGACAAAAAAACGACGACAACAACAACAACAACAACAAAAGATTAGGATTTCTATTAAATTACAGAAAAGGCAGAGGTTCTGGCACCAGCCAATAACTAGTTACGTCACTACTCAGAAAATATTTTGACAATTTCAAACAATAAAATGTCACCTATTTCATATTTTCTTCTTTTAACCTAGAATCCTAAAAGCAGAGATCATTTACAATACTCAAAACATCTGCTTTTTTGCCAAAGCCAGTCAATGGAAAATGATTAAACTGAAGCTTAGAAAAACTTTTTAAAGTTACTGACTACCACTTTCCCAACAAGCTGAGGGTTTATTTTCTAACCCCTATGCCCCCTGTTAACCCTAAATGGAAAAAAAAAACACCAGATTTAAGATCTCCTCTCTTTTCCCACCAGCAGTTTACATCTTCATCCGTCACTAACACTGTGTCAGGAATGAATCTCCCCAAATCAAAATAGCATGGAGTACTTCAGGGTGTCAGGTGCTGTTTAAACAATGTTAAACCTACCACCTTATATAGGACACTAGGACAATATGAGAATTCTTACAATGACCAATGAACAAATGAGAGGGTGTGTGACACAAGAATCTATAGAACACAGGCCCAGTGAATCAAAAACATCAGTCATCTCTGATTTCTCCCTTTCCACTATGCTGTTATCCATGTCCTGTAAATTTTACTTCTGTATCAACTGCCGCAATAGCCTCATAACTGGTCTCTGTTCTTCTCTTCCTTTTAATAAAGCTTGAGATTTATCTTCCAGAAAAAAAATTCTTATGTATTTCTCCAGGTGTTCTGAGACAAGGAACAAAGGGTAAGTCCTACTCTTAAAAAGTCTACCATTAAAAACTTGCATTTGGGGAGTTCCCATGGTGGCTCAGTGGTTAATGAATCCAACTAGGAACCATAAGGTTGCGAGTTCAATCCCTGGCCTTGCTCAGCAGGTTAAGGATCTGGCGTTGCTGTGAGCTGTGGTGTAGGTTGCAGACGCAGCTCAGGTCCCGAGTTGCTGTGGTTGTGGTGTAGGCCGGTGGCTACAGCTCCAATTCAACCCCTAGCCTGGGAATCTCCACATGCTGTGGGAACGGCCCAAGAAATGGCAAAAAGACCAAAAAAAAAAACTTGCATTTGGGAGTTTCCATGGTGGTGAAGCAGAAACTAATCAGACTAGAAACTATGAGGTTTTGGGTTCAAACCTTGGCCTCACTCAGTGGGTTAAGGATCCGACGTTGCTGTGGCTGTGGCATAGGCCGGCGGCAATAGCTCGGATTAGCCCCCTACCGTGGGAATCTCTACATGCTGAGGGTGAGAGGCCCTAAAAAAAGGAGAAAAATTTCTGACAAAAAACAAAAACAAAAAAAAACCTTGCATTTGGAGTTCCCGTCGTGGCTCAGTGATTAACGAACCCAACAGGGATCCATGAGGATGTGGGTTCACTCTCTGGCCTTGCTGAGTGGGTTAGGGATCTGGTGTTGCCTTGAGCTGTGGTGTTGGTCGCAGACGCAGCTTGGATCCCTCATTGCTGTGGCTCTGGTGTAGGCCAGCTGGTAGCTACAGCTCCAATTCCACCCCTAGCCTGGGAACCTCAATATGCTGCTATAGGTGTGGCCCTAAAAAGACAAAAGACAAAAGAAAAAACTCGCATTTTTTTTGGAGTTCTCTTGTGGTGCAATGGGTTAAGGATCTGGTGTTGTCACTGCAGTGGCTTAGGTTGCTGCTGTGGTGCGGGAACTTACATATGCCACAGGTGTGGCAAAAAAAAAAAAAAAAAAAAGCATTTCTTCATATATCACTTACACCTCAAAAAAGCTGTTTTTAAAAAAAAGTCCACGGGTAGTTCCCATTGTGGCATAGTGGAAATTAATCCAACTAGGGACCATGAGGTTGAGGGTTCGATCCTTGGCCTCACTCAGTGGGTTAAGGATCCAGCGTTGCTGTGAGCTGTGGTGTAGGTCGAAGATGTGGCTGGGATCTGGTGTTGCTGTGGCTCTGGTCTAGGTCAGCAGCTGTCGCTCCAATTGGACATCTAGCCTGGGAACCTCCATATGCCACAGGTGTGGCCCTATAAAGACAAAAGACAAAAAAAAAAAAAAAAGTCCATGAAAGCAAGTCTTTAGCCTATTTCAGAATTGGAGGGCTTGTAAAGACAGATTGCTGGGCCCCCTCTCAGAGTTTCTGATTTAGCCTGTCTGGGGTGGGGCTGGAGAAATGTGTTTCTCACAGGACTCCAGCTGATGGTGATAGTCCCAGAAATCATACTTTGAAAAGCACTGGCTTACAAGATGATTATAATCATTTTATGTAGTGGTGATAAGATCTGGGCTTGAAATGAGATATATAACGTCATTAGTTTACACAGGGTTTAATAGTTATAAAGATCTTCCTAGGCTAGTGAAGTTATTTCCTTTTTTTTACTTTTTTCTGTCTTTTTTTTTTTGTCTTTTTGCTATTTCTTTGGGCCGCTCCCACGGCATATGGAGGTTCCCAGGCCAGGGGTCGAATCGGAGCCGTAGCCCCCGGCCTATGCCAGAGCCACAGCAACTCGGGATCCGAGCAACGTCTGCAACCTACACCACAGCTCACGGAAACGCCGGATCGTTAACCCACTGAGCAAGGGCAGGGACCGAACCCGCAACCTCATGGTTCCTAGTCGGATTCGTTAACCACTGTGCCACGACGGGAACTCCTTTTTACTTTTTTTCTTTTGCTCACCTGAAAAAGGAATGAAATCTTTGACAAGGTCAAATCCTGTGTGGTAAAAATCTTTATTTAGTCACCTAAGGGGAAGTTGAGAAAATTCACAAAATTCTTTTCAGCATTTCTAGAGAATATTACTATAAAGGTATATTAATCAAGATAGTGTGTCTGGGGAGTTCCCGTCGTGGCTCAGTGGTTAATGAATCCACCTAGGAACCATGAGGTTGCGGGTTCGATCTCTGCCCTTGCTCAGTGGGTTAAGGATCCGGCATTGCCGTGAGCTGTGGTGTAGGTCGCAGACGCAGCTTGTATTTGGATCCCACGTTGCTGTGGCTGTGGCGTGGGCCGACAGCTACGGCTCCAATTAGACCCCTAGCCTGGGAACCTCCATATGCCGCAGGAGCGGCCCTAGAAAAGGCAAAAAGACAAAAAAAAAAAAAAAAAGATAGTGTGTCTGGCATGAGGAGAGATATATAGCTGAACTGACAGAGGGTCCAAAAACAGACTGAGGCACACACATTCATATGTATATTTGTGGTCAACAGGCAAGATCAGTTTTTTCATCAAATAGTGCTGGAATAATTAGACATCTATACATAAAGACATTTGACCCTTATCTCATATGATAAATAAAAACTAACTCAAAATGAATTGTAGACCTAAATATAAAAAGCTACATGATTTCTAGGAGAAAAGATAGGGAAAAATCTTTGCAACTTACATAGGATACAAAAAGCTCAAGAGGTAAGAGAAAATACTGATAAATTAAACTTTATCAAGAGTTAATTGGGGAAATAACAATAAAAAAAATTTTAGAAGAGTTAAAAACTTTTGCTCTGTGATTCTACTAAGAAAATGAAAAGGTATGCTACAATGGGAGAAAATACTTGCAAAACATTTATCTGATAAAGGACTTGTATCCAGAATATATAAAGCATACTTACAGTTCAACAATAGAGGACAACCAGTACAAAATGGGCAAATATTTCTCCAAAGTTATTAAAACAAATGGCCAGTCAGTTCATGAAAAGATGATTAACACCATTAATCATGAGGGAAATGGAAATTAAAACCACAAAAAATACCACTATACACCTACTAGAAGGGCCAAAATTAAAGAGACTGATCATACCCAGTGCTGCCATTGACGTGGAGCACCTGGAACTCTCATACACAAGTGGTAGGAATGCAAAAAGGTACAGTCACTCTGGAAAACAGTCTCTTGGTTTCTAAATACAAAGTAAAACTTACCACATGACTCAGCAACCCCACTTTTAGGTCTTTACCCAAGAAAAGTGAAAACATGGCCATGTAAAGACTTGTACCCAAATGTTCATGGCAGCCTTGTTCAAAAACAGTCAAAACCTGGAACTAATCCAAGCATCTATAAATGGCAAAATGGATAAACAACAGTAGCACAACCATACAATGGACCACTACTCAGAATTAAAAAAGGAACAAACTTTTGACACACGCCAAAATATAGGAGGTTCCCAGGCTAGGGGTCGAATCGGAGCTGTAGCCGCAGGCCTATGCCAGAGCTGCAGCAATGCGGGATCCGAGCCAAATCTGCAACCTACACCACAGCTCACAGCAACACCGGATCCTTAACCCACTGAACAAGGGCAGGGACCGAACCCGCAACCTCATGGTTCCTAGTTGGATTCATTAACCACTGCACCACGACGGGAACTCCAGAAAATACAGACGAATCTTAAAGGTATTATCTAGCCTAGTGAAAGAGTCAGATACAGAAGACTATGTACAGTGGAGTTTATCTACATGAAATTATAAAAATGGCAAAATTATAGTGACAGAAAGCAGATCAGTGGTTGCCAAAGGCTGGGGGTGGGGTGGGGTGGCAGATTCACTGCCAACGTGCATAAGAGAATTTGGGGAAACATTCTAGCAGTTCATGATTGTGGTGGCAGTGACACAACTGTAAATGTATTTGTCAAAACCCATCAAATTGCACACTTAAAACTGGTGAATTCTGGAATTTCCTGGAGGGTCAGTGGGTTAAAAATCCAGCAATGTCACTGCTATGGTATGGGTTCAATCCCTGGCCTGGGAATTTCCACATGCTGCGGGTGTGGCCAAAAAAAATTGGTAAATTTTATTGTATATAAATTATATAGACCTTAATAAAGTCAATCAAAAGATTTTAAGGCACTCAATAAAGACTTGCTATAGATATATTTCTTGTTAAATTTCTGAGATTTTCTGTTATTACTTCTCAGAAAATGGAGCTTCCACTGTGATATATTAAGCACCAGGAGTTATTAAACTCCACTGAGTTCTTAACTTTTATGAAGAAATTCAGAGAATACTGTCACCAGGGATTCCAAGTTTTGTTTTAACCTTGGTTTTGCAAAAATACTCAAACGTCTGGCCTTCTTAAATGTATGAAAATAACAGAAAATCACCAAGTTCTCTCAGTAAATTTACTATTTTTTCAACAATTTCTGGAGTTCCCGTAGTGGCTCAGTGGTTAACGAATCCGACTAGGAACCATGAGGTTGCAGGTTCGATCCCTGGCCTTGCTCAGTGGGTTAAGGATCCAGCGTTGCCGTGAGCTGTGGTGTAGCTTGCAGACGCAGCTTGGATCCCGAGTGGCTGTGGCTGGCAGCTACAGCTGATTAGACCCCTAGCCGGGAACTTCCATATGCCACGGGGGTGGCCCTAGAAAAGGCAAAAAGACAAAAAAAAAAAAACCAATTTCATGCATTTGCATAATTGATAAATAAGGCAATTTATATGCTGCCTCGTCAGGAAATGCAGTGAACAGAGCAAATCAGAAAGAAATTCAGCTTCCTCTAGACTCTGTAGAGTGTGACCCTTGAACAAATCACTTAAATCTTTAAGGCCATTGTTTCTTAATATGGAAAAAGAATATAACAAGACTGAAGAATGTTCTAAGAAAAATGAGACTCTTCCAAACCATAGGCGAATGAGTTTTCACTGTTCTGGGTCTATATGGGACAAAACAGCTTGTACCAAGGATAACGAGAAAGAAGAAAGTTTTCAGGAACTGTGCAAGTTAGAGACTACATAAAATCAGACTTACTGGAGTTCCCACTGCGGTGCAAACGGTTAAGGACCTGGTGTTGTCTCTGCAGCAGCTGCTGCAGTGGTGGTATAGGTCAGAGCTGTGGCTTGGATTCGATCCCTGGCCCAGGAACTTCCATATGCCCTGGGTTCAGCAAAAATATAAAATAAATTCACACTTATTAATGGAGGATACCTGATCAAGAAAGATAAAAGTTCTAAGATAAAAGTTCTTAGATAAAAATTCTAAGATATGATCAGGATACATTACCGATCTACACGCACAGGAATTCATCCATTACATGCTAATTACAGGGTTGTGGGGTAGGTTTGTTGGGTTTTTGTTTTTTTGAGAGTTCTCAAATCTACCAATTGCTTAATAAGATGCAATCTGGTAGACAATGTGGCTTCACCTCAATTTGTGAAGAAAACTTGAGTTGTAGTAAAAGCTATGAAAAATGGCAAGGTTATGGGAGTTCCGGTAGTGGCTCAGTGGTTAACGAACCCAACTAGTATCCATAAGGACTCGGGATCAATCCCTGGCCTCGTTCAGTGGGTTAAGGATGCAGCGTTGCCGTGAGCTTATCCACAGAGCATGTTACAAGGTGCAGAAGTTGTTTGTGGCAATATCTTCCTCACCAGACTGCAAGCGACATGAGGACGAGAACATGCACCCCTGGTTCACTGCTGGATTCCTGCCACAGTGTACACTTGATAAACATTGCTTAACTGAATACAGACACACTGTAATTCAGTCTGGTCATGCATTTTAGAAATATAAGAACTTGTAAATCAACTATATTTTAATAAAAAAATTTTTAAGATTAAAAAAAGTAAGAAATGCCGGAGTTTCCCGTTGTGGCTCAGCGGTTAACGAACCCGACTAGTATCCACGAGGATGCGGGTTGGATCCTTGGCCTCGCTCAGTGGGTTTAGGACCCAGTGAGGATGCAAGATGTGGTCGAGGTCACAGATGCGGTTTGGATCTGGTGTGGCTGTGTGGTGTAGGCCGGCAGCTGCAGATCCAATTTGACTTCCAGCCTTGGAGCTTCCATGTGCTGCAGGCTCGCCCTCAAAAGAAAAATGCAAAACACACAAAAAACACTAGAGCAGAAAGTGCTTTGTGAGCAGAGAATTGAAGTATATTAAAAAAAAAAAAAAAAACTCAAGAAAATAACATAAGTAATAATACAAATGAATCTGTGTGCAAAACAGAAACAGACTCAGAAGCACAGAAAAACAAGCATGGTAATCAAAGGGGAATGGGGTTACCATGGTTAGAAGTATGGGATTAACAGATACAAACGACTATATATAAAATAGATAAGCAATGAGGATTTACTGTATAACTATATTCATTATCTTGTAATAACCTATAATGGAAAATAATCTGAAAAAAAAACCTGAATCACATTGCTGTACACCTGAAACTAACACAATATTATAAATCAACTATACTTCAATTTTTAAAAATCACCATTACAATAAAAGAGTAATATTGGTGCCATCAAGATCCATGGTAAAGGCTAAAATTAGTGGGCTGAAGTTCAAGCAGAAACAAGACATCTGCATAGTCCCAGAGTGTTGTAGGCAGACAGGGTAGGGGTGGCTCTGTACATATAAGAGAAGCTGTTTTTGACCTAAACCACTTTGTCATCTAAGCCTGGCCACAATGCTTGCCATTGAACAGGTCTCAGTAATTAATCTTTACAGAAGCAAGGGGATGCAGGAACAAAGGGAAAGCAGTCAAGAAACAGTACTTCAGCGATAAAACAGTCCTAGCTCCTCTCAAGGGACGTACAGAACAACCTGATACATAGCTTTGAGCTCTGGAGGAACGAAGCCCCCACCCAGGCAGAGGATGGTAGCTACATGCTGAGTCTCCAGACTGGTCAGAACCTAAGGAATGATGATGTTGACCTTTTGCTGACCCTCCTGACTTCAATCAGCCAGAGCTTAGGCTCTGGCAACATTTGCCCCAATTCTATGCTGAATTTTCTGCTCAGGCCCCTTCATGACAACCTATGCATGTACCCTTAGCTTAAAACTTTTCCACTTTTGCTGTTCAGAGTGACACTGCTTTGGCAAAGGTCCCCTGTGTTTTCCTTACTTGCTGCCAAGTGATAAATCCTTCCTCCTCCCACAAAATAAATTTTAAAAGCATATGGAAGTAGAGAAACTTAAAGGAAACATTAAGTTATAGCTGACTGATCCTTACTCTAAGGAACTCTATGTTTTAAGACCAGATCATCTTTTAGAATCAAATCAGGACCTCAGATTAATGCCAACCAATTCTTACACGCCAGCCACTTTTACCTTTTCTTTCTTTCTTTTTTTTTTTTTTGTCTTTTTGCCATTTTCTTGGGCCGCTCCAGCAGCATATGGAGGTTTCCAGGCTAGGGGTTGAATCGGAGCTGTAGCCACCAGCCTACACCACAGCCACAGCAACGCCGGATCCTTAACCCACTGGGCAAGGCCAGGGATTGAACCCGCAACCTCATGGTTCCTAGTCAGATTCGTTAACCACTGAGCCACGATGGGAACTCCTACCTTTTCTTTTTTTAATATTTATTTTTTATTTAGCTTTTTAGGGCCACACCCTTGGCATATGGAGGTTCCCAGGCAAGAGGTCTAATCGAAGCTACAGCTGCCGGCCTACACCACAGCCAGAGCAACGCAGGATCCAAGCCACATCTGCAACCTACACCAGAGCTCACAGCAATGCCAGATCCTTAACCCACTGAGCAAGGCCAGGGATTGAACCCGCAACCTCATGATTACTAGTCAGGTTTGTTTTGCTGCGCCACAATGGGAACTCCTCCTTTTTCTACATTTTGTAAGTTAATAGAAGTTCTGCACCCAAATTCCATTATGCACAGGGGAGTTGGGGCAAAGGTTTTTTCCCCACACCACAAAGCAAATCTCAGACACCATCAAGGTGTCCTACAATTCAACTCAGTTCTGACACTATCACCTGGAGATAGCATCCAATTCCACAGGTTAAGGGCTCAGTCCTGTCCCCTCTTTCCCCTTCAGATAACAGTTCCAAGTCCAGGTTGTCACCTCTGCTTCCGACAGACCAGCTATGGGTAGCAAGTTGCAACAACCTCCTCCTTGCATTCGATTAATTTGCTAGAACAGCTTACAGAACTCAGAGAAACACTTTACTTGCTAGATTACTGGTTTATGATAAAAGGATATAACTGAGGAACAGCCAAAAGGAAGAGATGCATAGGGTAGGGCATGGGGAAGCAGCGTGCTTCATGTGTTCACCAACCCAGCAGCTTCTAGGATTTTATGGAGGCCTCACTGTATAGGCAAACTTGATTAAATAACTGGCCAATGGCAACTGATAAAACCTCTAGCCCCAGAGGTGGGGTGGGCAGGACTGAAAGTTTCAATCTTCTACTCACAAGATTGAGTCCCCTGGCAACTAAACTGCCAGCTTTAGGTTAGGTTACCAAGGTGCTTCCCAAAAGTCACCTCATTAGCATAACAAAAGACATCCTTCTAGCTCTCAACACTAGGAAATTCCAATAGATTAGGAACTCCATGCCAGAAAGGGGACAAAGACCAAACATACATTTCTTATCATAAATCACACTATCACAGTTACCAATTGCCATTCTACCATTAAAATACTACTGTATTGGAGTTCCCGTCATGGCGCAGTGGTTAACGAATCCAACTAGGAATCATGAGGTCGCGGGTTCAGTCCCTGCCCTTGCTCAGTGGGTTAACGATCCGGCGTTGCTGTCAGCTGTGGTGTAGGTTGCAGACGCGGCTCGGATCCCGTGTTGCTGTAGCTCTGGCGTAGGCCGGCAGCTACAGCTCCGACTCGACCCCTAGCCTGGGAACCTCCATATGCCGTGGGAGCGGCCCAAGAAATAGCAAAAAGACAAAAAAAAAAACCCAAAAAAACAAAAAAAAAACTACAAAAAAAAACAACAAAAAATTACTGTATTATAATTTGTAAGGCTAAAGGCTACTTTTTGTTTTTAATTTGTAGAATCCCAGATGTGCTCCACATTTACACAGTTTGGGGGAAATATCTGCAGACAGCTAACTTCCTATTTTACAAATCTTTATTTAAGCTCCATTCCAATGATGATGTCTTCTAACCTGGTCCCTGGTTATGGAGCCTGAGTTTTACCACTGGAGGCCATAGCCCTGTAGCCACATATTACTACAAGGAAAAAGAGCAAGAAAACCAGAAACAACATTTTATTAAACTTATTTATTTTTTGGGCTGCGCAAGTAGCATGTAGAAGTTTCTGGGCCAGGGACAAACCCTAGCCACAGAAGCCACTGGAGCTGCTGCACTGACAACACCAGATCCTTAACTTGCTGAACCACAAGGGAATTCCAGGGCATTAATTTTAAACTTGATTTTGATATAAACCTTTATGAGAATTTAGTGAAAGTGTTCATGAACTTCTTCCTAGAAAAATACACATACACACAAATGTTGGTACATTTTTTTGACTGTTCCTGAATTCCTCAACACTTGATGGTGGGGTCCAAGATAAGCACTCTTGCCTTAAGGACATAACCACATACAATTTCAGATAATGTAGTCTAGTGTTGGCTTGACATTAATTTGGAATCATGCCATCAGACTGATGAGATGCCAGAGGCAAGGCCATTAATCAAAGAATGACTGAAGATCTAAAGCAAGGGTTAGAACTTCTTTTTTTTCCTTTTTAGGGCCGAACCTGCAGCACATGGAAGTTCCCAGGCTAGGGGTCAAATCGGAGCTTCGCCTGCCACCTACACCACAGCTCACAGCAATGGTGGATCCTTATCCCACTGGGTGAGGCCAGGCGTTGAACCCGAATCCTCATGGATACTAGTTGGGTTTGTTGCAGCTGAGCCACAGTGGGAACTCCCAAAGGTACTTTACCAGAAACTGCAAGTGATAAAACTGCCATTTGGCTACAGACGGCCACATTAGAGCCATCAGTCCTGGGTGTCTATATAATGCAACAGGTGACATGTTAGTAGCAGTAGTACTAACAGCTAATGTTAATTGAGTATTTATTATGTGCTCTATGTGAATTCATTTATCCTTTACAACAAAGCTAAGAGGTAAGTGTATTTTCCTCATTCAAAAAATGAGAAAATAGGAGTTCCGGTTGTGGCTCAGTGGAAACCGATCTGACTAGTATCCACAAAGACATAGGTTTAATCCCTGGCCTCGCTCAGTGGGTTAAGCGTCCGGCATTGCAGTGAGCTATGATGTAGGTCACAGATGAGGCTCAGATCCCACGTTGCTGTGTCTGTGGCATAGGCCAGCGGCTACAGCTCCAATTCAACCCCTAGCCTGGGAACCTCCACATGGCGCAAGTATGGCCTCAAAAAAAGAGAAAACAGGGAGTTAAAGGATTCAGATTCGGCATTGTCACTGCTGTGGCAAGGGTCTGACCGGAATTTCTACATGCTCCAGGTGCAGCCAAAAAAAACCAAACAAATCATAAAAGAGAGAGAAAACGAGAAAACAGACGCTTTCAAGCTATACAGATTGAAGACAAGGCTTCATTACATGCGTGATAGACTGTTATTAACATGTCAGCATGTTTCCCTCCCTGAACACAATTTGATGTAATAGAAAGTTTATCAAAATCTATGTGATAATAAACCACAATAAAACAGGGTCCACTAATGCTTGCTCTAAGAATAGAATGTTGACAAATTAATTACCTGGGAGGGGCTTTTATCAAAAAAAAAAACACAGCTTGAACCCAAAAAAGTCTGTACTTCTACCAACTATGAAGAGTTACTGATCATCTATACTTTAAAGAGATAACATCAACACTGACATTCTTAGACTCTGACACTCCCTTTTAAAATGTAGATTTTTGGACTCACTTCAAAAAGCTTGAGGAGCCTTAATAAAAGACATGAGTTGGGGCAACTGCTGGGAATACGTGTGGAAATTACCATCTTTTCATCTACCAGGCCTGCTCCCTGCCAGGGATCTGAAATGACTTCACCACACACTTTTAGCAAACTGAATCCCCTCAACCTCGTGGGAACCCAGCCCCCAGGCAGTGAAGTTAAGGTGTGGTGAACTCATTCACATTCAAAAACTTTTTATTTTAAACCTGCACAAGCACAGTCCTGGCTGGAACCTGCCTTGGATTTTTCACTCTTCTAATTAAAGCTGCAATTTGCACTCCACCCTCCTACTTCTTGGAGCACTTCAGAGAAACTGGAATGTCACTGAGGCTGGAGGAAGACAGGAACATTCTGGACATTATTCTAAAATTTTTAATTTCTCACACAATTGAAAATCCATACCTGACTAGGCTGTCAGTTGCAAAACTGTTGCTATTCTTAAATGCTAATTATTGGCAATGTTATCACAGCATTAGAATCTAGCTCAGAGCCACATGTACAACGAAGCACAATGAAAAAAATATCATCCGAAATAATATTCCTTCTAACCAGTCAAATGTGCTTACAGTGAGGTCTTTGTACTCTCTGGGTGCTAGGAGAGCCCGACTTTATTTTTTTCTGTAAAGCTTCATCAGAACCTTCCACAGCATCTTCAAGGCCTTGCTCAGAATCATTTGATTTTGATTTTCCTGCTTCATTTATATTGGACTTGTCAAGGTTTTCAGACATTCTCAATTAAGTTCATTCACCTTCCTAGGAAAGAAAAAACAAAATGAACCAAAATGTTCTTGCTCTGACACTAACTAGCAGTGTGACTCTGGGCAAATGATTTAATCTCTTAGGATTTCAGATACCTCATGTGTTTTTTTGTTTGTTTTTTGTCTTTATAGGGCCACACCAGTGGCACATGGAGGTTCCCAGGCTAGGGGTCTAATTGGAGCTACAGCTGCCGGCCTACGCCACAGCCTCAGCCAAACCAGATCTGAGCCGCATCTGCGACCTACACCACAGCTCACGGCAACGCCGGATCCTTAACCCACTGAGCAAGGCCAAGGATTGAACCTGAAACCCCATGGTTCCTAGTCGGATTCGTTAACCACTGAGCCACAACAGGAACTCCATCAGATTCCTCATCTGCAAAAGAAATGGACTTGCTAAGATCTTATCCAGCTACAATATTCTACTTCCATGATTAAACAGATCACCTGTAAAATGACACTTGTAAGCATCAAGTTTATGGACCTCTACCTCAGAGAGTAACAAGTTTTAATATTTTGGTTCCACTCTCAAGAACACAGGGCCTTAACCTGTTAGAACACTAAAAACTGTCTGCTTCTATTTCAGTCAAAGGGTAATTCTCAAATTCTTTACTTTCATTCCTGAGAGCTGATAGGAAAACTCTGGAAGTAAACTTTTTGTTGGGCTTTGAAGTGAATATACACTGGGCTGAGGAGTTGGTTCCCTGATCTTATCATGTGGATAAGACATCTGGGAATGACAAATAGAAGGCAGAATCTTCTGAAGCATTTAAGAAAAATATGTAGGGCAAATATTTTTATTAACTATTTGCTAGTTAGCAGGAAAAGATGGTGAGTAAAGTAGGAAGCTGAAAACAACCATATGGCTGGGTGGGGTTTTAATTTTCTGAGTTGCTCATTAGAAAGGGAATAAAACTTAACACGTTGGTGTGGGCTACTTAATAAAGGCCTGGGATAGTAACCCCCTAGTTACCATAAATGTTTTTGTCGAGTTTTTTTTTCCTAGATTTTTGCTGGAGTTCTCTGTTCTTAAGGTGTTCCCAAGTAAGGGAAAAGAAAGACAGAATGTTACTGCATTTATATTACTAAAAATAATTAGCATTCGAACTATTAGCACATGAAGATCACAGAACATTTTCATAAGCACTAATTAGACTTTATTGCACACCTGGAAGACAATCCAGGGATCAGAAGAAATGTTGACTGTTTTCAGGAGGTTTGGCAGACTCTCTTCTGCACTTTAGACCAAAGAATCACTTGATATAATTATCTGAACATTAGATACTCCATTAAATAGAATGAAGTTACTGGAATTGACGTTTTCAGGCCTGTATTATTAATACGAAGGTTGCTTTAATGTAGTTCCCCTTTACCTTCCAGCAGCCCACTCCAGACACCCATCTCCTCTCTGACCTAAATCCTGTCTGGCTCTAGAAATGCCTCAAGACCCAAAAGATAACATTACCAGCATATTCTAGGAGAAAGGACAAACAAAAACGCTTCTAATTTTATCCTCTTCACATGCTGGGAATAAGCTCAGAAAGGATAAGGTAACTCATTCTGCGCAGTAAGGAGGAAAAGTAGGATTTCCAGGTCTTTAACACTGTTTCGTAAACTAACCCTTTTAAGATTCGGCTCAAGGCCTACCTCCTCCGACGTCGCCTCCCCAAGCTTACCAGTGCTTGCACCTTTCTCTAAACTGCTGTATGGATGGTTACTCGACTTCTGACCTTCATCATTGCCTTAAATCCAATTCAAAGCATGCTTATTTAAAGAGGAAGAGAATGATGAAAAAGCATGGTCTAAAGGGAGAGGCAGACATTCTTACAAGGAAATACAGTGAAACTTAAGCCTTAATGGCATTATGAATCACTTAGGGAATATAGCAGAGGAGGTAAATAATTCTGCCTGGAGGAAGTTGAGGTAACCTTCCCAGAAAAGGTGTTACTTGGGCTTGCGTTTTTGCAAAGAGTAGGATTTCACCCAATTAAAAAGCGTCTAGAGGAAGAGAGGAGGTGAAAAGGGTGGAATTTCACTCAAAAGGCACAAGCAAAGGCATACAAAAATGAGAACAAGCTGCAGGTGATGAAAACCTAGAGATGCATTGGGGTCAGACTGTAAAATCGCTAGTTCTTATTAAAAAAAAAAAAAAAAATCTTCACCTAGAGTTTTAACTTCTTAAGGGCAAGACCAACCATACTGCTCCATACATATAAGTACCTCCCCCAAACAGATACCCACCAAGTAGTTGTTGATAGCTGTGTCATCTCTCTAATGTCAGTTTATACAGGAGGGATGGGCGTTGGTCTAAAACAAACCTGGGTTCCAATTCTGGCTCTTTACCTGCTGGGTAACTAAAGTTTCCTCATGTGTCAAGTACAGCTACCCACCTCTTGGGTTTGGGGCAAGTGTAAAGGACAGAGCGTGCATAACGACAGCTGGTACACAACAGGCTTCCTTCCCCACAGATGGTAACTCTAATTAGAGGACTATAGGATGCAGCGAGGACCCATTTAATTGCGTACAGTGTGCTCATTCATTCAACATTCCCCAACTCCTGCTATGCCCCAAAAGGGAACCGGGGGGTGGGAGGATCCTCGAACTTGCCGTGAAGACCGTCTATCTGAGCCGCACGCCGAGCCCAAACTGGACACAAGAGACTCCCCAGCAGAAAGGGTCTTTCAGCGAAATAAAGGAGCTCTGTCCAGAGACTGCGCGAACCCCTTGCTCTAGCACCCAGTGCCACTCTCTCCTAGCGAGCAGATTCCGTGGTAAACAACTGTTTGGGCCGGCGAGGGAGTGGCCGAGCCGGGAGCAAGCGAAGGAAGCGGGACGCGCCTGGAGGACGGCCTCGAGGGGTGGGACAAAGGCCGCGCTGAGACTCAGCCCGTCCGCAGTCTGCGCCGCTTCCACGCCTCCACGCGACATCACCGGGTCCCGACCGACGGGAAAAAGCGAAGAAATGCCTATAATTTCGACCTCGTTCCTCCCGTGCGGGCTCCGCAGGGCTGCCAGCCTCCGCGCCTGCTTCCCTCACCTGCCGCGGAGTCAGCGTCCTCCCTCCTGCCGCTGGGCCGAGAATCTGACGGGGGGCCGGCGCAGCGGCGGAGGCGGGGAGGATGCGCGGCGGGCAGGGCGGTTCAGCCTCTGCCCCTCCGAGGCCGCATCCCTCGCTGCCCTGCGAGCGGTCCTCCCCGCCCGGGTCGTGTGAGTAGCCGCCAGCGCGGCCGCTCCTCAGCGTCGGGTAGCGAGCTAGAGAGAGCTTTTAGTCGAGAGGCGCCCGCCCCACGTAGGGCGACGCCATGTTTCGGTACGGAAAGGCCGGAGGCGCGGCAGGGTGCCAGCTGAGGGGGCTCAGTGGGCGGTGACTCGGAACCGGGAGGCCCCCTTCCTCATAGGGCGGCGCCATATTGCCGTACGGAAAGGCGGCCGGAGCCGGCGGCCTGAGAGGTAGGTGGTGCCCAGCCAGTAAAAAAAAGAAAGGAAAAAGGCCGCTTAGCTGCAACGCCTTCCTTCCCCGCCCTGGTTTTTAAATTTAAATATTACATCATATTTTGTAGCTGCGCACAGTTTGTCCGGTCCCCTCATTTTGGCTGTTAAGGTCACGCCCACCAGGTCTCACTTTAACGGTTAGACTTGGTTTGGATCATCTAAGTGACTCGAGTTGAAAGCGAGACTTTAACCGCGAAAAGATGGAAGGCCAGGGGCAAACAGCTCATGAGAGTTCAGCTTGGTTTAGATAGTTCTGAAACACAGTGAGCAGTCAGCATTTTATGTGCCGTCTGCGTTCCAGAAAGGAAAAATACCCTGTCAAGACGAGCTCGTTCTGGAGGCTTCTTTCCCTTCGTCCCAGGTACCTGGGGCTGTGACTGTTGCAGCGCTGGACAACTAGTTGCAGATCCAAGAGAACCATGCTTTCCTCAGCCTATAGCAGTAAGATAGCAAGCTAAATTAATAGAAATATTTTTAGGGCCTGATCTTAAAAAAGTAAAAGCTAGTGACTCTTAACTGTTCATTTGTAAAATGCTTTAAGACAGAGCATCAAATATGTTTGTCTTAAAATGAAGGTGATAATTAAGTCTCCTACCTGTAAACTATAAAACTTGTTAAATTTAAGTAACTAGAACAAAATAAGACGGAGTGAAATTAGTGCTGACAAACACTATTTCTATATAAATCACATGTGGGAAGTTAGCCTAAAGTATTGAAGGCTGAGAGCAATGCAACACCCTCAAACCTTTCAGTAGCAAGCACATCACACAGTTTTTCCTTAAGCACACACTCCGTTCTCTGATAAGGATTCACCTTTTGGGCGTGGGGTGGGGTGCTTAAAATATTCAATTAACTGGAAATAAGATTTAGAAGAAAACATTCAATTCTCATTTCTGAATCCAGACCAGTATATCTTAGTCTCTAGATTAGTGATTCCAAACCCTGACTCCACCTTAAAACCTCCTGGGAAGCTGTGGTTCTTTACCATATGTAACTCTGGGCAGGGGGCCAGAGCTGGTGGGTGGTGATGGGCCAGGCAAGAATTTTTAAGCTTTCCAGGTGATTCTAAGAAGCATCCAGGGAGTTTCCGTCATGGCTCACTAGCATCCATGAGGACTCAGGTTCGATCCCTAGCCTCACTCAGTGGGTTAAGGATCCAGAGTTGCCATGAGCTGTGGTGTAGATCACAGAGGTGGTTTGGATCTGGCATTGCTGTGGCTGTGGTGTAGGCAGCAGCTACAGCTTTGATTCGACCCCTAGCCTGGGAATTTCTATATGCCTTGCACACAGTCCTAAAAAAACAAAGAAGTTTCCAGGCTAGAACAGTTTTCCTAGTGAGATCTACCTCTTACTGCCACACCCCTGTTGTCCCCTTGAAGGATTAATGTAAACAATTTTCACATGTGGAGGGGAAGCTGCAACACCGCCAAAACCACTGACTTGACTTGGAATGACTTCCTTATAATCTTTGGATATATTCCGAATAGTATAAATATTAACATTGACACATGTTCCAGTTTGCTTTTTGGCTGCAATAACTGGAAACTCAAATCACCTCAAGGTAAAGGGAGTTCGCTGCGAGGCTACCCAGGGTTTGGAAGAAGAAAGCTGGCCACTGCTCTAGAGATTGGTACTACTCTGTCATCTCCCCAGGACACACAGATCTCTCATCACATCTCTGTTTCTTCCTGCAGTCTGCCTCATTCCTCTCTCTACAATACAGACCAGCTTCTTTATTTTCTTAGTCATTATTCCTTCATAATTTAATTTTTCTATTTACAATTTGATTGGCCAAGCTGATTTTTGTGCACAGTCTCATTTGCCAGCAGATAGCCTTTGGATCGGTACCTCGCCCTGGGCAACTCACCTAGAGATGTGGGGAGCTCACCGTCACCTAGGCATCAGGTGTATAAGTGGGGGAGTATCCCCAGGAAGGTATCATGGATGAATGAATAAGGGCAAGTAGAAAATGATGATTGACAGTGCTAGTGATACAAGACAGTTATCCAATAGAGAATGGACTTGAGATTGCCAAGGAGGAGGGGTTTGGGGGAGGGATGGAGTGGGAGGCTGGGGTTGGCAGATGTAAGTTATTACATATAGAATGGACAAACAACAAGGTCCTACTCTATAGAAAGGGAACTATTTTCAACATGCTATGATAAACCATAATGGAAAAGAATATTAAAAAGAATGTGTATAAATATATATATAACTGAATCACTGTTGTACAGCAGAAGTTAACATTATAAATTAACTATACTTCAATTTTTAAAAACTATTTTTTTTTTTCCAAAAAGAGGGTTGTCGGAGTTCCCATTGTGGCACAGTGGTTAACGAATCCGACTAGGTTGCGGGTTCGATCCCTGGCCTTGCTCAGTGGGATAAGGATCCAGCGTTGCTGTGAGCTGTGGTGTAGGTCGCAGATGTGGCTCGGATCCCACGTTGCCGTGGCTCTGGCGTAGGCTGGTGGCTACAGCTCAGATTAGATCCCTAGCCTGGGAACCTCCATATGCCATGGGAGTGGGCCTGGAAAAGGCAAAAAGACAGAAATAAAAAGAGGGTTGTCCAAGGCATTCAGGGTCACACTAGACCTGTAGTTTAAAATTTTGACAATGCTTGCCATAAACATGTCCAATTTTTCTAAAACTTCATGCTTATGAGATAAACTGTGGTTTTATTAGATATTCCATGAAATTAACGTTCTATTAGAATACTGCTTTTTCTAGGACCATGAATATAACTAGGCAGTTCTGCCTTCCCTGAAAGGAGAGTAGTTTTGTTGCCAAATAATCATGCTATTCCATTATGTGCAAAATAAAGGTTGAAAAATCAGGTAGTACACACATAGTTGCTCTGCCAACTATGGTCTCACCACTTTCAATAGTTTCTAAAAATTTCCTCACATTTACATCATGAATTATCTTCTTCTCACCCATTGTAAAGAGAGCTGCCTTCCCTTTCTGACTTTGCAACAAAGCAAAACACTCACCACAAAATACCCACCTGATATAGTTATTCCCTGCTTTATTAGGAGAACTGATATTATAGATATACTATAGATATAAGTCCTCAAACTCCTCCTGTTTAAAGACTAGTCAGTATCACATATCTCAGAAAATAAGACATGCTAGCATATTGGTACATCATTTTAGTTTTCCCTACTTTTCATTAAAAGTCTGTTTAAAACTCAGCCTTGGAAGTTCCCATCGCTGCGCAGTGGTTAACGAATCCGACTAGGAACCATGAGGTTGCGGGTTCGATCCCTGCCCTTGCTCTGTGGGTTAACGATCCGCCGTTACTGTGAGCTGTGGTGTAGGCTGCAGATGCAGCTCGGATCCCGTGTTGCTGTGGCTCTGGCGTAGGCTGGCAGCTACAGCTCCGATTAGACCCCTAGCCTGGGAACCTCCATGTGCCATGGGAGCGGCCCAAGAAATGGCAAAAAGACAAAAAACAAAACAAACAAAAAAAAACCCCAGAATAATTGTATGTGAAGAGATTATCACAAACAAAAAACAAAAACCAAAAACCTCAGCCTCATTTTGTTGTTTCTGCTGTGGCACAATGGAATAGGTGGCATCTCTGCAGCCCTGGCTCCAGCACAGCGGGTTAACGGATCTGGCATTGTCCCAGCTGCAGCATAGATCACAACTGCGGCTTGGATCTGATCTCTGGCCTGGGAACTCCATATGCCGTGGGGCAACCAAAAAAGGAAAAAAAAAATTTCAGCCTCAATCTTTTGGTTTTATTATTGTAAGGATACACAATTTAAAACTGTATTATAGGCACAGTGGGTTAAGAATACAACTGCAGCGGCTCAAGTTCCTGCAGAGATGCAGGTTTGATTCCCAGCCCGACACAATGGATTAAGGGATCCAGTATTGCTGCAGGTGCAGCACAGGTCACAGCTGCAGCTCAGTTTCAATCTCTGGCCTGGGGTACTTCCACATGCCCACAGGTGCAGCCATAAAAAAAATTTAAAAAAATGTTAATAGTTGTATTATATTGTACTTCATATTATTGCACTTGATATATTAAATGTATACATGCACTTGATCCATTTACCAAGTGTATCCTGACAGTGCAGTAGTTCCAAAATAATGATTAACTTTGATAAAAAGTTGTTGAAGACGTTAGCTCTAATGACTAATTTACAAGAAATGAAGGACAGAGAGGAAGATGATAAGGATAGTACAGGCTTGTAATCAGCTAAATTCAGACTATGGACTTTAGCTGATTGCAAGAACAGCTGACCAGATTTATTCAACAACAGAAAGAAACAGAGAAAGAGAGATGGGGGTGGGGGGTGGGGATAAAACGAAAAATCTATAGAATAAAAAATTTAAGAAGCACAATAACCAGTTGCAATTTATGAACTTTGTCTGGACCCCTGTTTGAATTAACTGTCAAAATCACTTGAGACCAGAAAATGTGAACACTTAATTTTTTATATTAAGGAACTGTGGCTATGTGTGTAATAATGACATTGTGGTTATGTTTATAATGTCCTTTCAGGAGTTCCCCTCCTGGCTCAGTGGTTAACGAATCCAACTAGGAACCATAAGGTTACAGGTTCAATTCCTGGCCTCGCTCAGTGCGTTAAGGATCTGGTGTTGCCGTGAGCTGTGCTGTAGGTCGCAGACGCAGCTTGGATCCCTCATTGCTGTGGCTCTGGTGTAGGCCAGCTGGCAGCTACAGCTCCAATTAGACCCCTAGCCTGGGAACCTCCACATGCCACGGGTGTGGCCCTAGAAAAGACAAAAAAAATATATATATATATATTAATGTCCTTTCAGCCATACATACAGAAATTTTATAGACGAAGTGATAGGATTTCTAAATTTTGCTAGGGTGAGAGAGCACAGAATAAACAAGATTGGCCATGATTTGACAATTGTTGAAATCGGATGTTGAGTACATAAAATTTCATTATTCTATTCTACTTATATTTTATGTACATTAGAAATTCTCCAGAAGAAGCTTTAAAAGGTGTTAAAGTTTTTCAAAAGCATTAAGACACTCCAATTTCTTGTTTACAGTTAATGGTAATTGGCAAATTCACTTTATTGTAGCCTAAGTTTCTATCTTGTATCTTTAAGACGTATACCTTTCCAGGTACAAACCACTTTCCTATTAACTTGTAATTACAGACTTTCTTACTGTTTAACACTTTTTTGTATAAATCTGCAATGTTTTATTGAAACTGACAGCACTAACGGCCTGAGCCTAGCCAGAACAGACTGGGACTTGATCCCACATGCCAGGACTCGAACTCAGCCAAAACCCAAATTGGAACTTAAACCCACAGTTTTAAACTAGAGTCACTCACCTGGTGTCTGGACCTACTGAGGTTCAAGTTCTTCATGTTTCCATGCAGAAGGAATTTAGAGAGATAGGCAATAAATAGATTTATTAAGATAGGATGCTTGTGAGAGATCAAGTGGGCAGGCAAGGAGGCTCTGCCCCAAGGATCCAGTGGGCTACAGTTTCATCATCCAAAGGGAGAGGGGGTCAAAAAAGACCACCTCTTCCTTTCTGGGACTGGTAGCTTCTCCTTGATATCATGTAAGGTGTATATTCAAACCAGCAGAAGGGCGGTCCTCAAATTCCTGCCCTTGGTCTGAATCTGAAGGCAGGCCTCATCCTACCCACCAACCAATGTCTCGTCCTCCACTAGTCAAGCAAGCCTGCCTCATTCTGATGGCTTTCTTGAGCAATTATTAACTTACAGTGACCTCTCAACATCCCCTAGATTTCCCTCTCATCTCTGATCCTTTACTGGGATTTCTACAACTACCTGTGGCTACTCTATCCCTATCAATATCATTTTAATTCCTAGGATGTTCTATAAAGTATTGTGCACAATTGCTATAAAGCAACTCACCTAAAAGAGGTCAGTACTTAACAGCAACGCACTAGCTAACACTTGGTTTCAGACACAAAAGCTTATACAAAAAATTTTTTATTAAGTACAGTTTCATATTTAAAAGAACATCTAATATTACAATGTGATTGGATCTTTAGAATACATAATTTATTCTTAAAATACACAACTTATATACAGACATTAGAAACTCAGTCCCCAAAATACTTAATAAAGATGTCTGGATGAGACTTATAGAACTGACCTAGCATTTTTTTCTTCTCTTTTGCAGACAGTTTTGAATCCTCATCAATATTTTTTAGTAAATTCAGTAGCTCATCCTTGGTTGTCTTCCTTGTATGGTCAGAATAATCACTCTGATCAATTCTCTGGCAAAAAATATATCCTTAAAGTTTAAAAGTAAAAATTTCAATTAATGAATCTATTCCTCAGTTTTAACTAGAAAAATCAAATGAATCTTTTATATTTATATATTTTTCCCCACTTTGTAAAATGCAGGTAAAGATGCTAAGCACTGCTGACTTTCTAACCCTGTCAAGTGGCTTTTTGACATAAAGAGGCTCTCTGCTAAGTATGGATAACTCTGAGGAGATAATTTAGAGTCTATGAAATTAAAGTGCAACCACTTACAACTAAACACTTTAAAATAAACATTAGGGGAGGAGTTCCCATCATGGAGCAGCGTAAATGAATCCAACTAGGATCCAGAAGATTTTGGGTTCCATCCCTGGCCTCGCTCAGTGGGTTAAGGATCCGGCATTGCCATGAGCTGTGGTGTAGGTAGGCAGCTATAGCTCCAATTAGACCCCTAGCCTGGGAACCTCCATGTGCCGCAGGTACGGCCCTCAAAAAGACAAAAGACAAAAATAATAAAATAATAAAATAAACATTAGGAACTTATCCTTATGAGACATGGAAGTAATATTTCTCAGATTACCTGTGTCTTTTTGTGGATCTCTTCCCTTCTGAATGTCCATGAGCTTGACACTGACAATTTTATGTAGAGTTCCAGGGATCTTTAAAAAAAAAAAAAAAAAAAAGAACAAGAGAGAAGACATGGAACATTATTCAAATGCATTTTAATCTATTGATCTATTACAAACTCAAATTAACTACTTTCAGAGTTTTACCTTAAAAACATCTTTCTGATGATCCATTAAAAAGAGTACCAGAAGATCAGTTTTGCCTTTGGATAAATTTTTATTGTCAACAATAGCTTTCGAGAATATCCTTTTCACAACCATTCGGTTGTCACTCTATAAAAATCAAAACATACCCAAAAGTACATATTTTTAAAAATAAACATAATATAAAAGGCAATGCTAAATATTAATAGCTATTACCTCAGAATAGTTGATGCTGACAATGGGATAATTTTAACACATGCATCTTATAAGTATTACAGATACTGAATACAATCAACATTTAGACAAAAGACTTACTTCTTTCTGTAATTTAAATTCAGAAGGATGTGCTGCAACAGCCATGAAATACAGTAGCCTTCTGAATTCTTCTCTACTTTGGGAATCCAAAAGCTTTAGAAAGAGCTGAGTAGCTTCTAATGCTATTTCAGTCTTCCCATTCACTTGAGGCCAAAAGAAAAAAAAAATGCTTTTAATTTTGACCCAACACAACTATATTAAAGGGAACAAAATTCAAGTTAAAGCTTAAGTGTTAAAGCTTAAGCTAATGAGTAAACTTATCTAAAACTATGTTCCAAAGCAAAACAAAAAGACTATGAATTACAATGAATGATCAATACTATCAAGAAAGCCTATACTCAAACTGGCAACTAACTCCTAAATTCTTGTTACATACAAATCTTAGGATGTAACTCAGCTTTGTAAATAATCTCCCAGCCTATGTTTTCCAATAAGTAAATCTGTGTACAGTACTGATGTATCCAACTCTAACTGAAAAAAATAGAAAGGATTCTCTGAAACATGCAATTTGTTTTCAACAAACCATGTGGAACAGTCTGGCTCACTGGTACAGGGACAAAGCGGAGTGTTTGCCATTGTGAAGAGGATGAAGGCGGAGTGGTGATAGTGCTGTTAACACTTTCTGAAAGGAGAATTCCTATTCTATGCTTATTAGGCTCCCAGTGAAAGAGAGCAGGATTCTCCTGGGACAACAGGAAGTTCCTGCCTAGCTTCCGAGTTTATTAAAGCCTCTTTCCAAATGAGCCCTACAAGTTCTGGAAAACAAACAAACAAACAAAAAGCTTTCCAGGGATTACTCCAGATCTATTCCCAGCTTGAAGTAGTACTATTTTGGTTAATTTTGAGGACAAGTGACTTCTTCCTGTTTCCTCCAAAAGAGA
Source organism: Phacochoerus africanus (assembly GCF_016906955.1). Classification (NCBI taxonomy): domain Eukaryota; kingdom Metazoa; phylum Chordata; class Mammalia; order Artiodactyla; family Suidae; genus Phacochoerus; species Phacochoerus africanus. The sequence continues at coordinate 29,400,141 of NC_062547.1, forward strand.
AATACTAGTATCCACTAACATCGTACTTACCTAAGAGTTCTGCAATTCCATTATGAACATCAGATAAGTGATTTAACAAAGGTTCCCTTCTACTGTAATATTTGCCAATGGCATCAAACAGAAGTTCTTTCACTAAGTCTATTCTATCTGGTTGCTCAGGAAAGTTTCTACTTATGTCCACAACCATCTGGTCTGGAAGGTATTCCAAGCAGTCAATTGCTGAAGAGAGCCACTCATCTTCCCTAAGGGGGAAAAAGAATTGTTTTAAAAAACAAAGAATAACCAATATATACTCAGTACCTAATTTACTAGCTATTTCAAGTTTAATACCAGGATAAATCTCTATACACCTAGATAAAGATATATGTAATTTTTTAAATATATAGCTAGATCACATATCACAAATTAAAAAGTTGGGTTTAATATGTCTTTTTAAAAGTGAAAACAGAAGCTAACCACTACGATATAGGGCTGAAAAGAACACTGAATTCAAATTCTACTCCTTTTTTTTTTTTTTTTGCCACATTTGAGTCATGTACAAGTTCCCAGGCGAGGCATCAAACCCACGCCACTGCAGAAACCAGAGCCACTGCAGTGACAACGCTGGATCTGTAACCTGCTGAGGCACAAGCGAACTCCCAGACTCTACTCCTTAAATTCACTGTGGAGGTCCAGAAATTCTAAGTTACTTGCTCAGGGTCCTAGGCAATACTAGATGCCAGATCTGACTCCTAGACCAGCATTTTTCTAACACAGTGTTGCTTACTTCAGGGTACTGTATATGACCCATCATCTCTGACTTTGACTATAAGTGAATAGTGGAAGATAAGGCAGGGTTTCGGGAAAAAAAAATGCTACATTTCAAGAAATAAAATGACTAAGTTTTAATATTCAATTTGTAAATATATACAGTTTAAAAAAAAATCCACTGCTGTGGACTCAGGACATGTAATTCTGCCACCACCCAGGTGCATTATCTTGGATAGGTCATGTCACCTCTCTGGTCATCAGCTTCACCATAAGATGCAGATAGATGAACTTTAGGGTCAATTTCTAGTTCTGCACTTAAAGTAATTATAAAATGTTTTCACATGTTACTTTATATTGTAGAAATGTAATTTTTAAAAAAATTTTTTTCTTTTTTTTTTTACTTTTTAGGGCCACACCCATGGCATATGGAGGTTTCCAGGCTAGGGTCTAATCAGAGCTGTAGCCGTTGTCCTATGCCACAGTCACAGCAACTCAGGATCCGAGCCACGTCTACGACCTACAACACAGCTCATGGCGACGCCAGATCCTTAAGCCACTGAGTGAGGCCAGAGATCAAACCTGAAACCTCATGGTCCCTAGTCGGATTCATTTGCACTGTGCCACGACGGAAACTCCTAGAAATGTAATTTAAATTCTTATAGAATAATAAGCTTCCTATTTATACAGAGAGGTCAATAACTACTATGTTGGGATTAATTTTTCACATAAGGTTTCAAGGTTTTTTTCCCCTTTTTTTCTTCTTAGGGCCTCACCCTCGGCATATGGAAGTTCCCAGGCTAGGGGTCGAATCTGAGCTGCAACTGCTGGCCTACACCACAGCCAGAGCAACATCGGATCTGAGCCACATCTGCGACCTGCGCCGCAGCTTGCAACAATGCCATATCCTAACCCCCTGAGCGAAGCCAGGGATGGAACCTGCATCTTTATGGATACTAGTTGGGTTTTTAAACCTCTGAGCCACAATGGGAACTCCAAGTTTTAAGCTATCTTTTGACATTCAACTGTTTATTAGTAGTTCATTAGAATGTAGAACTTTTGAAGTGCTAAAAATAAAAGCTGTATTCCTTTCAAACATGTTCATCTTCCTAACTGTACTGGGACACTACCTGCTAAGGAAAAACCATTAAAAATTAAGTAAGTTAGAAAAGACAAGATTTTAACATTTTGTAATTTTTACTTAGGGGAAGAGTTCTAAAGTTATAAGGAATATAGAACTCTTCCTTAAAGAAAAATAAAATCACAATTCCCTTAGCACCTCAAGTTAGGCCTTCAAATTTATATTCAGGAAAGTGGTAATCAGAGGTGAGAGCAAGAGTTATTTTTCATTATATTTCTTTCATAAAACTAGTTAATTTTAAAGCACATATTTAACAGACATTTTAGAAGAGTATAAAAGCATATAGAATCAAAAGATTCTCAGAATTTGACAAGGCTGTTCCTTTTGTTCAGGTCCCATTGAAAATTAGAGAGCTCTAGGAAACCAAACAGCCCTACATTTCAACAAAGATAAAAAGATGAGGCAGGAGTTCCCGTCGTGGTGCAGTGGCTAACAAATCCGACTAGGAACCATGAGGTTTTGGGTTCGATCCCTGGCCTTGCTCAGTGAGTTAAGGATCCACTGTTGCCGTGAGCTGTGGTGTAGGTTGCAGACGCAGCTCAAATCCTGCATTGCTGTGGCTCTGGTGTAGGCCGGTGGCTACAGCTCTGATTAGACCCCTAGCCTGGGAACCTCCATATGCCTGGGGAAGCGGCCCAAGAAAAGGCAAAAAGACCAAAACAAAACAAAACAAAAAGATGGAGCAAAATAATTTTCTTCACTTGATGTGCAAGTAAGGTATATATGAAATAAAAATGAATATGAAACTAATGACATTTAAATCTCATTTTCTAATTTGGACCAAAGAAGGTAATTTTGTTCTTCACATTTCCCAATACTGATTAATATCAACTGACGAAGCCTGTCTGATTGTATGAAGAGATCAAAAGATTATGTTAAAACTCATCTCTTCTTACAAACACACTCGTTATTACATGTATTTCCACATACTGAGATTCACTGTAAGCCTTGAGAATCCCTCGGTCCAGATAATTCCTATTGTTGACCAAGTCAGGCTGCCTCTTAGGTTGAGGAACTTTAGGTACAACCTCTTGCCCTCTGAGTAGGGAGTCAAGGAGTGGAAGGTCTATAAGTTGTAGCAGACGCCCAATTGTTTCTTCTTGCCATACTTCATTAATAACTGCACAGGGAAAATGACAAAGGGAAAGTAACAATTAATAGTTACTACATACTCACAACAATATCTGCCTAGGCAGGTCTAAGCTAATACATTGTGGCAAAAGGAAAAGAAAAGACAAAGAGGGGGTGAGTCAATTTTATGCAGTGGTTTCTTATAACAAAGTAAAACAATTCAAGATTTGTTTAAAGTGTAGGAGAATACACTTTGGACAAGAGGAATTCTTTTCATTCTTGTGCTGTAAAACAGCAATATGGCTTGATAAGAGATCAAGTCATACAACATGTTAATAAGGACCTTGGAAGAAAGAATGATTCATTCAATCTGCAAACTGGTTTGAAACTATTGGCTGCGGATTATTCCACTCAGGGTTTCCACAACTAGAATGGGGGAGGGAAGGTGGAAATCAGTCATTAAAACTACATTCCATTGCCACAGACAAGGGAGAACATAAGAATCTTGCTAATGTTTTAATATAATTTTCAAATTTTTGTTGAACCTAGTAAAATCTTAGGGAAACATATAACTGAGAACAGATTTTTAAATAAATTTTTAAAAATCTGCATGCAAAACATTTCAGATTTGAATCTCTGCCAGCTGATAGGACAAAAGTCAGTGTTCCAGAATTGCAACACTGATCTATTTGTGAAAGATAATAGACCTCTGTTAAAACTTAATATCAACAGCTTTAATACACAGTGTTCTCTTTCTCTGTGCTCTGAATATTTAAATTCTAATAAAGGTTAAGATTGAAAAAATGTAAATAGCTTTATTTGAAGTTAGTATTCTATTTCTTCCTTGTATCATTTTTAGCTTACCTTGTGGAGACAAGGTTGCAGAGATATCTACCTGAGGGGAGTCAGCAGGCTTTAAACTCAGATTTTCCCACAGATCCTCTAAACTTGCTGATTTGATATCAGAGGACCTAAATAACACATCTGCATACCTAAAATGAATTTAAAAGTTAATGTTTATTAGTAAGCCCACAGAAATATTTTCATCTTTGAGAGTCAAAAGTTTCTAGAAAGTTTATTTCAGAGCAAAAACATAACAAATGCAAATAAGAATAGAATAAAATACAAAAACATCCCACCTTCTTTCTCAAGCCTGAAATTACACACTCTCAATTCTCCTTTGAGGCGTTTTTTTTTTTTGGTTTTTTTTTTTTTTTTTTCCTCCCCACACCCATGGCATGTGGAAGTTCCTGGGCCAGGGATCGAACCTGCACCACAGCAGCAATCCAAGCCACTGCAGTGACTACACTGGATCTTTAGCCTGCTGCACCATGAGAGAACTCCTCCTTTGACTAAAATTTTAGTCTCCAATTTTATAAAACATAATCAAACATAGTCAAACTTCATTATGCTTCCTGTTTTTAATAGTTATCTCTATACCTGGGGCATTCTTTCACGGAGAATACTCATCATTTTCCAAATACAGATCTACAGTCCTGTATTCACAATTCTGAAACCCAAAAAGCTTTGAAAAATTTAAAGTTTATTCATAATTTCTATGGTGATAAAACCATTCCTTCTTTCATAGCCTTTATCTATCCCAGTTAGAATGAATATTTTCACTGCAAAAATATTAATGTGTTTGCTTACCCGGCACTGTTCTAGATCCCTCTAGGAGTGTTATCTAATAAATATAAAATTACCACATGCATTACCTTTCTAAAATCTCCAAAATTCCAAATTCCTAAACACATCTGTTCCCAAAAGTTCCAGATAAAGCATGTGACCTACACTTAGAATGTACTGACTGTGCCCTACCTTGTCCTTGGGTTTCCTTCCTATATATAGAGGTAAATTTTAAAGTTTTAAATACAGAGTTACAAAATTTTTTTTTTTTTTTGGTCTTTTTAGGGCCGCACCCACAGTATATGGAAGTTCCCATGCCAGGCATAGAATCAGAGCTACAGCTGCGGCCACAGCCACAGCAACATGGGATACGAGCCGCGTCTGTGACCTACACCACAGCTCACGGCAACACTGGACCCTTAACCCACTGAGAGAGGCCAGGAATTGAACCTGTGTCCTCATGGATACTAGTTCAGGTTGTCACTGCTGAGCCACAACAGGAACTCCCAGAGTTACAAAATATTTGAAAGTCAATACACTAAAACTCTGACTTTTAGTCAGATCTGTATTGTAGGAGCTTCAGCTACATGGTCACCTTTACATAGTTTAGGGAATAAAAGAGAAAAGGTGGTTTATTTCTTGACAAATAACTAAGTTAACTGTGCACTTATCACTTATATCCATTTCAGTCACTGGGTTCTGCCCCTCTTTCCTCCAGTGTCCCTTTAAATGATGCCTGCTTCTCCACCACTGCTGCCTACTTCACCCTCATCTGTAGACTGCAATATTGCAATAGATTCCTACCTAGCTCTCATTAGGCTGTCCATATAGCTGCTAGGATGACCTTTCTAAAATTAAATCTCCTTGTGCTTAAAGTCTTTCTGTGGCCTCCCCAGCAGCCGTGTGATCAAGTACAAACTCCTTAAAATGTCCTCTGAAACTTTCTGCATTACAGCTCCCAGGTGCCTTTCATACTATTCACCTGCTATTTTTCTGGATTCTAGTGACAACCTGCCTGCCTGCCTTCACCTCTCCTATTCTCATACTACTTTGCGTATAAAATGACTTTTTTTATATACTATAACTGTAACCTGAAGCAGAAAATAAATCAGTTTATTGATTGTTTCTGCTAAATATATGAACGAACAAGAATTCTAGGAGATACCAATAAGTTCCTTCTACTTTATCCAATTTACCCACAGGCCCAGATTTTAGCCTGACTTATTGTTTCAAAAAAAAAGAATGATAGTTCTCATTAAAAAGTAGACAAAATCCTGCCAATATCCCTTCTGCCAATATTAAATGATAATCTATCATTATATACTAACCTGGAAGGTGAAGATAGCTTGTTCTCTTTGCCTAATTGACTGTCTTGGTTAGGTATTGTTGTGAATCTATAAAGGCTGCAACTACTATCTTCAAATGTAGGTTTTTTGTCTTTTCCAAAGACTTTTGTTGGAACTGCCTCAAATACTTTGTAATCCATTAGTGCTTGACAGACTCTCACCACTTTGGCCCGAGGAATATCCACATCACCAAAATATTTATTCTGAATTAGGTGAGAGAAAATGACATCCACAGCTTCTGAACCAACAAAACAATCATTGTGTCTTTTTAAATGGTGTCTTCGCTTTTTCACCTCCACTTGTGTTTGAAGAGTGTTTATAATGCTGCTCCACACATATGTGGCTCCAAATGGCTTTTGGGCTACGCTGAAACCTGGAATGAGAAAACTCACAGAGTCACTTTGCTCATTTATAATAAGATCTAAGCAATCCTTAAGCAAAAAGCGGAAATCTCCAAAGCTGTTAATGAGGAATGTTTATGAGGGCAGCTTGTTATTAAAATATGAAATTATTAGTAGTAATTCATAAAAAAATAATGCTTACTACATGCTAAACACTATTCTATGTGTTAAGATATAACAATGGGCAAAATAAAGTCCCTCTTCTTAGGGACCTACACTTTGTGGGAATATACAGCCAATACGTATGATCAGTTAGATCAGTGTTAAAAAAGAAAAATAATGGAGTTCCCATCATGGCACAGTGGTTAACGAATCCGACTAAGAACCATGAGGTGGAGGGTTCGATCCCTGGCTTTGTTCAGTGGATTATGGATCCGGCGTTGCTGTGAGCTGTGATGTAGGTCACAGACACAGGTGGGATCCCGCATTGCTGTGGCTCTGGGGTAGGCCGGTAGCTACAGCTCTGATTAGACCCCTAGCCTGGGAACCTCCATATGCCATGGGAAGTGGCCCTAGAAAAGACAAAAAGAAAAAGAAAGCCAGGTAAGGAAGAGAATGCTGTTTTAGATGGGATGTCAGGAGAGACCTCTCTGACAAGGTGATGTTTGAGCAGAAGGCTGAGTAAAACCAGGGGGCAAGCTGTGCAATAATCTGGGGAAAGAGTAGAGAGAACAAAAAGGAAGGGCCCTGAGAAGGGGGTGTGGTCTGCTAGGAGAGCAGGAAGGAGGCCACCAAGGCCTGAGTGTGCAGTCAGGGGACAGAACAGCAGGAAGTGAGGTCAGACAGGAGTGAAGAAGGAGTCTGGAATAGGGGGTACAGATCCAGCAGGACCTTATGGCAGTTACCAATTATGAACAAGGAACTCGATTAAGTGATCTAATCTTCATAGCAACCCAATGAAATAGACATCACCTCTACTGAAGAGAAGGAAAACAGATTTCACAGACGTTAAGTGTAACTTCCAGACATTATATTTTAAAAGGTGGTGTTGGGATTTCTATGATTTCAAAGCATTTATTAGTCAGATAAATAGACAGATGTAGAGCTACAGTTATAAGTACACACGATGCTTGTTCGAATAAACTAATTTTTAAAAAGCTTCCTATTATGCAGGCTCATGAGTTTAATGCCTTGTAAGCAGGATAAACTAACAGTTTGGTTCCTGCTCAATAGCAACTTACAGCTTATTGTAAAGATAGGAAAAGCACAGAAATAAATCAAGATTTTAGCTAAACAGAAAAGAACATGCTTTCAAAGATTTATCATATTTTCCCTCACTCTAATAAATTGATATTTGGCACAACTACATAGAAGAAAAGGAGAAATAATTAAAAGAAAATGGACCTTAAGTTTTATAAGCTGATGGAACTAAGTCTAGCTTATCATCAGCTTGGTGGCTAGCTGGCATGCTCTCTTTTTTTTACATAAACAGAGTATGCCTTTTTTATGTGTTATACTTTTTAATGATCCTCTGAGTTTTTAAGCTCCCATTTCTGTTAAGTATATAACTTCCTTTATTTTCAGGATATTTTGGCAGAGAAACTGAAAAATAATTACTTCCCTTAGGGTAGTCTAAAAAGGAAAACAATATGCATCAGTACAACAGTAAGGAACAAGGGGAATTATAATGAAAGAAACTGCTACTTTAAATGATGTCTTCATTTTATCTAAAAAGGCAGGAAATTACCTTCCTGCCTTTTTAAATAGAATAGAATGTGTAAGATGAGAGCAAACTTAAGTTTCTGAATGACATTAAAACTCTACTTAATGCACTAGAATCATAAATTTTAAGGTGGTCAATTGGAATTCATCTTTTCTGCCACAATAAACATAGGGAGTGTAGTGAACCACAGTGTATCCACTTACAGTGTAATTTTGCAGCTACCATAAAAATTACTAACATACACATATTAACACAGAAAACTCTTTACTATTTGTTTGTATATTTCCAATACCAAAGGGAGATGGGTAGTTTTACTATCCACCATTTTATTATGATGTTAGTTTAAAATAATCAGCAAGACAGTTTTTAATTATCAAAATAATTAAGTTTTTAAAATTTCAGATACTTCATAATCCATTACTAAAAAAAGGAAGTAACTGATGCCAAGTTTCCAAATATGTGACGAGTTTTAAGAATTGAATTATCTAGAATCAAGATAAATCAAGCTGAAACTAGATTTACTACTTATGCTGTATTTAGTTTCTACTGAACAGAGCCAGAATCATGGATTTGATGCAATCCCCAAATATGTCCAGGTCACTCCTAGTATCCACAACCAGGAGTAGCTGTACTATTTCTAGCCACAATGACTAAATAAAAGGAGGATGAGCACATTATATTCTTTTTCTTTCCTCTCTCCTCCCCCAGCACTTAATTTTTTTCTTTTTTAATTTGCTTTTCAGGGCCATATGGAGGTTCCCAGGCTAGGGGTCTAATTGGAGCTACAGCTGCGGGCCTAAGCCATAGCCACAGCAACGCAGGACCCGAGCCGCATCTATGACCTACACCACAGCTCAGGGCAAGGCCGGATCCTTAACCCTCTGAGTGAGGCCAGGGATCAAACCCATAACGTCACAGTTCCTACTTGGATTTGTTTCCTCTGCACTACAACAGGAACTCCCAGCACTTAACATTCTTAACTTCCTAACATACCAGAGATTGTAGCTGAGATTTAAAGGAACTAATGCCTGCTCTTTAGTCTTTTTTTTTTTTTTTCAAATTTTCATTATATTATTAATAATAGCTAGTATTTGAGGACTTACAGTATGATGAGCTCTGCCTTCTCTCATTTAATGCTGATAAACCTCTTTGAAATAGTTATTTTGAAGAAATTGAAGGTCAGAGAATTAAACAAACATGCTCTCAGTTTTACAGGTAGTAAATATATCTAGCTTTTCCTAGTACTTAAATGTAAATATATTTAAAGTAAACCCCGGTGGTTTTAGCATTAACCTTTCATTGAAGACTTGGATTAAGTGCAAGAGCTTTAAGTGAGCCACTAGATTAAAGAAACAGACAAACAAACAAAAACAACTTTAAGATCCGTGAATCTTTAACCAAGCTATTTCAAAATACTTAGTAGTCATTAATCCTAAAATAAGATAGGATATCATTAATTCCATAATATATACTATCCTCAGTAAATAGGAAAGGAAAATAAGCAAGGTTCAAACTTGTAGAGCTCAGATTGCTTATTCAGTACCAATGACACAGACTTCTGGGCTAGTAATAATATTAAATATGGGAGTTCCCGTCGTGGCTCAGTGGTTAACGAATCCGACTAGGAACCATGAGGTTGCGGGTTCGGTCCCTGCCCTTGCTCAGTGGGTTAACCATCCGGTGTTGCCGTCAGCTGTGGTGTAGGTTGTAGACGCGGGTTGGATCCTGCGTTGCTGTGGCTCTGGCATAGGCCAGTGGCTACAGCTCCAATTCGACCCCTAGCCTGGGAACCTCCATATGCCGCAGGAGCAGCCCAAAGAAATAGCAAAAAGACAAAAAAAACCACCACCAACAAAAAAAATATTAAATATGAAACACATAAATCATAACAGTTGAGCTACAAGTAAGTAAGCATGAGAATCCTAAAAGATAAGGCTGACTCACTTATTAATTTGAGGTCAATAAAAGAAGTGATGGGGGCGAGGGCCTCAATGATGTGGAAAAGACTAACTTTCACAGGGGACTGAAGAAAGAAGAACATAGTTCCCCATATTAACTTGCAGTTTAAATACGGGAAATCAGGAAGTCCGGCAGGTTGGATAACACAGTATGAAAGATTAAAGAACAGGTTAGAGCAGGATGGTAGGCACCTATAAACCACGCAATGTTTCCAGACTCTTCCAGGCATAATACAATTCAGCCCTTTCAGGTCCCCTCTGTTCTTACTGACCATTAATTCCCAAACATTGCATCCTGGGATATCTCCCCTCAAGCATCACCACCCACAGACCCAAACAAGCTCATGTTCATACAGATACTTTAATACACAATATACCCTAGACCTGCTGAGTTAATGTGCCAAAACCCACACCAATATAACCTGTTTTTTTTTTCCCAATGTTGACGTCACCAGTTGAACACAGATCCCCCACATGCTGGTTTGAAACTTCTTTTTTCCTTTTTTTGTCAGTGCCTGAGGTATGCAGAAGTTCCCAGACCAGGGATTGAACCCTTTCCACAGCAGTGACCCAGGCTGCCACAGTGACAATGCTGTGCCACAAGAGAACTCCCTGAAACTTCTTATTTATCATTCTCTAAGAGCTGAAATTAACATTGGTATAGCCTGGTAGGATGAATTATTGTGCCTTCTAAACAGGATTCAAGAAACCAGAAGTATACAATAAATGCTTTGTAAGTCTAGCAATCAGAATTTAAGCTTCAGCTTGTCCTCAAACTTCATTTACAAATGAGCTGAACAATTCCTTAAAATTCATCACTACCTACATGTTTTAAAAGTATCATGACCAAATGATCAAAGTTGAGAGACCAGCTGTGGTAATACTGAATAAGAGATTTAACTTCTATAGTTTGGTTTCTTCATTTACTGATATAAGAGCTCAACACTACATTTAAGGTAGGTTTTAGGTCTAAACTGCTAATTATAGGATTTTAGAGACTGAAACTATACCTTTCTCCATTTAGATGTGGACACTGACCACCAAACAAAATATGGTAACAAATGAAATATAGGAACCAATTTGACCTGTTAGATAAAAAGTTTCTAAAAGACGGTGTATTAAGAGGCTCAGAAATTGTTTTAGGAGTTCCTGTCTGGGCTCAGTGGTTAACGAACTGGACAAGTATCCATGAGGACAGGGGTCGATCCCTGGCCTCACTCAGTGGGTTAAGGATTTGGTGTTGCCATGAGCTGTGGTGTAGTCACAGACATGGCTGGGATCCCGTGTTGCTGTGGCTGTGATGTAGGCCAGCAGCTACAGTTCTGATTGGACCTCTAGGCTGGGAACCCCCATACACCGTGGGTGCGGCCCTGAAAAGACAAAAAAAAAAAAAGAAATAAAGAAAAAAAGAAAAAGAAATTATTTTAAACTCGATCTATAACATTCTACATATACTCTTGAGTACTATATAAATCTAGGCTAGTTAACATTCAGTTTTCAAGCAATCTTATCTTTATGTGCTTGAAAACAATAGCTATTTCTCAAAAGCAAAGACTGATCCTTTGTATGTATTTGAAACCTGCCCAAAAAAGTTTAGCAGCAATAAAAAGTTAAACTTCTAATACTAAACTGATATGTATTTGTAATACCACTAATAATCATCTCCATTTCTAAAAATACACACTAAATAATCAAGTTATTACAATTCCCTGAAAATCAAGTCATAAGGCAGATATGTCAAGAAATTACATTTACTCATAAGTCACAAGAGGATAATTAGCATCAACTATAGTCCTGCCGTGAAAACTAATTTAAAGACAAAAAAAAGGAAAAACAATTCTATGATCACTTCAAATGGTGAAGATCAATACACACATTATAAAACTATATCCCAAGGAAAGGTAAACATTCCACTTTTTTTTTTTTTTTTTTAGGGCCGCACCCACAGCATATAGAGGTTCCCAGGCTAGGGGGTCCAATCGGAGCTATAGCTGCTGGCCTACACCACAGCCATAGCAACGCCAGATCCGAGTAGAGTCTGCGACCTACACCACAGCTCATGGCAATGGCGGATCCTTAACCCACTGAGTGAGGCCAGGGATCGAACCCGCAACTTCATGGTTCCCAGTTTGATTTGTTTCCGCTGTGCCACGTCGGGAACTTCCTAAAACATGCTACTTGTAAATGAATATATAACAATTTTATTTTCATTCTTGGGCATTAGACTACCCCCAGCCCTCAACACACAAACAAAAGAAGAAAATTCAGACAGCTCATGTTAGGCAGTTTTGCATAAAACTTAAAGAAACAGTGAGCTAGTGCTTTATTTCTTTCAAATTTCCTTATACTTCACAGAGATTCAAATTATTCAGTACTTAATGGTTATAGATTATTGTCAACTCTTAAAATATTTTAGAGTTCCCGTCATGGCTCAGCAGAAACCAATCTGACTAGTATCCATGAGGACGCAGGTTTGATCCCTGGCCTCGCTCAGTAGGTTAAGGATCTGGGGTGGCTGTGAGCTGTGGTATAGGCCACAGACTTGGCTCGGATCTGGCGTTGCTGTGGCTGTGATGTAAGCAGGCAGCTGTAGCTCCAATTCTACCCCTAGCCTGGGAACCTTCATGTGCCATGGGTGCAGGGTTAACACAGTGGTTGTGAGTGGGTGATTTTACTTCCCCTGGGATATATGACAAAGTCTGGAGCTATTTTTGGTTGCTATATGCTGAGGAAGAGGAGTGCTACTGACATTTAGTGGGTAGAGGGGCCAGGGATGTTGCTTAACATCCTACAGTGCACAGGCCCGGCCCCACAACAGCAAAAAAAAATGTCAATGTCAACAGTACTGAGGTACAGAAACCCTGGGTTAAGTGAATACTGTTTAGACTTGGAAACTTGTGTTAATGCAGGAGGCATAGTGCTGAGTTCTGCAAAGAGAGAAAGACAAGAGCATGAGTTTTGGAATCCCAGAGACCTTGGTTCTATTCTTGGTTCCATCACTACTAATAATGCAATCTTGGGCAACATACCTAACTTTTCTGGTGCAAATTATAGCTAATTCCACTTCTCTCAGTTATTGTGAGGCTCACATGAGACATATATGTAAAGTGGCTGGCATGTACCCAGCAATTAACAGATGTGTCAAGGAGTTCCTGTCGAGTTCCCATCGTGGCTCAGTGGAAACGAATCTGACTAGCACCCTCGCTCAGTGGGTTAAAGGATCCCGCATTGCTGTGGCTGTGGCACAGGCCTGCAGCTACAGCTCCGATTCGACCCCTAGCCTGGGAACCTCCATATGTCTTGGGTATGGCCCTAAAAAGACAAAAGACCAAAAAAAAAAAAAAAAAAAACCAAAAAAAAACAAAAAAACAAAGATGTATTAAAAAAGAAAGGGGAAACGATCTCAATCTAGAAGAGCCTAAAGAGATGTGGATTCACTGTAATATATCCTGGATGGGACCATGAAACAGAAACATTACATTAGGCAAAAACTAAGTATCAACTAGCAATATTGTTTCACTAATTGTGACAAATGTATTAACTAATGTAAGATGGTTAATAACAAGGCCAACTGAGTGAAGAGCATATGGAAACTCTACATACTACCTTTGTGACTTTTTGCAAATCTAAACATTTTTTATTTAAAAAGTATAAAGAAAAAAGAGGATCTCTTCCTTCCTCTGAACCAACAGGACACAGTTCCCACCCTCCTACAAATAGGTAAAGTTCTACCATTTACCTATTCATACCACCTGGATGATGATGTCAAGCTCTGAACAGTTTTCAGTCAAATAAAGACCACTAGCAGATAAGACAAATGTGACACATATCAAAATATTTAACTCTTCATCATAAAATAACAAGTATACCGAGTTCCTGCTGTGGCACAATAGGATTGGTGGTACCTCGGGAGTGCTGGGATGCACGTTTGATCCCTGGCCCAGCACAGTGGGTTAAGGATCTGGTGTTAGCTGCACCTGTGACTTAGGTCACAACTTTGGCTGGGATCTGATCCCTGGCCTGTGAACTCCATATGCAAAGGGGTGGCCAAAAAAAAAAAAAAAAAAAAAGAAAAAGAAAAAGAAAAAAAGAAAGAAAGAAAATAACAAGTATATAAAATCCTAAATCATTTAGGATTGAGAGAATTTTACTAGAGAATTATTTTTTTCAAAAGAAGTTTTAAAATGTTACAGAATTGTTAAGACAAAGGAAAAAGACTATATTTATTGGACATTAACCAAAAAAACCTCATGAAAATAGATAAATGTAGAGAATTGTATTTGGGGTATTAAAACTAGGTAGCTGTGACTGAGCTGGGAAAAATTCCTAAGACTAATACCAATACGGCAACATTTTCACTGTACATTGGTTTTAGTAGTCCAAGAGTTTGTTTTCATTTTACAAGGCATTAAAGTTGCCATGCTGAAGACTGACACTGCCTCTGAAAAGGAGGCTGCAGGTAAACTATGTAAAATAAATAAAAAACAATTTTAAAATATGTTAGGAGAACTATCAACAAAATTAGGCATGGGTCGCTACTTTATTTCATACAGATTAAAGAGAGAGCATATGGGAAGTACTTTGAGCTCCCTAGAAAAGTGATACCAGGTGAATTCAAAGAATTAGGTTACAGTCTAAAGGGATAACAGGATAACATACCACTTTTTTACCTGTCTATATAAAAAGGCAAATATCTTGCAAGTATTTACTAAAGGTTAGCCTGTAGACTTTCTTTCTTCCATACAGATCAGCTCCCTGGTTGTTACAGCCCCTTTAAAATGTGGAAGAGTTACTAATAGGTAAAGAAACAAATATACAAAGCTGCTTGCCAGAGCACACAGAACGACAATGGCAAGGAACCAAAATCCAGCGGCTCCCCATTACCGTGCTCACTAGGACTGTGACAAGGCAACTAAAGAGTGGAAAGGGGATTAACACAGGATAACAGGGAGGGTTCCAACAGCAGCAAGCAAAGCACATGAGAATAGGTAGTGAGGCCTTCTCTGCCCACTGCACCAAGTATGCAGAAGACTGTGGTCCTTTCCTTGGGTTCAAATTCCATAACCATCATTTTAACTCTTCCCTCTGAGAGTTATCTATTTAATTTTGAATACATGTTCCCTTGCACTAAGAATCTGTTCACAAATGACCAAAGTTCTGAATTGGTATTTCAAGTGTTAGAGAAGACAAGACTTTTTTATTTTATTTATTTATTTAGCGTTTTAGGGCCGCACCTGGGCATATGGAAAGTTCCCAGGCTAGGGGTCGAATGGGAGCTACAGCTGCTGGCCTACACCACAGCCACAGAAACGCTAGATCTGAACGTCATCCGAAACCTACACCACAGCTCACGGTAACACCAGATCCTTAACCCACTGAGCGGGGCCAGGGATCGAACTTGCATCCTCATGGATACTAGTCAGATTCATTATTGCTGAGCCGCAATTGGAGCTTCAAGAGAGGACTTTTAATCATGTAAAACTTGGGAATTTCTTTCACTTAAAAAGTGAGCCTAAAGATTTCTCAAGGCTGTTTCCAAGACTATTTGATTTTATATTCCTAAATGATGAATTATTTCCCTTCTCTCCTATAAAACAAGGAAAAATTCTGAATGTAGCCATCATGTGCTCATCTGAATCCTTTCAATTGGAGGATAAGGTCAATATTAAGATTGTTTTTAGAAAAGTACAAACAGAAAAGTGCTTCTCTATCACAATTTATTCTTAGCATTTTGAAGATTATGCACCCAATGTGACCTACGACAATCCACTGACCACTCTTACCTTGAGGAATGAGTCACAGTTTCACTGGTTTGTTTTTACAAATGAAAAGTTTTTGTCAGATGGGGAACTAATTCTTAAAGCACCCCACATTGCAGCTACAAAAAGGGGGAAAGTTCTAACTTCTCTAAAAGTAAACTAAAAAAGCCAAGTGTTATCTGGACGTCTTAACTCTATTAACTGAGATGTAGGATACGTTGGAATTAGAATTTTAGAACCGATCGTCCAATTCTGTTCCGTTGTTGGAACATTTAAAAAAACCCAAGATGTTAGCATACTAACATTCTAAGCAAACCGCCCCCCAACACATGATTAAGCTGGTAGAATTCACCAGCGTCTCTCCTAATGACATAAATCCTCTGAAAAAGAAAAGCAAAAACTTCTATTCATTGAAATACCGTTTATCCGGAAAGCACTAAAAATACCTGAAGCCAAGTTTCTGCCGGTACAATTTAATATAACAGAAACTTCTCATCAGTCCCAGGAAGAATCTGGGGAACAAAGTGGGCAAGAGAGGCATTTGGGCCATGGCTGTACTGAGGAGTCAAGGTCTGTGGCTGAGACAGAAGGCAAAGAGCTATACCACTGCAGATATACTTGTCACCAGTACTGCTGTGGAGCACGTCTGGTGACCGTCTGCCAGCCCAGCCCGCAGCGGGAGCACAGACTAGGACACGGTTAAGTTAAAGTTTGGGTAACTTAGAAATGTGAGCAGCGAGGGCACTGGTCCGAGCGGCCGCAGCTGTGAGGAGCTCCCGGAGGCCGCCGCGGACCTGGCTGTACCCGGCGGAATTCCCGCCCGCGCGAGAACCGCAGCCTGGGTCCCAAGCCCGCCCCCGGACAGGGTCCTTGGCACCTACCGGGAGGCCTCCGCGCGGGGCTCTGGAGAGCCGAGAGGTTCAGAGCCGCCGCCTTCTCCCGCACCGTGGCCATGGCAGCAGCGGACCACACGCCACCACCTCAGACTGCCTCACCGCGAAGTGGGTGCCGGCGCTGCGGCCGCCAGTTAACTGGCCGGGGCAGGGGCGGGGCTTCAGGCAGGCACCGCCCCCTGAATCCTCCGCCCCCGGCGGGACCGCGGGACCGCCAAGCTCCACCGGTCACGTGCAGGCCCGGCAGGCAGTAACCTGCTGCCCCGCGGGCAAGGGAAAGGTATGGCAGCTTTCCCCTTGAGTCCCGGCCTCGAGGTAGCCAGATGGGAAATATTTCTGTGAACACGACCCTGCGAGTCCGCGCCTGCCCCACGCGGCCAGCATTTCGTCGCGGTTGGCAGAGTCCAAGCGCAGGAAGGGATAAGCGCCCGGCAGCCTCAGACCAGCTGAGTGCAAAGCACATCCCGTCCCACCTTGGATTGCCTCTGGGCCTCACTGTCCTCACCTGTGCGCGGGGGCAGTATTAGTACCCACTTAACGGATTTATTTATTTATTTTTTTAAACGAGGATGACACGACCTAACTCATGTTCAGCATTTTAGTAGTTGGGTCTGGAACCTAAGTGCTTAATATTATATCACACCCATTTCCACGCATCCCTTCCTGTAAAGAACGAATCTTTTATCTGGCCCAGAGGAGCAATGTCTAGAGGTCAGTCAGGAGGGCGGGGCTGGCCTTGGGGCTGGCTGCCAAGGAAATCAGTGCTGCCTTCAAAGTAACTCTGGGTCTGGTGGCTAGGGACAGAACTAGGAGAGAAGGGGAGGAGGAGGGTAAAGGGATCCAATGCTGGGGTACCTCTGAAAAGATGAGTTGATATGAGACCAGTAATTCAATTCTCCCCCTCCCCTTTCTAACTTACGGATTTTGCAATCATTTTAAACCTTTAGTGTACTGTATAATAAATTAGGAGGAGGAGGATGACCGACCGTAACGTTATAAATTAAATGGTTTTTAAATGGGAGTTCATTAGCTTATTGGAGGACGCTCCTACACGTGGTTAGAAGAATACATACGTGTGGTTATTTCAAAGAATCCATATCAAGAAGCTGCGACCCTAGGGACCCCGGTTTAGCGGGTGAGACATGAGCCATTGCTGCTCCTAAGATTTGGATTAGTATTTTTATGTGCTCCCTCCCCCTGGTGGTAGTAAAACCCAGCTTCGCCTCAGTTCAAGGAATTTCCTTTGTTAATTTCTCAGTTGGCTATTGCTCTCAAAGATACACTTTAGGACTGGTTTCTGGTATCCAGTAGACCAGTTAACTTTACCCTATGCTTTTAACCAATCAACACACAAGTCCGTTCTCACTACTCAGGAGAAAAAAGCTCATCTTATTTTTGAAACCAAATCTTGAGAAACGCTAATATTGACTTTAGCGACTATTTTGATATTTTATAAAAATTTCAAAGAATTTTTTACCAGCTTGTGCTATCTTTGTCTGTCTTACCTGGCAAAATGCTCCTTTTTACTTATCCACACTCTATGCATCCTGGAGGCCTAATTCAAATCCCACTTTCTTCACTGGACAGACTTTTTTTCCAGATTATACTGATTATTTCTCCTCTACAGATCCATGGCAATTATCAAGTACATCACTGTTTAGGGGGCCGTCATATTGATATTATGTAATTATTTCAGCACACACTTTTTTTTTTCTTTTTTTTTACACGCCTGCCCGGCATATGGAAATTCTTGGGCCAGGGATTGAATTCCAGCCACAGCTGCAACCTACACCACAGCTGTGGCATTGCTGGATCCTTAACGCACTGCACCACAGTGGGAAAACCACACATATCTTTTAAAAGTTTTTTAATTTTATTAAGTATAGTTTATTTACAATGTTATATTAATTTCTGCCATACCACAAAGTGATTCAGTTTTATATATATATGTAAAAAATATTAATATAGTTATATACATTTTTTCATATTCTTTTCCATTATGGTTTATCATTGGATATTGAATATTCCATAGGACCTTGTTTATCCATTCTGTATATAATAGTTTGGGAGTTCCCATTGTGGCTCAGTGAGTTAAGAACCCAACTAGTATCCATGAGAATGCAGGTTCAATCCCTGGTCTTACTCAGTGAGTTAAGGATCTGGTGTTGCCACGAGCTGTGGTGTAGGTCACAGATGCAGCTTGGATCTGGCACTACTGTGGCATAGACCATGGCCTATGGCTCTGATTTGACCCCTAGCCTAGAAATTTCCATATGCCACAGGTGCAGCCCTAAAAAGACAAAAAACAAATAAATGAACAAATAATTAATTTTAAAATAAAATAAGTATATATAATAGTTTGCATCTGCTAATCACAAGCTCCCAGTAGAGCCCTCCCTCCCTCTCCCTCCGTCCCTTCCCTCCCCCATTGGCAACCACAAGTCTGTTCTCCATACCTGTAAGTCTGTTTCTGTTTCATAGATAAGTTCATTTGTGTCATATTTTAGATTACACATATGAGTGATATCATATGGTATTTGTCTTTCTCTTTTTGACATTCTTCACTTGGTGTGATAATCTTTAGGTCCATCCATGTTGCTGCAATTGGCATTATTTCATTCTATTTATGACTGAGTAGTATTTCATTGTATACATGTACTACATCTTTTTGATTTCTTTCAGTATCTGATGTGTTGGGCACATAGTAGATATCTTGTAAAATAATGATTACCCTATTAAAATACATAGCTTTAAAAATATCAGCTTAATGCTTTTTAAAATTTAATGTTTAGGAACCTCTAGTAAAAAAAAACCATTAAAAATCTCTCACATATCTAGATGTATCACAATCAGACAGTTTACGAAGTGAAAGGAAATTTCATCCATTCATTTTTAGATGGATCTTGGTGCACTGTTGCACAGCCTGCAGACTTTTTTTTCTTTCTTTCTCTCTCTTCTTTTCTTTCTTCTTTTTTTCTGTACTATAAAACTACTATAAACAACATGGACCTAGGTAATTTTCCCAGATTTTTTTTTTTTTTTTTACTTACACAGTATTTTTAAGAAATATTCATTGATTATTTCTTAAACAGATGTATCAGGTCAATATTATGTTTAGCATATGGGAAAACTTCAGGTGGTCTAGCTTGCCTAAGCCAGTTAAGATGTAGGAAATAGAACTGGTTTATAATTCACTAATCTATTCTGGTGCAATTCTGAATCCACACACACTAAATCGCCCCAAAATAAACAACTGGCTTACTATATTCTCTAGCAAAGTTAACTAGAAATGTAAATCTAGAAATATATTTGGAGGTTTTGAAAAAAAATGTGTTATTAATATAGCAATTTAGTGCCATCTTTTCACTATTAAGTCATGGAAAGTGTAATTTTAAAGTTTCCATCTTGAATTTTGGCTAAGTCAAACTTCAGACTCATATCTTAATGAAG
Organism: Phacochoerus africanus; assembly: GCF_016906955.1. NCBI lineage: Eukaryota > Metazoa > Chordata > Mammalia > Artiodactyla > Suidae > Phacochoerus > Phacochoerus africanus. The sequence goes on from NC_062547.1 coordinate 29,420,196, forward strand.
GCTCATCCTCCCCCAAATTGCTGGAGTGACTATTTGTGTTTAGGAAATGTTCTCTCTCATAATCACCCCCCATTTTCAGTGGCCAGGTATTTGGGGAAACAAGGAGGAAGATACCAAAAACAGAAAGGAATTAAAACTTGTTTTCTGGGGTTTCCCATTGTGGCTCAGCAGATTAAGAACCTGACTAGTATCCATAAGGATGCAGCTTTGATCCCTGGCCTCACTGGGTGAGTTGAGGATCTGGTGTTACTGTGAGCTGCAGTGGAGGTGGCAGACACAGCTCAGATCCCTTGCTGCTGTGGCTGTGGTGTAGGCAGGCAGCTATGGTTCTGATTCAGCCCCTAGCTTAGGAATTTTCATATGCCACAGGTGCAGCCCTAAAAAGCAAAACACAAAATAATACAAAAACTTGTTTTCTGGAAAGGATGTAATATACAACTTATCAATTTGTTGTGAATTGAAGTTAGTAAATTAACTTTCCCAGGGTTCTTACCATTTTAATCTTTTTTTTTTTTTTTTTTTTTTTGCTATTTCTTGGGCCGCTCCTGCGGCATATGGAGGTTCCCAGGCTAGGGGTCAAATCGGAGCTGTAGCCACCGGCCTACGCCAGAGCCACAGCAACGCAGGATCCGAGCCGCGTCTGCAACCTACACCACAGCTCACAGCAACGCCGGGATCGTTAACCCACTGAGCAAGGGCAGGGACCGAACCTGCAACCTCATGGTTCCTAGTCGGATTCATTAACCACTGCGCCACGACGGGAACTCCTAATCTTAATTTTTAATAGAGTACAGCAAACCGTCCTCTGTTAAAGACATTTTGAGCAGTAGTCCATGCACATATTTGGGGGCACAAAGGAGCCCTTGACATTATACAGCCTGAGGCTGACCTGTAAAAATGATGCTTAGATATTATAAGAAAAAAAGCTTATAATTTCTCTCCCTATTTTATTTCTTTGTTTATGCTCTTACAAAGACTCGCAAGCTTAAAAATTGAATAAAGACCCTGACGAAAATATCCTTTTCTGTCTCGTAAGAAGATTTTTCTCAGAGTTATTTTGCATTATTTGGTATAGGTTAATGTCAGTTCAGATGAGTACATTTCAACAGGTTTGAATTCATCTGCTCATAATTTAAAAGGAAAAATTTAGATTTACATTTCCTTGTCCTTATAACAACTTTTTAGAGGAGACCAAAGACCTTGGGATATTACATATACTCTCAAAATCACATTCTAAAATAAATTTCCTAGGAGTTGTCTTGTGGTGCAGCAGGTTAAGGATCTGGCATTGTCACTGCAGTGGCTTAGGTAGCTGCTGTGGCAAAGTTTCAGTCCCTGGCCTAGGAACATCTGCATGTCATGGGTGTGGCCAAAAAAATAAAAATAAAATTGTGTTACTATATACAAATCTCCACTGTTTTTTAACATGTGCCACTAATAATATAAAACATCAGATAACACGCAGTGTCAGAGAACCACATTTGAGAAATATTCCTCTAGCACCTCATAAATTGTTCTTATACCTGGTAGGAATTTTTACACAGAATGTATGCTCCAAGACCTCAGGGATTTTTTTCTTTTCACTGCTGTCTCCTCAGTATTTAGTTCTGAATCTGTTCATAACTGGTTCTGAGCAATTTTTGTGAATGTCTAAAGAAACAAAATATTTCTCAGTAAAAAAATACATTTCAAATACATATACAATATTCTGTATGCCTAGTATATATGATATAATGGTATATCTGAAGTTTTTTAGAAAAGAAGCATGCCATTTTTAATGAAAATTTCTATACAATATTACTTAGATGTACAATATTACAAAATCATAGATTACTGAGAAATAAATTAATATTTATAATGAATTGCCCTCCATGTAATTTCAAATACAGAGATTTTGAAGTTTTCTTATTAGTTGTAGGCTATGGGAGAATTAGAATAAATCATATTTACCATAAGTATTGTGTAGAAATATTCTCATTATTCACAGTCCACCCCCTTGCCCTTTATATAAACCATAAGTCAATAACAGCCCTTCTCATGGAGTAGTGAAGTACATCAAATGGTTGTTTTGCTCTTTCATGCTATACAAATTTCAATTAAGTAAACACTAATATACTCATGCCCAATATTTAGAATATAATAATGTCTATAGGAAGGTCATGTGATTATTTGACCTGGTGAACTAACAGATAAACTATGACCATTCTTATCATAATTTATTGAGGGCCCCAGAATTTGACGTAGACTGATGATTTTCTCTTTTACAAATGAAGTTTCTTTATACCCCATAATAGTTACAATTTAATTTTTCTTCTTTTTTTTAAATGTTTCTAAGCTCAGCTTTTATTTTTTTTATTACTCAAATGAATTTATCTCATCTGTAGTTGTATAATGATCATAACAATCCAATTTCACAGGATTTCCATCCCATAACCCAAGCACATCCCCCCAAACTGTCTCCCTTGGAGACCATGAGTTTTTCCAAGTCTGCGAGTCAGTATCTGTTCTGCAAAGAAGTTCCACATGTCAGTGAAAGCATTTGATGTTGGTGTCTCACTGTATGGCTGACTTCACTTAGCATGATAATTTCTAGGTCCATCCATGTTGCTAAAAATAATTTTTCTTCTGAAGTAAAATGTGAAAGGTTGAAAACAAAATCACCAAATATTTAAAGATATCAAAATTTTCAGATTCATAAGTATTTGATTTTTTTAAGTTGGGGAGAAAAAAAAAGGGAATTCATGTTACTGTTCATATATTACCTAAGGGTCAACATCCAGTGGAAAACAGATTTAACAAATGCTGGAGAGGGTGTGGAGAAAAGGGAACACTCCTACAATGTTTGTGGGAATATACATTGATGCAACCACTATGTAAAACAATATGGAAGTTCCTCAGAAAGCTGAAAATAGAATTACCATATAATCCAGCAATCCCACTCCTGGGTATATATCCAGACAAAACTATAATTCAAAAAGATACATGCACCCCTACGTTTATAGCAGCACTATTTATAATAGCCAGACGCATGGAAACAACCTAAACATCCACTGACAGATGAATGGATTAAGAAGATGTGGGGGTCCCTGAGGAAGATGGTGGAGTAGTAGTATATAAGGCTCACCTACTCTCACAAATACAGTGAGAATGCATCTATGCGTGGAACTATTCTCACAGAAAATTTGCTAAAAATGACAAAAGACCTTAGGATTATGATAGAGCAAGGAAAACTTCTCAAAACCAGATAGGGCAAGAGAAAGAAGAAAAAGAGAGACGCAAAATGGGACCTGTACCCCTGGAAGGGAGCTGGAAAGAGGAGAACTTCCTGCACCCTGGGAAATTCCCTACCAGTGAGGAGATCGGCCAAGATGGAGGAGAAACTCTAGACAATCAGTGTGAAGCAGTTAAAACAGAAACAATCCTCCACAAGTGGTCAGTGGTATGGGCAACCCTACGCAGGTGCCAGCAGGTGTCGGGAACTAAAACTCTGGCCTTAGAGATCAGACTCAAAGAGAGAGCTGGGGCTGGCTACGTGGGAAAAAACTGGGGTTGGCCATAAGAAAACCGCCTGGAGGGACTAGAATATAGGGAAAGCACATTTGAAGTCACAAGTAGAGGCAACCCAGTTAGGCTTAGAGGCTAGGTGCCATTGTTTGGGGGTGCTGGAGGGAAGGGGTGGGATTCACCACTACAGCCTTTTTCCCTGCATGTGTGCACTTTCTCAGGCTATAGGACACTGTCTGCTTCAGGTCTGGGAGCCAATTGGCAGCAGCAGCTGCCTAGCAACAGCTGGGAAGCAGCCCCACCCTTAGGGCTACAGAGAACTTGGAGCAGGCAGAGTAACTTCCTGGAAGAATAAAATAAGCTCCCTGATCCTGCCAGCGGCCCCATGCTTAGCAATGCTTGTCCTGCACTATAAGAGCCACCAGCACCCATTCCCTTCAGGAGCTGCAAACTGCCCAACCAGGAAAAGCACAAACTCGGTGGCTCCACCCAGGGGCTCTGCAGGGGCTCATGCCAGTGGTTCCCTATCTGTGCCAAAAGAGCCAAGAGAGGGCCACCAGTACATACTCCCTGCCAGAACTGTAGGCTGCCCAGATGGAGAGAAGCACAAGCTACAGGGCTCCTGTCAGTGGCCTTGAGAGGACCCAGGCCAGTGGCACTTGATCTGCACCAAGGAAGTGGTGGGAAGCCCATTGGTCCATATTCAGATCCACAGCGGCTACAGAGAGCACTCCTCCCAGCAGCCAGGCAAGGAGAGAGGCTGCCAGAAGTGCACATCCTGAAGTTACAGAGAGGGCCTTTTAGCAATAGTTAGAAAGCATCCCCGACCCTTGGGGCTATATAGAGAGATCCCTAGAGTGGCCAAACATGAGGAGTGACTGCTGAATGGCACCCACCCCTACAGCTACAGAGGGCAGTCCCTAGAGCCTTCCCAGCAAAGGGAGGGGCTGCAGGAGAAACTGCTGACACTGCAAGTTACAGGAAACAGTCTTGAAATCTAGCTGGTAGCAGGAAGGGTCCCCAGGGCCACTGCTGTCTCCGCATGCTACAAAAGCAATGCTGTGAAATGTGAATCACTGCCACCTTTCTCACAGACCCCATCCCTAGTAGCCACCCAGCTCCAGGAGACGTAGTATTATCCTGCTGCTCCCATGATGTGCTCTGGGTTCAGGTGAAACACTACCACCCTTGAGAACCCCAGGACTGGGCACTTGATGCTTCATCTGCATACCTGCTGTCTAGGGGACAATAAACAGAAAGGCAGACATTATGAGATGACAAGAAGTAGATTTCAGACAAAAGAACAAGACAAAAACCACTAAATGATGAGGAGATAGGCAATCTACCTGAACAAGAATTCAGAGTGATGATAGTAAGGATGATCCAATATCTTGGAAAAGAATGGAGACACAGACTGAAAACTTAAAAGAAATGTTTAACAAAGGGCTGGAGGATTTAAAGAGCAAGATGAATAGCACAATATCTGAAATGAAAAATACACTAGGAAGAATCAATAGCAGGATAATGAAGGCAGAAGAATGAATAAGTGAGGTAGAAGACAGAGAGGTGGGAGTAACCGCCACAGAAAAGAATAAAGACTGAAAAGAACTGAGGAGAGTCTAAGGGACCTCTGGAATAACATTAAACATACCAATATTCACACAATAGGGGTTCCAGAAGGAGAATAGAGTGAAGAAGGGCCAGAGAAGATATATGAAGTGATTGTATATGAAAATTTCCCTAACATGGGAGAGGAAACACTCACTCAAGTTGAAGCACAGAGAATTCCATTACAGGATAAATCCAAGGAGAAACACAGTGAGACACATACTAATCAAATGGACAAAAGTTAAATACAAAGTAAAAAAATGTTAAAAGCCACAAGAGAAAAGCAGCAAACCCCTCATAAGGATTAAAGCTGATTTTAAACAGAAACTCTACAAGTAGGAGAGAGTGGTAAAACATATTTGAGGTGATAAAGAGGAGAAATCTAGAACCAAGAATACTCTACCCAGCAAAGCTCTCATTGAGATTTGATAGATCAAAAGCTTTTTAGACAAGCAAAAGCTAAAAGAATTCAGCACCTCCAAACCAGCTCTACATCAACTACTAAAGGAACTTCTCTAAGCAGAAAAGGAAAAGCCACAATTAGAAATAAGAATATTAAAAAAGAAAAAGCTCACTGGTAAAGACTAAGATAATATAAAAGTATGACATCACCCATTGACAAATATGATATCAAAACTAGCAAGCATGAGAAGAGAAGACAAATGCAGAACTTTGAAAATGCATTTGAAATTAAGAGACAAGCAACCAGAAACAATTCTGCCCACATATAGAAGGTTATCTCAAAATATACTGGGAGCCACAAATCAAATAACTATAATGGACACACACATACATAAAAAAGAAAAAGCAAGACAAATATAACACTAAAGATGGTCAGCAAATCACAAGAGAAGACAACAAAAGAGGAAGAAAAAAGACCCAAAATAGAAATACAAAAAAAAAATTAAGAAAATGACAATAACTACATACTTACCCATAATTACATTGAATGTAAATGGATTAAATGCTCCAACTAAAAGGCACAGACTGGCTGAATGGATTAAAAAAAGACACATATATATTCTGTTTACAAGAGATGCACTTCAGATCCAAGGACACATAGACTTAAAGTGAGGGGATAGAAGTAAATATTACATACAAATGGAAATCATAGAAAAGCAGGAGTAACAATATTCAGATGAAATAGATTTTAAAATAAAGAAGGTTATAAGAGACAAAGAAGGACATTATGAAATGATTAAAGGATCAATACAAGAAGATATAACAATTGTAAATATATATGCTCCCAACAATATATAAGGCACCACAATACATAATGCAACTACTAATAGCTATAAAAGGAGAAATTGAAAGTAACACAAAATAGTGGGGGACTTTAACACCACGCTTACAGCAATGGACGGATCATCCAGACAGAAAATCAACAAGGAAAAAAAGCCCTTAAATGATGCACTAGACCAGATACATTTAACTGATATCTATAGACCTTTTCACCCCAAAACAGCAGAATATACTTTCCTCTCAAGTGCACATGGAACATTCTCCAGGATAGGTCACATCTTGGGCCACAGAGCAATCCTTGGTAAATTTTTTTAAATTTAAAAATTTATATGGAAATGCAAAAGACCCCAAATAGCCAAAGCAATATTGAAAAGAAAAAACTGAAGGAATTAGGCTCCCTGGCTTCAGACTATACTACAAAACTACAGTCATCAAAACAGTATGGTACTGGCACAAAAACAGCAATATAGATCAATGGAACAGGACAGAAAGCCCAGAGATAAACCCAAGCTTCTATGGTTAACTAATCTATGACAAAGGAGGCAAGAACATACAGTGGAGGAAAGATAAATCTTGCTTGGGAAACTGGAAAGCTGCATGTAAAAGAATAAAATTAGAACATTCTCTATCACCATACACAAAAATAAACTCAAAATGGATTAAAGACCTAAATGTAAGGCTAGATACTATAAAACTTCAAGTGGAAATCATTGGCAGAATGCTCTTTGACGTAAATCACAAAAACATCTTTTATAATCCACCTCCTAGAATGATGACAATAAAGACAAAAATAAACCAATGGGGACCTAATTAAACTCAAAAGCTTTTGCACAGCAAAGGAAAATATTAAAAAAAATGAAAAGACAACCCACAGAATGGGAGAAAATTTTTGCAATTGATGCAATCAACAAAGGCTTAATCTCCAAAATATGCAAACTCATACAACTCAACAACAAGAACAAAAAATCAGGAGTTCCCGTCGTGGCGTAGTGGTTAACGAATCCGACTAGGAACCATGAGGTTGCGGGTTCGGTCCCTGCCCTTGCTCAGTGGGTTAACGATCCGGCGTTGCCGTCAGCTGTGTTGTAGGTTGCAGACTCGGCTCGGATCCCGAGTTGCTGTGGCTCTGGCATAGGCTGGTGGCTACAGCTCCGATTCAACCCCTAGCCTGGGAACCTCCATATGCCACGGGAGCGGCCCAAGAAATAGCAACAACAACAACAAAAAGACAAAAAAAAAAAAAAAGAACAAAAAACCAAACAACCAAGTGAAAAATGGGCAGAAGACCTAAACAGACATTTCTCCAAAGAAGACAAACTCCAGGTGCATAGCAGGCATATGAAAAAATGCTCAACATCACTAATTATTAGGGAAATGCAAATCAAAACTACAATGAGGTACTGTCTCACACCAGTTAGAGTGGCCATCATTAACAAGTCAACAAACCACAAATGCTGGAGAGGATGTGGAGAAAAGGGAACCACCCTTCACTGCTGGTGGGAATGTAAAGTGGTACAATCACTACAGAAAATGGTATGGAGGTACCTCGGAAAACTATATATAGAACTATCATATGACCCAGCAATCCTACTCCTAGGCATATATCCAGACAAAATTTCCTTGAAAAAGATAAACGCATCCCTATGTTCATTGCAGCACTCTTCACAATAGCCAAGACGTGGAAACGACCCAGAAGTCCATCAAGAGATGAATGGATTAAGATGATGTGGTACATATATACAATGGAATACTATTCAGCCATAAGAATGATAAAATAATGCCATTTGCAGCAACATGGATGGAACTAGAGATTCTCATGATAAGTGAAGTATGTCAGAAAGACAATTATTACCTTATCATATCACTTATATGTGGAATCTAAAATATGACGCAAATGAACTTATCTGTAAAACAGAAACAGACTCACAGACATAGTGGAAAAACTTGTGGTTGCCAAGGGGGCAGGAAGAGGGAGTGGGATGGACTGGGAGTTTGGGGTTAGTAGATGGAAACTATTACATTTAGAATGGATAAACAACAAAGAATTACTGTATAGTACAGGCAATTCTATATCCAGTCTCCTGGGACTAGACCATGATGGAAAAGAATATTAAAAAAGAATGTAGGTATATGAATGACTGAGTCACTTTGCTGTCCAGGAGAGACTGGCACAACATTGTAAATCAACTATGCTTTAGTTAAAAAAAAAAAAAATAGCCACAAAATATTAAGCTGAGTACTGGGTTTCCAGACCATGACATTGACTATTTCCCGGGTCTCACTGGTTGTTATTCCTCAGTTTCCTTTCCTCTGATATCTCCTATTCTCCCTGCCTGCTAATAATGTTCAGGTGTCCCAAGGCTCAATACTTTGTTCTCTTTATCATTCACTCCTCTGGTCCGTCTCATTCATATATATATATATATATATATATATTTTTTTTTTTGTCTTTTTGCCATTTCTTGGGCTGTTCCTGGGGCATATGGAGGTTCCCAGGGGTCAAATCGGAGCTGTAGTCGACAGCCTACATCAGGGCCACAGCAACGCAGGATCCGAGCTGCATCTGCAACCTACGCCACAGCTCATGGCAATGCCAGATCCTTAACCCACTGAGCAAGGCCAGGGATCGAACCCGCAACCTCATGGTTCCTAGTCGGATTCATTAACCACTGCGCCACGACGGCAACTCCCCCATCTCATATTTTTAAAAACCTTTTTCTTTTTGTTTAAAAAAAAAAACAAATTATATCTCTACTGTAAACATTTGATTAGAAGGTCCCATTGTGGCTCAGCAGGTTAAGAATCCAACATAGTGTTCATGAAGATGAGGGTTCAATCCCTGACCTCGCTCAGTGGGTTAAGGATCTGGCATTGCTGCAAGCTGTGGGCTGAGCAGATGTGGCTTGGATCTGGTGTGGCTGTGGCTGTGGTGTAGGCCGGCAGCTGTAGCTCTGCTTTGACCCCTAGCCTGGGAACTTCATATGCCACAGCTGTGGCCCTGAAAATAAAAAATAAATAAATAAAATAAATAAAATTGAAAAAAAAATTTCATAAAAACTTCAGCCTCGTTTATCTTGCTGCCAGCTGTACATCTTCCCTTGGATATGCAGTAGGCATTCCAAACTTAACATGGAACAAATCAAACTCCTGATCTTTCTCCTCTAAATCGCTTCCACACAAACTTTCTCCAGCTGAGTTAATAGCAACTCCAACGTTCTAGAAGTTCATGCCAAAAATCTTGGGAGTCATTCTTGGCTCCACTTTTTCTTTCACTCTACACCCACCCAATTCATGAGGAAATCTGTTGGCTGTATTTTCAAAATATGTCCAGAATTTGACCGTGTCCCATTATCTCCATCCTTAACTGCTCTGGCCTGAATTGCTATCCCCTTTTACCTTGGTTACTACAGTAGCTGCCTCATTGGTCTTCGTGCTTTTCTCTTTGCCCTGCCCTTTTCAGTCTCTTTTAACAAAGCAGCTAGAATAGACCTTAAAACCTAAGTAAGGAGTTCCCTCATGGCTCAGCATGTTAAGGATCCAGTGTTGCCACTACTGTGGCTCTTCTTACAGCTGTGGCCCAGAGGTTTGTTCCCTGGTCTGGGAACTTTCCCATGCTGTGGGTGTGGCCAAAAAAAAAAAAAAAAAAGTAAGATCATGCTACAGATTAAACCTTTGCAATCCTGCTGTGTGGCTCTGGGAACTATGTCTAGTCACTTATGATGGAGCATGATAATGTGAGAAAAAAGAATGTACACATGTATGTGTAACTGGGTCACCTTGATATACAGCAGAAAATTGGCAGAACACTGTAAACCAGCTAAAATGGAAAAAATAAAAATCATTATAAATGAAAAAAAAAAAAGGAATGTTAACCTAAACAAAACAAAACAAAAAAACCTTTGCAAATGCTACCCCCACTCTCTCCTCCCCTCCTATCATTCCATTCCAGCCACATTAGCTTCTACCTGTTCTGTTAACATAGCAGGCACATTCCTACCTCAGGGGCCTCTGTACAACTGTTCTCTCTGCTGGCAAAGCTCTTTTCCCAAATAAACACATGCAGAATTCTCTCATATCCTTCAAGTTTTTCAAACGTTGCTTTCTTGATGAGGACTTCCTTAACCATCCTTTTTAAATACTGCAGTCATTACCCCATCTCCCATAGTTAGTCCTCAGCACCTCAGACTCTCCTTTTCCTGTTGTTTTCCCCCAATTTCTTATCCCCTTCTAATACATATGCAGACTTTTAAAACATATCTATTGTTTATTGTCTGGTTTTCCCCCCAGCCCCCATATAATCTCCATTGGACAAGATTCTTCAATATATCCAGGTACCTAGACCGGCGCACAGTAGGCACTTGATATTTGGTGAACTAAGGGATGAAAAACAAGACCCCCTCCTTGCTATTCAGTTCTCTAGTTCTCTTATTCACATTGCAGAATCATCCCATAAGATCAACTTTGAGCTTTTTTCAGTATTTTTTCATTCTTGAAAGAGAAGAGGTCTATTCAAATCTAGTATTTGCTTAAAAAGGGAAGGAGGGAGTTCCTATTGTGATACGAGCCTGACTAGTATCCATAAGGATGTGGGTTTGATCCCTGGACTCGCTTAGTGGGATAAGGATCTGGCGTTACTGTGAGCTGTGGCGTAGGTCACAGACACGGCTTGGATCCTGCGTTGCTGTGACTATGGTGTAGGCTGGCAGCTGCAGCTCTGATTTGACCCCTTCCATATGTCACATCTTCGGCCCTAAAAAGAAAATAAAAAGGGTGGAGGGGGGAAAAGATTCTCTTTGGATCTCCACATTATATACTGTTGTATTTTTGAGTACTTTCTCTCCAATCTTTTTATTTTTCTTGACCACACTTGTGGCACATGGAAACGAATCCAACTAGTATCCATGTATCCACGAAGACACAGGTGCGATCCCTGGCCTTGCTCAGTGGGTTAAGGATCTGGTGTTGTCGTGAGCTGTGGTGTAGGTGGCTGATATGGCTTGAATATGGCATTGCTGTGGCTGTGGTGTAGGCTGGCAGCTGTAGCTTCGATTCAACCCCTAGCCTGGGAAATTCCATATGCAGCTGATGTAGCAGTGACAACACTGGATCCTTTAGGATGCTGCCCTAAAAAAAAAAAAAAAAAAAAGCAAAAAAAAGTGGCCTTCAGTCCCCTAAAGTCTTGTGAACTTATTCTTTCTATCATTCCTTATTCCACTGAATTAGAGATTGAAAGTTTTCTGACTTACTTCACTTAGTGTGAGAATCTCTAGTTTCATCCATGTTGCTGCAAATGGCATTATTTTGTTCTTTTTTATGGCTGAGTAGTATTCAATTCTGTATATGTACCACATCTTCTTTTTTCTTTTTGCTTTTTAAGGGTGCACCTGCAGGATATGGAAGTTCCCAGGATAGAGGCTGAATTGGAGCCACAGCCACAGCAACATGGGATCAGAGCTGCATCTTCAATGCCACTGCAACTCACTGCAATGCCAGATCCTTAACCCATTGGGCGAGGCCAGGGATCGAACCTGCATCCTCATGGATCCTAGTGGGTTTTGATAACCACTGAGCCATAAAGGGAACCCCCTGTACCACATCTTCTTAATCCATTCATCTGTCAATGGACATTTAGGTTGTTTCCATGTCTTGGCCATTGTGAATAGTGCTGCAATGAAGATAGGGCTGCACGTACCTTTTTGAATGAAAGTTTTGTCTGGGAAGTTCCTGTCGTGGCTTGGGGGAAATGAATCTGACTAGCATCCACGAGGGCATAGGTTCGATCTCTGGCCTCGTTCATGGGTTAAGGATCTGGCATTGCCGTGGCTATGGCGTAGGCCAGCTGCTACAGCTCCGATTCAACCCCTAGACTGGGAACACAAGGGGTCACAAGACTTGTATTTAAATACTAGCTCCACCATATAGCTCTGCGTTATTTACTTAATTTCTCTAGTTTCCTTGCCTACAAAAGAGGATAACACTATCTACCTCATAGGTCTGTTGTGTAGATAAAGTGAGACATTAGATAATTAAGCATTACTAAAGTATATGTTTATTAAACTAATTCGTTAGCATATAGTATGTACTTAATAAATCTCATTCTTCTTCCTGTTGTGTTATGTGCCCCAAATTTTTATAGGATCCTAGATGAATGGCCCAGGTAGCCAGAATAAATAATTTGTATTTCCACTACTAGTTAATGATAAACTTTAGCTTATCTTCATTTTAATTTTTTTGTCACACCTGCAGCATACAGAAGTTCTGGGGCCAGGGACTGAAACTGTGTCACAGCAGTGACCCCAGCCACAGCAATGACAAGGCTGGATCCTTAACCCACTGACCTACCAGAAAGCTCCTTTCATCTTAATTTTTATTGCTGTGTAAATCTCAAAAGCAGAGCACACAACAGAGAGTGCTTAATAAACTTGGCAATGAATTAGAAATATTGTTTTCCAGTTAGCTAAAAAAATTGTTCATGATGAATGGGATTCGGGTACACCCACTAAGTTAATCATCTACTTTAATAAAACACACACTCACACAGCACTTAGGGCAGGGACCTTAATAGCATACATAGCTAGATAAACAATGAGGCAATGACAGTTAGGTTGTGACTTCAAAGTTCAGAACAAGCAGTTCTAAATCCAATGACAAATCTTTTCTTTTATTTAAGTAACTGGATACAATGTAGTTAGTAAATCACTTTCCTATAGTCTTAATATGTAATAAATACCTAATCATGTTGACGTGTATTTGGAGTGATGCTTAATTCCCAGTTGAAGGAAAGTTTTTGTGTTCTCCAATTAAAAAAAAACACCTTTTTCCATTAAGATTAATATTTTTAAATACATATAATAAGAAAAATAGAATATAAAAGGACAAAGGGACAACAAAAAATAAAAGAAAATTACATTTCCTATTATTTCATTTATATAATGACTTTAAAACAATCTAAAATAGAAAAATTATTTTTATTATGGAGGTGTTATATATAATTTCCATTTTTAAAATTACATTATAAATACTTTTAATTATTATTTATCAAGTGCAAACATGGTATAAGGACTCTTACACTTGTATTAAATATGGACCATTGCATTTTTGCATAAAAACTTATATTTTAACAGCTAGAGGTTCCATGACAGTGTGAGGAGCTCCATTGACCCACTCACCAGTGAAACTGGTGAAAATTATTTAAAATAAAAAAGCCAACCATTTAAAGCCTCTAGAATGGTCTTAAGCACAGATAACAAATGTAGCAACACCTTTTCAAGAAATGCATGACAACTGAGTACAAAAGGCAAGAGTCTGTGGTATTCAACCAAGACCACTCCCTCCTTCTCCTCAATTCATCAAGGCAGAGACTACAATCCAGAAAGCTTCAGAGCTCCCTATTCCCCCATCTTCTAGTGGGATAACTTTCTTTCTTGGTGGAGGCAAAACATCAGAATTTCTTATCCTGCCCCACAACTACCTCTTTTGAGGCTAAGTCCCACTTGAGTATGGTTGAAAGGTGGGGACTCCTTTCTGCCCAGCTCCCACTCATGGAATGTAGACTCTACCTTGGGTGTGACATACTGAGAACACAGGGACTCTAATCTTCGTTGCTCTGGCTCATGAAGCAGTGATTCCATCCCAGGAGAGGCAAGCCCAGAGGACCCCATGCAGTTGCCCCTTCCAGTCCCATAAGCACTTAGCTCCAAGAGTGGGGATGTTATCTAGAAGTTTGCCATTGTTTCCTACCCAGCTTCATAACCCTGGCTCAGAGATTACGTCTGACAGTAGAAGCAGGTCATTAAAAAAAAAAACAAACAAAAAAAACTACTAATCTCTTTCCAAAGGAAATGATTTCATTTGCAGCAGAGCCTGGAGAAGACCCAGCCTAAAAGATTTCACAAGGACAGCGCAGGTTATGGTGAAAAACATTTGGAAGGAGATTCGAGATACAAGCTAAACCATAGGTTGGCTAATTCTCAAAAGAGAATTAGAAATAAGACAGCAGGGAGGAGTCCTCCTGGTGTCAGAACAAATATTGAACACTGACCTCAGAAACTGTCCCTTAAAATGAGACTTGACCAGAGTAATCTGAAGAGCAATTTATGTCCTGGCATAAATTCTTAAACACAAGAGAGCAATCAGCTGTAAATTAGTGAAGTTTAACATTTGGGTGTGTTCAAGGAAAGAGAGGAAAACATCTCTAAAAAACCACTGTCATCCCAGTGTGACTATGGGCATACCCTAAACCAGTTCCCTAAGGAGCCACATCATAGGCTCAACTCTGCGTGTGGTGGAGAATAGGAAGGGGAGGCTTCACTAAAATAATCCAGCCAGTCACTAGACAAATAAGCAAATGACAAGTTCTAGAAAGGGGTGAGGACCAATACTCAGAGTTAATACAAGCTACAATATATTATCTGAAATACCCAGTTTCTAACAAAAACTTATGACAAATGCAAAGAAACAGGATAGCATGATCCATACCCCAGGGAAAAAGCAGACAACTGAAGTTTATGAGAGTGATCAAATGTCAGTCAGATTTATTAAGACTGTATTAAGTGATAAAATAGAAAAAAATTATATATATATATATACATATATATATATATACACATACACATTTTTGTCTTTTTAGGGCCACACTAGCACCACTGTTCACAGCAACATCGGAAACTTAACCCACTGAGCAAGGCCAGGGATCAAACCTGCATCTTCATGGATGCTACTCAGATTCATTTCTGCTGAGCTATGAGGGGAACTCCTTTTTTTTTTTAAATATTTCAACTGAATTTAAAAGATAACATCAAAATATATAGAATGTAGCTGATGCAGCGCTTCCAGGAAAATTTATAGTATGTAACACTCACATTAGAAAAGTAGGGAACTCTGAATTGACAACCTAAGCCTCCATCTTAGGAAATTAGAAAAAGAAGAGTAAATCAATCCTAAAGTAAGCAGAAGAAAGAAAATAAAAATAAGAGCAGAAATTATGAAATAGAAAATGAATAATAGGTGTTTCTGCTGTGGTGCAATGGATTAAGAATCCAAAAAAAAGTGGTGTAGG
Source organism: Phacochoerus africanus (assembly GCF_016906955.1). Taxonomy (NCBI): domain Eukaryota; kingdom Metazoa; phylum Chordata; class Mammalia; order Artiodactyla; family Suidae; genus Phacochoerus; species Phacochoerus africanus. Next base: position 29,435,608 of record NC_062547.1, read on the forward strand.
TCGCAGATGCGGCTTGGATTCCATGTTGCTATGGCTGTGGCATAGAGCCAGCAGCTGTAGCTCCGATTTTACCCCTAGCCTAGGAAACTCCATATGCTGCTAGTGTGGCACTAAAAAGACAAAAATGTGTACATATATATTTATATACATATAATTTTTTTCTCTTATCACTTCTTTGACAAGGCATTATTTAGAAAATGTTAATTTACAAATATTTGGGATTTTCCATCTATTTTTCTGATATTATTTTCTAGTTTAACTTCACTGTCAGAGAATGAACATACCATTTGCCATTGATTTCTATTTGTCTCATTGTTCTTTGCACTCTCTCTCTCTCTGTCTCTCCTCCTTTATTGGTTTATTAGGTATATGTGTGTGTGTGGTTGCTTTAGGATTTATTATATACTTTTTGTTTTATTTTTTAGGGCCACACTGTGGCATATGGAATTCTCCAGCCTAGGGGTTGAATCAGAGCTATAGCTGCCAGCCTATGCCCCAGCAACAGCAACATGGGATCCAAGCCGTATATGCAACCTACACCACAGCTCTTGGCAATGCTGGATCCCTGATCCAGTGAGCTAGGCCAGGAATAAAACCCACATCCTCTTGGATACTAGTTGGATTTGTTTCCACTGTGTCACAACAGGAACTCCTATAATAATACATTCTTAACTTATCATAGCCTAACTTCAAATATTACATCACTTCATGTATAACATAAGAATGTACCGATAGTATACTTTATTGTCCCTTTCTTCCCAGCCTTTGGGCTATTATCTTATATTACATTTCTATATACGTTATAAAATGCTGTAACACATTGTAGTTATTTTTGCTTTCAACGATTTTCTTTTAAAGGGATTTAAAAAATGATAAAATCTCCTATTTTTACTCCACTTCTAATGTTGTTCAATCCTTTGTATAGTTTTAGATTTCCATCTTGAAACTTTCCATCTTCCATATTATTACCCTTCTGCCTTTAATATTTCTTGTAGTGATAGTCTCCTGTTGTTGAATTCTTTCAGGTTTTGTATATCCAAAAAAGATTTTATCTTCATTTTCGAAAGATGTTTTTCTTAGGCGCAGGATTATAGGTTGACAGCTTTTTTTTTTTTCAGTACTTTAGAAATATTCCACTTTTTTGACTTTCATTATTTCTGACATAATTTTTGCTTCAGAGCAATCTTTTTTTTTTTTTTTTTACATAAGGTTTCTTTTTTCTCTGGCTGCTTTTAAGATGGTCTATTTATCATAGGTTTTAAGAAAATTTATGATGCACTTTAATGTGTTTTTTTCTTTTTCAATTTTTATGCTGGGATTCTTTGATTTGTAGTTTTTATTATATTTTGAAAAATTTTAGACCTTATTTTTAAAATATCTTCCCCTTTCAGACTAATTATGTCTATATTAGTCTGCTTAAAAGTTCTCCAGTGCTCATTGATACACTAATAATTTTTTAGTCTTTTTTTCTGTTTAATTTTGGATAATTTTTACAGCAGTGTCAAGTTCACTAATAATTTTTTCTAAAATATAAAATCTGCAATTAATTCTATGTGGTATATCTTTCATCTCAGAATCAGGTTTCATCTCTAAAAGTTCAATTGATGTCCTTTTTCATATCTTCATGTCTCATTATGCTTATGCCTCTACCTTCTTGAACATATATTTTAGAATAGCTGTTTCATTATCCTTGTTGACTAATTTCATTATTTGGTTATTTCTGGGTCTGTTTCTAAAGACTGATTTTTTTTCATATGAGATGTATTTTCTTGCTCTTTGCATTCCAGGTTCTTCTTCTTCTTTTTTTTTTTTTTTTTTTTTTGCTTTTTTGGGCTGCACTAGTGGCATATGGAGGTTCCAAGATTAGGGGTCCAATTGGAGCTGCAGCCGCTGGCCTACATCACAGACACAGCAATGCTGGATCCAAGCCACCTCTGTGACCTACACCAGGCAATGCCAGATCCTTAATCCACTGAGCAAGGCCAGGGATCGAACCCGCAACCTCATGTTTCCTAGTTGGATTCGTTTCCCCTGTGCTATGATCGAAACTCCACCAGGTTATTCTTGATTTGATGACAATGTTAATTTTACAGTGCTGGGTATTGGAAAATTTTTTTTTTATTTCTATATATTTTTGGGGGCTTTGTTCTGGGATGCAATTAACTGACTTCAAAACAACTGAACCTCTTTCAGGATTGCTTTTAAGCTGTGAGATAGATCCATTACAGCCTTTATTCTAGGTCCAATTTTGTTGCACTAGTGAGACAATAATTTCCTGAGGAGTCTACCAATGTCCAGTGTTACAAAGTCTTTCCAATCTGCCTGATAAGAACACGAAGGCTGCTAGTTCCTATGTTAGCCCAGAACACTGTTCTACCTGACTTTTTCTGATGGTCTTTTCCTTGGCCTTGGTAATTTCCTGCCACATACAAACTATCCTGTCAGTAAGTACTTAGCTGGAGTCTTGAGTGGAACCCTCTGCAGATCTGTAGAGCTCATTTTTTGTGTAGCTCTCTCTTCTCTGTTACTCTACTCTGCAAATTCTAGCTGTTTAGGCCTCCCCAAAGTCTGATGTTTGTCTCCTTAATTTAGCGAGACCTACAGGCTCTGGGTTCAATGTTCCTATACTATGTCCTAGAAACTTTCCAGGCAGTTAGCTGGGGCAGTTTGAGGGCTCAACTCTTTTGCTTCCCTTCTTTCAGGATTACGATCCTGTCCTAATAGCCGATAGCTGTTTGAACCAATAAAATGACAGAGGAAGAAGAGAAATAGGGAAAAGTAAGGTTTACTTAGGAAGTGACACGCTATTATTGTCTATGAGAAGTTCAAAGAGTATAACATCTATGCTAAGGGAGTTTCATTGTGAACCTCTGAAAAATCTACAGCAGAAAAGAGGGGTGTATATAAACTGTATTCTTGCCTCCTGATAAGACCAGAGAAATAAATTTTTTTGTCCATGCCTGTGGCACATGGAAACCCTGGAGCCTTAACCTGCTGTGCCACAAGAGAACTCCCAGAGAGATAATTTTAAAATAACCAGTGATGACTATTTGCAGGGCTTTCAACTTTTCTATGCCATAGTTGACACAGAAGTGGATGTGATGGACTAAATGTTTTTTTTTTTTGTCTTTTGTTGTTGTTGTTGTTGTTATTTCTTGGGTCGCTCCCGTGGCATATGGAGGTTCCCAGGCTAGGGGTCGAATCGGAGCTGTAGCCACCGGCCTACGCCAGAGCCACAGCAACGCGGGATCCGAGCCGAGTCTGCAACCTACACCACAGCTCACGCAACACCGGATCGTTAACCCACTGAGCAAGGGCAGGGACCGAACCCGCAACCTCATGGTTCCTAGTCGGATTCGTTAACCCCTGCGCCACGACGGGAACTCCTCCTCTCCTATTTTTAAAAAATGATTTGCTCTCATTTATTTAGATTGCCTCCTATTTGGAGACGGTGCCTTTGAGGGGCAATCAGGGCTAAATGAGGTCATATGTGAGGGGCACTTATGTTGGGATTAGTGCCTTTATAAAAGATACCACAAAGCCTGCTCTCATTGCCATTTGAGGACACAGTGAGAAAGCAGCCATCTACAAGCCAGAAAGAGAGTCCTCACTGGCATCTGATTCTGTTGGACCTTGATCTGCGACTTCTAGACTTCAGAATTGTGAGAAAATAAGTTTCCATTGTTTAAGCCACATAATCTATGGCCTTTTGTGATAGCAGCCAGAGAAGATTAACATACTGGTACTCAGCCTTCAGTGTGATGACTTCTCATCTTTCTCATTTGGATGGTGGACTGTTTGTTCATGAACAGTATAAGCAACTTTATTTTGTTTTTGTTTCTGGCTGCACTAGAGGCATGCCGAAGTTTCCAGGCCAGGGATCGAATCTGTGCCACAGTGGTGGCCTGAGCTGCAGTAGTGACAATGCTCGATCCTTAACCTGCTGAACCACCAGGGAACTCCCAGGCATACTTTGAAAAGGCAAATTTTTGCTTTGTAATCTTTGTGAATGGTGCTTTAATACATAATCTTTTTGATAGTGAATTGTTTGCAAACTCCTGTGATAATGTTAATGCATTTGCATTAATGTTGGCTATGAAAAACCTTAACTTCCTAACTTTTATTTTAGTCAAATAACATTATCTTATAATAAATTCAATGAAGGACTGGCATTGGGGAGACCTGCTACTGATTGGCCCATTAACAGTTTTTAAGTCATTGATAAAGAGTTTATGTGAACAAGGCTAATATCTTTTTTTTCTTTTTAGGGCCGCACCTGCGCCATATGCAGACTCCCAGGCTAGAGGTCCAATCAGAGCCATAGCCACTAGCCTATGCCAGAGCCACAGCAACGCAGGATCTGAGCCAAGTCTGTGACATACACCACAATTCATGGCAATGCCAGATCCCTGACCCACTGAGTGAGGCCAGGGATTGAACCCGCAACCTCATGGTTTCTAGTTGGATTTGTTTCCACCGTGCCACGACGGGAACTCCAACAAAGCTAATTTTAAAAATTCATTTTGAAGCCAGGTTCTTTCTGTTAGGCTTGTTGCTAGTGCTTTGAACTCTTGCTTCGTTGCTTAAAGACCACTGCTTGCTGATGACAGCCCATTCACTTCCATAGATTAAATGGGAGTTGCATATAAGAATTTAGAGAGTGGACTCTGGTCTGTTGAGAAGTAAGCACAGAGTGAGAACTCAGGAGTGACATGCAAAGGATGGGAACTAGAAGAGAGATGTTTTCTTTTAAAGATAGAAAAAGAAAGCAGGGAATGGACCACTGACAATATAGCATTTTGAATTACTTAGAGGTCAGCTTGAAAACACTTTGAACTGATTCCAAAGAAACTCTCATTTATACATTCCTCCATCTATTCAAAACATACCTATTAAGTGCCCATTGTGTAAAAGTCTCCATGCTTTGGGTGATATAAAGATGAAGGCTATATGGATACAGGCCTTAAGTACTACCCAACTGGCTGGTGACATTAGACATGATTCTCTGCATCTTACTCTAGTGTCACAAGATGAACTAAGTGCTGCTAGTGTGTGTGTGTCTAGATAAGATATCTACTTGATGATTGGGATATTGTAAATAGTGTAGTAAGGCCATTTTTGCTATTCTGCTATCCCTCCTTTGGTGCTGCCAAACCGAACCACTTTGTATTTCTCCCAACATTCCAGTCTCTCTATCCAGAATCAAAGACATTAACAACTTTAGAAAATTTTCTTACCTTACTTTCAGGATGAGGAAACAGATCCAGATTAGGCTTCACACGACATGCCTGAGGACAGAGGTAGTTTAGTGCCAGAACTGAAAAAAACCCCATTCTCCTGGAAAAACAAACCAACCAACCACTAAGTTTTATGCCATCCAGCACTGTTTAAAAGGCCTCCCAACATCTGGAGCTCCACTTAGATCATTACTGCTCCCATAAAGTCTTCCTTGACCCTTCGCAAGTAATGAGCCTCCTGTCAAGAGTGTTCTGCTCATTGTGAGTACACTAAACAGAAATATTCGTTTATTTTTACCAGGACTTTGTTCCCTAACTATGGTATCTGGAAAGTTTTTTTTTTTTTTTTTTGTCTTTTTTACAGCCGATCCCTCGGCATATGGAGGTTCCCAGGCTAGGGGTCGAATCGGAGCTGTAGCCACCGGCCTACGCCAGAGCCACAGCAACGCAGGATCCAAGCCACGTCTGCAACCTACACCATAGCTCACAGCAACGGTGGATTCTTAACCCACTGAGCAAGGCCAGGGATCGAACCTGCAACCTCACGGTTCCTACTCAGATTCGTTAACCACTGAGCCGCTACGGGAACTCCTATCTGGAAAGTTTAAGACCAAAGGACAGAGAAACTTGAAGTCCTGGTCCCTGGGCTCTCTCTGTAAACAAGGACAAAATGTAGAAAATCATGGCTACTACATTTCACTTTTTCATAGGATACCAGCATCTTTCCTGTTATACAAACTCTGGCATTGTAATCGCAATATTGTAGTGTTGCAAATTACTATTGTGCATTAAGATCATGTACATCTTTATTGCAAAATCCGAATGAATACCTTCCTGTTTTCAATGTTCCCTGTAACTTTCCTTTCATATATCCAGTTATTCATCAAATATTTAATGAGACCAGATACTACACCCTAGGCTGGGAACGCAATGGTGAGGAAAACACACATGGTTCCATCATCAGATGACAGGATCAAGCACATGAGACAGAACACCAATCAACCAACCACAACACAATGTAGTAAATCCTACATTAGAGGAATCACAAGCCACATGGTCTGGTCTAGAGGGTTAAAACCAAGTCTGATTGAACAAAAGAGATGTTAAAGTGAAATCTGAAGGTTAAAGGCAATGAAAAGCCATGAAAAGGTTGTAAAGAGGGGAAGGACAGGAAAAAGATAGTTTTGGCTGCATTTAAGAAAAACATTTCTATCATGTCTGTTATTTTTAACTATATGTCTTAAATGATTTTCATTGTTGCCTTATTCTAAATCCTGTAAGGAGATAAATTAAAAGAAAAATCTATATTTGAGAGAAAACAAATTATACATCACAGGTAAATTATATAAAACATAAGCTATTCTTGCAAAGCAATTTCTTGATTCCTGATTAACATCACAAAATAAATAAGGCTTAATAGACTAACAGGTAATTGTATCTTCCCTTCATTTGAAACCAGTCCGTTCTAAATTATTCATGCTAACTGAAGAACATATATATACATAACCTTAAATGATCAATAACCTGGATAATTTCTATTTGACTTAGGAATGTGCTTTTCAATTTTTATTTAAAGGTGAGTGTCCCTGAAATTTAGGAATTTTTTTAAAGGCACACCACAGAAAAAGGCCAATCAATAAGCTTATTTTTGTGACCCATCCCATACTGGGAACTGAGAGCATATTCCAGGCTGATCTCAAGACTTAGTAGAGGTGATTTATACCTTCTTAAGAACATTTTTCATATTTTTTTATTTTTTTGTACAAGAAGAATGAAAAGCTTTATTATTTTTATGATTATAAAAACACTTTCACATGGAAAGCAATGAGTAGAAGTATCTTCTTTCACATCTTCCTTGAGGTCACCTTAAAAAATTGAGTTTAGAGAGCTTCTCAGAGATAGAAAGTACATTTTTAAAAATGCTAATAAAAAGAACCATATAGTAACAAGACATTAACAAAGCAGTGTCATATAAGTACTATTATTTATGTTTGCAATATGTATAATTTCAGTAATGACTATTTTCTAAAATAAACAGCAATCCCAGCAAGCAACCATTGGAGAATAAAACAGGGATGTCACAGAACTTAAATTTTTTTTTTTTTTTTTTTTTTTTGCCATTTCTTGGGCTGCTCCCGTGGCATATGGAGGTTCCCAGGCTAGGGGTCGAATTGGAGCTGTAGCCACCGGCCTACACAGCCACAGCAATGCGGGATCCGAGCTGCGTCTGCAACCTACACCACAGCTCACGACAACACCAGATCCTTAACCCACTGAGCGAGGCCAGGGATCAAACCCGAAACCTCATGGTTACTAGTTGGATTCATTAACCACTGAGCCACGGCGGGAACTCCCAGATCTAAAATTTTTTGATAGAGGTCACTGATAAAGATTTACTTTTGTACTGTGTAAAATAAATCAAGGAATGAAAAGTGCTTTTACAACTAATTAAAACCTAGCAAATATGCAGACAATATTTTTACTTGATACTTAATACTTTAAAATATTATATAGACATAAAGGCAGAATCTTGTTATTCTGAAAATTAAAGGATCAGTCAAGACAAACTCCTTTTTACCTGCTCAACAGTTTATATAAATAAAAAGTATTTGCATATTAGCAATTACCTCAAGCTACGCATTATTTTCAAGTAAAAGTTAGAAATTACAGAATTTATACTTCTTTAGAGGTGGAAAGGGCTAACAGAATTGGATCTTAACACCAAAACTTCTAAGTATTTTCTGATATTGTCAGCTGAAGCTGAATAATTCATCAAATAGTGACTTAATCATTTGAGAAAATGATGGGTAGGCCCTATACCATTTGTACCTAATAACGTTATTTAGGTATATGTTTATCAATGTTAATCAGGACTCTATAATGTGTGTTGTGTGAGGAATCTATAACATGATGATGCATGGATAATACAATACCTCAGTTTTCAACTCTTGAAAATAAAAGAACCAAAGCCCCAAACATTCTGATTTTGTTGTTTAAAAAATTTTTTTCATTTTAATGATCTGAGTTAGTAACAAACAAATATACAAAATTGTCTTTCACATTTCCATACATTGTATTATGGACCACTTAAAACTCTGGATTACAAATGCAGGTTTCTTTGTATCCTTAACTTCAATTATTGTCACTTATAAATAATAGTGATTTGCAAAAACATGCATTTGTGAACACAGACGCCAAAGTTGGACGTTAAAGTTAGTGTACAACCAATAGTGTACATTGTTCATTTGTGCAGTTACGTGTCAAGTGTAATTGACACAGTGAGAAGTTATCCTGGGATATTTCGCTCAAAAGTATTTTTGAGAGACAGATGGAACTACAGTTTAAAACAAAAATGGTATTCTACAGATACAATAAAATTCACAACGTGCACATCTGAAGCAACTTCTGGGATCCAAAACTTATTCAATAACCCTGTTGCCATATTAGTTTTATGGGTATATCTCCAAAGACAAAGGTTGGAAAATAGCTGCTTTAACAAAAATAAAGGTATATATGAAAAGGGAAGTGAGACTTTGAAAACTGTAATAATGTAGGAGTCATCAATTTTCACTAAGTTTTAGAAACTAAAAGAAATTTAGAAATGTAAATTAAAGGTAATCTGAATATTTTTAAGCCATTTTAAATTTAGATTTTTCCATCTCGATGTTTTCTATTTGATACGTAATAGAAAAATGGGCAGTTTCTACTGCTGACATAATTCATAAATCATTATTAATTTATGACTTCATTAGAAGATCAATTTAGTAGGAACTGGGTCATCCTGAAAATGCGAATAAGGAGGCCCCTTCTCCAACCAACTAGCAGTAAACACCAGACAAAATGATTTTTTTTTTTTTTGGTAAATTACTTCCATATTTCTGTAGGTAGGAAAATCCAATCTTTCTTAAAAATGTCTTCCTGGGTTACAGCAACATGTGCTTTATCTATTGAACTCTATCTAAAACCTAAGGTTATTTCTATATTATAAATTTCAGACTCCCTGGCAAGGAATGTGAAGGAATACCTAACCAGCTAGGTTATTTATTCAACGTCATACAAAGAAAGGACTCATGTATGGATATCGTAATAACAGTCCCACTTTTCTAAGGCCTGAGCTTGATGTTTTCGCCTACGCTATAGGGATCCAATGAGAGAAGATGGTGCAAAGGAACTGGGTCTCCTTCAGGCAGTATCATACCCTTGGCTTCTGATTTAATGAAGATGCTTGCTTTACTAATATGAATACAACCACAAACAGTTGGAGGGCAACTGCAGTTGAAAAGGAAATGGGTTATTTCTATAGGAAACAAGATTAACTTTAAGGAAATGTGGCTAGTGATTTCAAACATGTACTTCAAGAGTCACCTAAATGCAGGATGGCTTTTAGAAATGTTTAAATCATCAATGAGTCAGCGAAGTAAGCTGGGGGAGGTAACATAAAGACAAATTCTCACAACACTACATTAGGAGATGTAGTTATCTATTCTGCACTTTGGAAATGAAAGAAACCAATTCTGTCCAGAGTCAACAACAGGAAGAAATATGGCTGCATCCTCCTCTTTTCCACTCAGCAAAATTAATTTTATCATGCTCTCACTGCTGACATTCTCTCACTTGAATTTGGCAAAATGAATCTAATAGGTCATTTTTGTTTTCAAATAAGCTGCCTAAACAGGTTTTTAAAAAAACTTTCAGAAATGGTATATTTAATCATTGAGAGAAATTTCTATTTACTATCTTGTCTAATGGCAGGTACAAGCATTGCTGGATTAAGGATTATTGCTTTTAATGAGACAATCATCAGAAATAAATAGGTAAGCTTAACTCAAGTACTCATTTTTCACCCAATGCTACAATGTTTCATTCTTAAATCAAGTCACATGTTACCTTTAATTCTTTGCCAGTTTACTGAGGTTTTAAGTGTAAGAACTTGGCCTCTTAACTCAAAATCAAGACAATAGCAATAACCACATAAGCACATCTTATTTGGGCACTGAGCAGTAACACTGCTTTTTTTTTTTTTTTGATAGGACTTAAGGCACTAAATGGTGGTAAAATAAACAAAAGTATGATGATTAACAGCTTCTTAAGAATCCTAAAAAAGGAGATCGTTTAGAAGGACACTAGTAAATCTTTTTCTCAAACAAATAAGGCATCCTGTTGGCAAACACAAATAAAACACAAGGTCATGTTGAACCTAATACATTCACTGTCTCAGCTAAACTACTTGAAGAAACACTAGCTAACAAAATAAAAAGAGCCACGATAGCATGTATAAAGGTCGGAAAGGCACCAAAAGGAGAGCTCTACCACTTCCAGTTCTAAGAGTTGGGTAAGCTGTGTTTAACACTGCATGTCGTCTAATTATAAATTTGAACCTTCAAAATGTAGAATGCTAATTTTTATTTTGACAAATCAGCTAACCAAGTGCTAGTTTACTAATAAATTTATTTTCAGTAATTAGGAAAATCACTGCAGTGTCTAACACAACCCCATTTATAAAGCTTAACTAATTCTAGTACTGAATGCATATTCTGGATAACACTGAAGCAAATCTGTATAAACAAAAATGGTTACCTTGAGATAGAATTCACAATAAAAATTCAATATGTAACTAAATAGGATTTACTGAAAACAACGAAAAGTGTACTACAGATACATCAAACATAGTTATAATCACAACATTTTCCTTGTGAAAAATACAACTATTAGTGAAATAAAATGTACAGTTGAAGAATTTTCCAAAGGGAAAACAGTATAAAGGAAAATACTTTTCTTTGAGATAGGGAAAATAGTATGTCACTGTTTTTTCATCACCATATAATTTGACACAAAAAGGAGTCATAGAATTGCACCAATTCCACATCCAGTTTCCTGAACATGTTAAGAGTAAAAGGAGTTCATAAAGCAGAATGCAGTTTCTGAATTTTACATTTTAAACTGATGATATTCTCCTACAGAATGTCACATCACACCAGATCTGTTTACATAATGTACAATACTTCCCATTTTGTGGCCAGACATCAATATTAACATATGCTTTCTGCCACTTCTCTTTCATTCTGGTGTTTAGTCAGAGGCAGGAAAAAATAATCAAGTTACTTAAGTGTTATCTCTCTAGCAATAAAGAAAAATTATATTTAGTGCATGCTTCGTCATTTGTCAAAAAACATCTCTGAAAATAAAATTCAGTTACCCAATGGTTTACAAAATAGAAAAATCATTCATTAGGATACAAATGGGGTAGGATTTAGGTCCATTTCCAAAGGACTGACTTCCTTGGCAGCACCACTGTCCTTTAGCGAGAGGCCGTGATGCAAGTTCATGATCAAAGCAGGCGTGCCTACGTGAGACCACTGCTTGACATTCGATTATCTGAGGCCCTAGACACCATCTGACCACCTGCCTCTGCCATTTCATTAGTGCTAGAAAAGAGAATGGAATTTTTGTGGAAATGTTAGGAACATTTCTGCTGAACATGATTTAGAAGTTCTCCAAATTTTTCAAATAGGTCTTCCACCCATTTTACATTTTTCATACAAAGTTGAACAATTTCTTCCTGTCCTAAATCTTCGTTTTTTTTCTGCACAGAAGAAATCTAAAATAAAAAGAAATGCCAAATTAGCTTCTACCTGTCACTTTATAAGCTCTCTATGAGGGCTGTTTCTAGACCCTGAATGAAAAAAGAATTTGTACATTCATCTACCAAATACTGTTTTTCAAAAATTTCATCCACAGAGAATGATTCTTTCATACAAATTCAGGTGGCCTAACACTATCATTACTGGCTCCACAGGAGCAGGGAGAAAGGCTAGGAAAAGTGGTTCAAACTTTCTCTATTCCTTCCAATTGTGTTAAAAGCTGAATGACAAATGTTGGGGTCAATCCCACATTTCAGAGCATTCTAACAATAGCCAACATACCATCTTTACTTTCTCCTTGGCCAGACAGAGGTTAGATTTGTGCACATCTTTCCAGACCAGACCAGACCATTATCAAATGAATCATGTATAGCCTTGAGCCAACTTAACCCTTTAAACTAAAAAATCGATAATGCGTATCGAAAAAGGTTACTGTCTACAAGCATTTAAACTCTGAGGAAATTAATTCTTATATCCTATCTATCAAGTTGTATTAAAGTCATATATAATTTCTGAGCAACTTAAATTACCATTCTGAAAAGTTGCAATTAAATTTTAACTGTCATTTCTTCCTGCCAAGGCACAAAACCCCCATTTCTCTGCAACTGATAGGGATAAGGCCATTCTAGTGATAAGTAGAATAATAGCAAGATATTCAAAACAGTGATTAAAGTGAATTAATTAAAGCAGGATCATGATACAGTATGAAAGAAGAAAATGCAATGAAGTGCCATTTATTATGGCACTGTAAAGCAAGTATGACAGCTTAAAAACACTATCACTTAACAGCTCCTATAAGAGGTGGAAGATACAAGGATACACTGAACAGCACAGGGAATATAGCTAATATTTTGTAATAGTTGTAAGAGGAGTATAACTTCTAAAAATTGAATATAAAAAAGCTAACTACAGTCTTCTTAAAGCTCAAGTAACATACATTTCTTTCTTAAGTAAATGAAAAAAATAATTACCTCATCTTTACATATCAGATAAACATGGTATTTATAATGATGGAGTGAATGATACAAAGAATATAACTGTATTTTCTCTGGATCAACAGCAAACTCCTGAAAAAGAAGAGTTTATAGATATTTTTATTTAATGGAGCATCTCAACTAAGAACACTTTTATGAAAATACTTGACCAAAAGTCTCAATGAAAATCTTTTTTTACATTTATTTTTCTTGTTGTTTTTATAGCTAACATGGAAATTCAATTAAGCTTTGAATGCTGTCTTGTATCCAACGACCTTGCTCAATTCACAGCAGTTTATCTGCAGACTTCTTTGGGTTTTCAATGTACACAATCACATCAACAGATAATGACTATTATTTATTTACCTATTTAGGCCATGCCTATGGCATAAAGAAGTTTCCAGGCTAGGCGATGAACCCATAGCAGTGACCCAAGCCACAGCAGTGACAATGCTGGATCCTTAACCCGCTAAGCTACCAGGGAACTCCTCAATGGAAATCTTAAACATGACTTAATCTTTTTATTTTCCTCAATATAAGTATACATTATAGAAAAATTTAAACGGCAAACATATGACTTATAAAAAGTAAAAGAATTCTACAATATCTTGATTCAGAGGTTAACTGCATGTCACATATTTTTCCATGTTTCCTCCAATTTATATAACATATATTAATAACACTAGCATTGTAATGGGAAGGCAATCATACTATACATACTGCTGTGCAATTTTATTTTTCATAACTTTTTTTAATGCAAGTAAAACTTGGATATCTTTCTATTTATTAAATATCCCCCTTCCCTGGGAGTTCCCATCGTGGCACAGTGGATAACGAAACTGACTAGGAACCATGAGGTTGTGGGTTAGATCCCTGGCCTTGCTCAGTGAGTTAAGGACCTGGCGTTGCCATAAGCTGTGGTATAGGTTGCAGACGAGGCTTGGGTTCTGTGCTGCTGTGGCTCTGGTGTAGGATGGCTGCTACAGCTCCGATTAGACCCCTAGCCTGGGAACCTCCATATGCCGAGGGAGCAGCCCTAGAAAAGGCAAAAAAAAAAAAAAAATCCCCCTCCCATATAAATTACATGAGGGCAGGGATTTGAACCATTTTTCACCATTATTTTCCTAGTACTTAGAACCACATTTGGTATACTATAGGTACTCAAAATTTCTCACTGAAAGAATGAATGAATGTATTTTTTCTTTTTACAAAGCACATAGTATTACACTATCTGGGTGGCTCTTTAGTTTCACATTGGTGATACATAACTGAAATTGTTCTTACAAACAAGTCTACAATGAGCAAAGGCACACAGTTTTATGCATCTGTGAATGTTTCTACAAAACACTTTTTTTTTTTTTTTTTTTACTTTTTAGGGCTGCACCTGCAGCATATGGAAGTTCCCAGGCTATGGGTCAAATCAGAGCTACAGTCGCTAGCCTACGCCACAGCCACAGCAACACGGTATCCTAGCCACATCTGAGACCTACACCACAGCTCCTGTTGACACCAGATCCTTAACCCACTGAGTGAGGTCAGGGATTGAATCTGCATCCTCGTGAATCCTAGTCGGATTTGTTAACCGCTGAGCGACGAAGGGAACTCCCCAAAACACATTTTTGATGTGGAATTGATATGTTGCTAAACTGTTCTGAAAAGGCAATAATTTAGATGACATCTGCAAAACACAAATTCCAAATTTAATAATTTTACAGATTGAAAAAATTTTTTTTTGTCTTTTTGCCATTTCTTGGGCCGCTCCCGCGGCATATGGAGGTTCCCAGGTTAGGGGTCGAATCGGAGCTGTAGCCGCCAGCCTACACCAGAGCCACAGCAACTTGGGATCCGAGCCGCGTCTGCAACCTACACCACAGCTCTCAGCAATGCCAGGCCAGGGATTGAACCCGCAACCTCATGGTGAAATTTTGAATCTTAGGGAACGTGTGCATGCCCACTTACCTGTGTGCATTTTTATCCAATGACACACAAAAAATATTAAAAATATAAACACAAGCATGGGATAATTCCTTGCTTACTATTTATCTTATTTAGAAAATTTGTGAACACTCACCATATGCCTGATATTGTGCTGGCAATGTAGAAAAACAAAGAATAAGGCTGAGGCCCTGTTCCTTAGGCTAGAGCTGCTCATTCTTACCTGAAGACACTTCACATTTAACAATACAACAAAACATTTGTTTATTTTGATGTTTTAAGTAGGAATTATATTAACAATTAGAAAATGTATAATTGTATCAATCAATATATACTTACTTGTGCAGATTTAGTGCTTGTTTTAGAAGTCCTTAGAGTTTTTTTATTATAAGTTTTGCCATTCATTTTGATTTTAGAAATAGCAGATCCTCCACTTTTTGCTTTAGAATCTCGAGTTATTATTGTTAGTTCAGGAAAACTTTCCAAAGCATTCTTTAAAATAAAGCAAAAATAATTGACATCAGAAGAAAAGTGATCTTAACTACTTCCAGTTATTCAAAATTTATTTTTAAAAAATACAGAGGAGTTCCCACTATGGCACAGTGGGTTAAGAATACAGCTGTAGTGGCTTGGGTTGCTGCAGAGGTAGGGGTTCGATCCCTATCCAGGGGATCTGTTGTTGCTACAGATGCAGCATAGGTTGCAGCTGTCACTCAGATTCAATCCCTGGCCTGGGAACTTCCATATGTTGTGGGTGTGGCCATAAAAAAAGAAATATATTCATACATGTACATATATACACAAAAGATATGTGAGAAATACTGATGGGGTGTGGTAAATATATACAGTCTATATACATTTTATACACAAACACATGTGGGGTGTTAAACATGGCCACAAATTCTCTGGAGCTCTTCCCATCAAGATGTGGAGTCTATTTCCCCATTCCTTGGATCTGAGTGGAGCTTATGACTTGTTTTAAGCACAGCATGTGACATACTGTAGGGACTCCAGGATGAGACAGGGAGTTCCTTTTAGTGATGCCTCTCTGGCTCAAGGCCAGGTAAAGAAAGACATATGTAAGCTTCAACTGTTTTATAAACAGTTACAACCTTCAAGGCTACTCCTCTCCAAACTCTGTATAGGTTCCCAAGCACCTGGTATTATGACCCCTCCAGCAGTGAACTTTTAAACAAATAATTTTCTTAACATTTAGGAGTAAACTGCTTCCTTTAATAGAAACACTAGAATTTTGGGCATTTCCTACCAGAATGAGTTTCTAGCTTCATTCTCTTTCTTAGATTATTTGTGCTTTTATTATATACCTTGGTGCTTTCCATGTACCCAGAATTAGTATTTACAACAAATGGAATTTAAAGACAAAAAAATGGATTTTTAAATTTACAAACAATGGAATAGAGATGAAAGCAGAAAGTTTAATGATTTTTCTAATAACCACAAGATGTTCAAGATGATTGGAAGTACATGGATTCTAGAGGAAAACAGAACATCATTAACTTCAAAAGGCTTTAGGATTCCTAAAATTACCAAGATTATCATGGGAAATGGTGCTAGTTATTTCTGAAAAATATAAAAAATTTTATAATCTACTGTTTATACTATTTTACCTTAATCATTCTAACTTGTAATATTGTGTGCGAATCTGGGCTTTGAAATGCAAACTACTATAAGTGAAAATAATCTATCACTGCTGGATATCACTATTATATTTATGGTTATATTAAATAACTATAATTTCAAAATCATAAATTTTTTTTCTGTAAAAATAAGAATATGAAAACTAATTTTTCAGTTGTTTACCATAAACTATTTTATAAAACTTAAATATCTACTAAGTCTATTAAATTCCAAGTGGTGAGTATATTTTAACACAAGTTGTTAGAGAACTGGTTTGACACTTCTAAAACAGTTAGCCAAAATTGGTCATTTTTCAGATTTAGTAAATATTCAGAAAACGTAATCTAACAACATTCCCTTGTTTGCAGAAAACATGGTATTATTTCCCAAAGGAGTATTCCATCTGACAACAACAGTTAAACAGAAAATACTAGACTAGCAGTAAATAGAACAAAATTCTTAGCAATGGGTGTCTTACTAGCGTCTGACTTTTTTCCCACTTTCTCAGTGAAGAGTACAAGACTACAAGAGTTGAGCATTATTGAACTTCTTTAATCTCAGAGCCTTAATTTTCACCTAGCTAAAATGAAGTCAATTTTCACTTTTATGTGGAGTTCAGATAAAATACAGATGTGAAAAAACTATACACATAACTCAAAGGAGTCGAAAACTTATGTTCACACAAAAACCTTCAAATAGATTTGAATAGTAGTTTTGATTAATGCCAGGATTAGGAAACAACCAAGATTTCTCTCAGCAGGTGAATGGATAAACTCTGGTGCATTCAGACAATGGAATAGTATTCAGTGCTAAAAAGATATAAGCTATTAAGCCATGAAAAGACATGGTGGAAACTTAAATACATTATTAGTAAGTGAAAGAAACCAATCTGAAAAGGCTTCATACTGTATGGTTTCAACTGTATGGCAGTGGTTTGGACAAAGCAGAATCATGGAGATAGTATAAAGATCAGTGGTTGTCAGAGGTTAGGGGAGAGAAAGAGATGAACAGACAGAGCACGGAGGATGTTTACGGCAGTGAAACTACTCAGTTTGATACTACGATAGTGGATAAGCCTAAATCATTGGAAGCTAGAAGAGTGAACTGAAATGTACACTATAGACTCTGGGTCATAATACTATGTCCATGTAGGTTCATCAGTTGTGACAAATGTGCCACTCTGGTGGGAGATGTTGGTAATACGGAGGTTATTCATGTGTGGGGATGGTGGTACATGGGAACTCTCTTTTGCTGTGAACCAAAAACTGTTCCAAAGAAATAAAGTCTACTAAAAAAAAAGTTACACAACTGCATTAAAAAACTAAATTCAAGGGAGATATAACCAAATGATCCTAGGTGTTATATGTTAGACTTTGAATAAGAAAAGTTGGAAAAATTTTGACTACTAAGTAGCTTCTTTGATACATTTTCTGAGTTTAGATGAGCTTTTTGTTGTTCTCTATTTCTGGTAATACCAAAACCGATTTATAGTGCTAAGATATAGTAACATTTTTATATCTCCTACCATTGTGTGAGGATCAGTTTTTCCTCAGATACTGGGCAAATCTGGCAAGTAAAGGGAATTTTGCTAACTGCTAAGGCCAATTTTTATTCTAGATAAAATTTTGAAAATTTGAAAAACAAGATTATAATATAGTAGTTTAAAGTACTGGAGCTCTCTTGTGGAGCAGGTTATTAATCTGGCATTGTCATTGCACAGCTTGGGTTGTTGCTGTGGCATGGGTAAACCTCCACATGCCGTGGGTGTGGCCAAATAAACGAAGTACTTTTGAAAACATCTGGAAGGTATTGTATAGAAGGAATAGAGGAATATAAGAATCTGAAAAGTAAATGTAAGCAGAGAAAAACAAATGATTAATACTAAGAATGTGCTTAAAAAATAAAAAGACAAATTTAGGACTCAATGCATAAAAATCAAATTTTTGTTGGGTGAAAAATTTAATCAAACTGAGAATGACTTTCGTAAACTTTCCTTCCTATTATAATTAAGACTATGATTGCCAGTGAGTCTGCGAATAAATCATCTGAAGGAAATACCTTGAATGACTGATCCAAATGAAGATTCAAAAGAAGTCTCTTTCGGTTATCATTCAGCATGCTATCTATTTTTTTCATATGAGGCAAAAGTAGCTCATCTAAAAGAAGATACAAATTTACAGCGACAGGATAAACTATCAACAGAAAACATTAATAGATTAAGACATTAAATTATATAAAGTATTAACCATAAAATATTGGACATGAAGCTTTTGGAACAAAAGCTAGCTTGAAAAACAGGTTTACAATAGCCAAGTGAGAAGGGAGCAGTGTAGTATGATAGAATCAGAAGTCCTGGGTTTAACTCCATCTATGCCACCAGAACTGACTGCCCAGTGGGCCAACTGTCTACTTTTTTTTTTTTTGTCTTTTTGCTATTTCTTTGGGCCCCTCCCACAGCATATGGAGGTTCCCAGGCTAGGGGTTGAATCGGAGCCGTAGCCACCGGCCTACGCCAGAGCCACAGCAACGCGGGATCCAAGCCTCGTCTGCAACCTACACCACAGCTCACGGCAACGCCGGATCATTAACCCACTGAGCAAGGGCAGGGACCGAACCCGAAACCTCATGGTTCCTAGTCAGATTCGTTAACCACTGCGCCACGACGGGAACTCCTGTCTACTTTCTTTTGACCTCATTAATCGTGCAAACAGTAATAGTATTACAAAATATAAATTTAACATTAAACTTTTCAAGTAAGATACTATAGCTTGGGGCAAAGAAAAAGTAGGGCAAGAAAAATAGTCAAAATTCAGCTTTAAAAACACAAAGAAAGACTCAAAATAATTATCTTAGAAAAGGGGAGAGGGAGTTCCTGTTGTGACTCAGTGGTAACGAATCCAACTAGTATTCAGGAGGACCCTGGATTTGATACTGAGCCCTGCTTAGTGGGTGAAGGATTCGGAGTTGCCATGAGCTGCGTGGTAGGTTGCAGATGTGGCTCAGATCTGGTGTTGCTGTGGCTGTGGTGTAGGCCGGCAGCTGCAGCCCTGATTTGACCCCTAACCTGGGAACTTACATATGCTGCAGGTGAGGCCCTTAAAAAAAAAAAAGAAAAAGAAAAAAAAAAGGGAGAGAGTACAAGTATAACAAAGATTCCCATCCAAAGGTTTCACTTTCTTTTTCACTGCTCTGATGTGAGCCACAGGGAAGTCCTCTTTTTCACCCCTCTGAAACTTTAAGCTCTTTTTTTTTTGTCTTTTGTCTTTTGTTGTTGTTGTTGTTGCTGAAACTTTAAGTTCTTTTAAAGCATTTTTCAGAGCATACGTTTTTCTTTTGGTGCTATATTAAATATTTTAGGTTATTAGGCTATTTCTTTTCTTTTTTTCGTCTTTTCTAGGGCCACTTCCGCGGCATATGGAGGTTCCCAGGCTAGGGGTTGAATCGGAGCTGTAGCTGCCAGCCTATGCCAGAGCCACAGCAACGCGGGATCCGAGCCGCGTCTGCAACCTACGCCACAGCTCACGGCAACGCCGGATCCTCAACCCACTGAGCAAGGCCAGGGACCAAACCCGCCACCTCATGGTTCCTAGTCGGATTCGCTAACCACTGCGCCACGATGGGAACTCCAATTAGGATATTTCTTAATTTATCAGCATAACAACATTTTAAATACTAATTATCTTTAACAGTCTTTCTGAAAATGCGTATATAACCCTTAGATCTGGTTACTAACTTCACAGCTAAATAAAATGACTTTATATTTGGAGAATAAATGCAAGCAGAGACCAGCAAAAGAACACTTCCTCTAAGTTCTCAGGGAGAAATGCTTTCTAAGGTCTCTACAACATACTTGACAGCTTTCTTTTATCTTTCTAGCAGTGATTAAATCTATTCAAATACTATAAGAATTTATATGTCACAAAAACAAGTTTTAAATATTTGTGGATTTAAAAAATATATAACCATTAAAATCTTCTCTACTCATTTTTTTTTTTTTTGGTCTTTTTGCTATTTCTTGGGCCGCTCCCGCGGCGTATGGAGGTTCCCAGGCTAGGGGTCGAATCGGAGCTGTGGCAACCGGCCTACGCCAGAGCCACAGCAACGCGGGATCCGAGCCGCGTCTGCAACCTACACCACAGCTCACGGCAACACTGGATCGTTAACCCACTGAGCAAGGGCAGGGATCGAACCCGCAACCTCATGGTTCCTAGTCGGATTCGTTAACCACTGCCCCACGACGGGAACTCCTTCTCTACTCATTTTAAATGAAGAAAAATATAAAAAACAAGCATAAGCAATAGAAAAAATCACTTAAAATACAACCACCCAGAAATAAGCACTACTAAGAAATGTGTATTTTATATGATGGAAGGGATTTTGACCGAGAGAGAACGTTTAATGGCAAAAATGCTGATTTGGGGAATTAAGGTTGGGTTTTAATTGTGGCTTTTCTACCACTAACTTGTTTGGTAACTTTAAGAAATACATCTAATCTCTTTGAAATTTAGCCTACAAAGTAAATGTTTTAGATTAGGTAATCTCTAACATCTTTTCTAGCTCTACAGTGGTTGATGTATGAATTACTCTCTCTGACTATATGGTCAAAAAAGCAAGACTAGAAATCAGAAGACCTTGGATTTTAATCCTTTCTCCGCTACTTGTAAGTTGTGGGCTCTTAAGCAAGTCACTTAACCTTTTTGAGTGTCATTGTTCTTATCCAAAAAAAAAAAGTCTGTCTAAATTGTTCTGGGATTAGTAGAGAATAATGTACATCAAAATATGTGGAAATAATAAAACAATACATATTATTAGGCACTTCTGTTGAAGTACATTGTTACTATCTTTGTTACTGTCTTTTTGATCTTATACTTGTTCAATTCGTTTAGTTGTTGTTTTGTTTCTTTTGTGTTTTTGCCTTTTCTAGGGTTGCTCCCGAGACATATGGAGATTCCCAGGCTAGGGGTCTAATCGGAGCTGTGGCAACCAGCCTACGCCAGAGCCACAGCAACGTGGGATCTGAGCCGCATCTGCAACCTACACCACAGCTCACAGCAATGCCAGATCCTTGACCCACTGAGCAAGGCCAGGGGTCGAACCTGCAACCTCATGGTTCCTAGTCGGTTCAATTCGTTTTGATACAAGGGTAATAGAAACTGGCTCATTAATCCTTTCACTCTCTCCCTTAGCTGCCCTGATTAATTAATTCTCTAGTAGCTGAAGGGTAAACATTAGTGAGCTACATTAGAAATACAAATTACCAGTTTATTCCATGTCCATTTCACTATTTTACTATAATAAAAAAATTGCTAAAGGGAGAGTAAAAAGGAATAATTTAACAAATATAACCTAAGGCATTTACTGTTTTACCACTATTCGATAAGAAAATAATTGTGATATATTTTTTATTGGACACAAACATACAATTTTAATCTTTATACCACTATTATCTGGTCATCTTTCCAATATTAGAAATCATAACATATTGACATCTGGCCCCTCCATGTAACAGACACTTAGTGAAATATTATGAGGATGATATAACAATTCTAGAATTGAAAGAAACTACTGCACTGTTACATATTCTTCATGAGTAGAAATCAATACAAAATATATTAATACAAAGTTGTTCAAATATTCAAACAATTCACCCCATTTTATAGAATCAATATATAAACAGTTTATTAACTGACAACATATAGGTGCCTATTATTAAAACCACATATTAAACATGCAACTAGCAGAGAAGAATAAAAAAGATCCAGGAGGTACTACCAAGAATACTACTTAGCAGACTGTACCATTGCTCTTCTCTAAGGCTTGCATTGTGTCAGGATCCAAAGCAATGCTAACAAGCAATTCCATGTAACTCTTAAAGGTTTCCTTCATGGCTCTTGTGTTCAAAAAACGAGTGACAAAGGGAGCTGGAGGATTAAATTCTGGGAGGGAGAAAATATGACATATAACAAGTGTTGGTGAGGATTAGAAGAAACCGGAAGCCTATGCATTGCTAGTGGGAACATAAAACAGAACAACCACTGTGGAAAACTGTTTGGCAGGTCCTCAAAAAAGTTAAACATATAATTATATGACTCCAGCAATTCTACTCTTAGGTATATAAAGAACTGAAAACAGGGGGATACAAACATATATTTGTATGCCAATGTTCATTGCATCATTATTTACAATAGCCAACATGTGGAAGCAATCTAAGTGTCCATCAATAGATACAAAGGTAAAGAAAGAAAATACAGTGGATAAACTATTCAGCCATAAAAACTAATAAAGTTCTAATAAATTCTCTATAACGTGGATGAACCTTTAAAACATTATGTTAAGTGAAATAAGCCAAAACACTTAACATGAGATATTTAGAGTAGGCAAACTCATGGAAACAGAAAGTAGACCAGAGATTATCAGTCACTGGGGGAGGGATGAATGAGGAGTTATTCTGCAATGGTTAGAAGGTTTCTGTTTGGGGTGATGAAAAAGTTTTGGAAATAAAGAGCTGTGATAGTTGTGCAACAGTGTGAATATAATTAATGCTACTGAATCATACACTTTAAAATGGTTAAAAGTGGACGATTTTATGTTACATACATTTCATCATTTTTAAAACTGGAAAAAGTCAAATAGAATATGTACATCAATGAGCTAATAACAAAGATTTTCATATGACCAATAAGCAATGTTATAAAATCATTTATGGATGAAAGATACTTCAAAGGGTAAAACAAACCAGTAGATTTTAATATAACAAGCACAAAATGTTGAAGAAGCCACCATTTGTTAAGTATATCAAATAAAAATTTCTTTCAATATTAAGAAACATATCCATAATTATCTGAAAACGTTAATTAAAAATACTCCTCCCTTTCCCAACTACATATCTAATATGAGGATGGGTTTTCTTCATTTATGTTAACCAAAATAATAGTAACAAATCGAATATAGAAGCAAATATGAAAGTGCTATTCTTCTAACTAAAATAGTTAGTTTAGGAAAATACAGTTGTGTTTAAAGAAGTTTCAAAACAAATAGTTTGAAAACCAACAGCTTATAAATTTATTATTGACATCTACCTTCTTAAAATGCCTACCTAAGTGTTAGTGACACCTAGTGGTAACTCAAATTACCAATGAAAAAATTTTCACCCTGACTGTTATTTGAGAAGCTGTATAAATGAGTGCAAATTCACAACCCAAACTTCTTTATCCTAAACAGTAGGCAAGAATGCTAACTGTAAAATTACATGCACCATTCACACATACATGAATTTTTTATAAATTCTTTTTTTCCTCCCTCTTTTTTGGTTGCCCCACGGCATATGGAGTTCTTGGGCCAGGGATCAGATCCAAGCCGCAGTAGTGACCTATGCCACAGCTGGAGCAACGCCAGATCCTTAACCCACTGTGCCAGACTGGGGATCGAACCTGTGTCCCAGCACTCTAGAGGCACCACTGATACCATCGAGCCACAGTGGGAACTCCTTCTTTATAAATAGTACATTTAAAGTAAACTTTGGTATGAAGAAGAATTTTTATTAGGATTCTATTTCTTTTTTCTTTTCTTTTCTTTTTTTTTTTTTTTGTCTTTTTAGGGCCACATCCCGTGGCATATGGAGGTTCCCAGGCTAGGGGTCTAATTGGAGCTGTTGCTGCCAGCCTATACCACAGCTCACAGCCACGCCAGATCCGAGCTGTGTCTGTGACCTACACCACAGCTCACAGCAATGCTGGATCCTTAACCCACTGAACGAGCCCAGGGATTGAACCCGCAACCTCATGGTTCCAAGTTGGATTCGTTTCTGCTGTGCCATGATGGGAACTCCAGGATTCTATTTCTGTTCAAGTAATCTCTAAGATCAGCTCCCAAGAAATGATACTTGTCATTGTCAGAAACCACCCTGGTCATCAATCTAAACAGTACCCCCGACATCCAATTCATCATTCAAGTTCTGCCAAGATTACATTCTGAGTTCCTCAAACCTGTCTGTCCCCTCTCCTCCATCCCTGCTGCCACAATTTAGGTGCAAACTTTCAATTTATATCTGAACTATCATGTTTCATCATTCAAATCCAGATTTTACCATGTTGCTCCCTTATTTAAATTAAGGACCTCCCCCCCCACCCTTTGCTTACAGGATTCCCAAGCTTTTTAGCTTTCTCATGGCATACATAGTCTTCCATCATTCTTTCATCATTTCCTGACCATCTTCAAATGTATGCTCTAAAAGAAGGGGCAGCAAACTTTTTCTATAAAAGGGCTAGATGGTAAATATTTGGGGCTTTAATGGTCATATGCTCTCTGTAGTAACCATTCAAATCTGTCCTGTAGTGGGAAAGTAACTGTATAAAAATATGTAAGTGAATTGGTATTCCAGTAAAACTTTATTTACAAGAATAGGCTGCAGATCAGATCTCGCCCTCTAGCTGTAGTTCGCCAGCCTCTGCTCTAGACTAGTGAATTGCTGGAAATTTCTTGCATATATTACACAACAAGTTTGATGGCTGATGGAATGTTTACTGGTATATTCCTGTGTTTTATAACTATCTCAGGTTTAATTTCTAATGAAGTAAATTTAAACATATGTAGCTTACATAAAGGCTCTTTAATGTCTTCAACAGTCTTTAAGAGTATAGAAGGGTTCTGAGGTCAAAAAGTGTGATGATTGCTCTCCATTCCCATTTCCTCACATTATAAAAGAGAAATGTTTTACCTAGCTTAGTCATGTGCAATTATGTGCCTAAGCTGAATTTAATTAGGTAGCTAAATTCCCTGAAAAATACATGTATTTTGAATTGTCAGCATCCACTGCTCCTCTCCATTCATGAGGATAACCTAAGCGTATCAAAGTATTCATTTCATGGAGAACTCACCCTCATCATCACTACTACTAGAGTGGATCTCAGGAGATGAGTCAGATTGGGATGATGAAAATTCTTCTTTCCATTTCTTCCTTTTCTTTGGTGGTGGCTCAGCCTTTACTTTTAGCTGCTTAACTTTGGGTTTTATGGAAGGGGCTTTTGTCGTCGTAGTTTTTGGTGTTGGAGGATCAGAAGTTTTACTGCTACTACTTGGCTTTGTCTGAACAGTTCTGCAATGTTGCAAACAGACTTCATTAACACACTGAAATCTAGTCAAATTAAAATAAATTAGATAAAAAACTTGAAAAACACTGGTGAAGAAAAGTTTACTTAATTACCCCGCCAATATAAAGTCCAAGTCTTACACATAACAATGGTGATTTCCCCCAAAATTATCTTTAAATATACTCTTTAACCACTGACATTCAATATTCAGTTAAGGGACTATTAATTCACTTCCTAATTCTCTCTTTCCACTCCTTCCCTCCTTTTATGATCTCATTTTCCTGACTATGAGGCTGTACAACAGATGATCAATGGACTTCGAGAAGTAATGCATGATAAACCCTTGATAGCTACATCTAGCTCTGACCATCAGAAATTCTCACAGGCTCTGGTGGTGGCAGGTTTTGATGTGGAATCCCAACTGCATCTGTTCTAGAGCCTCTCAAGAAGGTCTGCTGTACACTAGTTCTGCAGATTTAAGTGAGTGGACAAAATTCCATCATAAAAATAAGGTGGGCCTCATTCAGTAAGTTGGAATCTTAATTAAACTAGATCTTCTCAGCACTAGATTGAGAATATCTAGGTTCCATCCCTTTTCCCAGAAAGAGCAAAAGGAATGTGGCTAAGTCATCTGTCTCCAAATTCATGCTCCAAACAACCCAGAGTCACATTAATATATGATGACAATTCCACTGTACTTGTACAGGTCTTATAGTTTTTCCCTAAATTTTATTCATTTTGAATTTTATATTTCTTTATTATTTTTACTTTATGGATAAAAAAGGATCTTTAGAAAGGTTATCTTAATCTAGGTCACAAAAAGATGGATTCAAAACTCTTGACTCTAAATCCAATTTTTTCACTATACTAGGGGGACACCAAAAAGGTTCAGGGAAGAAAAAGGTACCCATCTCACCATAAGAGCCATGGGCTTTATAGTTCTTGCCTCATTACTTCAAAAGGAATCATTTATTACATCAGGCACTGAATTCAGACTTGTATATAATAGAAAAAAAAAATCAGTCTCTTTAATTGATGTAGTTTTTTGTACAAGACATCACCAATAATAAGCTCTCCAATAATTACAACAAATATATTACATAAGATAATAAATACCTGAGAGTTTGTGAAGGCTTATTTCTTGGTTTTTTGGAACACACTCTGACATACTCTTTTTTGTTTGTGTTTTCAATGAACTTCACGTATATCCTTTTATATTTATTCTTTGCATCTCCAAAATATCCAAGGTACTAAGCAAGGAAACACTGAGTTACACAATTATACATTTTATACATAAAAAATTACTTTGTTGGCTTGCTAATTTTATCACGTAGTCATCCTTCAAGATTTTCAAAATGCAGCTCTGGCTAGGCTAATTGCACTCTCAGTAAAAATGATCCCAGCCGCCAGGGATCAGATCAGAGCCACAGTCTCGACCTAAGCCAAAGCTGCGCAATGCCAGATCTTTAACCCACTGTGCCGGGCTGGGAATTGAACTTTCATCCCAGTGCTCCTCAGATGCTGCCAATCCTGTTGTGCCACAGCAGGAGCTCCCCAGCCTCATTCTTAACTGCAAGTCCATACACAGGTGCTATCTTATTTGGCTAATCATCAGATGCTTACTTACTCAATGCAATTAAACAACGACCTAAGTAGAAAAGAACAATTCTGTAAGTCTTCTTGACAAATCAGGATATTGACTGGCAAAATAATCAATATAAGAACCTCTAAGTCCATGTGAATTCTTTATAGATTAAAACTAATTCCTTCCTTTTATTAAAAAAGAAAGGTTTGGGAGTTCCCTTCATGGCTCAGCAATTAATGAACCCAACTAGGATCCATGAGGAAGTGGGTTCGATCCCTGGCCTCACTCAGTGGGTTAAGGATCTGGCATTGCCATGAGCTGGGGTATAGGTCGCAGCCTTGGCTGGGATCCCGCATTGCTGTGGCTGTGGCATAGGGCGGCAGCTATAGCTCTGTTCCGACCCCTACCCTGGGAACTTCCATATGCAGAAGGTGCGGCCCTAAAAGGCAAAAAAACAAAAACAAAAAAACCAAAAAAAGTTAAGCAATTTAAGAAGACATTGATTTTATTTTAAAATCAGAGTATTATATACTCAGTAGTTCAAATTTTATGCTAATTTACAGCAGAAACTCTCAATATAAAATACGTTTAAATTTACATCATTTGATATTTTACCCAGGATCACTGTGAAAAAATAGGAAGGTTAATGTAAACAAGCATTTTACTTACACTGTTGGTAGCAGCAAATTCTCTTTGCCCATCTCGAATTTCAGGAACAAACTTCTGTAATAAAGCTTTTTGTACTTTCCAAATAGCTGGGGGTTCTTTTCCTGTTTTCAAAGCTTCCTGTAATAAGAAGAATTAATCACATTTGTAAAAACTAGCAACATATTCTAGATTTACAGAATCTAAGGAATCTTAAAGACCTATCTAGCTCAACTGTTTATCTTTTACCTAGTTGAACTTTTGCAATAATTCTTATAAGCTGGCTATTCAGTCTCTGCTTAAATTCCTCCAGAAGTGGAGAGTACAAACCCATTAGCTTTGTATAGCTATTGGAAAGTTTTCCTCTAACGGTACTGTCATACATTATTTATGCAATTTTTTAATAGTATGTATACAGTCAAAACAACCAGAAACAAATATGCCTAAATATTAATAGTTAATTGTGAATAGAAGGAATATATATAATTTAAATGTTATGTTCTTTATTGCATTTTTAATGCCATTCTTCTCCACTCTAATTAAAAAATAAAATCAAAAGCAAGCAAACAAAACCCCATAAGTTTTCTTAAGCACAGCTAAAAATTTCTTAGATGAAATTGTAAAATTCTAAGCATGGTTTACAATTTGAAATTACGAAAAAAGTCTAATTCTACTTTTACATTATATTATTATTTTCTTTAAAATTTTAAACTAGATAAATAACCATTTTTCTCCAAATCCCTACTAACACAATGACTTGAGAACTTTGAAAAAATTAAATTTTGAAACTGCTCCAAATAATAGTACCTAATGCAATATATTGGCCAGAAATACAGAAAACTCAGACAAGAGTTAAAATTATTTTAAGTTATTTTCTTTTTCAAAATATCTGACTTCTACTAGTTTGATTTTATTTAACAATTAGAATGATAAAAATATAATCTTTTGTAATTCAAGCTAGATGCATGCTATTAAAAGTCATCATAAAGGTTATATCATAAGGCATGCCCACTAAACTATGACCTTTATAATTGTGAATATTAACATCACCTTAAAAGTCTCTATGTCTTCTATCTTTACCACAAATTCATCGCGCTCTCTGTATTGGCCTTCTCCTCCACTTTCTGTATTCTCTTCATCTGTAAAACCTTCTATGGCTACAGTGTCTTGTCCTTTTGCATACTGGTCTGAAGGAAGACCATCAAGTTCGATGGGATTTGGGGGTTCTGCAGAGTTTATATTTTCCAGGCTATTTACTGTAGATGAAGTAGAGTAGAGAGATTCTTGCTTAACTGCACCCACAGTGGTGGAGGAAGTAGTAGCAGTACCGGTAGTGTTGGCAGCTGGGCTAGTAGTTGCCACCTGCAGGGCTTCTGAAACTAGATCAAGCAAATGCAAATCAATAATACAGATTATTAAACATTTACTTGCTGTGAGTAAAGTCTGCAATGTTTAAAAGAAAGATGATTATTTTTGCCATCAAATTGTTTGAAACAATGAAATTAAAGAGTAGTTGTTAATTTCCAAGAACCAAAGTGGTGACAGTTACATCTGGATGACAGAACTTCCATCGACCTAAAGTCACCCCCTAGTTCCACTTAGATAGTATAAAATATTTTTAAAAGAATAAGTGATGCAAGATAAGGAAGGGTCAGTGGACTGAAGCTGTGAAGAATTCCTAGAAGAAGAGAAGCTGCTTGCAAATGGAAAACAAAAACAACACCTGCAAAATAATTTGAAACAGTTCTAGAAGCTACAGAAATTAAAAAGATTATAAAGTAGTAATACGAAAAAACTGTATGCTGGGGTTCCCACTGTGGCTCAGCAGAAACAAATCTGACTAGCATCAAAGAGGACGCAGGTTCAATCCCTGGTCTTGCTCAGTAGGTTAAGTATCCAGTGTTGCCATAAGCTGTGGTGTATATGGCATTGCTGTGGCTGTGGCACAGGCCTGTGGCTACAGCTCTGATTTGACTAGCCTGGGAACCTCCATATGCCACAGGTGGGCCATAAAAAGAAAAAAGAAAGAAAAAAAACTATGCTAACAAATAAGATGAAATGGACAAATTCCTAGAAAGACACAAACTACCAAAAAAAAAAAAACCTCAAGGAAAAAATCTAACATCTGAACAGACCAATAGCAAGAGAATAAAATAAATTTTAAAAATCCTACAAAGGTAAGCACAGGCCCAAGTGGGTACACAGGTAGGTTCTATCAATAATTAAATAAGAATTAATACCAATCCATCATAAACTCCAAAAAATAAGAGGAACCACTTCCCAAGTTGAGGCTAATATTATTCCAACACCTAAGCCAGACAAAAACATCATGAAAACACTACAGACAAGTATCCTTTATGAATATAAACACAAAAATCTTCAGCAAAACATGATCAAATATACCAAGATATAAAAAGAATTATATATCATGACCACATGGATTTTATCCTAGGGATGCTTGTTTAACTCAACAGCTAAAAATCAATCACCATATTAATATGATAAAGAGCAAAACCATACGATCATCTTAATAGGTACAGAAAAAGTGTTTGGCAAAATTCAGTATCATGAATTTAAAACTTTCAAGATAAAAACACTCAATAACCTAAAAATAGAAGGGAACTTCTTCAACCTGATAAAGGGAATCTATAAAAACCCCATAGTTAACATCATAGTTAATAGTAAAAAATGAGATGCTTCCCCTTAAGAAGGATGTCTGAAGAAATAAAACTCTATTTGCATATGAAATGTCCCTGTCTACAGAAAACCCTAGGGAACCCACTAAATATTAGAACTAATAAATAAATTTAGCAAGTTTTCAGGATACAAGGTCAATATATTAAAAACCAATTGTATTTGTACATACTTGAAGCATAAAAAATGAGTTTAGGAACAAAATTCCATTTATAATATCATTAAAAAGAAACTATTTAGGAATAAATTTAACAAAAGAAGTGCAAAGCTTACACTCTGAAACCTATAAACATTGTTGAAAAAATTAAAGGTCTAAATAAGTGGAACAACATCCAATGCTCATGGATCAAAAGACTCAATGTTGTAAAGATGGCAATACTTCCCAAATTGATTAAAGGAATCAGCACAATCCCTATAAAAATCCTAGCTGCATTTTTTTTTTCAGAATTTGACAAACTATTCCTAAAATTGATGGAAATACAAGAGAATCCGAATAGCCAAAATAATCCTGAAAACAAAGAACAAAGTTGGAAGACTCAAATTTTAGAAATTTCAAAACTTTACCACAAAGCTTTAGTAATAATTAAGACAGTGTGATGGTGGCAGAAGGTTAGATGTACAGACCAAAAAAGTAGATTGAAAGTCTGGAAATAAACTCTATCTTTATGATCAACTGATTTTCAACAATGGTGCCCAAAAAAATTAATAGGGGAAGAATGAAAAGATTTTTTAACAAATGGTTTTGGGACAAGTGAATAGGAGAGCTGCACACAAAAGAATGAAGTTGGATGCCTACCTCACAACATATATAAAATTTAACTAAAAGTGGATCAGTTTTTTTTTTTTTGGCCATACCCACAGCATGTGGAAATTCCTGGGCCAGGGATTGAACCCATACCACAGCAGTGACCCAAGCCACAGCAGTGACAACGTCAGATCCTTAACTCACTGAGCCAGCAGGGAACTCTGGAAAGTGGATCACAGTCTTAAATGTGAAAGCTAAAATTATAAAACTATTAGAAGAAAAACAGGGGAGCTTCTGCTGTGGTACAGTGGTTAAGGATCTGGCATTGTCTCTGT
Source organism: Phacochoerus africanus (assembly GCF_016906955.1). Lineage (NCBI taxonomy): Eukaryota > Metazoa > Chordata > Mammalia > Artiodactyla > Suidae > Phacochoerus > Phacochoerus africanus. The sequence goes on from NC_062547.1 coordinate 29,467,126, forward strand.
GGTGACTCAGGTCACTGCTCAGCTGTGGCAGAGGTCGCAGCTGTGTTTGGATTCAGTCCCTGGCCTGGGAACTTCCATATGTTGTGGGTATGGCCAGAAAAGAGGAAAAAAAGAAAATAGGCGTAAATCTTCAAGATATTTTTTTTGGCACATATCCAGAGCATACAGAAGTTTCTGGGCCAGGGATCGAACTTGAGCCATAGCAGTGACGATGCCAGATCCTTAACCCATTAGGCCACCAGGGAACTCCCTTATGACCTTACAAGTAACAACAACAACAACAAAAATACGTTGAACTTCATCAAAATTTAAAATGTGTGTTGCAGTTGATTCCATCACAAAAGTGGAGAGATAACCTACAGAATAGGAAACTCTATTTACAAATCACATATTTACCAGAGATTTTTATCCAGAATATATAAAGAATTCTTATACCCCAATAATAAAAAAGACAAATAACCCAATATGAAAAGTGAGCAACATGGCTAGGCTTTATGATATGATGGCATATTAAAATGTGTGATAGGCAGGCACGAAGAACAGACTTGTGGTTGCCGAGGAGGGCGGGGGATCTGGGGAGAGATGGATTGAGAGTATGGGGTTAGCAGATGTAAACTATTATATATAGAATGGATAAACAGGGAGTTCCCGTCGTGGCGCAGTGGTTAACGAATCCGACTAGGAACCATGAGGTTGCGGGTTCGGTCCCTGCCCTTGCTCAGTGGGTTAAGGGTCCGGCGTTGCCGTGAGCTGTGGTGTAGGTTGCAGACTCGGCTCGGATCCCAGCGTTGCTGTGGCTCTGGCGTAGGCCGGTGGCTACAGCTCCGATTCAACCCCTAGCCTGGGAACCTCCATATGCTGCAGGAGCAGCCCAAGAAATAGCAACAACAACAACAACAACAAAAAGACAAAAGACAAAAACAAAACAAAACAAACAAACAAACAAACAAACAAACAAAAAAGAATGGATAAACAACAAAGTCCTACTGTATAGCACAGGGAATTATATTCAATATCCTGTAATGAACCATAATGGAAAAGAATGTGAAAAATAATATATACATATATAACTGAATCACTTTGCTGTACAGCAGAAACTAAGACAAAATTGTTAATCAACTATATTTCATTAAAATAAATTTTATGAAAGTGAGTGAGGAACCTATTTGTCCAAAGAAGAAATAAAATTTGTCAATAAGCACATGACAGGCTGTTGAACATTATGAGTCATTAAATCAAGGCAACTTCAGTAGACAACTGCAATCTCATACCTACTAGAACAGCTATAAAAACATACCGACAATAACATGCTAGCAGGCATGTATGAAACTAGAAAGAATGTAAAATGGGGCAGTTACTTTGGAAAACAGTTTGGCAGTTCCTCAAAATATTAAGCATGGAGTTATCACATAACTAAGGAATTCCAGTCCTGAATTCCACTTTACAGAGAAATAAATTTTTAAAAAACTTTCACACAAATACATGTATACGAATGTTGACAGCAGCATTATTCATAATAGCCACTAAGGGGAAAAAAAATCAAATGTCCATCAACCGAGAAATGGATACACAAAGTAAGGTATATCCACATTATTTGGTAATAAAAAGGAATGAAACACTGATACATGCTACAACATGGATAAACACTGAAAACATTATGCTAAATCAAAGAAGCTAGTCACAAAAGGTCAAATATTATACTATTCTTTTTACATGAGATAGCCCCAAAACGGCAAATCTATAGAGAAAATAGATCAGTGGTTGCCTATGGCTGAGTGTGAGTGTAGGTGTGGGGAATGACTTATTGCCAGTTTCTTTTTGGATGATGAAAATATTCTAAAAAAAAGGAAAGAAAAGAAGGAAGGAAGAAAAAATTCTAAAATTAGATTGCGGCCATGGTTACACAACTCTTCAAAGTCACTAAATTGTGTACTTTAAATAGGTGAATGTTACAGTATGTGAATTATAATTTAACAAAGCTGTTAAAAAGGGGCTTGGAAGGCTAGAGCTAAGAGAGAAATTCCAGGTTGAGAAACAAATACAAAGAGCATGAGGCACTGCAGTGGTAATTTTGAGTAGAGCTAATGAACAAACATAAAAAAATATATACTAATAAATAAAAAAGGAAGGCCAGTGATACCCTTGCTCATGCTGAGCTGTAGGCAGCAAGAGTGGTTTGATGATAGGCCAAAATATTGTTCCCTGAAGAAACGGAACTCTACTTGCCTACAGGAGGGGTTGAGAGGAAATCAAATCAGAGCTTGAGACAAATCCAGACCTATGAAACAGAAGAAAATGGAAAAGCAGATTGGCAAGGGAAATAAGTGAATTACAGTGCTTGGCAACTAGAGTAAAGCTCTCCCTTATTCTAATGACAGAGAGGATAGGCTAGGTGGTCTAGCAGCTGTCTCCAGCCAGCACACCTGTTCTGTACCCCAAATTAAACTATTATACACTTGCATGATTCATCCCAATCAAAGGGAGAGGCCTGCTAAGGAAATACAGATGAATAATTATCAGGTCATTAGCTGTACATCTTCGACCTACACCACAGCTCATGTCAATGCCAGATCCTTAACCCACTGAGCAAAGCCAGGGATCAAACCCTCAACCTCATGGTTCCTAGTCGGATTAGTTTCCACTATGCCACAACGGGAACTCCAAGAAATAGTGTTTTAAATAGTCAGTGTTTGCTTAGATATATTTCACAGAAAAAAATGTTCTGAAAGAAAGAGAGATAAGGAAAACATACTAAAATTGCTTAAGATAAGATCAGAATGGCAATATTAAAAACAAAAATGGGAAATGTGAAAAAAGATGTCATGATAAAAGGAAATTTAACTGTAGTAAAATGATATACCCAATTACTTGGGTTCAAAATATCAAGCAGGAGTTCCCGTCATGGCTCAGTGGTTAACAAACCCGACTAGTATCCATGAGGACGTGGGTTCGATCCCTGGCCCAGCTCAGTGGGTTAAAGATCAGGCGTTGCTGTGGCAGTGGTGTAGGCCAGCGGCTACAGCTCTGATTTGACCCCTAGCCTGGGAACCTCCACATGCCGTGGATGGGGCCCTAAAATGACAAAAAAGACCAAAAAAAAAAAAAAATCAAGTAAACTGCATTAGAAAAGCAAAACACAGCTGCATACTTTATCACACCTTTTTCAGGAATCAACAGATGGAGCAATCTAAAAGCAAATAAGGATCGAAAGTATTTAAAAATATATTTTTATTAAAAATTTCAAACACACAAAAGTAAAGAATACAAACCTTCATAAAACACAACTCAGGTGTAATAACCACAAACATTTTGGTATACTTCTTTTACCTTTTCTGCCACCCTTTTATATTTTTGGGGGTAGTTTAAAGAAAATTCTAGACCTATCATTTACTTCTAACACATACACATATATTTTCTTAAAAAATCTGATGTCACTAATTACATTAAACAAACAAGAAGATATAAAGGACTTGAACAATATTACCAATAAAACCTATTTGCACTTGGTATTCATGGGATATTTATAAAAATTGACTGTTTACCAAACTACTAACAAAATTTCCATAAATTTCATTTTTTTTTTAGGGCCGCACTCTCAGCATATGGAGGTTCCCAGGCTAGGGGTCCAATTGAAGCTACAGCTGTAAGCCTATGCCACAGCCATAGCATCCATAAATTTCAAAATGTAGACATTACTTAAGCCATATTGCCTTGACCACAATACAAGAGGGCCATAAATTAGTAATAAAGGAATACCAAAACACCACCAAAACCAAAACCTACTAGGAAACAGGCAAACCCCATCATTCTTATAATTATAGGGTTAAAAAGGAAATAAAAACTGAAGTCACAAACTGTTTAGAAAGGACAATGAGAGCACTACAAATTGAAACCAGAGGAACAGAGCCACGGCATGGTGTAAAGAAGGAAACTTTAATGCCAATCATTAGAAAGTAAACAAATACAAAAATAAACTAGCCAGAGAGAGAATATTAAACCCAGGGAAGATAGGGAAAAAGAAATGGTAAAACTAGAAATTAAGAAAAAGTGAGTGGGAGTTCTCTGTTGGCTCCAGTCGGTTAAGGAGCCAGCATTGTCACTGCTGTGGCTCAGGTTCAACCCCTGGTCCCAGAACTTCCACATGCCAAGAGTACCCCATAACCCCCTGCAAAAAAAGTGAGTGAAAAATGATAGAGGAGCAAAAAAAGACAAGTACACTGATTCTTTAAAAAGAAAATAGGTAAACCTTTCACAGATTGATAAGAAAAAAGATTCAAATAATCATTTGGAGCAAGAAACAGAACACAACTACAGAAACAGAGGAGAGTAAAAACTTATGAGGGAATACATTGTACAACTTTATAACAACAAAACTTTAAATCTAAATGAAAGAGATGATTTTACTAGAAAATATACTTTTTTTTTTTTTTGTCTTTTTGCTATTTCTTGGGCTGCTTCCACAGCATATGGAGGTTCCCAGGCTAGGGGTCAAATCAGAGCTGTAGCCACCGGCCTACACCAGAGCCACAGCAACACGGGATCCGAGCCGCGTCTGCGACCTACACCACAGCTCACGGCAACGCCGGATCGTCAACCCACTGAGCAAGGGCAGGGATCGAACCCACACCCTCATGGTTCCTAGTCGGATTCGTTAACCACTGCACCAGGACGGAAACTCCCCAGAAAATATACTTTCTTAAATGGACCCAGATAGATCAAATTGTCTCAGGAAAAAACTGGAAGTCTCAGATACATTCTTAGAAAGTTCTACCAAATCCCAAAAGTAAGTAGTAAACCTTTTCAAATTTACAAATATAAAAATTTTCCTAATTCAATTTATCACATGAACATATTCCCGACTACAAAAGTGAACAAGATTAAGACCAAAACAAAAAACAAAAAACCTCACTAATTTCATTTGAAATGAAATCTAGGTATAAAAATTCCAAATAAAATACTGTCAACTTAAATCTTGCAATGGATTAAAACAATTCATCATGACCAAGTGGGGTTCATGGTGGAAAATTTTAGACATTCAACATTAGGAAATCAACTAATAGACGAATGTGGGAAAAAACAAGCATACATATCAGAATCAGCTCAAAAGAACATCTGACAAAATTCAATGCTCATTATTTTTAAAAAATTCTTAAGAATGTCAAAACAGAAGGATATTTTTTCTAAAAAACTTTCGAAATGAACGTAAGAAAATAAAAATAACGAATAATAAAAATAAAATTTGTAGAATATAGCTAAAGCAGGGGTTAGAGAGGTTTGTAACATTAAATGCTTAGATGAGAGGTCTCAAATCTACAATTTAGACTTTTACCATATGAAACTACATAAAACAGAGCAAAATAAACCAAGATCAGAGTTCCTGTCATGGCTCAGCAGAAACGAATCTGACTAGTATCCATGAGGATGCAGGTTCAATCCCTGGCTTTGCTTACTGGGTTAAGGATCCAGCATTGCTATCAGCTGTGGTGTAGGGTGCAGAGGTGGCTTGGATCTAGCATTGCTGTGGTTGTGGCTGGCAGCTACAGCTCTGATTTGACCCCTAGCCTGGGAACCTCCATATTCTGTGGGTTCGGCCCTAAAAAGACAAGCAAACGGTCAAACAAATCCAAGATCAAGGAAAAAAGAAATTAATATGCATAGAGGAAATCAGAGTTCCCACTGTAGCCCAGCAGGTTAAGAACCCAACATAGTCTTTGGGAGGATGCAGGTTCAATCCCTGGCTTTGATCAGTGAGTGGGTCAAGGATTCGACATTGCCATAGCTGAGGTGTAGGTTGCAGATGTGGTTTGTATCTGGTGTTGCTGTGGCTATGAAACAGGCCTGCAGCTGCAGCTCTGATTCAACCCCCAGCCTGGGAACTTCCTCACGCTGCAGGTGCAGCTGTAAAAAACAAACAAATACAAAAAAGAATAGTGGAAATCAATGAAATTGTCAACAAAGGAGAAAAATCACTGAAACTAAAAGGTAGTTTTTTGAAGAGATCAATAAAATTAATAAACTTCTATCCAAGACCAATGACTGACCAAGACAAAAAGAGAGAAGACAAATTACCAACATCAAGACTGTAAGAGTGGGAATCACTATAGTACCTACAGAAGTTAAAAATACAATGAATGAGGGAACACTACACCTCTATGCACATAAATTTGACAAATTAATGTAATGAACCAATTCCTTCAAGGATACAAACTACCAAAACACAGTGAAGAAGGAAAAGAAAAGTTGAATAGTTCTATATCAAAAAATTTAAATTACAGTTAAAAATTGTCTGGATGTTCCCTTGTGGCACAGCAGGTTAAGGATCTGGCATTGCCACAGCCGTGGCATAGGTAGCAACTGCATGTGGGTTTGATCCCTGGCCCAGGAAACTCCTCATACCACAGGCATAGCCAAACAAACAAAGAGACAAACAAAAAAACTGTCTGACAAAGAAAACTCCAGGTCCAGATGACTTCTCTAGCATATTCGACCACACATTGTGAAAGAGACAATAACACTGTGTAAGAGATAATACTACCTACTCTCTTGCATAAAACAAAACAGAAGGGAATACTTCCCAACTTATTTATGAGGTCAGACATAACCAGATACCAGAACTGGATAAAGGCATTACAAAAAGGAAACTATAGACCAATATCCATTGTGAACATGAATGCAAAAAAATCAGAAAATGGAATTCATCGATGTATAAAAAAAGATAATATATCTCTACCAGTGGAGTTTATCCCAAGAATGCAAGGCCACAGATATATTTAAAAATTAATCATGTAATTCATCATACTAACAGACTACAAAAGAAAACTACATGATCATTTAAACAGATGAAGAAAAAGCATTTGACAAAATTCAAACTTCACTCATTAAGAAACTGTCGGCAAACTATAAAATGTAAGGAACTTCTTTAATATAATAAGAAGCATCTACAAAAACCTACAGTTAACATCATACTTTATGGTGAAAGATTGATTTCTTTCTCCCAAAGATCAAGAATATGTTTAGGATGCCCATACTCAGTATTCTTATTGAACACTGTATAGGAAGTCCCAGCCTGTGTATTAAGACAGCAATGAAAAAGGCATTCAACTGGAAAAAAAGAAATAAAACTGTCTTTATTTGCAGGTGACATTTTCTATGTAGAAAATCCTATGGAATCAAAAACCAAACACAAAACAAAACAAAACCTTAGGAGTTCCCGCCATGGCTCAGTGGAAACGAATCTGACTGCATCCATGAGGACGCGGTTCGAGCCCTGGCCTCGCTCAGTGGGTTAAGGATCTAACATTGCCATGAGCTGTGGTGTAGGTCACAGACTCAGCTTGGATCCCATTTTGCTATGGCTGTGGTGTAGGCCAGCAGCTGTAGCTCGGATTTGACCCCTAGCCTGGGAACCTCCATATGCTGTGGGTGTGGCTCTAAAAAGCAACAACAAAAATCAAAAACCAAAAAACTTAGAATAAGTTATACATATGCACAACATGTACATATGATTTAAGATCAACACATAAAAATTAAATGCATAATCTACCAATGAATAACCATAATTTGAAAATTTTTGAAAGTAACATTTACAGTAAATAGTGCCACGAAAAACTAAGGAAAAAAACCTAACAAAGCATTAAAGGATCCATGTAGCAAAAATTACAAACGACGAGTGAGAAAAATCAAATGTGTTAATGAATTAAGGCTCAGTATATTGTTAACAGCTTGGTTTTCCTCAAATTGCTACAGATTCAAGGAAATCAAAATCCCAGCAGTATTTTCTTGTAGCTACCAATAAGTGATTTGAAAATTTAAATGGAAAAGGAAAAGAACTAGAATAGGCTAAAGAATCTTGATTAAGAACAAATTTGGAAGACTCAAATTTCCAAATTTCAAATTTTCAGATTTCAAGACTTACTATAAAGCTACAGCAATCAAGACAGTGTGGTACTGGCGAACGCATAAACACACAGATCAATGTGACAGAACTACGAGTCCAAAAATAGATTCATACAAATATGGTCTATAGATTTTCAACAAAGGTACAAAAGTAGTCAATGGAGCAAGGACTGTCTTTTCAACAAGTGTGCTGGAAAAGTTGGACTTCTATGTGCAAAAAAATTAACTTCAACCCACACCTCATCTTACGTACACACATACACAATCAAATGGAATCCTAGACCTAAATGTAAAATGGAAAACTTTATTTTTTGTTTGTTTTTTTTTTTGTCTTTTGTTGTTGTTGTTGTTGCTATTTCTTGGGCCGCTCCCGCGGCATATGGAGGTTCCCAGGCTAGGGGTTGAATCGGAGCTGTAGCCACCGGCCTACGCCAGAGCCACAGCAACGCTGGGATCCGAGCCGCGTCTGCAACCTACACCACAGCTCACGGCAATGCCGGATCGTTAACCCACTGAGCAAGGGCAGGGACCGAACCCGCAACCTCATGGTTCCTAGTCGGATTCGTTAACCACTACGCCACGACAGGAACTCCCTGGAAAACTTTAAAATTCCTGAAACAGGAGAAAATTTTTGTGACCATGGGCTAGGCAAAGATTTCTTAGGATACAAAAGCACACCTCATAAAAGGAAAAATGGATAAATTAGGCTTTGATGGAGTTTAAAATTATTGCCCTTCAGAGATATTTAAGAACTGTGGAGGAGTTCCCATCGTGGTTCAGCAGAAACAAATCTGACTAGTAACCATGAGGACACAGGTTCAATCTCTGGCCTTGCTCAGTGGGTTAAGGATCCAGTGCTGCTGTGAGCTGTGGTGTAGGTCACACACACAGCTTGGCTCTGGCGTTGCTGTGGCTGTGAAGTAGGCCAGCGGCTACAGCTCTGATTTGACCCCTAGCCTGGGACCCTCCATATCCTGTGGGTATGGCCCTAAAAAGACAAAAAAAAAAAATCAGAAAAACCCAAAAACCAAAAAACCTAAAAATGGGAATTTAGAGGATGTGAATACTACTTCTCGGCCAGAAGTAAATTCCACAAAGTGACTTTGAAGATGGACTTCAAAGGCATTTAAGTGCCTTCGGGGCTAAAAATTGTGGAAGGCCTAGGTAGAGAAAAACCTATACAAAGGAGCACAATTGTGGAAGGGGCTCACAGGCCCAAGGAACAATGAGAAATTGAGGTGGGAGTTCCAGTAGTGGCGCAGTGGTTAACGAATCCGACTAGGAACCATGAGGTTGCGGGTTCGGTCCCTGGCCTTGCTCAGTGGGTTATCGATCCGGCGTTGCTGTGAGCTGTGGTGTAGGTTGCAGACACGGCTCGGATCCCGAGTTGCTGTGGCTCTGGCGTAGGCCCGGTGGCTACAGTTCTGATTCGACCCCTAGCCTGGGAACCTCCATGTGCTGCGGGAGCGGCCCAAAGAAATAGCAAAAAGACAAAAAAAAAAAGAAATTGAGGTGTCATAGAAGAGGGGAAGTTGAAAGAATGGAGCAAGAAAATGAAATGTGGGAAGGAAAACTTGTACACATTATTTAAATTTTTTCCCATGAAGCACCAAAAAGTATTTAAAAGCTGAGCAATAACAATTGGTTTTCTTTTTTTATAAAGATACATGTGATGACTAGCGGAGGATGGACTGGTGCCTGAGACTTGGGGGAAGGATTCTAATGAGAAATCTGTTGCAATAGGCCAGGCAAGATGGCATGAGTTCTCACAGATGAGGAGGCAATAGAAACGGTGGAGAACTTCAACGACCTATTCATAAAGATTGGGTTGATGGTGATGCTTTGAACTAAAAATGAGATAGTAACAGCTGTCTGGAAGAAACTAGTTTTAGATTCACGTTTTAGAATAGATTATAAAAGGTTTGTTCTAGGTATGCAAGAGGGAATATAACAGTAATTGCAAAGCACTCTGAATTGAGGGAGAAGAGTGTAAAACTTTCCTAGGATTAGCCACATCCATAATATCTCTGACTCTTAAGATGCTTTTCCATTATGCTAGTATCTCTATGGAACAAAATGAGAGTTCTTTAGAAACGTTTTAGCAGACATTTATGCTAATAGATTATATGCGATACCAGCTGTTTCATATCACTTTAGTAGTAAAAAAGCTAGTCTCAAGTCCACAGAGAAGCAGAAAAGTGTATCACAAAATAAGGTTTAACTCATAGAGCACCACTCTATTCATACAAAAGAGCTAGGCTCCTACAAGTTCTAGAACCAGACCAACCTGAATTTGGATTTCAGTTGTCACTAGCTCATTTACTGTTATATCATCTGTATATTAGAGATAACAATGCACATTTCACAACACCGTTACTAGTTCCTGGCATTTTTATAAATATTTTCTTCTTAGAATATTCTTTAAAATGGTAACTTTTTTTTTTCTTTTTAGGGCGGCACCTGAAGCATATGGAAATTCCCAGGCTAGGGGTAGAATCAGAGCTACAGCTGAGGCCTATGCTGCAGCCACAGAAACACCAGATCCAAGCCACATCTGCAACCTACACTGCAGCTTGTGGCAACAACGGATCCTTAACCCACCAAATGAGGCCAGGGATTGAACCTGCATCCTCATGGATATTAGGCCGAGTTCTTAACCTGCTGAGGCACAATGGGAGCTCCTAAAGTAGAAACTTTTATACTACTTGTCAATTACTTACACAAAGCAGTGCTTCTCAAAACAGTTCCTCTAAATGTTCCCTTAACTACAGAGTAAAATCAAACACACATCCAAAGATTTAGGCATATATTTTGGAGCCAGCACAAAAATTTTACAGTTTTAACTTACTTATATTAACTTGCATACACACACAAAATAGCCTGTATTTAAGAGTAAAAATGTTTAGGTAAAATTGCTGTAGTAAGAAAATATGCCAGGTTATACAATAACAGGGCCCTCAAAACAATACTTCATATCTATAAACCATCTTAAGATATCCCAGATTAGAAAAATCTGGATAGCATACTATGCAAATTATGTTTCATGTGGCAAAAAGCCACCCCCTCCCCAACAGAACTACTCAACCTCAAATCCAGAACTTTCCTACAGGCAAGGAGCCTTTAAAAAAATGTCTCTTAAGAGAGCTACCTATGTACTTTGTCATGAAAATCTGCAGACCTGCTTCAAGCTAAGAAAGCTTAAAACTTGGTCTGGAGCCAGAAAAAAAAAAAAAGCGGAAAGCTCTAACTATGAATCTAAGTTTTAAAATTTTACCTGCTTTCTTCTTTCTATCAGAAGTAGCACCCAAAGTAGTTAAGGTAGTAGAGGCGCTTTTATAAACATCTTGACTGCATACTCCAGGATCCTCTTCATCAGAAGAAAGTGAAGATAAATGTTCTGGGTTTTTAAGTTCATTATCAACTTTTTCTGATGGACTGTGACCCCCGGTTTCAGATACTAAAGGTGCGGGTGTTGCAGATGCAGTCTTTGGAAGTGGTGGGGGACAAAACGTACGAACAATCTGGGTTCCTGGTCGTCTAGTCCTGTTAGGCATTCGTACAGCAAGAGTGGAAAATTGCTGCTTGGGCCCAGATTTCAGAAAATCTAAGAAAGAGGCAATAAATCCGGTTTTGACTTCTGGCTGCTTTTCCTCTACTTCTTTGATCTTCTGTCTCATTTTTTCTTGATGCTGATAACCATCATGGCAGCTTTCCGAGGAAGGGGGAGTATACGGCAAATATGTATCTGTTCCCCTTGGATTCTGGCGTTTGCCTTGGGCAGGTCTTTTCAGTGGTTTCTGATTGCTGTTGTCTTCCTCTTTAGCTTGCCCTTTTCCTTTAGTTTTTTTCCTCTGAAGGTTAAAATGTATTAAGTCTTGGTTTTCCTCTTCAACCTTGACACTGACTGGCTCCCCAGGTTGGGCCATGGCCAACAGTGCAAGTGTACTCCTAGTTGGGGTCACTGACACACCACTGTCTTCACCCCCTAAAGTAAATTCACTCTCTGAAGTAGCACTCTCTCCACTTATACTTCTACTACTAGAAACAAACTCTTGATTTCTGTTATTTAAAGTACTATCAACAGGAACTTCACTGTCTTCTTCAGACTCATGACTGGTAGCAGACTGCTTCTTGAAAGGGCCAGAACTTTGCTCCTGGGCTTCATGACCTGGTCCAATTACTGGCGAAGTTAGTTTAGAAGGTTTACTTTGACCAGGTGTTTCAATGTGCTGTTGATCAAGAGTCATTTTTGACTGAAGAGTAGGTACTGGTGAAAGGTTTACAGTAACTTGATTTCCATTTAGGGAAATATCATTTATATTCGGTGGCTTTCCTACTGTAGCTGCTATGGAGTTAAAATCTGAAGTCACATGCCCAACATCTAATGACTGCTGAAAATGAGATTTAGAATCACCATCTTCAACAGCAGGAATGGTTTCATTTGAAGTTGACTTGGTAAAATCAGAAGGTGTAACTCCACAAGCTGCTGCTGTAGCTGCTAAGATATCATCTACATTTGATAAAATATTTCTTTCATCACTGAGAAGCATTGCCTCTGGGAAACATATTGATCCAAGAGACACAAAATGATTCTTTGAATCATGTTGATTTGTTTCACTAAAATGGCCCTTTGTTGCCAGATGTTGTTGTAATGGTTTTGTAGACTCAGAGAGGTCCATTTTCATAATTTCAGAATTTTGAGGATGGATTTGCTGCTGAGAAGGATCCCCATTGCTCTGAATAACATGACCATCCATTTGAAGGAAAGGATGTACTATTTGTTGAGGACTTTGAACACGCTGTACTTGTAAAGTTGCCTTTACTTGTCCTAAACCTGCCTGCAGTATTGACTGCTGAAGAATTTGTAAATCACAGGCAGAGTCTAAAAGGACCTGTGTATTAGGAAGAGATGCTTGATGGCCATGCCCTAAGGCATGATTTGGAATTTGAATCTGAGATGATGTATTAATTATTTGATCATGCTGCTCCTGGGCCTTGGCTTCATGCACCTTCTGGATAAGAGAATGCTGCTGGTTTAGGTCTTTAGTATTCAACCTTATTTGTGGAGTTTGCATTAAATTAGTTGTCTTCTTAATATCAAGGGTTGCTGCATTACTGACTTGGCCGATTTGTTGGTTAACTTGTGTCACTGAACCAACTAGGCTTTCTTCTTTTTTTGATCCTTGTAGAGCAATCCCAACAACCTGGTCTTCAAGATGGGAGTTACTTCTGATTATGCTCTGAGAATATCTGTCATCTGCCTTTGACACCTTATAAGCTGACTCTTGCACATTAATTTCCCCATCAGAGAGCCTTTGGGTTGATGACTCAAGAGAGACTTGTGGTTGTAATACCTGTAACTCTTGCATTGGAAAATCTCCCTCTTGCTTTGAAGATGCATACACATTTGAGTCCAGTTTTCTTTCAGCATAAGATTTTGGATCAGGGGAAGGTATGTTATTTTGTAATGTCTGACAATGAATAGAGGTTGCAAAAGGTGATGACTGGACAGCAGGCAAAAACTTTTGGGACTGGGGAGATGATGACCCTTGAGTCTGAGTATTTTGGGAAGAATGCAAAGAAATATAATTCTGAGTTGGGCTAGAATCTGGCATATTTTGAGCCTGAGAGGCAGAAGAATATGAAAGAGAAGGTGCTGTTAATGTTAGGGACTGCCCCGAAGCATAGCTTTCTGAAGGACTCACAACTGATAAAACTTGCGACTGAGATGAGTAACTAACCTGTGACTGGCTAACTGGTGATAAACCCTGAGAGTGACCAGATGAATAACTCTGAGCCTGGCTAACTGAAGACAGATCTCTTGTTTGAGCAGGGTAATTCTCATTTGTAACTGAAGATAATACCTCTTGCTGATTAGAATAACTAAGTGTCGGATTTTCAGAAGTTATAGTCTGAGATGACCCAGAAAAAGTCAATGTTTTATACAAGGGTGGCAACTTCTCAACTTTGCTGGACCTATAAACCTGTGAATGAACAATAGATGGCACGGTATGTGGCTGCGCTAAACCATAATTTTGCGACTGACTAACTGATAAAAGGCTCGGTAGCTGCGCTGTAGAATAAATTTGTGCTTGGCCTGATATTACAGAGCTCTGGTTATGTAAAGGCTTGGAATAGCTTAGTGTTTGCACAGGAGGAATTATACTTTGAGGTTTGGGGGTCTTGGTTGATGTTAGTGGTTGTTTCGTAGAACAGCTTTTTACTTTTGTAGTAGAAGGAGGATACCCTGATGATGGAATCGCCGAAGAATAGGACTGAGCAAGTTCCACTGAGACCTGGGAGGCCTTCTGTTGCAATCCTCCATTGCTCACCTGAGTAGAATCTTCAACTGGGCTACAGGATAAAGATGACTGCCTGCTGGTTTCCTGAAAATTGACCACACTTGCATTTGATAGATAACTGTGTAAGGAATGCTGTGAACCAGTCAGTTGTGCCTGAATAGACTGGGTACCTGAAGGCCGCTGATGGTGTTTAATAACACTACATTCTCGAAGAAGAGCTCTTTCAATGGAAGCAGTAGAATTAGTAAAGAGAGTTGAACCGTAGGCTTGAGGAGTTTGCTGGGCTCCCCCAAGTGCTGAAGGCAACAAACTAAACTGAGGTTGTAAAAGATGGGGTGCGGACTCTTGAGCTGAGCGGTACGTTGAAGACTGAGGTGGTATGCAGTTACTTATCGCAGAACTGCCCAGGCGCTCAAATGCCAAAGCGGTTGGAACAGTTCCCTGGGAAGTCTTGATTTGCAGCAAAGGGTCATGAGGATTTAAAATTCCATTTGATGTAGTGTTAAAAGTTGAATCCTGAAGCACCAAAGGTGAGGTGGTAGCAAAGTTTCTATTGCTGAAGGTGGTGGGATGCTGATAAGCAGAGAGGGCAGAGGGGGGAAGTGTTCCAGTGGTTGGCAAAGGTCCAGTAACGAACAGCTCAGTTGCTGCTGAGGAATGCATACCTATGAAAAGAAAATACCTTTATGAAGTTATAGCATTAATACTTTTATTTGTTTTCATAATATAAACTTCTAAAACCTATATATAACCTTCAACCCATCAAAATCTCTTTATTTTATTTTTATTTTTGTCTTTTTGCCCCTTCTAGGGCCGCTCCTGTGGCATATGGAGGTTCCCAGGCTAGGGGTCTAATCGGAGCTACAGCTGCCGGCCTACACCAGAGCCACAGCAACACGGGATCCGAGCCGCATCTGCAACCCACACCACAGCTCATGGCAACTCTGGATCCTTAACCCACTGAGCAAGGCCAGGGATCGAACCCGCAACCTCATGGTTCCTAGTCAGATTCATTAACCCCTGAGCCACGATGGGAACTCCCAAAATCTCTTTATAACTGAAAAGCCTGATAAGTTAGTTCTGCATATAAAGTTTGAAAATTACTTTTCACAACAGCTCGCTTTCATGAGGCAAAAACAAAATTATAAGGCAATTTATATCTATGATTTTTATATAAACAGAAACCTATATATATATAGATAGATAGATATCTTTGTATATATATATAGTCAGATAAGGTCATTTGAAAATTAAGAAACCAAAAAGAGTAATAAAAAGAAAAAACAAGCCAAAAATTAAAAGAAAATTAAGAAACTGGTAAAAATGTACATACTCTCCAGTGATTAATTTACCCTGAAATCCCAATGCAAAATACCAATGGACATACTAAAATGTTCATGACATTAAAACTGAAACTGAATTGCCTACATTTAACATGATGAATAAATCTAAATACAACAGTGAGGTTAACACAGCAAAGTTTTTATCTTCTTTTTCAGCCACTCCTGTGGCATATGGAAGTTGCCTGGGGCCAGGGACTGAATTCAAGCTGGAGCTGTGACCGACACCACAGCTGCAGCAATGCCGGATCCTTAACCCATTGTGATGGGCTGGGGATCAAACCAATGCCTCCACCGAGACAAGTCGGATCATTAACCCACTGGATCACAGTGGGAACTCTGCAGACTTTCTTATATATATGCATTTAAAGAATTCCTTGTGGAGTTCCCTGGTGGCTTAGCAAGTTAAGGATCCAGCATTGTTCCTGCCATGGCTTGGGTTGCAGCTGTGGCGTATGTTTGATCCCTGACTCCAGAACTTCCGCATGCTGAAGGTGTGGTCAAAAAAAATTTCTTGCATTTTAAGTTTTGACTTCTGTGAACTACTTCCAAGAACAACAGACACAAACTTTATCACAAAAAGCTGATCAGAAACTGGAGTTCCTGTTGTGGTCCAGTGGGTTAAGGACCCAGTGCTGTATCTTTGAGGATGCAGGTCTGATACCTGGCCTCATTAAGTGGGTTAAGGAGCCAGCACTGCTGCAAGCTATGGTGTAGGTTGAGGATGTGGCTTGGATCTGGTGTTGATGTGGCTGTGGCGGAAGCCTCAGCTGCCACTCTGACTGAACCCCTGGCCCAAGAACTTCCATATGCTGCAGGGGTGGCCACGGAAGAAAAAAAAAAAAAGAAAGAAAGAAATGAATAAAGTACTGCCAAGAGATTCTTAAAATTTCAGGACAGCATTCTAGCCACATATAGCAAAAGTAAAAACATGTATACCCTTGTGTTCCAAAAGTTCCACTTTTAGAAACTGTCCTATAGAAATAAGTGGGCAGAGTTCCCACTGTGGTGCAGCAGAAACGAATCTGACTAGAAACCATGAGGTTTCAGGTTCGATCACTGGCCTTGCTCAGTGGGTTAAGGATCTGGCATTGCCATGCGCTGTGGTGTAGGTTGAAGATGCAGCTCAGATCTGGCATTGCTGTGGCTGTGGTGTAGGCCGGCAGCTACAGCTCTGATTAGTCCTCTAGCCTGGGAACCTCCATATGCCCTAAAAGCAAAAAAACTAAAAAAAATAAATAAGTGGACACAAAGATATAAGATATTCATTATAATTATTGTAAACAATAGGTAGAAACAACCTAAATGTCCATCAAGAGATTGATCAAATAATTATGGCATATCCTAATAATACTGCCACTATAAACACTGGTTAGGTGGATACACACAAAAAAGTTTTCCTACACAAAGATATCAAAGAATAGTAAATACCAAACTGTTACCTTGTCTCTAAAAGAGTGGGACTGGGGAGTTCCCGTCGTGGCTCAGCAGAAATGAATCTGACTAGCATCCACGAGGACGCAGTTTATATCCCTGGCCTCATTCAGTGGGTTAAGGATCTGGCATTGCCGTCAGCTGTGGTATAGGTCGCAGACGTGGCTTGGATCTGGCATTGCTATGGCTGTGGCGTAGGCCAGTGGCTACAGCTGATTCAACCCCTAGCCTGGAAACCTCCATATGCCGCGGATGCAGTCCTAAAACGACAAAAATAAATAAATAAATACATAATTTTTTTTAAAAAGTGGGACTGTAGTTAGGAATTATTATTTTCCATGTTATAAACCTTTTTATTGTTTACATTTTTTTTTTTTAGTGAGTTTCCATTTAAAACATTCTTTTACATTTTGGAAAAAATGTGGAGGGGGGGTGGAGAAGGTTCTCTGGCCCTTCTGAAAAACACTCTTCTTTTCATTAAATGTCAAATTAGGAGTTCCCATCAATGGCTCAGCGGAAACGAATCTGACTAGCATCCATGAGGACGCTGGTTCGATCCCTGGCCTTGCTCAGCAGGTTAAGGGTCCAGTGTTGTTGTGAGCTGTGGTGTAGGTCACAGACATGGCTCAGATCTGACGCTGCTGTGGTATAGGCCAGTGACTACAGCTCTGATTCGACTCCTAGCCTGGGAACCTCCATATGCCGTGGGTATACCCCTAAAAAGACAAAAAAAAAAAGCCAAATTAAATGTCAAAAAAAATTACTACTAAAGGACAGAAAATAGCTAGTTACTCTCTTTTAATCACATTTATCACATGCTTTTTTTTTCTAACGCAGCACTCAAGGCCCTTAAGCAAGCACAAAAGTATTCAAGAATTAAAGTCAGAGTAATTTGGGGGAGGCGTGGTCAGAACTCTGGCTTATTTTCTCACTCTTCCAGTTTACACGGCAAGATAGATGCAGTATGAAAATCTTGCAGATGGAAGACAGGTAAGTCTGTGATTTGAAATGCTGCAACTTTAATTAAAAAGAAGTAACTTTGTGTCATGCATTGATTCCACGCTCAGAACACTGCCTGGTATGTAAATATTTGCTGACTGAATAGCATGAATCTAGTCATTAGAACATTTACTTGCTTGCTTTCTGCCTTCGGTATTTCACACAATTTTAAAGCAGAAGGATCCTCAGGGATCATTCCAACTCCCTTCATACCCTGTAAAGACTGAGTTTTGAGGGAATCAAAGATTCTCGCATGGTTAGTCACAGAGCTGCCAAGAAAGAGGGCATAGATGCCACTGAACTTTCTCCTTTTGGCTCTCAAACATCACGGAACATCAGAATCACCTGGAAAGCTTATTAAAGCACAGATATTTAGGCCTCTGACCCAAGGTTTCTGATTCTGTATGTCTGGACTATGACCAGAGATATGAAATCCTAGCAAGTCCCCAGGTGACCTTTTAGATGGTCTGAGGGATGGTACTTGAATCAAGGCTCTACACCAACTGGAGGAGCAGAGGTGGTGAGGGGTTCACCATTCTGTGCAGAGATTCCAGCCACCTGCAAGTGCTCCTTGCTGTCACTTTTGTAGAGGTCAGCAACAAATACCTTCACTAGTTTACAAACATATATTGGGTACTTCTAGATGTTGGGAACCATGGCAGGCTCTAGAAATAAAAAAAAAAAACATAATTCCAGTCCTCAAGAACCTCACAATTTCTTAGGGGACGGAGATACCTTATCCAATAACTAGAACACAACAGTGAGTATTTCTAAATAGCGGTAGAACAAAATGTTATGGGAACCAAGGGCGTGGGGCACAATCTTTGCACAGGATGGGTGCATAAACAGGTCCTACAGTTATATCTAAGAATATTAAAAATACCAACCACACACACACAAAAACTGCCACTCTACAGCAGGCAGATGCATGCTTCACTGTCTCTAACAGTGATACCAAAGGATAGGTTATGGCAAAGCAGGATTCTCCTTAATATATTTAATAAACTGCTTCCTCTGCAAGGGAGGTGCCCTGGAATTGTAACAATTTCTTTCATCTGCTCTAATATCTGCCTCATTGTGCCGGAGTTCTCCCTTTTTTTAAATTCTCTATCACTCATCTAACTCAAAGAAGGACATATCCTGACCCAAGCAAATTAACACTTATGCCACTTCCCTTCAATAGTGAGAAGACTCCAAAGATAATTTCTTTTCTTTTTTTTAAAGAATTGTGATGTCTGAATTGCTATAGGAATAAGAATCAGAGGATAACATAGCAAAATCTTGTGACAACGGGTAGCTTGTTATTGTTTAATTATCCATCAAGTAAGAAATATGTTCTCAGATCAGACTGTGACAAATGATTTGGATTTTCATTAATTATAGCTGATTTACAATGCTGTGTTTCTGGTATACAGCAAAGTGATTGTTATGCATATATACATTCTTTTTCATATTCTTTTTCATTATGGTTTATTATAGGATTTGAATATATTTCTCTGTGCTATATAGTAAATTTTGTTTTTATCTATTTAATTTTATTGTCTTTTGTCTTTTTAGGGCCGCACCCGTGGCATATGGAGGTTCCCAAGCTAGGGGTTGAATCAGAGCCATAGCTGCCGGCCTACGCCACAGCCACAGCAACGCCAGATTTGAGCCACGTCTGCGACCTACACCACAGCTGATGGCAATGCCGGATCCTTACCCACAGAGCAAGGCCTGGGATCGAACTCATGTCCTCATGGATGCCAGTTGGGTTCGTTAACCACTGAGCCACGATGGGAACTCCTATTTATCTATTTAATATATAGTGGTTTGTATCTACCAATCTCAAACTCATAATTTCTCCCTACCCACCCCCTTTTGCTGTTGGTAACCATAAGTTTGTTTTCCACGTCTCTAAATCTGTTTCTATTTCATAAAAAAGTTTATTTGTGCCATATTTTATATTTCATATATAAGTATTATACGGTATTTGTCTGACTTAGTTCAATTAGTATGAGAATCTCTAGTTGCATCCATATTGCTGCAAATGGCATCGTTTTTATGATTGAGTAGCATTCCATTGTGTATATATATATCACATCTTTTTTAATTCATTCATCTGTCAATGGACATTTAGGTTGTTTCCTTGTCTTGGTTATATAGTAAACAATGCCGTTATGAATATAAGAGTACATGTATTTTTTCAAATTATTGCCTTCTTGGGATATATGCCTAGGAGTGGGATTTTTGGAACATATGACAATCCTATTTTTAGGTTTGTTTTTTTTTTTTTGAGGAATATCCGGGTTTTCCATAGTGGCTCCATCAATTTATATTCCCACCAACAGTGTAGGAGGGTTGGTTCTCTTTAATTCAAACTCCCTCTGGAATTTGCTATTTGTAAATTTTTTAATGATGCCATTCTGACTGGTATCAGGTTGTACCTTATTGTGGCTTTGATTGCATTTCCCAAATAATTAGTGATGTTTAGCACCTTTTTTTAATGTGCCTATTGGCCATCTCAATGTCTTCTCTGGAGAAATGTCTATTTACGTCTTTTGCCCATTTTTAGATTGGGTTGTTTGTTTTTAACTGTATGAGCTGTTTGTAGATTTTGGAAATTAAAGCCTTCTTGGTTATATTATTTACGAACATTTTCTCCCAGTCTATAGGTTGTTCTTTTTGTTGTGTTTATGGTTTCCTTCGTTGTGATTTTAAAGCTTCTATGTTTGATTAGGTCCCATTTGTTTAATTTTGCTTTTACATCTATTGCCCAGGTAAAATGACCTAAGAAAACATAAATACAACTTATGTCAGAGAATGCTTCCCTGTTCTCTTCTAGGAGTTTTATGGTGTCATATCTTATATTTAAGTTTTTTAGCCATTTTGAGTTTATTTTTGTGTTTGGGGTGAGGGTGTGTTCTAACTTCCCTGATATATAGGTAGCTCTCCAAATTTCCCAGTACCATTTGCTGAAGAGACTATTTTTTCTCCATTGCATATTCTTGTCTCCTTTGTTGAAGATTAACTGAATGTACACCTGGGCTCTAACCCTCTGGATCTGGGTTCTCTATTCTATTCCATTGATCACACGTCTGTTTTTGTGCCAAATACCATGCTATTTTGATTACTGTAGCTTTGTAGTATTGTCTGAAGTCTGGGAGGGTTATACCACCAGTTTTATTCTTTTTCCTCAGAACTGCTTTGGCAATTCTGGGTCTTTTATAGTTCCATATAAATTTTTGGATTGTGTGTTCTATTTCTGTGAGAAATATCCTGGGTAACCTGACAGGGATCACATTAAATCTTCAGACTTCATTAAATCTTTGTGTAGTATGGCCATTTTAACAATATTAATTCTTTAATTCTTTCAATTCAAGAGCATAGATTATCTCTAAATAATCTTCAGTTTCCTGTATCAATGTTTTACAGTTGTCTGTGTATAAGTCTTCAGCTTCCTGGTCAGGTTTATTCCTAAGTTTTTCGTTGTTGTTGTTGTTTTTTGATGTGATTTTAAAAGGGATTTTTTTAAACTTTCCTTTTTTGATATTTCATTGTTAGTGTAAAGAAATGCAACAGATTTCTGTAGGTTACTCTTGTATCCTGCTACCTTGCTGAATTTGTTTATTAGTTCTAACAGTTTTTATGTGCAGTCTTTAGGGTTTTCTACATATAGTATCATGTCATCTGTGTATAGGGACAATTTTACCTCTTCTCTTAGAATTTGGGTAACTTTTATTTCTTTTTTCCAGTCTGCTGTCACTAGGACTTCCAATACTATGTGGAATAGAAGTGGTGAGAGTGGGCACCCTTGTTTTGTTCCAGATTTTGGTGGGAAGGCTTTCAGCTTTTCACTGTTGAGTATTATGTTGGCTGTCAGTTTGTCATAAACAGCTTCTATTTTGTCGAGAGACATTCCCTCTATAGACACCTTGTTAAGAGTTTTATATCATGAATGAATGTCAAATTTTATCAAATGCTTTTTCTGCATCTATTGAGATGATTATGTGGTTTCTATCTTTTTCTGATGTGGTAGTTACTCTTGAAAGAATAATTAACACTTAGAATAATGTAATATAATAATAGAAACTGGAATAGAAAGTCTAACTAGGAGTTCCTGTTGTGGCTCAGCAGAAATGAATCTGGTTAGGAACCATGAGGTTGTGGGTTCAATCCCTGGCCTTGCTCAGTGGGTTAAGGATCTGGAGTTGCCATGAGCTGTGCTGTAGGTCGCAGATGTGGCTCAGATCTGACGTTGCTGTGGCTGTGGTATAGGCCAGCAGCTGCAGTTCCAATTTGATCCCTAGCCTGGGAACTTCCATATGCTGCAGGTGTGGCCATAAAAATACATACACACACACACACATATATATATATATATACACACATACACACACACACACACATATATATATATACTTTAAAATGAAAACTGAAAAAAACCTAACCTTTGTCATCCTGAAAAAAATAAAAATCCATGCAGATAATTTATTTTTTTGGGGGGGTAACAGTTGAAAAATGAAATAAGAAAAATAAAATTTAAAAGTACTTAATCTAATAATATCAACTTACAGTGGCTTTTATTAAATAGTGACAATCTGTTCAGTTAAGGACAAATTTACGTAATTCTAATGATTTTTTTTGGTGGAGTGATTATTTTTTAAATAGAACATTAAAAACGGTACATTTGAATTTTATAGATGTTCTTGAGCAAAACCTTTTAGCTATCCCTATCAAAAGAAGATTATGGAAAAACATATACAAATATATAATCAAAGAAGGCAGCAGGCCAGATAAAACCAAGTTCAAGTGCAGCCTGAGCAAGTCCTGTGTTTCTAAAACCCTCCAGGTCTGTTTGTGCCACTTTTCATGGCAGAGATCAGGAAAACCAATCAAAGACCAAGCTAGGTGAGGCAAGTGTTCCACCTCAGGTCTTTTACATGTTTCTAATATGGAACAGAAGGGCCTCAGCCATTTTAGTTGAGCCTATATGAGGGTGAGGAGGTGAACACGGTTTCATGCTTGGCCCTGCCAGCTTCTGAGTCTTGCCACTGGCAACAGAGCTGGCAAATTCATTCAGGACCAAATTGGAGTGAGTGTGTGTGTGTGTGTGTGTGTGTGTGTGTATTTTGAACTTCGAGTGGAAAATTAGTGTTACAGTACAATTTTTGGTTTTATAAAATTCTAGCATTCCCAATGCTACCTATTTCTTCCTAAAATGTTATCATTTATATAAACTATGATCAAAGGCTGGTGGTACCTATATGAGGGCCTTGAGGTTTGAATAGCTAGGCTTCTAAGAGGTATAAATAACTGAATTCAAAGATTTTTTTTATTAATTTATTTTCTATCAGAATCTGAACTTCAGTAAATACTAAAGCACAAGTATTACAAAATACATGTCTAAAACCTGACATTTATGAAATCTATGAAGGAGTAAGTACTATTTGATACTTTACTATTTGATATGCTTCCGAATTTTAATATAGTCATTAAGAAACACAAAATGTACTTTAATTGACTTTGAAATTTTTTGTAGAAAAATAACTTGTGCGGAGAGATGGGGGAGGTAAGTAATATCAGAAATAAATACGATATGGGAAATGGACACTAGTTATGTAGAAGGATTAATGAAAAAAAAGATTTTATTTTCCGTGGTGTTTGACCAGAAATCTAGGGAATGGCAAATGATAATGTATTTCTGGATGACCAAGAAGAAAAATTTTCAAAGAATTTATTTTATTTTAGAGGCTTTAAGCTAATTCTTGAAAAGGAGACAGATATAAAAAGACGGTATCATAGGTTTAACACAGAAAAGACCATGGTGGAAATGCTGCCCAGCTATTCACAGCCATCTCCTGGCTCATTTTATCTTCCCCCCTACTACTCCTTCGAGAGCTTTTTACTCCACCCTTTCTCTGCTTAGAAGTGCTTTCCTCCTTTGGCTACAGGGCAAACTCTACTTATTTCTCATGACTAAGTTCATATACCTCTTTTGCCATGAAACCGTCCCTGACACCCTGAAAAATTTTACTTTTTACTGTACTAATTGCATTGTCAAGCTATTTGCTTATGTGCCTTTTCTTCCAGAATGTTCAAAACAGAGACTTAGTCACCAAGATTGATTTTTACTATACCACCTCCCAAGCCTGAAGTCACTAATATAAATGAAATTTAATCTTTCACCAAAAGACCACCCAAAAAGGTAAATACGTGAAGATGTGTTAACCAACCAGATGGTGGGGATTCATCAGTGTAAATGTGTATCAAATCAATGTATACTCTAAATGTCTTACAATTTTATATGTCACTTATACCTCAATAAAGCTGAAATGAAAAAGAAATTTAATCTTTCCTCCTCTTAAGTAAACAAGTAACCAAATCATCAGATAAAAACTTTACATCTAGAATTTTAACAATTACCTACCTTCTTCAACTTATTAGTTTCAGCAGAGTACTAAAACCAAATTCTGCTAGTAACAATTTCTTGAATTTTGTCCACCTTAAAATAGTGAAAAAATTCCAGGTTTTAAAGTTCACTGGAAAATCAATAATTAACACCACTCTCAGCCACACTACCATAATGACAAGACTAAAAAGTGAATTTTTATCAATATTTTTATAGGACTTAGAAATTCTGAAAACAAAGAATCACCTGTCTGCCAGGATGGGGCCCTGAATTGTGGTAAAAGAGTAGTTCCTGAAGAAGCAGCCTGAGCAGCTCGGGATTCAACAGCAGAGAGAAAATTCGTCACTGAAGATTCTTTAGTGTTAGTGCTGGCATTGTTCACACTAGTATCAAATATTCCAGAAAGACCTACATTTGAAAATAAGATGTATCCCAAAGTAAAAATATATATTAATATAAAATGATATTCCTGCTATTTTAAAAAGGAATCGCTGAAATCTGAGGCCAAAGCTTCTACAACCCTATCCTGTTTTATTTTGAATGGCAAACAAATATTAATTTGCCAAGCATAGTTATAATTTAAAATCTGGAGTTCCCGTCGTGGCGCAGTGGTTAACGAATCCGACTAGGAACCATGAGGTTGCGGGTTCGGTCCCTGCCCTTGCTCAGTGGGTTATCGATCCGGCGTTGCTGTGAGCTGTGGTGTAGGTTGCAGACGCGGCTCGGATCCCGCGTTGCTGTGGCTCTGGCGTAGGCCGGTGGCTACAGCTCCGATTCAACCCCTAGCCTGGGAACCTCCATATGCCGCGGGAGCGGCCCAAGAAATAGCAACAACAACAACAACAACAATAACAACAACAAAAAGACAAAAAAAAAAAATCTACAAAGATGCATGAAAAAAAGATCACCCTACTAATTAAGGAATATAGATATTCCTTATCAGTGAAAGACGAAAAAGCTTTTAATCTCATTTTCATCTTAACATTTCCCATGGCACTCTTACATCCTGGACACTTTCATAACCCAACACTTGAAAAGTGATTTTTCTTCTTATTCACTAAATGTACCCAGATTCACTGTATATTTCACAAGAGAATTTTTACCGGTTGGCTGAGGTGTAGTAGCATATCCAGGAAGCTGATGAGAGGCTGCAAAATTCTGTCTCTGAAGGAGATCTGTTTCAGAGTGTGAGGGATGTCCTTCTTCATAGCTTAAACTACAGGATAATAAAAATAAATAACAAAAAACACAAAGCTCAAATCACATGATCAAAAATTTCTAGGACAGCAATTATCAAAAGTAGCCTAAGTCTTTGACTAAATTCTTGATCAAGAGATAAAATACAGTCCCAACAGTACTGTCAAAATGGGGGGAAAATACTGAAGATATACTAGAAAGAATTATTTTCTTAATTCAACTCTACCTCCAACAAAGTCCTTTTTGGAAGAGGTAACATGGTACAGTGGAAAGAAAAATATTCTAGAAAACAGGAGAGCTGAATTCATTGTCCAAGCTCTACTACTGGTTTACCATGTGATTTCAGTAAGTAACTTAATTACGTTGGACTAATTTCCTCACCCGTATGAATAAAGGATCTAGACAAGATAATCTCTCAAATTCCTTTAATTCTAATATTCTTTGGAATATCATATAAATTCAAATAAATTTATAATTAGCACTATTTCCCAATAACTCTCTCAGAAAATTTCAATCTTGTACATTTTGAGAGTAATTCAGAAAAAGATATTTTTCTCCCTTTGATTTTTATTTTGAATTTTTTAAACCCACAGGAAAGTTAAAATAGTACTGTAAATAACCCATATACCTGTTACTTAAAGATTCAACAGCTGCTAACATTGTTATATTTGTTATATCTTTACACACAGATACATACACACTGTTAAACCACTTGAAAATAACTTGTAGACATCATGAGACAAATAATTGAGCTTTATTTCCTAGAAATAAGACATTCAGCCATATAACTAAGTATCAGTATTGGACTTGAAATTTAACATTCAGTCTATAATGTAATACGTAGCATGTAATATGGAGGTCATAGTCCATTTCCCCCCAATTGTTGCCAAAATGTCTGATATTTTAAAGCTCTCTGTAAAATGCAACCAAAATTCAAAAATTATTATTTGGTTATGGCTCCTTACATTTAGAACAGTGCCTCCACTTTTGCCTTAATTTCATGATACAGACTTTATTTTGAGGACTCCAAGTCAGCTGAATATAGGCTATCCCAAATTCTGAATTTGTCTGATTGCTACTTCATGAGAAGCACAGAAGCGATGTTGTGTAATTCTTATTGTATCTCATGAGGACACACATAATGTCAATTTGTCTCATTACTGGTGATGCTAAACTTGAAATGGTTAAGGTACTGTCAGATCTCTCAGCGCAGTTATTTCTTTTCTTTGGAATTAGTATGCAATTGTGAGGTGTTATTTTTAAGACAGCGTCAATATCTTGTCCCAACAGCTAATGGTTTCAGACACCACCCATTCGTTTCAATAACTGCACTAGAGATTAGAAACAGTAATTTCTAATTACACCATTTTTCAATATTTAAAAGTTAGCATTCATCCATAAAATTAAAATGAGCTTTTTTCTTCCCCTTTTCTTGCTCTCAAGTACATAAATATATACTTATATAAAAATATATAGGAATATATTTTTAAGTATGTATACATTATACTTAAAAATGTATCATTGTAGACTTTTATTTTCCTTTTGAGGGGTATACCTGTGGCATATGAAAGCTCCCGGGGTAGGGGATGAATTAGACCTGTAGCTGCTGGCCTATGCCATAGCCAAGGTAAAACCAGATCCAAGCTACATCTGCGACCTATGCTGCAGCTTGTGGCAACACCAGATCCTTAACCCATAGAGCAGGGCCAGGAACCTACATCCTCATGGATACTAGTCGGTTCTTAACCCACTGAGCCACAACAGGAACTCCTCATTGTTCTTTTTTAAAACTGAAGTTGATTTACAATGTTGTGTTAACTTCTGCTATATAGCAAATGATTCAGTTAAATTTTTATTACATATAAAATATGCATTCTTTTGAATATTTTTTCTCCATTATGGTTTATCTCAAGATACTGATTATAGTTCCTCGTGCGAGTAGAACCTCATGTTGTCAGAGGTTTAATTTTCATCTCCCTAATAACAATAAGGAGCATCTTATATGCTTACAGACTATTTGTTTAGCTTCTCTTGTGAAGTTTGTTCAATTTTTTTGCCCTTAAAAAAAAAAATGAGTTGTGGGCTAACTCTTTCTGGGTTTAGAGAAGTTTTTCAAATATATTCTGAATCAACATTTTTTTGTCAGATATGTATTGTGAATGTTTTCTTCCAGGCTGAAGTTTTCACCAATTACCTTTACAGTAAGGAGCACTTAACATGTACCCACTTAACAAAGTGTACAATACAGTATTGTTAAATATGTGCACCGCGTGGTGCAGCAGATCCGTTCATGCACGATGAAGAACTTATTCACTGTGCATACCTACAACTTCATTATCGGCAAAACAACTCTTGATTTCCCCTTTCCCCAGCCACTGGTAACCACCACTGTACTCTCTGCTTCTGAGTTTGAATAACAAGGTTTTAAGTTTTTGTTTTTTGCTTTGTTGGGCCACACCCACGGCAAATGGAAGTTCCCAAGGTAGGGGTCCAACTGGAGCTACAGCTGCTAGCCTACACGACAGCCACAGCCACAGCAACACGTGATCCAAGCAGAGTCTGCAACCGACATCACAGCTCAAGGCAATGCTGGATCCTTAACCCACTTAACGAGGCCAGGGATCGAATCTGCAACCTCATGGTTCCTAGTCAGATTTGTTTCTGCTGTGCCACGAAGGGAACTCCCACAAGGTTTTAATTTTTGATTTAGCCAAGTTAACAGTGTTTTTTCCTTACAGCCAGTGCTTTTAGAGTCCTGTCACTAGTTCACCTATGTTTTCTTCCATAAATTTTAAAGTTTTAGCTTTTATGTTTAGGTCTAGGAATCATTTTGAGAGACTCTTCATGTGCGGTGTGAGGTAAGATTCCTATTTATCTTTAAAAATTAAGATACAATCTGTAAACAATATAAGTCACTCTTTCTAGTACTGTACAGATCAGTGAGTTAGGACAAATGTGTAAACACTACAAATGCCAAGTGAGAACAGTTCCCTCCCTACAGAAGATTCCCTGTGCCCCTCTATAGTGAACACTTCCACCCACCTCTATCCCCAAACTGGGCTGTTCCTACAGTTTCGTCTTCTCCAAAATGTCAAATAAGTACAATCATTTAATATAGTCTTTTATAGAAATAACTTTTATTGGAGTATAGTTGGCTTACAATGTTGTATCAGTTTCATGTGCAAAGTAAAGTGAATCAGTTATACATATACATATATCCATTCTTTTCTCCCACTAAGGTTATCACAGAATATTGACATTTCCTTGTGCTATATAGTAGGTCCTTTTTAGTTATCTATTTTATATATAGTAGTGTGTATGTGTTAATCCCACCCGCCTAACTTACCCCTCCCTTTCAATATGTAGCCTTTTGTATTTAGCTTCTTTCATTTACCTTAAGGCCTTTGAGATTCATCACTGTTATTTTTATCAGTAAATTCATTACTTTTTATTGTGGAGCAACATGCCATTATATGGATGTACCAAAGGTTGGTGGTTGTTTTAAAGCCGCTCATCAGTTGAAGGAATTTTGGGTTCTTTCCTGTTTTGGCAATTATGAATAAAGCTGCTATAAATGTGCATAGGTTTTTGTCTGAACATAAGTTTTCACTTCACTTGAGCAAATACATAGAAAGGGGATGGCTGAGTTATATGGTAATATGTTTATTACCATATACAACTTTTAAAGAGATGGGTTGTTTTCTAAAGTAGCTACAAATTTTTGCATTCTCACCAATGCTGTATGTCTGTCTAGTTACTCTGCATCCTCACTGGCACTAAGTATTATCAGTTTGTACATTGTTTCTTTTCCTCTTAAAAAATTTTAGTCATTCAACTGGTGTACAATGGTACCTTATTGTGGTTTTAATTTGCATTTTCTTAATAACATTGTTGAGCATCATTTGCTTATCTACCATGCAGAGATTTCTGTTAAAGTATTCACTCAAATCTTTTGCCCATTTTTTAAAAAATGATTTTTATTTTTTCCATCACAGCTGGTCTACAGTATTCTGTCAATTTTCTACTGTACAGCAAGGTGACCCAGTCACATATACATACACACATTCTTTTTCTCACATTATCATGCTCCATCATAAATGGCTAGATATAGTTCCCAGTGCTATTAATTTTTACTGGGTTATTTTCTTATTAACAAGTTTTAGGAGTTGCCCATATGTTTTTAAACCAACTCCTTGTTCAGATACATGTTTTGCAAACATTTTCTCCCAACCTTTGGCTTTCAATCTACTAACAATGTATTTAGTAGAGCAGAACAATTTTCTATTTTATGAATTGTGCTTCTGATGTTGTAGCTATCTTTGCCTAATCCAATATCTCAAAGATTTCTTATGTTTTCTTCTAGCAGTTTTATAGTATTAAATTTTCTATTTCAGTCTATGATTCATTTGGAGTTCATTTTTTGTACAGAGTGTGAGGTAAAGCCTGGCATTTTTCTTTATTTGAATATGCAATTATCCTAGTACAATACATCAATAAGATTATTCTTCACCAATTGAATCTATTTTTTGTTTGTTTGTATTTGTTGTTGCTGTTTTTGTGTTTTATTTGGCCATGCCCAGGGCATATGGAAGTTCCCAGGCTAGGGATTGAAGCTGCACCACAGCAGCAACCTTAGCTGCTGCAGTGACAATGCTGGATCCTTAACCCAATGCATCACAAGGGAGTACCTGTGGTTCTATTCTTAACTACTGTGTTACATTGATCAATGCCTGTTTTTAGGTCAATAACACCTTCTGATAAATGATTCGTTTTGTATAAATCTCAATTTGTGTTTTTCAAAATTGTTTTGACTATGCCAGGTATACTCATATATATTTTAGAGTCAGTTTGTCAATTTCTACAAAAACACTGCATTGACTCTATACATCAATTAGAGAAAACCACCATCTTAAAAATAGTGAGTATTTTTTTAAATATTGAGTCTTCTAATCCATGAGCATATGTATTTTATTTTGGTCTTTAATTTCTCTCAGCAATCTTCTGCAGTGTTTACTATATAATTCTTACAAGTATAAATCTCTAAGTATCTCATTTGTTATTTTGTTCTAAATGTTTTTTTAAATAACAGCTTTATTGGTATATAAATCACATACTGTAAAGGTTACCCTTTTAAAATGTAAAAATCAGAGCTCTTTCAGAATACTCAGGGTGTACAATCTTCACCATAAGCTAGTTGTTGAATATTTCACTGCCTCAAATATAAACCTGTACCCATTATTAGTGTTACTCCCCCATATCTTCCTCCACCCACACCCTGGCAATTACTAATCTTTCTGTCTCTACTGATTTGCTCACTCACAATATTTTGTATAAATGGAATTACATTATATGGTTTTTTTTTTTTGGTGATTGGCTTCTGAATCACATGTTTTCAAGGCTCATTCATGTTACGACATGGATCTATCAGTACTTCATTCCATTTTATGGCTGAGTAATATTCCACTGCATAGATACAACATATTTTATTTGAACAATGTTTCCACTTTTGGCTATTATGAACTACATACTGTGATAAATAAGTTTTTGTGTGGATATATATTTTTAATTCTCTTGGGTGTACACCTAGGAGTGGAACTTCTGAGTCTTATAACTCCATTTTAACATTTTGAGGAATGGCCAACCCAAATGGCTAAAATATTTTACATTCCCACCAACAGTGTTTTTTAATGGGTTATAATTTCTCGACCTCTTTGTCAATACTTGTTATTGCCTGTGTTTTTATTTTTATTATAATACCCATCCTAGTAGGTATGAAGTGGTATCTCACTGTAGTTTTGACTTGCATTTATGTAATGATGTTGAACATCTTCACATCTTCTTCCTGACCAAACGAACAGAAAGAGAGAGGGGGAAAAACCTATACTTACGGGGGATATGTCAAAGGGACAAAGAAGCACATGAAAGAGATCTAAATAACCAAAGCTGGAACACTGTGAGCAAAAAAATTAAGTAGTAAATATCCATGAGTACATACTGATAAAAATAGGTGATTAAATTTTTAAAAACACAAATCTTCTTTGAAGAGTTCTAAATAATTTATAGAGAAACTCAGCATTCAAGGAGGGGAGACCAGTGTGCACTGGTGATAGAAGGGTGAACACAGCTACCTTCCACGGAGAGGGACTGTAACTCCCCACTCCTTAATGAAATGCATATAGGGACATTCTTCTAAAGAGGACAGTACTAAAGGGGATGGGAAATAACCTTGTAGTGTGGAAACCTGACAAACACTACCTGCTGGGTGGTAAAGCTCAAGATCAACAATATAATAAATCCTGTTAATAAGATGTACCCTTTATATATGTTGAAAATAACACTTGACCTCTGTGATCTTCCTTTGGAAAAACCCGTAACTCCAGTCTGATCATGAGAAAAAAACATCAGGCAAATTCCAAGAGAAGGACATTCTCAAAATACTTTACCAGTACTTCTGAAAACTATAAAAGTCATCAAAAACAAGAAAAGTTTGAGAAACTGTCATGGCAAAGAGGACCCTAATGAGACAAAACAAACAAATATAAAAGGGGTATCCCTGAAGCAATCAAAAAAGACATTGTAAAAACTAAGGAAATTTGAATAAACTATGGACTTTAGTTGATAACAATGTATTAATATCAGTTCATTACTTGTAATAACGAATGTACCATAAGAATGAAGTAAGTTAGTAATAGGGGAAACTGGGTGATGGGGTAAATGGGAACCCTGTACTATATGTAACATCTAAAACGGGTCTTGGAGTTCCTGCTGTGGTGGAGCAGGTTAAGGATCTGGTGTTGCTGCAGTTGTGGCTCAGATTCAATCCCTGGCCCAAAAACTTCCACATGCCGCAGGCGTGACCACCCTCCCCCCAAAAAATAGGCTCTCAAAAATACAGTCTACACACACACACAATCCGTAATCTATATCAAATCTGAACAAACCTTAAGTGTTAGAATGATGATCAAGATAATTTGTAAAAATCAGGAGGGTCTGGTGTTGGTTTTTTTGTTTTGTCTTATTACAAATCCATGCTAACTCTAATAATTTCTTTAATAGGCAAGGAATAATCATAACCTCCTAATTGGTCTCTTTTCTTCTGCCCCAAACCCTCCCATCTCCCTTTTTTTTTTTTTTTTTTGGTTTTGTCCTTTTGTCCTTTTAGGGCCACACCCATAGCATATGGAGGTTCCCAGGCTAGGGGTCTAATTGGAGCTGTAGCCGTCAAACTACGCCACAGCCACAGCAATGCCGGATCCGAGCTAAGTCTGCGACCTACACCACAGCTCATGGCAATGCCAGATCCTTAACCCACTGAGCAAGGCCAGGGATCAAACCTGCAACCTCGTGGTTCCTAGTCGGAATCATTTCCGCTGTGCCACGACAGGAACTCCCCATCTCCCATTCTTAGCCTGAGTCATTCCTTTAAAAAGTGATGTCATGTATTAGTTCTATTTTTAATCTTTTGAGGAACCTCCACACTATTTTCTATAGTGGCTGCACCAATTTGCATTCCCACCAACAGTACACAAAGGCTCTCCTTTCTCCATATCATCTCCAACATTTTTTTATTTGTTGTCTTTGTTTTTTAAAGAGCTGCACCTGCAGCATGTGGAAGTTCCCAGGCTAAGGGTCAAATCAGAGCTGCAGCTGCTAGCCTAAGCCACAGCCACAGCAAAGCAGGATCTACACCACAGCTCATGGCAATGCTAGATACCCCACCCACTGAGAGAGGCTAGGGATCAAACCCACATCCTCATGGATACTAGTCAGGTTTGTTACCACTGAGCCACAATGGGAACTCCTCAGATTTCAAAACATGTTAGATTTGAGATGCCTATAAGACATACAAGAAGAGATGTCAACTAGCTATGTGGTCAATCCTAGTGAATGTTCCATGTGCACTTTAAAAAAAAAAGGTATATTCTAGGTTTTCTTGGATGTAATGTCCAGAAAATAGCAATTAAGTCTAACTGTTCTATTGTGTCATTTAGGATCTCTGTTGCCTTATTGATTTTCTGTTTAGAGGATCTGTCCATTGATGTGAGTGGAGTTTTAAAGTCTCCTACTATCCTTGTATATCCATCAATTTCTCTTTTTATGTCTGTTAGTATTTGTTGTATATATTTGGGTACTTGTATATGAAGGGCATATATATATTGATGAATGTCATATCCTCTTCTTGAATTGATCCTTCATCTTTCTTTATGGCCTTTGTTTTAAAATCTACTTTGTCTGATATGAGCATTGTGACCCCCACTTTCCTGTCATTTCCATTTGCACGAAGTATCTTTTTCCATTCCTTCACTTTCAATTTATATGTGTCCTTTGCTCTAAGGTGGGTCTTTTGCAGGCTCTCGTTTTTTTTAATCCAGTCTGCCATTCCATGTCTTGATTGGAGCATTCAGTCCATTGACATTTAAGGTAATCAGTGATAAACATGTATTTATTGCCATTTTAAACCTTGTTTTCCAGTTGATTCCATGTTCCTCCTTTGTTCCCTCCTTTTTCTTTTTTGGTTGGATGATTTCCTTTTATTTTATGCTTGTGTTCTCTTCTTTTGGGTTTCTGTGAATGTACTATTTGGTTTTGACTCCTGGTTGCCCTGTTTTCCAAGTATCTTAACCCCTTCCTATATCTACTTGCTTTAACCTGATAGTTACAGAGGCTCAAAGATGTTCTATTCAAAAAAAAAAAAAAAAGAATCCTGATTTTCTCCTTCCCCACATTTTATGATTTTGATGACCTTTTTTACATCTTCATGTTTATCTTTTTGCTGTTCCTTGTGTTTGTCATAAATACCTTTCACAATTAGATTTTTTTCTATCTGTATACTGGCTTATTTGCGTGATTACTTTCCAACTGTGATTTCCTACATCTGCTCTTACTGCTTTCTTATTTAGAGGAAACCTTTTAGTATTTTTAGAATAGGTTTAGTATTGCTGTATTCTTTTAGTTTTTGTCTGAGAAATTCTTTATTTCTACTTCTATTTTTAAATGATAATCTGTGTATTCTAGGCTGCAAATTTTTCTCTTTTAGAACTCCAAATATATCTTGCCACTCTCTTCTGGCCTGAAGCACTTCTGCAGAGAAATCAGTTTATAGCCTTACAGGGGTTCCCTTATAATTAACTTTTTCCCCCCTTTAGAATCCTTTTCTTGGAGTTCCCATCATGGCCCAGTGGTTAACGAATCCGACTAGGAACCATGAGGTTGCGGGTTTGGTCCCTGCCCTTGCTCAGTGGGTTAACGATCCGGCGTTGCCGTGAGCTGTGGTGTAGGCTGCAGACTCGGCTCGGATCCCGAGTTGCTGTGGCTCTGGCGTAGGCCTGTGGCTACAGCTCCGATTCAACCCCTAGCCTGGGAACCTCCATATGCCACGGGAGCGGCCCAAGAAATAGCAACAACAACAACAACAAAAGACAAAAAAAAAAAAAGAATCCTTTTCTTAACTTTAACTTTTTCCACTTATATTATGTCTTGGTGTAGGTCTGTTTGGGGCTCTCTGTACTTCTGACATCTAGATATCTGTTTCCTTCTTTAGATTTGTAAAGTTTTCAGTCATAATTTCTTCAAATACATTTTCAATCCCCTTTTCTTTTCCTCCTCCTTCTGGAATCCCTATTATGCATAGATTGGCACATTTTATACCATAGATCACTTATATTGCTTTCATTTTTTTTCATTTGGCTTTCTGCCTGCTGTCCTGGTGGAGTGATTTCCATTATTTTTATCTTGGAAGTCACTTGTTTGTTCTCCTGCATTATTCATTCTGCTGTTCAATGTCTTTAGCTCATCTTTCATCTCTGCAAATGTATTCTCTAATTTTTCTTGGGTCCTCCTTATAGTTTCTAGTTCCTTTTTGAAGTAATCTGCATTACTTCTGATATCCACTTTTAGTTCCTTCAGTATTTTCATTACCTGCTTTTTGAACTCAGTGTCTGTTAAGAGTGCAGAGGTCTGATTCATTGCTTGCTTCTTCAAGGGAATTCTCTTGTTCTTTTAACTGGGAATGGTTCTTGCGCTTCTTCATTTTGCTTATATTTCTCTTATTCTGTTAATTTAGGGAAAACAATTATCTACTGTAGTCTTGGAGGGCTACTTATATGCAGGAGTGTCCTTGTGTAGCTTGTGTGGGTTTACTATATTTTTTGGCATGAGGGCTGCTTTTGGTTTGGATGCTTGTTGTCTTTTTCCTCAGTGTGTGCAGGTTATTATCCTCGTGACAGGTGCTGTGACTGCAAATACTTTCAGGGAGGTGGGGGCAGTGGTGGTGCCTACAGGTGGTGCCTGGTCCTAGCCCTCAGCAGTGGTAGTGACCCCCAGGGAGGTAGGGCAGTGACCAGGATCATTAGCAGAGGGGCAAATGCATTCCCAGCGGAGTGGGAGCAACGGGTGGTGCTCAGCTGCAGGGCCCTTTATGGCGGTGAACCCCGGGGTGACAGGGGTGGCAGGTAGTACTTGGTCACAGGACCTTCAGTGATTGCAGGCTACGCTTACCTATGGAGTCAGAAGCAGTTTGCACCCAACCCTATATCCTGCACAAGAAGTGCCCTGCTGCCTGAGAACCCATGCACATGTAGAGAAGGATGTTCCTATGACAGTCCTGCAGCTCTCCCCCTCAAACTCAACAATGGCGCCTTGTTTCTCTGGTGGGCCCAGGCCTTCTCCTGCACTCCCTCGGCTATGGTACACCACTCCCTATCCCCCTCAGGCTGTTTCCCCACAATCAAATATTATTCAAACATAAAAAGAAATACTAATATATGCTACAACATGGATGAACCTAGAAAACACTACACTATGTGAAAGAAGCCAAACACAAAAGGCTACATATAGTATGATTCCTTTTTTCTGAAATGTAATGACTAAGCAAATCCCTGGAGACACAAAGTAGATATTGTGGTTGCCAGGGGCTATGGAGAGAGAAGAGGAAAAGACTGCTAACGCGTATGTGTCTCCTTTTGGGGTGATGGAAAATGTTCTATAATTAGACAGTGGTGATGGTAACACAGTCTTGTATAACTGCTACTGAATTATACATTTTAAAATGGTGAACTATATGATTTGTGAATTATATTTCAATAAAAGTTACTAATTGTCCAAACTTAGCAACTATGGATAATTTTTCATGAAGTGTGCAACATTATTAAACAAAACGGTAGTTAGAGACAGGCCTGCTGTCATACATGTATTTATTTATTTATTTATTTTTTATTTATTTACTTTTTTGCTATTTCTTGGGCCGCTCCTGTGGCATATGGAGGTTCCCAGGCTAGGGATCGAATTGGAGCTGTAGCCGCCGGCCTACGCCAGAGCAACAGCAACACGGGATCCGAGCCGCATCTGCAACCTACACCACAGCTCACGGCAACGCCGGATCGTTAACCCACTGAGCAAGGGCAGGGACCAAACCCGCAACCTCATGGTTCCTAGTCAGATTCGTTAACCACTGCGCTACGATGGGAACTCCCATACATGTATTTAATCTCCCTTCTATGTTTGGTTTATCACCATATACCATATAATAATGATTTTCTGGCTAATCTACCTAGTAGTTTTATGGTTTTAAAATAAGTTTCAAACTAATTTGATGGTCACCAGCTTGGCTAGGTTTGTTTGTTTATCTGTTCTTTTCTTTTTTATGGCCACACCTACAGCATATGGAAGTTCCTAGGCCAAGGCTTGAATTGGAGCTGCAGCTGGGGCCTACACCACAGCCAACACTGGATTTGAGCCACATCTGTAGCCTATGCCACAGCTTGAGCTTATGGCAATGCTGGGTCCTTAACCCAGTGAGCAAGGCCAAGGGTCAAACCTACATCCTCACAGAGACAACATCAGGTCCTGAAGCTGCTGAGTCACAACAGGAACTGAGTTTTCTGTTTTTTGTTTTTTAAACAAAAAGATTAATTTTTTTTTTTTACCTTGGGAAAAAATAAAAGCCTCAAAATATGGTCTTTGTTTCTAATTCCTATACTTGAACCAATAAGAACTTCTTTAAAAAATGTACATTTACCTAACATAGGATCTATCATGACCCCCAAGGCTTGCGTGGATGGTAGGGAGAAAGACAGGAGACTTTTA
The DNA here is from genome assembly GCF_016906955.1 of Phacochoerus africanus. Taxonomy (NCBI): domain Eukaryota; kingdom Metazoa; phylum Chordata; class Mammalia; order Artiodactyla; family Suidae; genus Phacochoerus; species Phacochoerus africanus. The sequence goes on from NC_062547.1 coordinate 29,504,769, forward strand.
CTGTGCTTAGTACTCCAAGCTAAGGCCTATGGAAGAGGAAGGAGCCAAGGATAAAAGAGTCATAGTTATCTTTAGATTCCCAACTGAGCACAACTTCCATCTTCCATCCCCTCCCCACACACTCAAAATGGGATATAGACTCAATCTTGAGAATAAGAAGGTTCAGAATTTTGCAGGGGGTAGCATCATTTTCTTTAAGTTGCTGCTAATTAAACATCAAATTTAAAAAGTGACATTTACTCAAAATTAAAATAAACCAAAGAGTAATAATTATTCAGTCACCACTCTCTACCTTGCTTACTGAATGAACATTCTTTTTCTAAGCTTCTTTCCTAATTTCAACCTAATTTGTTTACCATAGAAAATTAAGTTTTAAGGATGATGTGACAAAATGGCAATTTGCTGTAAAGACAGCATATAACCATAAGAAAAAATACTTCGAATGTATTATTGAGAATAAGCTCTTCTGATTTATATTTATATATTAATTAATAACATGTACAAATCTTCTCCTTAGGTAGTATACTCTTATGTCCATAATACTTAAGAAATAAAACACATTCCAAGTTTTAAAATCAATTAGCAAAAGTTCCATGAAATATGTTAAACCCCAGGTAAACAAGCCAGTACTTGCACACAAGTAATAAGTTCCTTAAGACTGAATGAATGATTTTGCCTTATTTCTTCTTTGTATTAAAGAGCTTGGCCATTGAGGAGTTCCCGTCGTGTCTCAGTGGTTAGCAAATCCGACTAGGAACCATGAGGTTGCGGGTTTGAGCCCTGACTTTGCTTCAGTGGGTTAATGATCCAGCGTTGCTGTGAGCTGTGGTGTGGGTCGCAGATGCGGCCCGGATCTGGTGCTGCTGTGGCTCTGGCGGAGGCCGGTGGCTACAGCTCTGATTCGACCCCTAGCCTGGGAATCTCCATATGCCACGGGAGTGGCCCAAGAAATGGCAAAAAGACAAAAAAAAAAAAAAAAAAAAGCTTGGCCATTGAAAACATATATATTCTAATATAATAAAAATAGAATTCTCTTAAAATTTGGAAACTATTGTTTTAGTCTTAGGTATATCAACTTTTCATTGTTGAGAAAGATAAGAATCCTGGATTGGAAGTTAGGCGGCCTAGATTCCAGTTCTGATTCTGCAAATAACATGCTTCAAGACTTACAGCAAAGCATACAATCTTGCACAGTACTAGTTTTCCTATTTATGAAGCCTAATGTTCTGTGTATTTCTAATATTCTGAACTAAGCTAAGTATTTTTACTTCATCTATCACACGTATTCCTTTTTTTTTGCTCCTATTATATGTTTACTCTTCTCTGTATTGTGTATTCATTTCTTACATTTCTCTATTTCCTTTTTCCTCCGCAGTGATCTATACAAAATAATTCAATAAATGCTTTTTGAATGTATGTTGAATAAATTTTAGGGGCATGAAATAGTGCATACAAAGTAATGAACTATTGATATTTATCAAAAGACACTTAATTTTTAAGAAACATTGAGCTCTTAATATGTGGTCACATCAAGTCAGCATTCATACAAATTAAGAATTCTAGCAACTATCAGATGTCTGTATTGAAGGATCAGAAACTCAAAATTCAAAACCCAAATTCCAGGCTTCTATGGATTAAATTTTTTTTTTTTTGTATTTTTTAGGGCCGCACCTGCGGCACATGGAGGTTCCCAGGCTAGGGGTCCAATCAGAGCTACAGCTGCCGCCCCACACCAGAGCCACAGCAACACCATATCCGAGCTGAGTCTGCGACCCACACCACAGTTCATGGCAATGCCAGATCCTCAACCCACTGGTCAAGGCCAGAGATCAAAACCGAAACCTCATGGTTCCTAGTTGGATTCATTTCTGCTATGCCATAGGAACTCCATGTGGATTAAATTATTAAATGACTATTACTTGGAGGTGGTAATGTGGCTGAAAGATAATCTATGCAATTAAAGTTTTGTTTGTCTAGTAGCTGAGTGAGTTTAAATTCCATGCCCCATGGAGTTCCCATCGTAGCTCAGCGGTTAAGGAACTCTACTAGCATCCATCAGGACTCGGGTTCCATCCCTGGCCTTGCTCAGTGAGTTAAGGATCCAACGCCACCCTAAGCTGTATCACATGTATTCCTTAGTAAAAAATCTGTCTTCATAATAGAGTTTATTGAATTAACTTTGTGTGTGGGACACTATCTAGCATGTTTATCCCACTCATACCTAAATGTCAAATAATATAAATATTTTAACTAATCGTAGTCCAAGAATTAAAAACAAAAAATCTCAAGCATAAGATTAATCAGCCCTTATTAAGAAATTATATATTGTGAATTTGAAAAAACAATTAATGCACCATGAAACAACTATGAAAATACAAGTTTTGCAAATAAACCATGGGCTTCAAATGCAGCTCTGTACGTGTAAGTTCTGCAACCTGAGGTTCACCACTCTATGTCTCAGTTTCCTCAACTGTAAAATATGAGAATAACAACATGCACATTCATAAGGCTGTTGTGATAAATCATTTAGCATAGTACTATGTTTGGCATATAATGTTCAATCAATGCTATTATTATTGCACCTAAACTGCATTTATACAACATCTATTGATTGACAAGTATTATGCTAGGCACTAGAAGACACAGAAATAAAAAGGGTAAGTAAATAAATAAACACTATGTAATATAAGAAAGCTTACCTCTAGTAAATTACAGCTGAGTAATGAAAAGGGGAGAAATTATTCAAGGAAAGACAAAGAAGAGTAATTCAAGAAGAGATAGTACCATATATAGAGACCTGGAAATGTAAATAAGATGATAAATTAGTAGACCTTTAAGTAATTCTGCATAGTTGTACTGGGGGGGGTGGGGCTATGAGTCTGACAGGAGCCAAATTATGGAAAAATCACATGCCAAAATATGACATGAGAATATCACATTTTCTCTTCAAGGGAATTAAAAGCCTCTAACGAATTTTAATCAGTGTTGTATGATTAAATTTGTATTTTAAAACAATGTTTTTTAACCAGAGGTGCTTGTCAGCATCATCTGGTCGATTTTTTTCAAACCATACACTCCCAGTTCACACTTTCAGAAATTCGTTTTTCTTTTTTTGGCTGTACCAATAGTAGAGGGAGGTTCTAGTCAGGAATCGAACCTGCACCACAGCTATATCCAGAGCCACAGCAGTGACAACACTGGATCCTTAACCTGCAGAGCCACCAGGGAACTCCAAGAAGTTCTTTATTAGTACTTCTAAGTTGGGACCCTGAAAGTCACTTTGAAAAGGCTCTTATAGCAATTTTCCCATATACCAAGAGGATAGAACTATCATTCTTAGGAGGATAATATGATTATTAAGTACTATGAAGAAGAGAGCAAGCCTAAAAGTAGCAAGGCCAAGATCATACTGCAGAAATCCAGATAAAAAAATTATAAGGACAGAACAGTGGCAACAGTCAGATACTTGAGAACTCTTAAAATATAGAATTGGTAAGTCCTGGCCAACAATGACTTGTGGTGGAAAAGACAGAGGGGTCATGAATGATGGGGAACCAAGTAAGAATAAACAAATTTGAAGAGTTCGACTTTGGATGCATTAAAGTTGAGGTGAGGTGTTCATAGGAGATAAAGTGGGAAATACTCAAAAGAGGGCTAGGGAACATTCCCACTTGGAACTCAGGAAAGAAAACTGAGCTGGAAATTAAAAATTGGGAATCATTACTAGATGGGGACTTTTGAAATCATGAAAGTGGATGAAATTACCCAAAGAGTGTCCTCCATGAGAAATGGGCTGAGGACAGATGCTATTGTGACACTACTTTCAGAGGACACAGCAAGCAAAAAAAGTCTCCAGGGAAAGGGGTATTAAGCTAACCCTGTGCCAAACCATAGGGAGGGGTGTTATGCATGGCCTAAGGTGGGAAAGTTTGCTACATACACCAGCCGAAAAGACCAATATGCTTCGAATGTACTGGAATGTACTGCTGAAAGGGAGAGTGGCAAGAGGCAAACATAAAAAACTTTGTGGGTTATGATAAGGAGTTTGGATTCTACTCCACATGCAATAGAAAACAACTGAAGGACTTTTAAGCAAAGGAGTGACTAAATACATTTTTAAAAGGTGACTCTAGCTGCTATCTGCTTCAAAACTTTCTTCAGTTTCCAAACTAAAACTGAAAGCAAAGGGAATCCTAAACTCAAACCGTTCATTGTCTTAACGGCCCTCGCATATAAACATTACTATACAAACAGTTCCAAAGTTTAATAAAAATTGCTTTAAAAATAAATGTTAAGGGATGTAAAGTTTAATGAATTTGGCTACTAACTGCTGAGTAATTCGACTCTGATGTTCTTTAGTTTAAAAAAGTGAAAATAGGGAGTTCCTGTCGTGGCGAAGTGGTTAACGAATCCGACTAGGAACCATGAGGTTGCGGGTTCGGTCCCTGCCCTTGCTCAGTGGGTTAACGATCTGGCATTGCCGTGAGCTGTGGTGTAGGTTGCAGACTCGGCTCGGATCCCGAGTTGCTGTGGCTCTGGCGTAGGCCGGGGGCTACAGCTCCAATTCAACCCCTAGCCTGGGAACCTCCATATGCCTCGGGGAACGGCCCAAGAAATAGCAAAAAGACAAAAATAAAATAAAATAAAACAAAATAAAATAAAATAAATAAAAAAGTGAAAATAACAAAGTTGTTGATGGTAAAAGATACTTCCCTTCCCCTGAACCTGACTTTGCAGAATACCATGTGAGAAGAGATAACTGTTAAAAAAAAAAAAAAGGGTCAACTTCTCAGGATATTAATGGCTATAGTTAAAAACATGGCTAAAATCAAAAGTGTTGACAAGGATGTGGAGAAACTAGAACCACTTTAGGAAACAGTCTGGCAGTTAAAACACCATTATCACATGACCCAACAATTCCACTCCTAGGTATCTGCACAAGGAAAATAAAACTTTTTTTTTTCTACAAATACTTTTATGCAAATATCCACAGCAACATTATTCACAAGAGCCAAAAACTGAAAATAACCCAAATGTCCATCAACTCGTGAATGGATAAACAAATGAGCTTCCTTTTAAGCATTTATAAGTACTGATACATGCTATAACATGGATGAATCTCAAAAACATTATGCTTGGGCAAAGAAGCCAAACACCAAAGAACACATATTTTATGATTCCATTTATATTAAAAGTCCAGGAATGGCAAATCTAGAGACAGATTAACTGTTGCCTAGGGGTCAGAATGGAGTGAGGTTTCTCTTTGGGGTAATGAAAATGCTTGAAGATTAGACTGTGGTGACACCTTGGTGTGTGATGAATACAGTAAAAATCATTGAACTGTACATTTAATATGGAAGAATTTATGGTATGTAGATTAAATTTCAACAAAGCTGTTGTTATTATTTTTTCAAGTACAGAGGAGTCAAACGGCCTGGATTCACTATCTCTAAGGTGAACCTCGGCAACTTACAAAAAACCTTAATTTTTGTTTTTTATTTTTGAGCCTTCATTTTTTTTAAAGACTACCTCACAGTGAGATAACATCTACACTGCATCACCTGGGTTCTCCAGGAGCCACAGAGGAAGGTTCTGCAGGAAATGAGAAGACAAGAGAGGAGTCTGAGTATTATTTGTCAATTCCTCCCTGTATCACAGCAATGGTTCCAGCCATCCTGCATCTCTCCACAACTTCAGCCCCTTCTGGGCTTCAATAACCATTGTCCTTTCGCAGGCCTAGAAGTGACTTCACACTGCTACTTACTCAGTGTCTCAATATCCCTTTTTGGTTCCCTTAACCCTGCCGCCAACCATAATATTGAGCCCTTCACCAAAGGGGCCTCAGAGAAATCATCTGAGAGAAATTATGTTTCACACAGGGCCCCCAGCTGATATTAGTGTACAGGAGGCACAACTGGTACTTTGTACCAGGTTATTGTTAAATCAAGTGTGATTTCTTAAGTAAATTAATTTTAATTTTATATACATCTTTACCCCGAAAATCCTACTTCATTTTGTGTAAACAATACACTTAAGTTGTTTAGACAGAAGGTGTTTCTGTTTTCACTGAGAAGGTGAAACGAATAGTACAGTATTTCCTGCCTAGTGGAGCTGTAGAACATATTCAAAAATCAATCTACCAGTTCCAAACATTATCCACAACAGGAGAAACAGATTTTGGCATTTATAACAGATGCTCAAGAAAAATGATGCCAAAGTCAAGGGTACTCAAAAGTTTCCGTCTGCTGTTCTGCGGGGAAATAAATGAAACATGATGGTGATATGGCATATGCTTGACTACACCAATGATAACCACAGTTACCAAGACCTGGATTGGACACAATTCCAAAGTTCCATTTCAACATCTTCCTTTTTCATTTCTCTCATCACCTGCATTACAGACGTTTCCTCTGAACAAAGAAAACATTTTCAAGCCCAACTTTTCCCATTCCAAATATTTTTCTATAACACATTTAAAAGAAATACTTTTGTCAAAACAAACTATTTTGTGATTTGAACTGTTACAGTGTATTAACTATCTGTATCATCCCGACATTAACATTCATTTAAGAGGTAGACAAAAATAGTCGAGCGGGTCCTGGATGATTATCTCTCACTTTAGGCTATGAAGGAATTATTAAAAATGAACTGGAGTTCCCACTGTGGCACAATGGGATTGGCGGCATTTGGGAACCCTGGGACTCAGGTTTGCTCCCAGCCCAAAACAGTGGGTTAAGGATCTGGCGTTGCCACAGCTGTGGCTCAGATTCAATCCCTAGTCCAGGAACTTCCATATGCTACTGGCATGGCTGTAAAAGAAAAAAAAAAAAAAAAGAATACATGGCTGGTTACTTTCCACAGTACATAATAAAGTCATATTCTCATGATTCAAATGTATAGATGCTATAGATGTTGTATTAAGTTTCTTCAATGCATCTTATTGTTTGTGGCCTAGTCTTTCCCTCATCAAATTAAATTTCTTCCTTGTTTGAGAACTAGTATAGCTGATTTTTTTTCCTTTTTCTTTTGTGATTACCCTGTGGCATATGGAGTTCCCAGGCCAGGGATTAGATGTGAGCCACAGCTGTGGCAATACCAGTTCCTTAACTCACCGTGCCAGGCCAGGGCTCGAACTTGCATCCCAAAGCTCCAGAGATGCCACCGATCCCATTGCACCACAGTGGGAACTTCTGGATTTTTAATCATCACGATTTTGTTCACTAATATTAACATGGCCTAGGATTTCCGGCCTTAGGTAAGGATAGTCTGTTTAAAGATACAGATTTATCGCAATAATTCACATTTGTGCACTAGTTTTATAGACAAACATTTGTATATCTTTGGTTTAAGAACTTAATAGCATTTGAGAGGGAAAAAAAGACTTTCAGGAAACTCAAAATCCAAAGTTCTAATATTAATCTTGATACTCACTATACTATTTCTTCTTGCTCTACAAATTTTAAAAATTAATCAGAAAACTTCCAGATGCTCAAAAAGTTTTCCTAAGGAAATTCCCAGAAATCTGTAAGTCCATTAAGCAAAGACTTATAATAAAACCACTAGCAACTGTAACTGGACTATACTATTTTCACTAATTTTAAGATTGATTTCAGATACCAAAGCAAGTGGAATATTTATAGATTACCTTAAAATATCCTATAAATTGCGGTTATGTTAAAAAAAAAAAACTTAAGTCTTTACCTTTTAGAGACATACTATGGTTGAAAGAGATACATATATGGCCTGAAATTTACTCTGAAATAAAACAAAGCAAATACAAAGTAGGGAGAGAAAGCTGGTAGGGACACAGGAAACAAGACTGACCATGTACTGAGATTGTTGAGGCTGGCTAATGGATACATAGGGATTCATTGTACCATTCTCTGGAAATGTGTTTGGTTTGAAATTTTACATAATAAAAAAAAAAAATGTTGCTGTTGTTTTTAGTAGAGAAAATCAACTTCCAAGTAGCTAATTCATATTCTAGATTTCTGATCCACAACAAAGGTTAATACAGAGGAAGAAATTTTAATGAACATTAGAAAAAAAGACAAAAGAAAAATAATAAGTAAAAAAAATAAAAGAAAAAAAGAATATATTTTGAAACAACAGTTAAAAATGATTTCCTAAAATGTTACTCAAGTTTTCATAATTTACAAGCCAAGGTACTTTAACATTTCTTAATAAACATGTTAAGTTATTAAATGTGAGTAACATACTCCAAAGTCCACTTTATGACGATATTAAAAGGCCCATAATAAAATTTATAGTAGATAAATGTTAACTAGGTGTATACTAGATTAGCTTTAAATAGCAAGTTTTGGAATCATCATCTTCCACATTATATTAAAGTAAATATTATAGAGGATCAGACTGAGCCCAAACTTGCTCTTGCAAAACAAACAAACAAACAAAAAACGAGGGGAATTCCCATTGCGGCACAGCAAAAACGAATCCAACTAGTATCCAGGAGGATGCGGAATCCATCCCTGGCCTCGCTCAGCGGGTCAAGGATCTGGTGTTGCCATGAGCTGTGGTGCAGGTCACAGACACGGCTGAGATCCGCTGTTGCTGGGGCTGCGGTGTTGGTCAGCATCTGTAGCTTTGATTTGACCCTTAGCCTGGGAACTTTCATATGCAGTACCTGCAGCCCTAAAAAGCAAAAAAAAAAAAAAAGTAAAATAAAAAAATAAACTAAACTAAAATAAAAACAAAAAAGTAATACCAAGATATTAAATAACAGCAAAAGACCACTGCTAGTTTTGTTTGTTTGTTTTATTTTTTTATGGTCCATGACCATAGCATACAGAAGTTACCACGCCAGGGATTGAATCCAAGCCACAGCTGTGACCTATGCCACAGCTGCAGCAACATCAGATCCTTACTTACCTCACTGAGCCGGGCTGGGGATCGAACCCACAACTCTGCAGTGAGCAAGCCAAGTGACTGCAAGCTCTGCAGTTGAATTCTTTCTTTCTTTTTCTTTTTTCTGCTTTTTCTTTTTAGGGCCACACCCATGGCATATGGAGATTGGAGATTCCCAGGCTAGGGGTCCAATTGGAGCTCAGCTACAGGCCTACGCCACAGCCAGAGCAATGCAGGATCCGAACCACATCTGCGACCTACACCACAGCTCTTGGCAATGCCAGATTCTTTTTTTTTTGTCTTTTGTCTTTTTGTTGTTGTTGTTGCTATTTCTTGGGCCGCTCCCGAGGCATATGGAGGTTCCCAGGCTAGGGGTCGAATCGGAGCTGTAGCCACCGGCCTACGCCAGAGCCACAGCAACGTGGGATCCGAGCCGAGTCTGCAACCTACACCACAGCTCACGGCAACGCCGGATCCTTAACCCACTGAGCAAGGGCAGGGACCGAACCTGCAACCTCATGGTTCCTAGTCGGATTCGTTAACCACTGTGCCACGACGGGAACTCCGGCGACGCCAGATTCTTAACCCACTGAGCAAGGCCAGGAATTGAACCTGCAACCTTATGGTTCCTAGTCATATTTGTTTCCACTGCGCTACAATGGGAACTCCTGCGGTTGAACGCTTAACCTATTGTGCCACAGTGGTAACTCCTCTGGTTTTGTTTTTTTGGAACAGCCACAGTTCTACTTAAATTCCATCTTTCCAAATGGTTCACACTTTTATTTTGGCATTATTCCACTAGAGCCTTTGTGGCTCTGATCAAATCGAACTCTGACCTCAATGGTTTAATATCTGTTTAAGTGGGTATAGTACCAGCTGCTTTACCAGGTTAATATTCATTTTTCAGTCTGCTCAATATGAGAAATATTTAAAAATGTTAAGCCATCTAATTTAAGCAGACCCAAACAAAAGTATTTTAGCTTATTCACATTTTTGTGTTTGTCATGCTTCATTGGGTTAGACAAATCTGAACTCAAGTTATTCAAACAGGATCAGTGATCACACAGTAATGAGAATGATGGTATTAAGTCATATGAAAACTTCATTATATCCCATAAAAGCCCACAGGGCTACCAATATAGGATAAGCAACATAGTTAAGATCCCTAAAGAATCTTAATCTTCTGGAGACCAAATTTATACTCCAAAATATTAGATAGGAAGTCAAAACAGAATATACTCTACCATTAAATATATTCTATATTAAATCAATATCTATTGAATACTTATGTGACAGATACATGGGTGGATAGGAGAACAAAACGAGTGAAGTTGGACTGTCAAGAAACACCCAGGGGTTAATGATCAGGAACCCACAACAAACAGAGTAATAATTCATATCAAGGATTGACAAGTGCTGTGAAGAAACTTAAGGCAGGATACTGGGCAACACAATGATGAGGGCAGGAGGAGGCCTCCAGTGAGGGTATTAAGGAGCAGCTTCTAACAATACGACATTTTGAACTGAATTGAGGACGAAAGCCATGAAGATTTTCAGAGCGAAGAGTGGTCTTAGCAGAGGAAATAGGCCAAAGACCCTGAGATAAGAGCATTCCTGCTGCTGTTCAAGGAACAATGGGAAAGTGGTGTTTCATTTAGAGATAAAAAGAGACAGGGCAAGGGAGAATCTGTGGTCATGGTTCTAGAAAAAAATGAAAGAAAAATAAGTAGACATGCTAAAACTAGGCCCATGTACCTCCCATTTACCTCTTCATATTGTACAATACCTCCACACTTATTTGAATACAGCTGGCACAATGATTAACAAATGCTTACTACTGACGAAAAAGAAAAGAGAATTGATTGCAAAAAAGACCTAGATAGGAAAGGCCTAGCTGGACTGGCCCAAGTGAAAATTCAGAAACTGTGTGTTGGTAGCAGCTCAGTGACAAGTCATCTATCACATTCCTAAAATTTAAAACAGTGATAGCAGCAATAAAGGATAAACAATGAACAAAGAAATAAGATATTTTTGTAAGCAAAGTTAGCAAAGGAGCAAGCAATTCTTTTTTTTTTCTTTTTTTAAACAAAACTTGAACATCAGAGTTTTCTTGTGGCTCAGCAGGTTAAGAATCCAGTGTTGTCACTGCAGCTTAGATCGCTGCTGTGGCATGGGTAGGATTCCTGGCCGCAGGAATTTCTGCATGTGAGAAAGTGCTCCCCCCCCACCCCCCCACCCCCCGCAAAAACCAAACAAACCCAAAACACCTTGAAATCTCATTTGAATCAAGGGTGGGTGGAGGGGAGATAATCCTTACTGAAGTACTGTTTCTCAATGTAAAATACTTCTTTTTTCAAAATATTACCACCATCAAGTCTTTGTTCAAATACCCCCATTCCAAATAGCCTGCCCAGTCCACACTACTTAAAATTGCTACCTAGGAATAAATGTGACAAGGAGGTGAAAGACTTATATGCCGAAAACTATAAAACATTAATCAAGGAAATTAAAAAGGATTCAAAGAAATGGAAGATATTCCATGCTCCGGAACTGGAAGAATTAATACTGTTAAAATGGCCATACTACCCAAAGCAATCTACAGATTCAATGCAATCTCTATCAAATTACCCATGACATTTCTCACAGAACTAAAACAAACAATCCAAAAATTTATATGGAACCATGAAAGACCCAGAATTGCCAAAGCAATCCTGAGGAACAAAAACCAAGCAGGAGGCATAACTCCCCCAGACTTCAGACAATATTACAAAGCTACAGTAAATAAGATGGTGTGGTACTGGTACAAAAACAGACATACAGACCAATGGCACAGAATAGAGAATTCAGAAATAAACCCGGACACCTATGGTCAATTAATCTTCAACAAAGGAGGCTAGAATGTTAAATGGGAAAATGACAATCTCTGGAGCAAGTGGTGTTGGGAAAACTGGACAGTTGCATGTAAATCAACAAAACTAGAACACACCCTCAAACCACACAGAAAAATAAACTCAAAATTGCTTAAAGACTTAAACATAAGACACAACACCATAAAACTCCTAGAAGAGAATGTAGGCAAAACATTCTCGGACATCAACCATACAAATGTTTTCTCAGGTCAGTCTCCTAAAGCAATAGAAATAAAAACAAAAATAAACCAATGGGACCTAATTAAACTTGCACAGTAAAGAAAACCATTAAAAAAAAAAAGAGAGAGAGAGAGAACCTATGGAATGAGAGAAACTAGTTGCAAACGTTGCAACCAACAAGGGCTTAATCTCCAAAATATCTCCATACAACTCAACAGCAAAAAAAATTTAAAAAATTTAAAAATAAAATAAACCCAATTGAAAAATGGGCTGAAGACCTGAATAGACATTTCTCCAAAGACACACACATGGCCAAAAGGAACATGAAAAAAGGCTCAACATCACTAATTATTAGAAAAATGCAAATCAAAACTATAATGAGGAGCTATTAATGGCCAATGAGGTACCAGAATGGCCATCATTAATAAGTTTACAAATAACAAATGCTGGAGAGGGTGAGGAGAAAAGGGAACCCTACTACACCGTTGGTGGGAATGTAAATTGGTACAACCACTATGGAAAAGAGTATGGAAGTACCTTAGAAAACCAAATACAGAACTACCATATGATCCAGCAATCCCACTCCTGTGCGTATATCCAGACAAAACTCTCATTGAAAAAGATACACGCACCCTTATGTTCACTGCATCACCCTTCATAATAACAAAGACATGGAAACAACCTAAATGTCCATTGACAGATGAATAGATTAGGAAGATGTGGTACATAAATACAATGGAATATCACTCAGCCATAAAAAAGAACAATAATGCCATTTGCAGCAACATGGATGGAACTGGAGACTCTCATAGTAAGTGAAATAAGTCAGAAAGACAAAGACAAATACCATATGACATCACTTAGATGTGGAATCTAATATACAGCACAAATGAACCTATCTACAGAACAGAAACAAACTGATGGAAATGGAGAACAGACTTGTGGTTGCCGAGTGGGAGGGAACTGCATAACTGGGAGTCTGGGGTTAGCAGATGGAAACTACAGCGCTTGGAGTGGATAAGCAATGAGGTTCTGCTATATAGCACAGAGAACCATATCTAATCACCTGGGATGGAATATGATGGAGGATAATATGAGAAAAAGAATGTATATAGATGTATAACTGGGTCACTTTACTGTACAGCAGAAATTGACAGAACATTGTAAAGCAACAATAAAAATTAAAATAATTTAAAAAAACCCACAATGCCTCCCTCATCTATCTTCCATTCTTTGTAACCTTGCTTTTTCCCTTATCACCTCTCAACATACTAGATAATTTACAAAGTTATGTTTATTATTTATCATCTGTCTCACTCTACATACCCAGTGTAAATTCCACCAAGGTAGAGATCTTGGTTTTGTTTGCTGATGTATCCCAAGCTCCCAAAGCAGTGAAAGCTGCTCAGCAAACATCTCTACAATTCCCTTAACTTATGGCAACCATTCAATCTGGTATAAGCCCATCTTTTCAAATTTTTCTCCAAAATTTTCAGTGAAAGTATACTCTGGGAAAATAATTCCAATTTTTAAAGTAATTGAGAAAGTATAACCTCCCAGCATAAATGTTAACACCCAAGAGATCGAACATCCTTTTAAAAAGTCTCCCATCACCAACGCCCCTGACTTTTTTCATTTGCCAAGCCTACTTCATCCTAAACCTCCACACCCAAAAAGTTTTCCCCAAGAGCAAGAACACCTTGACTAACAGCGGTCTTTGAAGTCACACTTCATGGGTTCAAATCCTGCCTCTGCCACAGACTAGTAGCAACCTTGAACAAGTACAGTAACAGCTCTCTGCTCCAGTTTCCCTGAGCGCCAGCTAACAATAGCACCTAACTCAGAGTTGTGAAAATTAAATGAGATAATGCATATATTAGGCCAGTGCTTGGCACTAGTAGGCATTCAGGACCTGCTAGTTATTACCAACAGCTAAGGATCAGTTCTCAGCCCTCTACCCTTCAATCCCCCAAATCTTAAATCTCTGAGATTCTACTACTGTTTCTAAACAAATGCCTATTTAAACTCCCAAAATTCACCTTTCTGGCCTTGTCGGCTGAGGACAAATACTTTAAAGAAAATAAAAGTGTTGGAGTTCCCATCATGGGAACTCCATCTCCCATCAGCAGAAACAACCTGACTAGTATCCATGAGGATGCAAGTTCGATCCCTGGCCTCACTCAGTGGGTTAAGGATCTGGTATTGCCGTGAGCTGTGGTGTAGGTTGAAGATGTGGCTTGGATCTGACATTGCTGTGCTTGTGGTGTAGGCTAGCAGCTACAGCTCCGATTTGACCCCTAGCCTAAGAACTTCCATATGCCGTGGCATGGCCCTAAAAAGATGAGGGAAAAAAAAAGAAAAAAGAAAAAAAAGGTGTTGTAATAAAGAAAACTTGGTAGGAGACAGAGTTCCTGTTGTGGCACTGTGGAAACAAATCTGACTAGCATCCATGAGGATGCAGGTTCAATCCTTGGCCTTGCTCAGCAGGTCAGGGATCTGGCATTGCTGGGGCTGTGGTGTAGGCCAGGAGCTGCAGCTCCAATTCAACACCAAGCCTGGGAACTTCCATATGCTGCTAGTGTGGCCTAAAAAGCAAAAAAAAAAAAAAAAAAAAAAAAGGACAAAGGAAAAAAAAAAGAAGAAAACTTGGTAGGAGAAAACCATAATTCAAAAAGATACATGCAGCACTATTCACAACAGCCAAGACATGATGGAAGCAACCTAAACGTCCATCAACAGATGAACGGATAAAGAAGATGTAGTACATATATACAATGGAATATTACTCAGCCGTAGACAAGAATGAATTTTTGCCATTTGCAGCAAAATGGACAGGCTTGGAGGGTAGCATGCTAAGTAAAACAAGTCAGACAGAGACAAATATGCATGATATCATTTAAATGTGGAATCTAAAAAAATGATACAAATGAACTACTTTCTAAAATAAACATCCACAGACTTCAAAAACAAACTTATGGTTACCAAAGAAGAAAGGTCAGCGGGGATAAGGTTGGTTGGGACTGGCATATGCATATGCACAATATTGTGTATGGAATGGATGGTCAGCAGGGACCTGCTGTATAGCACAGGGAAATTCACTCAATATTCTGTGATAACCTATATAATGGGAAAAGAATCTGAAAAAGAATGGATATGTGTATAAGTGAATCTCTTTGCTGTACAGTGGAAATTAACACAACTTGTAAATCAACTATTCAACTATACTTCAATAAAATGTTTTTAAAAAGGAAAGGACACTTGGTGGGACTTCAGATTTGGTGGTAAGGGAAGACTTTTATGAAGTGATGATTTTTAGGCAGAAGTAAGACTGGTCAGGAAGACTGATAAGATGACAAACAGCATTAGCATCACCTCAAAGCTAGTTAGAAATGCAAATTATTGGGCCCCACCCCAGACCTACTGATTCAGAAACCCTGGGGTTGGGCCCAGCAACCTGTGTTTGAACAAGCCCTCTGGGTGATTCTGAAGGACTCTAAAATTTGACAACCACTCATCTAGGGTTAGATCAAGTTAGAGAATGGAATTATCAGACTTGTTTTAGGCTTAGGACATTTGCACATGCTCTTTCCTCACACTTCAGGGAAATGTGACTTCTTCAAGCAGGAAATTTTCTTGATTTATTTGATTTTTGACTTCCACTCCCCTTGAGAATATAAGCGCCACGAAAATAGATGTTGTCTATCTTAATTACCACTGAATCCCCAATGCCTAAAAGAAGTTCATGGAATATTTGTTGACTAAAATGAAAGAATATTTATATTTTTCTTCACTGCATCATTCACCAAAAAAGTCAATGACCGTTTTCTTTTTCTTACTTTTAACATATATCCTTGTCAACAGTCTCAGGCAATTTGATCTTTAATATCTCCCACATCCCTTCCTTCCTTTCAACACCAGTATCACCACCAATCTCTTATTTCCTCTGCGATGGTTAGTTTTACGTGGCAACTTGACTGGCCATGGGGAGCCCAGATTAACCACTGTTTCTGGGTGTGTCTGTGAGGGTGTTTCTGGATGACATTAGCATTTGAATTAATAAACTCAATAGACTGCCCTATCCAGTGTGGGCTGGCATCATCCAATCCATCGAGAGCCTGAATACAACAAAAGGTGGAGGAAACCTGCCCTCTTTTGCCAGCCTCAGCTTGAAGAGGGACATCTCTTGTTTTCTCCTGCCCTCGGACTAGGATTTACATCATAGGCTTTCCTGGTTCTCAGGCTTTAGGACTCAGGCTGAACCACAGACTTTTCTGATCTCTGGACTGCAAATAGCAGATATATTTCTTTTTCGGGCTACACCCATGGCACATGAAGTTCCTAGGCTAGGGGTCGACTTGGAGCTACAGCAGCTGGCCAACGCCACAGCCACAGCAATGAGAGATCTAAGCTGCATCTGCGACCTACACTACAGCTCATGGCAACACCGGACCTTTAACCCACTGAGCAAGGTTAGGGATCAAACCTGTGTCCTCATGCATACTAGCTGGCTTTGTTACGGCTGAGCCACAACGGGAACTCTGAAACAGCAGATATATTTCTAGATTCCCTATTGGTTCTGTTTCTCTGGAGAACCCTAATATGACCCCCTTCATGTCTGGTCTGATGAACTGCCTCTCATTTGGTATCCTGTTCTCTACCTCTGCCAATTCTAAGCCACTCTGTACTTGACTGCCAATTTAATCTTATTAAAACACTTTTTTTGCTAATATCATCATCATCATCCTTCTCAAAAACCCTTCAAAGCTCCGTACCTAGCCGAAGAAAATAAACTCCGTGGCTTGTCATCAAAAGCCCTCTAAAATCTAGTACTAATACACTGTGGTAGAGTGCTACTCTAGTGAGCTCCCCAATGAAACACACCTTTGTGTAGTCTCCCTCCCATAACTCTTCATTATATCCAAGACTGCTTTGACCAGGTGACTGCAACAGAAGTGATACTGTGCAGTTTAAGGGGCAGCCCTCAACCTGTCTAGCAGATTCCACTTACTCCCTCCTTGGAACACTTATTTTTGAAAGCTCCCTCCTTCTGCTAATACCTTTTTTTTTTTTTTTGGTCTTTTTGCCTTTTCTAAGGCCGCTTCCCGCGGCATACGGAGGTTCCCAGGCTAGGGGGTCTAATTGGAGCTGCGACCTACACCATAGCTCATGGCAATGCCAGATCTTTTTTTTTTTAATATCTTATTCTTTTTATGCAACATTAACAATAATTCAGATCAGTAACACACCTGAAAACTTTTATCATGACCTCCTTGAACTTGATATAATTTTCCCTCTGTGTCTTCCAAATGTTTTTATACCTCTTCAAAAGAAACAAATATGCTGCGTAGTAGTATAGTTATTTCATTCATTCAGTGAATGTTTAATGGGCACTTACAATGTGCCAGACACTGTTCTAAGTGCTGACAACAAAGCTAAGAGTCTATATACTATTCTTATGTGCTAGACACCATTCTAAACACTTTTCATTTAATCTTTGAAGAAGCTTCCTCTGGAGTTCCCATTGTGGCTCAGCAGATAAGAACCCAATGCAGTCCCTGTAAGGATGTGGGTTCGATTCCTGGCCTAGCTCAGTAGGTTAAGGATCCGGTATTGCCAAGCTGCAGCATGGGTCACAGATGTGGCTCAGATCTGGTGTTGCTGCCCTGGCTGTGGTGTAGGCCTCTATCTGCAGCTCTGATTTGACCCCTAGTCCAAGGACTTCCATATGCCACAGACATGGCTATAAAGAGAAGACAACAACAAAGCAGCTTCCTCCTTTTACACAAGGAACTTTAGGCACAGACAAATTAAGAAACTTAAGTGGTGGAGTCAAAACATAAACCCCCAAAATTCTGACTTCAGAGCTTATGTTATCAACCACTTCTCTAAACAGCCTTCTACAGATGTGGACAAATCAGCTCCTTGTTCTCATGGAACATGCATTCTACTTGTGGTGGTTAGTGCCATGGGGAAAGGGTAGTGATAATGATAAACCTTTAAAATTACTTTGGAGAGTGATAATGCTATGAAGAAAATAAAACTCTGTGATATGAAACAGTGGCGAGAAGTTAGCCTACCTAAGGCAGTCAGAGAAGGTCTTCCTAAGGAAGTGACATATAAGAGAAGACCTAAGTGTCCAGAAGAAGCAGTAAAGCAAAGACGTACAAAGAAACTCCAAATAAAGAGACCAGGGCAAAATTCCCAAGACACAAATCATCTTAGGATAGTTCACAAATAATCCACATATTTCAAGAACAGAAATAAAGCCAGTGTGTCTAAAGGATGGTGGTGGGAATGGGATGATGAGGTGGGAGAATCAGCTGAGGCTTAGATCACTCAGGACCTTGTAAGCCATGATAAGGCCTCTAAATAACATTAGAAGGTTTTAAACAGGGTGATGACATTATCTGATTTATATTTTGAAATGTTAACTCTGGCTGTTGCATGTTTTATAAGCTCCAGAAAAGTTAAAGCAAGAGCAAGGAAAGCAATAGGAGGCAATTGCAATAGTCTATGTGGGAAATTATGTATATGGAGATCAAACCAACAGGATTTACTGAAGGAATGCATGAGAGGACAGAAATGGATCACAGATGGCTCCAAACTTTTAGGCATAAGCTACAAAGTAAATAGTATTATTTACTGATGTGGGGAAGATTAAAGGAGGACCTGGTTGGGGGTTAGAGTGATAATCATATTTTGGACGTAATATGTTTGAAATACTTAATATCTAAATGGAAATATCAGGGAGACAGCTAGATATGAATCTAGAGGTATAATATGAAAATCATTTGATTTATATGGCAACTTCACCTAGGGTGAGTAGAAAGAGAAGAAAAAGAATGGAGGAGTTCCCGTCGTGGCTCAGCAGAAACAAATCTGACTAGCATGACCATGAGGACGCAGGTTCAGTCCCTGGCCTCGCTCGGCGGGTTAAAGACCTGACATTGCCATGAGCTGTGGTGTAGGTCACAGACACAGCTCAGACCCTGTGTTGCTGTGGAGGTGGTGCAGACCAGCGGATAGCGCTCCATTTGACCCCTAGCCTGAGAACCTCCATATGCTGTGAGAGCAGCCATTTATTTATTTATTTATTTATTTATTATTTTTTATCTTTTTGCCATTTTCTTGGGCTGCTCTCGCGGCATATGGAGGTTCCCAGGCTAGGGGTCGAATCGGAGCTGTAGCTGCCGGCCTATACCAGAGCCACAGTCACATGGGATCCGAGCCGTGTCTGCAACGTATACCACAGCTCACAGCAGCGCCGGATCCTTAACCCTCTGAGCAAGGCCAGGGACCAAACCTGCAACCTCATCGTTCCTAGCAGGATTCGTTAGCCACTGAGCCACGACATGAACTCCGAGAGCAGCCATTTAAAAAAAAAAAAAAATCCAAGTTTCTGGGTACTTCAACATTTAGAAGTAGAGAGGCAGTAAGTATACTGCCCTGTCACCCCTCTAGATTACAAGTTTTTGGTTTTTTAATTGAAGTATAGTTACTATACAATATAATATAGTTACAGATGTACAATACAGTGATTCACAATTTTTAAAAGTTATACTCCATTTATTGGAGCTCAAGCTCTTTGAGAGGCAGGAGGACAGTGTTTGTTTCCTCTCTGTGGTACTCTGTAGAACTTAGCTTAGTAACAGAAACTCAAGAGATACTGCATATATTTGAATGAATGAATGAATGAATAAATGTTTGCCATTTGGTTTCTCAAGCTTTCACTACAGAACAAAATACTTGAGGATAAAGCCAACAGTGCCTCCCATACAGCAGGCACTCAAATATGTGTTTAATGAATGAAAGAAAAGACTTGGAATGTGTTTTGCTATACACATTTTAGTACTCACACTGTTCCAGAGAGCATAGGAAGGAATGGTAAAAAGCAAGCAGCAGCCGACACCCCAACACGTGGAACCAATGGCAATCACAAACACCTAAACTCTTCATCTTGGTCCCTATTACAGGGTGGACAGGGAAGACGGGGACTGGCACCAGAGACTGCAGAAAGGAAAAAACTCCCACACTAAAGCAGAGTTCTGATTTTGACGTTATAAATATGTATGAAGCACCAACTATATGCAAGGCACTAGAGTAAGTACCAGGTATACAGCAGTAGGCAAAACAGAGTGTCCCTCAAAGAACTTCCATTCTAAAGAGGAACGTGTCTATTCCAGAGGATTGTAATGATATTTCTAAGAATTCTGTGAAAGCACAGTAAACAAATACCACTGCACAAAACAACAAGGGGTGAAGGCTGGAAGGCAGCAGCTTTCTAACATGAGATACCTTAAGAACTCAGGTTGGGAGGTAGGGGAAAGAGGAGAACTAGCGGGGTGGAGGTAATAATAGCATGTATGAAAGTTTTAAGGATGTAGAAAGGAATTCAGGATGATCCAAGGAATTTCAGATTGGCCAGTTAATGCAGGGCCATATTCAACACATTCTGGATTTTAAAAAATTTGACCCTAAGATGCAGGAATAGCAAAAGTTTTAAAGAGAGCAACATGATCAAACTAGCAGATCTATATTTAAAAAAAATAAATAAAATAAAATCACTGTGGGGAGTTTCCGATGTGGCTCAGCAGAAAAGAACCCAACTAGTATCCATGAGGATGTGGGTTTGATCCCTGGCCTTGCTCAATGGGTTAAGGATCCTGCGTTGCTATGAGCTGTAGTGTAGGTCTGAGACGATGCTTGGATCTGGTGTTACTGTGGCTGTGGTGTGGGATGGCAGCTGTAGCTCCAATTCTACCCCTGGCCTGGTAACTTCCATATGAAGCACCTGTGGCCCTGAAACAAAAAATAAAAAAACTGGATGCTACAAAGAGAAAGAATGAACTGAAGGAAGGAAAGAAAATGCTCAAGATTATTTAGATATCCAAGTAAAAAACAGTAGTGGCTTGGATCAGGGTGAAGCAGTGGAAACAGAAAAAAGTTGACAATTTCAAGATATTTAAGAGATAAAAAAGCAGTAGGGTGGAGTTCCCGTGGTGGTGCAGTGGTTAACAAATCCGACTAGGAACCATGAGGTTGTGGGTTCAATCCCCGGCCTTGCTCAGTGGGTTAAGGATCCGGTGTTGCCGTGGCTCTGGTGTAGGTTGGTGGCTACAGCTCCGACTGGACCCCTAGCCTGGGAACCTCCATATGCCGCGGAGAGCGGCCCTAGAAAAGGCAAAAAGACAACAACAACAACAACAAAAAAAGCAGCAGGGCTTGGTGACTGAGCACACAAGCAACCCACAGGTTCTGGCTGAGCAACAGATGAACAGAGGTATGACCTCCTGAGACAGGCTTCACTAGATAAGTAAGGTGGATGGGGAAAGTATGAGCTCACCACGAATGATGCTTGCCATCTATCCAAGTGAAAGCTCAAAGAGGTAGACGGATATACAGTTAGCACTGAGAAAAGATCTGGGTTTTTAGACACATATATGGAACATCTCCAGAGATGGTATATAAAGCCATGGGCATGGAAGTGTTACCCTCAGAAGAAAGCACAGAATGGACAAGAAATCCTATCAATCCTAAACTCAGAAAAAAACAGCATGTGGAGATTAGCAGAGTAAGAACTACTGATAAACAACACTGAAATAAGGATTTTATGATGCGTAGGTTTCTAGGCCAGATACAAAAGGTCATTAACCCGTTATATATGTAGATTACAGCATTAGACTATCTTACAAGAAAGTAGTTCAGTAATGAAACATGCAGGTTCTAGATCCATAATGTCTAGGTTTAAATTCCGGCTCTACTACTTACTAGCTATGCGGCTCTAAGTTTATTAATGTCATTACACCTTGGTCTCCAATTCTTAAAAAAGAAGGTAAAAATAATACCTACCTTAAAGGATTGCTGAAGATTAAATAGTGTGTGTTTATCACTTAAAAGAGAAGCTAGCACAAATCAGTTGTCAGTAAATGATAGATACTAATATTTACAACATTGTTGCAATGGGAAAATACTTTCTGGACAACAGAAATTTGTTCAAAATAACCCTTCACTAATTTAGGATTGTGTCTACTTCTTATACATTTTGATTTTACCAGTCTTTTTCCAAAAGCCTTGAGGGAAACTCTGGATTTAAAAATTACTCAGAAAGTCCTTAGCAGAGTAGCCAATCATGTTTAGAGAAGCTAATCATTATTTCATTTTTTGGAAGGGTAATTCATACTATAAAAGATTATGTGTTAGGAAATTCTAGAAACTGGTGACAAAAAAAAAAAGGCTGTTTCAAGTCAAGTTAGAAAGGCAAAAAAAGAAATATAATTCTACTTTAAAACAAAATATTTCCATTTGTCACTTTCTGGAGTATATTCAAACACAAACACATCTATCATCATCATGATGAAACAGCCTGTCTCTTCCCGTTCTGTACAAGACACAAATGTCAAGACAGAGAAAAGGCAGCAGGTCTGTAGCTTCCTGATGATCATCTAATTTCCAAAAGCATGAAAATGTATTTATAGTATTTAAAATAGCCTCACAGAAAATATTTCCAACTGCATGGTGATAGGCAATAATATTCTCATTTGGTCCCTAAAAGTAAGAAGAGCACAAATAAATGGAGATTTATATGACCAGGTCTTATCCCTGAATGTCCTATGAACCTAGGGGGCACTATTTTAGAAACATTAAATCTCTCTATATACTCTAAGGTAAAATGCTTACATTTTCCAGTTAGCTCTTTATTTTTCAATTGTTAAAACAATGGAAATACCTAATATCTTACAGAGCTTTTATACCAAAAAAGGGTTATTTCAAACTCATGAAAAACTGTGTGCCATGCTATTTCCTATCAACTGATGAAAATGTTTCATTTCAGGACCAAGTAAAGACATAAAGTAGGATGTTAGTTCCAGTGTCAGTTCATTACCATCTGTTAGCTTCTGAATAGGTTACTGGAAACAAGGTGACAGACAGGCTAACTCCTTCTGGATAAATATCCATATTACATCATCACAACTAGTACTCATTTGCACCTTCATGGAAAACTGCCATTAAGGGGGAAGAAAAACATTCAAATGATACATGAATTACGAAAAAGATTTTTTAAATGTTATAAAAATATGAAAAGGCTTCTGGAAACTCAGAATACTTAAAGACTTACAGGGCATAGTTCGGATTCAGTATTTTTTATGTAACTGAAGTGAGAGAGGACACTGACAGTTTGAGGAATAAAATGAGGTACAATTAAGAAGTGTGTTATAGCCCTGTACAGATGGCCTGATCTTAACAAGTGATGTTAACAAAGCAAGTGGGTGGGGGAAGGGAAAAGCCTGAATTTTCTATGCTATAATTTAGCTAACTCCACCTCAAAATATATTTTAAGAGGGGAGGGGCTTAGCATTTAAGAATCAATAGTTTCCAATAAACAGAAAATAAATCCCTTTTAGATTATGTGTTCCAAATAAATCTACTTACTGTTTTCATATGTGTTTGGGAAGTCATTCTTTGTTACTTTGATAAATAACATTTGGAAAATAGGACAAGTAGATTTTAGTTTCTTGCCTCAGAAGTATTCTGCTAAAAGAAATAACAGAAATAACCAGATAGCATTTGTTTCATGTACCTAATAAAACATTTTTCATTTAAAACAAAATATGCTGCACAAATACCGATCATCATTGCTGTTCACTGAAGAGAAAGTAATTTTTATTTGTAAATTATGGTATTTGATGCAAAAGCTACTTGGAAAATGATAGTCAAATTACCACCAAAAAGGGGGGGGCAAGCATTTTCCATAAAACTCCTTAAAATGTCTTAATTGTGTATAATATAATGACTATTTCTGAAAGGTCTCAGCATTTATTTAGCTCCAAGTCAGCAAATCACATTACTAGTTTTTAACACCATTTCTTTTAAACAAAGGACCTAAAATTTTCTAAGAAAGCATATTTCCCTTTTCTTGAGCCAAATTTTTCTCATTCTCTCACAATCATCCCAAGGTACTATCTAAGACAAAGACCAGTCACTCTTCACACATATTTTCCAAATCATGAACTGGAACTTTTATAAAAACAAAGGAGATAATCTAGTATACTGTGATGTATAAGGTAAAAAAAAAAAAAAAAAGTTCACTTCTATCGTGACAATAATAAAGATATCTGATGAGATCATAAAGCCAAGAAGCTTCCGGTTGGTAGCTGAGGATGAAGTCATTAGCAACCCAGGATTCCCCGGTCCTTGTAATCAGAAGCTGCACCTACCAGATTCTGCATTGTTCGGCAGAGGTGGCTTTAAAACACCCCGCTCCCGAATCGTCCAAACCAAACCACGCCTTCGAGTTATCATTCAAATGGACCGTTTCACGGTGTGGCACTACCATACATTTCCCGCGAGCTTAAATTTCTGGTAAGAGTCAACATTTTAGATTCCCTTGGTCATGCAGGAGCAAAGATGAACTCTTGAACCCCACGCTACATAATGAAACGGGGCTTCAGAAACCGAGAAGGAAAAGCATGCTTCTGTTCTTCAACGTTTATGGCCTTCACTGACCAACCCCCTCATCTTCAATTTCTTCCCAACTCTTAGTCACCCCAATACATAGAAGGCAAAAAGAGATCCCTTACTTCCTGCTGTTGTTAAAAGAGGGGGAAACCCAAGAGTAACTTTGAACGCATGAAAGAGAAATAGCTTAATCTTGGCCACCGCTGCAAACATATGTCACCCAGCCCCGGCGCAGCGTTCATGCCCCACCGGGCCCCCTCCCAGGCCCCACGCCCCGGGGATTCTCCCAAAGCCTAGCCTCCTGGGTTCCCCAATGTCAGGGACGTGGCTCCGCGCCTCTTCCTCTCCCGCCTCCCCCACCCTCACACTCACCGCTGGGGCCCCCAAGACCACATTGTTAGTTTCAATACAATGGAATGTCACTGCACCGAACTCCTCGGCGCCCCCCTCTGCTCCCCGGAGCCAGTCCCGGGTCTCTCTGATCACCGAGTTCAGCCACAAACCCAAACTTCACCATGTGAGAGCCCAGGACCCAGGAGGTGACGGGGACCCATGACTCCCGCCCAACCCTCCCTTCTACCCACAGTCCCCGGCCAGCCGCAGCTGTGAATCCAGTACTGGTTGCCCCCATCCACCACCCTATAGGAGTCATCAGCCGCATCTCCCAGCTGGGGCGAGGGCGAGGAGACGAGCGGAGGGCTCCCCGCCAGGCCGGACCCCTGGGCGGTGCTGCACAGGGGACGAAGGCCCCAAACGCATCCCTGGCCTTTCCTGGCCCACCATGACCCCGCCGCCCACCCTCCCTACCTGGCCTTGAGGCTGGGGCTGCTGCCGCTGCTGCAGCTGCTGCTGGCGGCGGCGGCCGCGGCTCTGGGTTCGTAGGCCCAGGCGGGGGCAGGGGGTTGTGCGGCGGCGCTGGCGGGGGCAGCGGGGGGCGCGGGCGGCGGCGGCGGCGGGTCGGCGAAGCCGGAGGTCGCGTAGTTCCTGTCCATCGTGGGGGTTGCGTAGGGAGGGCGGGCAGCAGTGGGGGCTTCTCCAGGGCCCAGTGAGAGGGGGGCGGGAGGGGAGGGAGGGGGCGGGGGAGGAAGAGGAGGTGGAGGAGGCGGCGGCGGAGGGGGCTGCCCCTCACATGGCCTCGGCGGGCGCACAGGCGAAGGGCGCGTTGGCCAGTCTGTGCTGGGGGAACCCGGGCGGCGGCGCGCGACGAGGCCCCAGCTGGGCGTCAGGGAAACGGCGGCATCCGCGGCCGGGACTCACCGCGGCAGCGGCGGCGGCGGCGGCGGTCGCTGCGCCCCATGTTGGTGGATTTCCCAGGATGCACCTCCCGCCCCCCCCTCCGCCCCGCGACCTCGCCCCGCCTCCGCTCAGCGCCCCGCGCTCGCAGCTCGCGGGCCAGGCGGGCGGCCAGCGAGGCCTCTACCGCCACCGGCAGTCTCTGGAAGGCCAGCTGGGGCGGTGAAGGCTTGAGGCCTGTCCGGCCTGGCCGGGTCCAGGAAACCGGCGGGTCGCCTGGCAGCCGTAGCCCACGGGCCGCGGACTTCCAGCCTTCCGCTGCTCCGAGGGGAGCTGTCCGCGCTCGCCGCGCCCCGCGTGGGAAGGGGCTGTGCCTGCTGCTTGCCCTGCGCGAGGGAGGGAAATTGAGCGGAAACCCAGCGCAGGGTGCTGCAAAGGAGAGGCTTGTCAACGCTTTGCCTGGAGTTCGTTATTTGACCCTTCGAGTTATTTTCAGTGATTCAAATAACCCAGTTCCCACATCGCGATTCTTTTCTCTGCGCTTGGTCCTAAACCAGAAACAGCTGAGCGGGCTGTTTTACAGTTCCGTTTACTCCCTTCCTGCCCAAGGCTTGCCGGGCTGGAGGACCCTTTTCCTGCTGTTAGGGGAGATTTATATTCAAGAGATTCAAATTCAAACGTATTATTTTCCAATCCTCGTTGAAAGGACCTTTCCCAGGGGTTCTTATTAACTGTCCCCACCCCCACCTTGGGGATTTTCTCATTCTGGATTTCAGAATCTTCTATCTGAAGATAAATACAGCCTCTTCATTGATTAAAAATACAGTCACCATCTGGATGACTTTAATTGCGATAAAGTTAAACTCACTGGGCACACTTTGTGTTGGAGTTTTTTTGTTTGAGACTTAGAACTTCAGCAGGACTCTACACAGACATTTCCTATCTGATCTCCAAGCTGTTTGATGGCGGGTAAACTAACCATTATTTGCGGTTCTTCTATTGTATGTCAGAGTTGTGTTTCTTCTAGTAACTCATGAGTAGTGAAACTTGGGGATCACAGAAATCGTCGTTTGGTCCTGAAGGCATAAAGTAAAAGTTAAAAATGACAGTAAAGTTTGACCACCACCCTTAAAAATTCAATACGCATTTAACACCTCTTCATGTATTTAGCACAGAATTCTGTTCCTCAAGATAAGCCTAACAAAGGTTCAAGCAAATCAGGCATAGTAGAATACCTAATTAAATTGATACATTATCTCTGATCACCATTTAAAAAGCAGTTTAAACTTGGGTAATATCTGGTATTGGATCTACTGTTCCTTCTGAGATTAATTTTGTTCAGGGAGATTCTGTTTTCCTCCTGGCGCCTACATCCTTTTGTTCCTATTCATCCCTTTTTGTAAGTCTTTCGGCACCTGTGATGCTTGGAGTCTGGTCCTGGGGTGGGGAAGCAAGGAAGTGAGTATTCGTTATTTACAAATGAATTCAAATGTGTAGACACAAGTGATTTTGCCAATTTTATGTTAATCCCAGTATGCATTTACAGAGGCTATCTTTGAAAAGTGGTTTTCTTTGGGGAAGGAATTTGCTAGATAATCTGAGATCCTGCAGAGAAGTAACATAAATCTTCCTTACAGCCTTTATTTTTCTTACTGCAGACTGCAGATCTGCAATCTAAATTTTAAAAAAGTTTTCACTACTAACTATTCATTTATAAGTATTTTTGTGAGCACTAAAATTTTGTCTGTATGGAAGGTGTAGGAAGTGGAGTGGCATGCTATAAATGTTTTATGGCACTTAGTTTGGTACCCACAACTGGTACTCAGAATGAGTTATGCAGGCAATACCAAACAAGTGGCAATAAAACCTTTACAGTCCCTCACACCATTATGTAGTTTGTTTATGTCACATAAATCAGAGAAAAGATATTAAGGGAAATTTTTAGTGAGTATTTTAAAAATAGTATTACTGTCACCATATGTGAGGTTCCTTTGCCCATTAAGTGAAATTTCCTTAGTTTATCCTGTCAATGCAAGTATATTTCCAGTGTCACAACATGTCTACAAATAACATCATAAAATCTTTTTGGTAGAATTGACGATACTATCTGAAGAGTGTCTTTTTTCCTACTGAAAATATACTCCCAACACTGTGAACTTTCCATGTTCTCTTTCAAATAATAGCAACCAGCCAAAGTCCTATTTAGAAAGGATCAAAAGTCTACAGTGAGCCCTGTTTTTCTGGTTTTAAATAAAAATGTTCACTCCATTCTTTGCCTGTAGAACTTCAGATGCAGATCAACTGGAGTTCCCACTGTGGCACAGTGGGTTAAAAGATCTGGCATTGCAGCCGATGCAGCATAGGTTTCAGAAAGAGGCTCGGATTCAATCCCCTTGCCCGAGAATTTTTATATGCCACGGGGTGACCAGAAAAAACAAACAAAAAAACCATCAGAAATGAAATAAATCCCACTATCATTTTCTCTGTCTCTGAGGCTTGACCCTATCAATTATCTTTGGCTGCTCTCTCTGTTGCCTGTCTTACCCTCCAGGGAGATAGCAAAGGGGTCAGAAGAATTGCATTTAAGCCTACTTCTTTGGAAGCCATAGGTGTCGCTGAAAGATAGCGATGTGTCACATTCCAGTGAGCAGAACTTCAGAAAGCATACTTGATCAATTTTGCATATAGAGGATGTGGTCTGATCTATGGCTATGGATGATCTCTTAGCTGGCTTAGCTGGGGTCTGGAAGAAGCCAGGTTGAATGATAGGAGATCAAGAGGTCTGGGGATAGGAGTTCCCACTGTGGCACAGTGGAAACAAACCTGGCTAGTATCATGAGGACATGGGTTCAATCCCTGGCCTCGCTCACTGGGTCAAGGATCTGATGTTGCCTTGAGCTGTGATGTAGGTCGCATAGGCCTCTCGGATCCCAGATCCCAAGTTTCTGTGGCTGTGGTAAGCCAGCAGCCGTAGCTCTGATTTGACCCCTAGCCTGGGAACTTCCATATGCTGCCGGTGCGGCCCTAAAGAAGAAAAAAAAGGGGGGGGGGGTGTCTAGGGATAAAGCACAGTTTAAATATGAGCCAGAGAGATAGGGGTGTGGATTGATCAAAAGTGTTATCTTTTATCTCCCTGAGTAGATCACAGGAAATTTAAACCTCATTCTGTAGATGATAGCCCTTCTCATCAGAATAACTGATGTGGAGAGTGAGGGGGGCATTGCCAACACTACTGTCACCATCTCCTCAGTCATGCCGAAGCATGACTGAGTTCTCCATGGACATAAACTGTGAAGGCTGCTCTAACGCAGTCACTTGGCTCCTCAATGAGCCGGGAGGAGTTCAGTTTGACATTGACCTACCACAGAGTTGATGCAATGAGAAAGTCTGCATCAACTCTGAGCACAGTGTGCACACTCTGCTGGAGACACTGGGAAAAACAGGAAAGGCTGTTTCCTACCTCAGCCCCAAGCAGTTGGCTGGGCCTCAGGCTGGCAGGAGAAATGAAAGTAGGCAGGACTCTGATCCACTGCTGCCTTCCAGACAGATCTCGGACCCAGCAATCCTGCTCAGTGAAGGGAGTTTGTGGAGAGATGCTCACTTGCCCTGTTCCTCTGTAGCTTCTCTGCAATAAAGGCAAGCTACTTTTGCTGGGAGAAAGAAAGAAAAAAAAAGAATAAACTATATGTATTATGTATTCAATACATATGCACTAGGTCATATGCTGTGGGCTTGGCATGGTTTATCTCATTTAATCATCGAAATGTTCTTACAGTGTGGGTTTTTATTATTATTAGTATTTCCATGCTCTAGGAAATTGAAGCTTAATGAGGTTAACTAACTGTCCAAGTCATGCAAGTTAATATTAAATTGATGATTGTGCAAGTAGAGCTTCAAACCAGCTACGTTTGACTCCAAAACCTAATAAGTTTGGTTGAAGTGCTGCTGCCAGTTATCGCCACTGAAGAGTTCCTATATTTTCCTTATAATTAATAACTATTTTGTGGGTACTTTCAGACTTTATTTTTGGTTTTGTTTTGTTTTTGTTTTTGTCTTTTTGCCATTTCTTTGGCTGCTCCCTCGGCATATGGAGGTTCCCAGGCTGGGGGTCAAATCGGAGCTGTAGCTGCCAGCCTATGCCAGAGCCACAGCAACGCGGGATCCGAACTGCGTCTGTGACATACACCACAGCTCACAGCAACGCCGGATCCTTAACCCACTGAGCAAGGCCAGGGATCGAACCTGTAACCTCATGGTTCCTAGTTGGATTTGTTAGCCACTGCGCCACGACGGGAACTCCACTTTCAGACTTTAAAGTCCTGAAGCATCATTCCTTCACCACTAGTTTTAGTATCTATATTAGTTTCCTGAGGCTGCTGCAAGAAATTTTCACAAACTGGGTGGCTTAAAACAGTAGAACTGTATTGTCTCACAATTCCGGAGGTCAGAAGCCTGGAATCAAGACGTCTGCAAGGGCTTTGTGCTCCCCCCCGGAGGCTCTAGGGGAGAATTCTTCCTTGCCTCTTCCAGCTTCTGGGGGCATTCCTTGGCCACTTCACTCCCAATCTGTCTCATCGTCACATCGCCTTTTCCTCTCTAAGTCTGTATACTTTTCCCGTCTTTTATAAGAACACTTGTCATTGGATTTAACCACTCCCCCTGGGGTAATCCAGGACGATCTCATCTCAAGATCCTTAATTACATCTGCAAAGACCCTTTCCCCAAGTAAAGTAGCATTCATGTATTCCGAGGATTAGAAAATGGGCACATCTTTGGGGGAACTACCAATCAACTCCCTACAGCTTCTACTGATGATTCTTGCTTGAAGGAATTATTATTGTGGTTACCAAATTGTGTTTTTTTTCCCCTAACTCCATCATTTCTTCTGTAATCATTAGGTATCATTCTTCAGTGATGGAACTTTTCCTTATCTCCTATTTTACCTATCTATTTATTACAGTATAGATTCATGAGGTCTTTTTTATTCAATGATTTTTTTATAGGGCAGAATTAACTCAGCAGGTGCAGGTTATCCAGACCCTGTACACTCCAAAGAAAGATTTGGCCCTTACCAGGTACCAAGGCAATAGGTTCTAAGCACTTGGAATATCCTGCCTGTTAAGAGTGGTTTTGTTTACCTGGGGCCTTGGACCACACCAGGTAGTTATGCTAACAATATGATTTATGATGGGGGCTTTGGACCACATGGTACCAGCTTGAACTCTGGAGAGGCTAGAGAATCAAGGTTAGCTAACAGGCAGTCAGCCATGCCTATGTGATCGACACCCCCCCCCAGCACACCCCCCCCAAAAAAAACCCTGGACACCAAGGCTCAGGTGAGCTTCCCTGGTCAGCAATACTTCATATGATTAATGCCCATAGGACTCCACTGGGAGAGGACAACTTCAAGGCGTACCTGGTCTCCCTAATACTGTGCACTATGTGCCTCTTCCCATTGTTGATTTTAACCTGTATGCTTTCACTGTAACAAACTGTAACCAGCAGTATAACGACTTCACTGCCCTGTGAGGTCTTCAGCAAATTCACTGAATGTGAGAATGGCCTTGGGGGGTCCTTGATCCTAGGGTTACATAATCCATTCCCATATTTATTTATTTTGATGGTCACATAGGCCCATATCTGCCAGTACTCAAACATTTAACTACATTAGTATATTCCCTCACAATAAAGAGCCATGAGAACCTTTGAAACAGGGAGCACATGATGAAAGCCTTGGAAAACATGCCCTCGCCCTTCCTAGTGTCGCACCCTAGTTCACCTCTTCAGCCTGGGTGGAACATTGGTGCACCAGCATGAGAAAAACAGTCCTTTCATAGGTACGCACATGCACACACCACAATCACCACCATTTCCACCACGAATAAAAACAAGAAAAGAAAAAAAAATTTTTACTCCTGTTGTCCTGGTGGTCTGCAAACACAACTTTGAGGCAAATAGTTTCCAGAGGATTTGCTCCTGGAGGATTGAGCTTCAAACCAAGGGTGATCGAGCATAAGCCTCTCTCAGCTACAGCTAAGCTTAAGCGGAAGGTACTAAAGTTTACCCTGTCTGAGGAAAAAGCCCCCTGTAAAACTGGTTTATATCCTCTCACTTCTCTTGTTCCTCTTCTGTTCCCTTTATCCCCAAACTCTAGATATAGTGGTGGTAAAGGAAGCTCATTGGGAGAGATCTAGACTTGACCTAATTATCATTCATGTTCATGTTAGTATGTGTATATTAACTACTAAGCACATCATGACCTGGTAGCAGATTCAATTTTGCCATGTGGGATTTCTCAGTTACTTAAGATCCAGATCAGAGAGGCTCAAACATCTCATAGAAGTCTAAACCCTCTTCTAATTTCCTTCAAATTCTAGGGCAACTTAGTCTCTTGCTCAATATGTCTTCAAGTTTCCTCTGCTTCCATGAGTGGTTTCTCTGTTCAAAGGAGAAGCTGAAATTCAGTCTCTTTATAGAGTTACACACGCGCACACACACACTCTAGTCATAGGGAACATTTTGAAAGTAATAAAGTAAACACTGGACTCGTGATTATACTAGTATTATTATATTTATCCGTATTCATCTCTTTGCTACTCATGTAATATGGCCGCATGCTCACAACTTTGAAAACTCAGAGGAAATACTGGTCATGATGTGTTGTAGCAGACTCCTCTGGTCCCCACGTCACATCCCTTGGTTCACTTCTGAGACAGTGCTGACTTGCCTCATGCTCACAGCAGCCTACCCCAAACCTTGCCATGTGTCTTTCTGCATTCTGCTCTTTTGGACATCATTGGAGCTTCCTGGAATGCACAGGAGTTTGCATCTCCCCCTCAAGAGAAATCCTCAATCAGTGGAGAATGGAAGTCAGTGGAAATATCCCAGCCTCCCAACTCCCTGGTGGGCTGTTACACGGGAGTCATTTTGCACCCTTCTCAGAGAGTAGTCCTTAGAGAAGTGAGCCCCTGTGGCCAACAGTAGCAACCTTGATAATATGCCCTTTGGTTTGTCCTTCTGCCCTGCCCCTCTCCCTGCTCTGTCATTCTTGCTGCCTCCCAATTAAACTACCTGCACCCAAATCATTCTGCTTTTGGGAAAGCATGTCTTACACTATTGTTTGACATAACGACTTAATTTTTGCATTGTAATTTAAGTTTTTATGTCTTTTTATAAGCATCTGTCCCCAGGTCTTAGTTATTGTCTTTTCATGTCAGCTATGGATTGGCTAAGGGGACAAGGAATGTTGCTAAAAGTGCTAGAAGCTACACCTTGAAAATATGTAGAAGGGTCAGAGCTGGGATAATTCCAAAGAATTTATTGATACAACGGGTGAAACAAGTGGGCTTGGGTCTTTAAACAAACAAACAAACAAACAAAAAGGAGTAACATGGCTCATCAGGTTAGGAACTTGAGGAAACTTGAGGTTGGGAACTTCTGTGAGGAAACAGGTTCGGTCCTTAAACAAACAAACAAACAAACAGAAAGGAGTAACATGGCTTATCAGGTTGGGAACTTGAGGAAACTTGAGGTTGGGAACTTCTGTGAGGAAACAGGTTCGATCCCTGGCCTTGCTCAGTGGGTTAAGGATCCGGCATTGTTGCAAGCTGCAAAGTAAATCACAGATGCAGCTCAGATCTGGTGTGGCTGTGCCTGAGGCCAGCAGCTGCAGCTCCTACTTAACCCCTAGCTGGGAATCTTCCATATGCAGCAGGTGCGGCTGTAAAAAGAGAGAGAGAGGGAAAAAAAAAAACCCCACTGTAGTCCTTCTAAATAAAAGCTTATATCCCTTCCTCTCCCAAATAAAAACTAAAGATATACTCTTTGGAGAGACAGAATAGCATAATGATTAAGAATGTAGACTCTGGAGCCAGGCTGCTTGACTTAAATAGTTCTTCTGCTGCTTACTGTGTGAACTTGGGTAGGCTACTTAACTGCTCTGTTCCTCAGTTTCCTTTCTTTTGTAAAAACAGGTAGTAACAGTTGCCTCTAGAAGTATTGAGAGGATTAAATAACTGTGTATGTTTAGAAGAGTGCTTGGCACACAGTTTTCAGTTTTGGCTTTTTTAACTTTTTATTTTGATATAGAGTAGGTTAAAGAATAGTACAAAGAACACCTTATGTCATTCATTAACATTCATAAATGTTAACATTTACTACCTTTGCTTTCAAACTCTCAAACACACCATTCTTCTCAACATTGTATTGGAGGTTCAGCCAGAGCAATAAGGTGGGGAAAACAAAGAAAAAAGTAAAACTCTTTATTTGTGAATGTCATGATTATGTCATAGGAAATTCTAAGGAATCTATTTAAAAAGAAGTAGAATAATTGAATTTAGCTATCATAGGATATCAAGGTCAATAAATAGTAAATAAATATAATTCTTTTTTTTTCTTTTTTGGCCACCCTGTGGCATATAGAATTCCCTGGGCCAGAGATCAGATCCACGCTTCAGTTGTGACCTACACTGCAGCTGTGGCAGTGCCAGATCCTGTAACCCATGGTGCCAGGCTGGGGATTGAACCTGCATCCTGGTGCTGCAGGGACGCCGCCAATCCCATTGCATCACAGCAGGAACTCCAATAATTGTAATTCTATATAGTAACAATAAACAGTTGGAAAATACAATTTAAAAAATTTGAGATAAAACACACAAATTCGTAAATTTTAAAGTATATGATTCAGTGGCTTTTATTATATTCATAAGATTATACACCCATCACAATGATCTAATTCTAGAACATTATATCACCTCAAAAAGAAGCCTTATGTCTATTGGCAAACACTTCCCATTCCTTCTTCCCTCTAACCTTTGACAACCACTATTCAATCTACTTTCTGTCTTTATGGATTTGCCTATTCTGGACTTTTCATATAAAATGAATCCTACAATATGTGTGGCCTTTTGTGTCTAACTTTTTTCACTTAGCGTAGTGTTTTCAGGGTTCATCCATTTTGTAACATCTATCAGTACTTCATTCTTTTATATCTGAATAAAATTCCATTATATGTATTTACCACATTTTGTGTATTCATTCATAAACTGGTGGACATTTGAGTGTTTCCACTTTTTGGCTATTATGAATAATGCTACTACGAATATTTGTATACAAGTTATTATGTGAACATATGCTTTTAATTCTGTTGGCTATATACCTAGGAGTTGAAAAATTCAAATTTAAAAATAGAATTTTGAATAGAATAAAAAGACATGAACTACTTAGGGATGAATTTAACAAAATATATGCAATGCTTGTATACCGAAATCTATGAATATTGTTGAGAGATATTTTCAATATCTTGAAAAATACATT
This sequence comes from Phacochoerus africanus, assembly GCF_016906955.1. Lineage (NCBI taxonomy): Eukaryota > Metazoa > Chordata > Mammalia > Artiodactyla > Suidae > Phacochoerus > Phacochoerus africanus. The sequence continues at coordinate 29,539,727 of NC_062547.1, forward strand.
ATGGATTGGAGGACTCAATTTTTTTTGGCCATGTCCAAGGCATGTGGGAGTTCCTCAGCCAGGGATTGAACCTATGCCACCGCAGTGACCTGAGCCACAGCAGTGGCAGTGCAGAACCCTAAATCCACTGTATCATAAGGGAACTTCCTGGAGGACTCATAATTGTTGAGTTTGATTCTTCTCAAATTTTTCTGTAAATTTAATGCACTTCTAAATTCTCAGAAATATTTAGATTTAGAAGTTGACAAGCTAACTCTAAAATATATACACACATATGGAAATGCAAAATGCCTTGAATAGCCAAAATAATTTAGGGAAAGAATGAAGTTAGAGGACTTATACTACTTTTTTTTTAATTTAAAATGTTTTTATTTTTTATTTAATTATTATTATTATTATTTTTTAAATTTTCCCACTGTACAGCAAGGGGGTCAGGTTATCCTTACATGTATACATTACAATTACATTTTTCCCCCACCCTTTCTTCTGTTGCAACATGAGTATCTAGACAAAGTTCTCAATGCTATTCAGCAGGATCTCCTTGTAAATCTATTCTAAGTTGTGTCTGATAAGCCCCAGCTCCTGATCCCTCCCACTCCCTCCCCCTCCCATCAGGCAGCCACAAGTCTCTTCTTCAAGTCCATGATTTTCTTTTCTAAGGAGATGTTCATTTGTGCTGGATATTAGATTCCAGTTATAAGTGATATCATATGGTATTTGTCTTTGTCTTTCTGGCTCATTTCACTCAGTATGAGATTCTCTAGTTCCATCCATGTTGCTGCAAAAGGCATTATGTCATTCTTTTTTATGGCTGAGTAGTATTCCATTGTGTATATATACCACATCTTCTGAATCCAATCATCTGTCCATGGACATTTGGGTTGTTTCCATGTCTTGGCTATTGTGAATAGTGCTGCAATGAACATGCGGGTGCACGTGCCTCTTTTAAGTAGAGTTTTGTCCGGATAGATGCCCAAGAGTGGGATTGCAGGGTCATATGGAAGTTCTATGTATAGATTTCTAAGGTATCTCCAAACTGTTCTCCATAGTGGCTGTACCAGTTGACATTCCCACCAACAGTGCAGGAGGGTTCCTTTTTCTCCACACCCCCTCCAGCACTTGTTATTTGTGGACTTATTAATGATGGCCATTCTGACTGGTGTGAGGTGATATCTCATGGTAGTTTTGATTTGCATTTCTCTTATAGTCAGCGATGTTGAGCATTTTTTCATGTGTTTGTTGGCCATCTGTATATCTTCTTTGGAGAAATGTCTATTCAGGTCTTTTGCCCATTTTTCCATTGATTGATTGGTTTTTTTTGCTGTTGGGTTATATAAGTTGTTTATATATTCTAGAGATTAAGCCCTTGTCAGTTGCATCATTTGAAACTATTTTCTCCCATTCTGTAAGTTGTCTTTTTGTTTTCTTTTTGGTTTCCTTTGCTGTGCAAAAGCTTTTCAGTTTGATTAGGTCCCATGGGTTTATTTTTGCTCTAATTTCTATTGCTTTGGGGGACTGACCTGAGAAAATATTCATGATGTTGATGTCAGAGAGTGTTTTGCCTATGTTTTCTTCTAGGAGTTTGATGGTGTCCTGTCGTATATTTAAGTCTTTCAGCCATTTTGAGTTTATTTTTGTGTATACTACTTCTTGTCAAGACTTACTGCAAAGCTACAGCGAGCAAAATAGTATAGTATTGGCATAAGATAGACAGAGATGAATGAAACATAACAGAGGGCCCAAATATACCATCAATTGATTTTCAAAAAAGATTCTAACACAATTCAGATAATTTGGTGGGGGGAAAAAGCCTATTAAACAAATATTGCTGAAACAATTTCATAGTTGAATGGAAGAAAATGCATCTCAGTCCTAACTTCATATATACACAAACATTAGACTTACATATAAAAGCTGAAACTGGAGTTCCCGTTGTGGCACAGTGGAAACAAATCTGACTAGGAACCATGAGGTTATGGGTTCGATCCCTGGCCTTGCTCAGTTAAGTATTCGGCGTTGCCATGAGCTATGGTATAGGTCGCAGATGCAGCTTGGATCTGGCATTGCTATGGCAGTGGCATCAGCCGGCAGCTGGAGCTCCAATTTGACCCCTAGCCTGGGAACTTCCATAAGCCGTGGGTGCGGCCCTAAAAACCAAAAAAAAAAAAAAAAAATCAGGGAAGTGCAAATTAAAACCACAGCGAAATACCACTATGCACACACCAGAGTGGATAAAATTAATAGATGCATAATAACGAGTGTGGCAACGATGTGAAGCCACTGGAACATTTATGTGTTTCTGTTAGGAGTGTGAAATGGTTCAACCACTTTTAAAAACAATTTGATAGTTTCTTATAAAGTTAGACATGTGCTTATCTATTATCAGCAATACTACTCTTATGTATTTACCCCCAAAGAACTGAAATTTTATGTCCACACAAACACTGGTATATGAATTTTCATAGTAGCTTTACTTACAAATGCTTATAACTGGTGAATAGATACATTGGGATATATCAATATGATCAATGAAATACTATTCAGCAATGAATACACTGGTGGCAGATGCAACAATATATTATTTAGTAAAAGAAGCCAGGCACTAAAGAGTACATGCCATATGATTTGATTAATATATAAAATTCTAGTATAGGTGAAATTAATCTATAGTGACAGAAAGTAGATTGGTGGTAACCTGAGGCTGGAGAGTTAGGAAATTGAGAGTAAAAGGACAGATGGAAAATTTCTGCAGTTGGGGTGATTGTTACCTGGTTGTCTACATTTGTTAAAACTCGTGGAACTGCTCAGTGAAGATGGCTCCATTTTCTGGCATGTACATTATACACCAATAAAGTTGCCATAAATGTAAAATAAAGCAGAGAGGAGTTCTTGTCTTGGTGCAGTGGAAACAAATCTGACTAGGAACCATGATGTTGTGGGTTCAATCCCTGGCCTCACTCAGTGGGTTAAGGATCTGGCGTTGCCATGAACTGTGGTGTAGGTTGCAGATGCGGCTCGGATCCCGAGTTGCTATGGCTCTGGTGTAGGCGGGCGGCTACAGCTCCGATATTAGACCCCTAGCCTGGGAACCTACATATGCCATGGCCCTAAAAAGACAAAAGACAATAAATAAAATAAAATAAAATAAAATAAAATAAAATAAAATAAAATAAAATAAAATAAAATAAAATAAAATAAAATAAACCAGAGAATACAAAAATGCCCTTGGAAATTAAAAACATGACAATCTAAAAATGATAATTTAACAGAGTTGAAAGTTAAAGAAGCTTTCAGAAAGAAGAATAAATGGAGAAAAATAGAAAATAGTGGATCATTTCAGGTAGTCCAATATTGAACCAACCACTAGGAATCACACAAAACATGGAGAAAACAAAGGAGAAGAAAATAGCAAAAGTTATACAAGAAAATTTTGTAGAATTAGGAGGGCACAGATCATCATATTAAAAATAGTCATTGGATGCGGTGAACAATAAATTAAAACCAAGGCCCTGAATTGTCAATTTGAGGTCACCAGGGATAAAAAGAAAATTTGAAAGTTTCCAGAGGAAGGAAACAAGACTTTAGGAGACAAGAACACAAACAGAGAGACTGGTATTAGGAACTAAATATGTTCTCCTAAAATTTTAGGTATTGAAGCTCTAACCCTTAGTGTCTCAGAATGTGACTGAATTATGTAAATAGGGTCTTTAAAGAGATTTAAGTTAAAATGAGGTCTTTAGGATGGGCCTTAATCCACTAGGACTGGTGTCTTTCTAAGAAGATATTAGGACACAGAAACGTAGAAGGAAGACTGTGTTAAAACAGAGAGTTGACCCTTAATCCACAAAATTGGCCTCAGAAGAAATCAACCCCGTTGACACTTTGATCTCAGACTTCTGGTTTCCAAGAATTGTAAGAAATGAATTTCCTTTATTTAAAAAAAGAAAAAAAAAACAAAATTTCCAGAGGGAGATGAAGGTCACATGTAAAGGAATGGAACCAAAATACTATTAGAATTCTTTTTTTTTTTTTTAAGTTTTATTTATTTATATTTTAGGGCCACACCCACGGCATATGGAGGGTCCCAGGCTAGGGGTCAAATCGGAGCTACAGCTACCTGCCTACACCACAGCCACAGCAACACAGGATCTGAGCCGTGTTTGCCTCCTACAACACAGCTCATGGCAACTCGGGTCCCTTAACCCACTGAGTGGGGGGGCCAGGGATCGAACCTGCAACCTTATGGTTCCTAGTCAGATTTGTTTCCTCTGCACCTCGATGGGAACTCCAAATACTATTAGAATTTTTAACGGCATTTAGATGCTAGATATTAGATGCTAGATATTAAAGCCATATCCACAATATGCCAAGGAAAGTTATTTTTAACCCATAACACTATACACAGCCAAATTATAAATCAAATATGAGAGTAAAGACAATATTCAGGGGCATGCAAGGATGAAGGATTTGATCCACTCTTTTCAGCAAATTTTCCTTTGGGTGTGCTTTGGCCAGTTAAGGAATAGGATCAGTTTCTCAAATTATTCTCAATATTACTGTTTTTAACCTGTTTAAGCCTATTTAATGCTAGGAATTATAGGAAAAAGAATAAGATAAATGAAATGGTAATTAATGAGACACTCCAAAGTTTTAAAAAGCAATAATGATATTAGGTGTTAACTCATATTTACATAAAACTTTACAATTGAAAAACTTTTTATCATGCTCATATGAAATGAAAGATCCTAGAGAAAGCATTTGGCCTGGGAACTGGCACATGGTAGATGCTTACGGTGGACAGACCCTAAGGTCATGCCTGGTGATCCCTCTCTTCTGATTTTTACATCTTTGTAGAATCTCCTCCCTTCGAGTTCGAGTGAAATGTACGACTTTGTTTTAACCAGCAGAATATAGCAAAGGCAATGGGATGGCTGTCTGGCAATTACGTTACGTTATTATTATGTTCATGTTGCTAGCAGACACACTCTAGGGATCCTTGTTGGCTTGAGGAAAGAAGCAGCAATGTTGAGGAATCCCATGTGGCAGGGAACTGTGGGTGGCTTCTAGGAACTGGAAGAGGCTTCTGAAGCTGAGGTTGGCCTCCAGCCTCCAGCCCATAAGGGTTTTTAGTTCTACAGATGCAAGGAGATGAACTCTGTGTAAGTGAACATGAGAGTGAATTCTTGCTTGGTAAAGCCTGCACGTGGGAACATAGCCTGGCCAACACCTTGATGGCAGCCTTGTCAGACCCCGAGAAGAGGACTTGCTAAGCTCTGCGTGGGCTCTTGACTCATAGCAACTGTGGGATAATAATGTGTGTTGTTTGAAACTGTTAGATTTGTGGTAATTTGTCATGCAGCAAAAGAAAACTACTACAGTGCTCAACAAATACTAATTGATTTGGAAAGTAAATAAAATTAGGCTACTATCTAATTGCCTCCTTTTTTTCTTTTTTCTCTTTCTTTCCTTTTTTCTTTTCTTTTTTCTTTTTTTGTCTTTTTAGGGCTGCACCTTACTTCATGTCTCTGGTCAAATACGTTCTCCTTAGACTTCTCTTTAGTTCCCGCACTGCCTTCTCTAGAATAGGCCTTCCTACCAGTCACTCTCCATTTCCTTACTTTTTCTTTTTGCTTTTTAGGGATGCACCTGTGGCATACAGAAGTTACCATGCTAGGGGCTGAATCAGAGCTGCACCACAGCCACAGCAATGCAGGATCTGATCTGTGTCTGTGACCTATACCACAGCTCATGGCAACACTGGATCCTTAACCCACTGAGTGAGGCCAGGGATGGCACCCTTTTCTCATGGATACTAGTAGGCTTCGATACAGCTGGGACATGTTGGAAACTCCATAATTGCCTTCTTTCTGACCATCCTTTTGGTTCTGGATTGTTTAACCCCTGCCCCATCTCAACAGGTTTGTGACAAGAGATACTGAGTGGTCCTGGCATCTGTCTTGGGATGACTCTTGATGTCTGAAGATGAGACATCCGTTTGCCCAACATTCATCTGCCCCTGATCCATTTGCTGGCTTTTCTGCCCAACATCCATTTGCCCCTGACTTAGTAACAGCATCATCTTCTTTTGTGGAACTGTGTCTCTCCAACTTCCAATCATATTATGCTGTCCTCTGGATACTGGTGGGCACATGAACCAGGCCTGCCCACTAACTGGCCCAGTTAAGGTCCTGTGACCCAAGCTTGGCTAATTAGAACCTTGGTGGTAACATGTGGGCTTTGGGTGAGGGAAAATTACTTCTCTGCAGTAAGCCTCCGGCTGTGCCACTATTCCTGGACAGCAGGACAGTGTTGACACAAAGCAGATTCTAGAACTTGAGATATTAAGGCCCTAAAGACTGCCCCAGACTTCCCAGTTTTGTAGGCCAGTTTGATTTAAATTTTTGTGACTTGCACTAGAGTTCAGATTTATATACTGTCTTTTATTTATTTATTTAATTAAAAAAAATTTTTTTGTCATACCCACAGCATGTGGAGGCTTCTGGGCCCAGGATTGAATCCATGCCACAGCAGTGACCCGAGCTGCTGCAGTGACAATGACAGATCCTTAACCTACTGTATCACAAGAGAACTCCTTTGTAGTGTGTTTTAGACTCTACCTCCTAATCTATTTACCCCTAACCCCTATATCATTTCTTCTGGTCCCTGAGTGAGACATAAGAGTCAGCAATGGACTTGACAATCCTGCACTCACTATTTAAGGGCACTTCTAATCAGCCCCGCCTCTTAAATCTCTATGGTTTTAGCTCTCAAAATTCTGCTTCTTAAGTATATTGACTAAGCTACTGTTAGGACAGATTCTTTGTTTAAATGAAATACAGCTATTCCACCTAGTTTTTAAAAGTTTGTGTTTCACCATCTTGTCAGAGCAATCAAAATCTAGGATATAAATTTGAATCCCTTGAAATTTTACTTATAGACATCACCTCGTTAAATATTACATAAAATCATTACTAAAACAATTCGCCCTTTTATCCTCTTCAACAGAATGTGAGGAAGTATTTTTTAAAAAAACCAAACCTTTCATTTGGCCCTAAGAAAACATTTTGTCTTAAAAGTAAGTTTTTGTATACATTGACTTTACTTTTTAGAGCAGTTCAGAGCAAAATTGAGTGGAAAATACAGAGCATTCCCATATACCCCCTGTCCCCACACATGAACATTGCCCCCCACTATCAACATCCCATGTCATAGTGGTACATTGACACATCATTACCACCTAAAGTCCACAGTCCATAGGCTATTCTGGTTCACTCTTGTGTTGTACATTCTAAGAGTTTGGACAAATGTATAATGGCACGTATCCACCATTATAGGATCATACAGAGTAGTTTTACTGCCCTAAAAATTCTCTTTTCTCCACCTATTCATCCTCTATACCTACTGCCCTTGCCCAATCCCTAACCACAACTGATCTTTTTATGTTCCCATAGTTTCGTCATTTCCAGAATGTCATATAGTTGGAATCATACAGTATGTAGCCTTTTGAAATTAGCTTCTTTTACTTAGTAATATGCATTTAAGTTTCCATCATATTTTTTCATGGCTTGATAGCTCATTTCTTTCTAGCATTGAGTAATTTTCTGTTGTCTGAATGTACCACAGGTTATCTATTCACCTGCTGAAAGACAACTTAGTTGCTTTCAAGTTCTGGTAGTTATAAATTAAACCATTATAGGAGTTCCTGTCGTGGTGCATGACACCGCGAGGTTTTGGGTTCCATCCCTGGCCTTGTTCAGTGGGTTAAGGATCCGGCGTTGCCAAGAGCTGTGGTGTAGGTCGCAGAGGAGGCTCGTATCTGGAATTGCTGTGGCTGTGGTGTAGGCCGGTGGCTACAGCTCTGATTAGACCGCTGGCCTGGGAACCTCCATATGCCACGGGAAGCGGTCCTAGAAAAGGCAAAAAGACAAAAAATACATAAATAAATAAAAAATAAACCATCGTAAATATCCATATGCAGGCTTTTGTGTGGACATAAGTTTTCAAGTCGTTTGGGTAAATACCCGGGAGCATGATTGCTGGATCGGATGGTAAAATTACGTTTAGTTTTGTAAGAAACTGCCAAACTGTCTTCCAAAGTGGCTGTGCCATTTTGCGTTCAAATCAGCAATAAATGACAGTTCCTATTGCTCCACATCCTCACTAACATTTAATGTTGTCAGTGTTCCGGATTTTGGACATTTTAATAGGTATGGATCTCTTTGTTGCTTTGATTTGCAATTCTCTAATGACATACGATGTTGGACATGTTTTCATATGCTTTCTTGTCACCTAAATATCTTTTTTTGGTGAGGTATCTGTCAGGTCTTTTACCCATTTTTTAGAAGCAGGTTGTTTTCTTATTGTTGGATTTTGAGATTTCTTTGTATAATTTGGATAACAGTCCTTTATTAAATGTGTCTTTTGCAGAGTTCCCATTGTGGCTCAGCGGAAGTGAATCTAACTAGTATCCATGAGGATGCAGTTTTGATCCCTGGCCTTGCCCAGTGGGTTAGGGATCTAGCATTGCCATAAGCTGGGGTGTAGGTCGAAGACCCGGCTCAGATCTGGCATTGCTGTGGCTGTGGTGTAGGCAGCTACAGGTCTGATTGGACCCCTAGCCTGGGAACCTCTGTATGCTGCAGGTGCAAAATGCCAAAAAAAAAGTGTCTCTTGCAAATTTTTCTCCTAGTCACTAGCTTGTCTTCTCATTCCCTTCATTAATTTTAAGGAGTATAAATATTAACATTTATGTGTTACTCAATTGGGTAAAAATTAAGGTGGTCTAATGTTTAACATGAAGTAAAATTTAATAATAGAGTTCATTTAGGTGTATGCTATGTATTATTAATTTATTTCTCTTAAATCGGAGGTACTATTAATCCTATAGTTTAGTGTAACATTACTGTATTTTTTGATTTTAAAATTATGTATAGATATAGTTCACAGAAATAAACTGTTTTAAAGAGTAATATATTATAAATTTTCTAGAAAGATTTATTAAATATTAAGAATGTGTTAAGGAAAATAGCACTTTCACAACTGTAATTTTTTAAACAGAAAGTTAACACTATTGGGTGATACATTCAGGGAGTTCCCGTCGTGGCGCAGGGGTTAACGAATCCGACTAGGAACCATGAGGTTGTGGGTTCGATCCCTGCCCTTGCTCAGTGGGTTGACGATCTGGCATTGCCGTGAGCTGTGGTGTAGGTCGCAGACGCGGCTCGGATCCCGAGTTGCTGTGGCTCTGGCGTAGGCCGGTGGCTACAGCTCTGATTCGACCCCTAGCCTGGGAACCTCCATGTGCTGCGGGAGCGGCCCAAGAAATAGCAAAAAGACAAAAAAAAAAAAAAAAGAAAGAAAATTACATTCAACAATACCATGCTATAAACATTGAAAACATGAATAAACTTGAAAACATGCAATGTGTTGTTCACATTTCATGAAGAAGAATGTTTAATTGAAACAAGCAACAAATATTTACTTAGTAGAAAGTTTATTCACATGTATAAAAAGTGTCTGTAATAGGAAATATATTAAAACCAAAACATAATCAAGACTACAGGAAAAATAAGCATTCAGAAACAGGTTTCAGGAGTTCCCGTCGTGGCGCAGTGGTTATCGAATCCGACTAGGAACCATGAGGTTGCGGGTTCGGTCCCTGCCCTTGCTCAGTGGGTTAACGATCTGGCGTTGCCGTGAGCTATGGTGTAGGTTGCAGACGCAGCTCGGATCCTGCGTTGCTGTGGCTCTGGTGTAGTCCGGTGGCTACAGCTCCGATTCGACCCCTAGCCTGGGAACCTCCATATGCCGCGGGAGTGGCCCAAAGAAATAGCAAAAAAAAAAGAAAAAAAAGAAACGGGTTGCTTTTTCCAGATAATGAAAATGCTAGTATATTTGTACTGAATTGCTTTAAACTCTTGATCTATTAGGGATATGTTTTTAAATTACAACAAAAAAATGTTTACAGAAACACACTATACAGAAGATTAAAGGCATTAATATATGTCATAACATGTTCCACAATCCGATACAGGCAGGACCTACAAAAGAATCTAGTTTTGTTTTTTTGCTTTTTAGGGCTGCACCTGCGGCCTATGGAAGTTCCCAGGCTAGGGTTGAATTGGGGCTGCAACTGACGGCCTACACCATAGATGCAGCAGTGCAGGATCCAAGCAGTGTCTGCTATCTATACTACAGCTCACAGCAATGCTGGATCCTTAACCCACTGAGCAAGGCCAGGGATTGAACCTGCATCCTCAAGGACACTGGTTGGGTTCGTAACCTCTGAGCCATAGTGGGAACTCCCAGAATCTTTTTTTTTTTTTTTTTAATTACAGAAATTCCAGGAACTCCCAGAATCTTTTTTTTTTTTAATTACAGAAATTCCAGACACTCTTCTAGTAGTATAAATGCTATATACAACATTTTAAATCAAACTAGTAACTAATACAAGTTTATTTCACATTTAATTAGAAAAAAACAATATGAATACAAAATTAAGCTTTTAAACAGCACTAACAAACTTTTTTTCAGTAAAACATTCTCTTATACATATAGAAAAAGTACACACACACACACATAAATTATCTGAGCAACAGGAAAAAATAATTAGAATTTTACAGGCATACAGGAAACCAGACACAGAAGACACTGTTACTTTAGTTTTTAATTGCTCTGAGAATTTTTACAGAGCTCTGTGTATTCATGCAGTGGGCGCAATATTAACAGATGAAAAACTCTGACACAGTCATAGTTTGTGTCCTTTGACTTTTTTCCATTTTGAAAAGAGAATATTCTGTGTAGAATTGTCTACACTACTGAAGGCATAACTCTATAAATGTGTTTGTCTTTTTCTAGACTTGTTCCCTTTTCATACCCATATTACATTCATTTCCTGATTGTAATAGAGAGGAAACTGATCTAATTAAATATAAAATTCTATGTCAAAATAGATTTAATAGTTAACACTAATTAATTACCCAGAGGAGAAGCACAAACAAATCAATCAAACCAAAACACCCACCACCAAAAAAAGTACAACAGGAATAGAAAAGTGTGAATGAGCCAGCAATACATGTTAATAATTTTACATTGAGATATTTTCCTTTAAATTGTTATAAGCAATTGATTATTATGGTTCTATCACATTTTCTTTTTTATGTTTAAAGTATTATGAGCTTGACATTGGAGCTCTACAAATATCAGTGATTTTGTAATTTTGTTTTTTTTTGGCATGGCGTGCAGTGGTTTGATGTAGGATCTCAGTTCCCAGACCAGGGACTGAAACTAGGCTGCAGCAGTGACAGTGCCAAATCCTAGCCATTAGACCACCAGGGAACTCCCAAGTGATATCATAATTGTAATGATGAATTCTATATTTGTTTAAGTTGGAGCAAAAGTTTTATACTAAATGATGGCATATGGCATATCTAAGCTGCTGCTGAGGCGACAGGGATTGTCACAGGCTCTGAAGCTAGCTTTGCAGTTAGATTCTTGTGAATCATTGGGAGTAAACAGGTTTAAGGAATATTGCAAATTGTGATTCAATAAAAGATAATATCACATCTTATTTTTTATTCATCCTAAGAAATATCTATGTTTGTGAGAATAAATATACAGGTATGTAACATATGCAACTAGATACATTTTTTTTTTTGGCAGCACCCAAGGTATGTGGAAGCTCCTGGGGCTGGGATCGAATCCACACCACAGCAGTGGCCTGAGCTGTTGCAATGGCAATGATGGATCCTTAACCTACCGAGCCACAATGAAACTACAATACATTTTTTATAAATGACAAAGGTTACACAGTTCTCATACAGACTTAGCATTGTTTGTGTTTTATAATTTTATGATTTGAGACAGTGTAATTCTATAGGTATGAGATGGGCCTAGAAAAGTGTGCTTGCTCATGCTAATGCTAGCTCTCACCAGTGTGTTAGGTTTTAGGCAAGTTATCCTTCTATGCTTTAGTCTGATTGCTAAAGTGAGTAGAGTTTGCCACCAAACTTTAAAAAAGGATTAAAATAAGGGCAAAGTGCAAAGCACAAAGTTACATGGGAAAAAGTGCTTACATAAAGCCAAGGTATGGAGTTCCTATCATGGCACAGTGGTTAATGAATCTGACTAGTAACCATAAGGTGGCGGGCTTGATCCCTGGCCTTGCTCAGTGGGTTAAGAATCCAGTGTTGCCGTGAGCTGTGGTGTAGGTCGCAGAAGCAGCTTGGATCCCAAGTTGCTGTGGCTCTGGCGTAGGCCGGTGGCTACAGCTCCGATTAGACCCCTAGCCTGGGAACCTCCATGTGCCTCGGGAGCGGCCCTAGAAAAGGCAAAAAGACAAAAAAATAAAAAATAAATAAAGCCAAGGTATGACTAACAGTAAAAATTTTTATAGGCAAAGTGGGTAGCTTTAAAAAAACCACTTTTCCTAATTATGTCTAAAGATTGCCAATGATTTCTTTTGTCACAAGTAACCAAAGAGACTCTGAAAATAGAAAAGGTGAAATCTTTAGCAGTCTATAATGATTAAGATCTTTCTTTTATCTACCTTAAGATCAGGCTGTCTTGAGAGATATACTCAAACACACAGTATAATATCATTTACACTTTTTAAACATTTGATTTGGAAGGAATTATCAATGCATGTGGGTTTTAATCTCACCTCTGTAAAAATTATAAAACAAATCACAATTTTATCAATGGTCTTAAATAGAAAAAAGAAATGCCTGGCAAAACCATGAAGAACAAAATTTTCTATTCCTTAAGAGTATGCTATTTTTTGAGCTCCTGCAAAGAGGAAACAAATACACACATACATACACACCCACTCAGATAAATGTGTGCAATACATTCATTCCAGAGGTTTATAGCTTATATTCTACTACATTCTTAAAGAGAGACTGGTCATATATATGATTAGATGAAAATACAAAATATAGACATTAAAAGATACAAGGTATTGCTGGTAACTTTAGTCAGTATAATTTTGATAGTACAAAAGTAAGTTACTTTTACTATGTTCTCAAACTATTATTTATAAAGTTCAACAAATTTTCCAGATTACTAATTATATATAGTTACATACAGATAACTTAGCAGTGAAAATGAGTTATGTGTGTTACTTACTCATCAGTAACACACAACTTTTTATGCATGGAACTTGTCAGTAATACACATAACTTTATCAAGTTCCAGTCACTCCTAGATTTGAGGCCTCTAAATTTATTTGATAGTATAACCACTCTTGAAAATCCTTGCCACTAAAACCCTGTACCCTCTGAAGAACTGACTCCTTAGCAAGTGCTTCATTTTTTTTTTTAAAGAAAACTATTGGCCTTCCTCCCCATAATAAAACATGACTGATAGCAAGAGTTCATAACTAAATGCATAAAATGTGGTGAATGCTATGCAATAATTTAAAATATAAAACCAACTGATTATATTAAAGCCCCCAATTAATATTTAAACATCAGATTCTGTGAAGTGTTTCCAACCAAAAAGAAATACTGAAAAAGAGTGGGTCCAATATTGACTTGAGATAATCTAATAATTTGAAATTCTTATTTTTTACATTCAACACAAGAAATATACAACTTTCTTCTGTACAAAGGAAAGAGATGGTTCACCAGTTCTAGCTGTGACATCCATAACACAGATTTTTTTTGAACCATTAAAATGAACAAAAAATGCTCTCTGTTTAACTGCAAGGAAACCCTAGCTAGCTGATAATGATCAAGTTCAGGTCTAAGAGGCTGACAGAACTTCAGTGGTATAGTACACATCCTAATTCTTCCTTTACTCTCTACAGTTTGTCATAAAGGGCTGAAGTGACATGTTTTTTTTTTTTTTTTTTGGTCCAGGGAAAATGAACCATTTAAATAATGTAAATGTCCTCTATCACCAAGACAAGAACGTGGGCTTAGTGAGATGGGAGTGACATAGATTTTTTAAATACCCCAAACCCTTTTGCTGGTCCAGGATATGGTGGTGGTGGTGAAACGTTGTGTTTTCTGGTCAGTGCCACTGCCTGTTCATAAGAAGGTAGCCCTGTGTCCTCCACTGAAGGTGGCGATGGTGACAAGACAGCCTCCTCTGGTCTTCTGAAAATGATGGAGGGAGTGTGTCTGCCCCTTCTTATGTGGGTGGCTGAAGAACTAAACAGAGACAGCATTTAGGTCTAGGAAAGGCCGCATTTAAGGTTAAGATGGCAATATTAAAAAATCCAACCATTATAATAAAAGTTGAACTGATTCATTAATATAACAACTGTTTGGTTTTTTTTCTCTCTCTTATCCAGTCATTCATTGTCTGATTGGCTCCTCCTCCCCAGTCTTCATTCACGTTGCATTTCATTCTTATGGCTACTTCTCTAAACTCCCACCCTCACCAACTAACACTTGGACTCTCCAAGCCTTCTTTTTATGGCTGCAGTGTGGCATATGGAAGTTCCTGGGATAGGGGTCGAATTGAAGCTGCAGCTGCAGGCCTATGCCACAGCCATGGCAATACGAGATCTAAGCTACATCTGTGACCTATGCCACAGCTTGTGGCAACACTGGGTCCTTAGCCCACTGGGCAAGGCCAGTGATTGAACCCACATCCTCATGGACACTATGTTGGGTTTTTAACCTGCTGAGCCACAATGGAACTCCAATATAACAACAGTTTTATTTTACTCATAAACTCTGAAAGGGTCTTGCCTTAGTGGAAAGATCAAGAACTTTGAAGTCAGTCATGGGTAGGAAACAGGATGCTGTCATTTCATGGCTATGTGACCAACAGCAAGTTAACCTGATTTGGCTTTCCTCCTCCGTGAAATGGGGATAATAACCGCTACCTTGGCAGAGTGTTTTGTGTGGACTGAGAAAGATATCATATGTAAGGCATCTACCAGTTTCTGCATCACTGTTATGAGGACTCACAACATGTGAATTCTGTTTTTCTTGCTCTTCATTAAAACTTTCTTGGCATTCCCTGGGAAAGTGGTTAAGGATTCAGCATTGTCACTGCTGTGGCTTGGGTTTGATTCCTTGCCTGGGAACTTCAGCATGCCATGGTTGTGACCAAAAAGAAAAAAGCTTTCTCAAAGTATGATGTGAAACCAAATCCAGGCTTGGTTGAAAGGTAGCACAACTCCAAGTCAAGGAAATTGATGCCATAGAGATAATCGCAATAATGGATGCCTGTGTCTCTCCTCTGTTTCCCACTGCAGCCCTGCTGCCTGGTTGATCCCTCCTAAACAGTACTTCCATCATGTCACTCTTCTCTGCAAAAGTCTAACCTGCAGCCTACTTTCCACTGAATCAAGTTCTAATTCCTATGCCTCCTTTTCAAAGCCTCCCTCATTATGGCCTTGCTTTAATTTCTAGCTCTGTGCTCTTGCCAAGCTATGTGCTGTGAATTCTCTGTTCTGTCTCTGTGCTTTCACTGGTATTGTTCCTTTTCTCAGATTATTGTCTATTCCCCATGCCATTGATCTAAGCCCAACATTAAAAAAAAAAAATATATATATATATATATACACACACACATATATATACATATGTATGTATGTATGTATATAAATGTATACATGGCCCAGCCATTGATCTAAGCCCAACATCAAAAAAATATATATATATATACACACACACACACATATATACATATGTATGTATGTATGTATGTATATAAATGTATATATGGCCCAGGTCAAGTCTCACCATTTTCACCCACACCAGCCAATGAAAATTGAAATGCAGCACAGGTCTGCATTTTCTCCCTTCAATTTGTGAGTTACAAATTATAATTTAAATATTAGTAAATCGATTTGTTTAGACTGTGAGGTTGGCTGTCTATGAAGTATCAATGGTGTGCATATGCATAAATTAGCCTCCTGAAGTTATGGCTAATAAAGATAATTAAAATTTATAGGTAATCCCCAACCTCTAGTCAATATTTACAATATTCTTCCCAATTAGAGATGGTTTAGCAGACTCGAAATACTGTAAACTTTTGCAGACTCGTTAGCTTTCCCTGGAAAATACCCTTTCCTTTGTAGGTAATAACAAGATCTGAAATTGGAGGGAAGGAGAGAGGAAAATTGCAGAGAGAGAGAGACAAAAAGAAAAAGATCTGTGTAATCTAGGAACTGGATAATCAGCTCTTCCATAGTTGAGAGGTGACAGAGCATCAGCAGTGTATTTAGAGGGCTCCACACAATTCCTCCTCTATTGGAAATCAGGAATGTTTTCATGGAAGGCTTGTCACTTGCCACATTCTTTAGTTTGTGGCAAAAAAGTTCTACTTCTCTGCTCACAGGAAACAGGAGAGACAGATGTTTTATCTGAACAAATAAATTTTTCCGTGTTGACTTTCAAAATTTAAGTTACAGAAACATTATAAAGTCATTAAGTGTCTACACAGTGACTTCTTACATTTTATGTGATTAAAATCAGAAAGTATGCACCAAGAAAATCTCAAATAAACTGACGACATTGTATTACGCCTATTAGAAAAATAAGACAAACTATTCTAACAATGATCTTATTTTTCACTCTTTTCTTTTTCAAATATTCTCTCCGCCTTCCCCCACTTTCAGACTTGCAAAACATAGAAAGAGAAGAAATAAATCTGCTGGAAGAATTTCTTGGGACAATTGATGAAAAGTACTTTAGTAAGTATTTAAAAGTTAAACCCAGCTCAAGCGAATGTCTAGTTAACCTAGTTTGAAATGTTGTGAGAATCGAAGTGAGACAATAGACGTAAAAATGATGAACCGTAGAGCATTATAGGGTACCAATATGAAGTATAACTAATCTTACTTTTAAAATAAGAGATATCCAGATTTTTGCAAATTCATAATAGCATACACATACACATGATAATAGCACTTCTTTGCTCCCTTTGAATTCTGCTTCTAACCTCACACAGAAAAGAAGTTAGAAGGTTTCAGAGAAAAAAAAGGCATAAAATGGACATGGCGCAGCAGAAATGAATCCGAATAGGAACCATGAAGTTGGAAGTTTGATCCCTGGCCTTGCTCAGTGGGTTAAGGATCCGGCATTGCCGTGAGCTGTGGTGTAGGTCACAGATGAGGCTCGGATCCTGTGTTGCTTTGGCTGTGGCGTAGGTCAGCAGCTGTAGCTCCGATTGGACCCCTAGCCTGGGAACCTCTATATGCTGTATGTGCAACCCTAAAAAAAAAAAAAAATGGCATAAAGTAAGAAGATGTAGTGGTGCAGAGAAGCAGAAAAATGAAGAAAAACAGGAAAGAAGAGAGAATGTCAAGCATGAGGACAATGAACAATGGCTGTGCTATCACAGATCTTTAGGGAATTACTAAACATGAGGCATACATGAACTTTTTGGAAAAAAAATTGTAAAAGGGGTGGAAAAGAAGGAAAAACAAGAGGCAAGGAGAATCTTTAAAGAGAAATTTTGCCTATTTATTTCTTCATTAACCTGGGAGTTTCCAGGTATCCCACAGCTTGTAGAGAAAGCCATACTGAATACAATCTTAGCCAAAGTCCTAGGAAATGGAAAGACCTTGCTTATTTCCTGCCTATTAAGTAAGAGAGAAAAGAAACCTCTCAGCTTAAAGGATAGTGGCTTGGAGTTCCCATCATGGCTCAGTAGTAATAAACCCAACTAGTATCCATGAGGATGTGGGTTCGATCCCTGGCCTTGCTCAGTGGGTCAAGGAACTGGCATTGCTGTGAGCTGTGGTGTAGGCTGCAGACAAGGCTCGAGTTCTGCTTGATATGGCTGTAGCATAGGCTGGCAGCTGCAGCTCCACTTTGACCCAACTGGGAACTTCCATATGCTGCCAGTGTGGCCCTAAGAGCAAAAAAAAAAAAAAAAGATTGTGTCTTAGCTATTGAAAACAGTGAGGTTCCTCAGAAAACAGAAAACTAAATATAGAACTACTATATAATCTAGAAATTCCAGACATATATCCAGACAAAACTATAATTCAAAAAGATACATGCACCCCTATGTTCATTGCAACACTATTCACAATAGCCTAGACATGGAAGCAATCTAAATGTACATCAACAAATGAATGGATTAAGTAGATGTAGTACATATATACAATGGAATACTACTCAGCCATAAAAAAGAACAAAATAATGCCATTTGCAGCAGCATGGATGGAACTAGAGACTCTCATACTAAGTGAAGTAAGTCAGAAAGAGAAAGACATACCATATGCTATCACTTATATCTAGAGTCTAATAAACGGCACAAATGAACCTATCTACAAAACAGAAACAAATTCAGAGACATAGAAAACAGACTTGTGGGGGAGGTGGAAGGGAGTGGGATGGGCTGGGAGTTTGGGGTTAATAGATGCAGACTATTGCCTTTGGAATGGATAAGCAATGAGATCCTGCTGTATAGTACTGGGAACTATGTCTAGTTACTTATGATGGAGCATGATAATGTGAGAAAAAAAGAATATATATATATATATATGTATGTATGTGTGACTGGGTCACCTTGCTGTACAGTAGAAAATTGACAGAATGCTGTTAACCAGCTATAATGGAAAAAAATCAGAATCATTAAAAAAATAGGAGTTCCCGTCATGGCGCAATGGTTAAAGAATCCGACTAGGAACCATGAGGTTGCGGGTTCAGTCCCTGCCCTTGCTCAGTGGGTTAATGATCCGGCGTTGCCGTGAGCTGTGGTGTAGGTTGCAGACGCGGCTCGGATCCCACATTGCTGTGGCTCTGGCGTAGGCCGGTGGCTGCAGCTCCGATTCAACCCCTAGCCTGGGAACCTCCATATGCCGCAGGAGCGGCCCAAGAAATAGCAAAAAAAAAAAAAAAAAGATATAGTACATATATACAATGGAATACTACTCAGCCATAAAAAAGAACAAAATAATGCCATTTGCAGCAGCATGGATACAGCTAGAGTTTCTCATACTAAGTGAAGTCAGAAAGAGAAAGACAAATACCACATGGTATCACTTATATGTGGAATCTAAAATATGGCACAAGTGAACTCATCTACAAAACAGAAACAAATTCAGAGACATAGAAAACAGACTTGTGGTTGCTGAAGGGGAGAGGGGAGGGAATGGGATGGGCTGGGAGTTTGGGTTTAATAGATGCAAACTATTACATTTGGAATGGATAAGCAATGAGGTCCTACTGTATAGCATAGGGAGCTATATCTAATCTTTTGGGATAGACCATGATGGAAGGTAATATAAGAAAAGGTATGTATGTGTGTATGCCCGCGTGCGTGTGTGCGTGTGTGTGTGTGTGTGTGTGTGAATTTGCTGTACAGCAGAAATTGGCGCAACATTGCAAATCAACCTTAATAAAAAATTATAAAAAAAGATGGTGGCTTAAGAAAAATTGCACAAATTTTTCCTTACTTTCTCTTACTTTTCCAAATTTTACAGGATTTACAGAAGTCTCAATCTCCTTAGTCCCTGCCCACAGATCACGTTAATGCCTAAGGGAATTGATCAGGAATTTCAGCTTAGGGATAGAATTACACTTTATGTTGTCCCTGACCTCTGCCCCTTTGCTGGCATGTCCTCTTTCTGCACCCTATCGCAGGCTTCCTTTGAGGCTCTGTCCCTTGCCTTCTGTCCTTTGATCACACTCAGGTTACTTGACTACTCTCATGGCTTCAGCTTTTAACATCCAATGGATTTATCCTAACCCCATATCTGTTGCCCTCAACTCTAACCTTAAGAATAAAGAAAAAAATTTTTACTGTGGTAAAATCTGTATAACATAAAATTGGTCATCTAAACCATTTTCAAGTGTACAGTTCAATGGTATTATATTTACAATATTGTGCAACCATCACCACTATTTCCATAATGTTTTCATTACCTGGTCACCATCATGAGCTTCTTCATAGAACTTGAAAGGAGGAATAGAGATAATATAAGCATACGATCTGGTGCTTTTATTGAATAAGGTTAGTTTTACATTTTCTCATCTATACTTACAGATGAGATAATATAGAAGATAATAACTTTTTATTCTAGTAAAGATATTGAGATTCTATTACACAAAGAATGATGGCCTTTATGAAGCTTTAAGAAGCTTTACTAATGCACTGGAGTTCAGTTAACAGTAATGTACCAATGTCCGTTTGTTAGTTTTATAAATATACTGTGGTAATGCCAGATGCTGACAACAAGGAAAGCTGGGAAAAGGATATATGAGAACTCTGTGTTATCTTTGCAACTTTCCTGTATATCTAAAATTATTCCAAAATAAAAAGTTTATTTAAAAAAATAGGAAGCCATTTCAAAATAATAGTATAGGATGTTTAATAGTGAATTAACTATTTTTACTTGGTACTTACCCTGGATGTCCTTGTCTGTTACACTTAGTGATGCAAAGATAGTAGCCAAGTAATCCAAAAATGACCAAAAATACTCCAGCAGCAATTAATCCAGTCAGAAGGCCCATAACATCGATTTTCTCTCTGTTACCATCTTAGGAGGAAACATTAAAAAACATAAATATAAAAACTGAAAGTCACCACCTATGAGTAATAAATTTAACACTGGGTGTAAGTACACTATTATGCATCAAATAATTAACACTGATTACTTTTGAAAGTCTGTGCTAGAGACATGACCAGAAAAAATTTAGATACACTCCCCCCAAGCATTTGTTATGGCTTGATTTATTTTAAATAAGTTATATTACCAGGATAATATTCAATGAACAAACATATTCTTTGTTCAACTGTACACATTTTGGTATTAACTACAAAGAAATATATTAAGCAATTCCAGTGCTGCAGTAATGTAATACCGTCTCCCCAGAGCTGGGACTCTATGCAGGAGGAAGGAAAGAATAGCTGGCAAAACCAAACCAAAACAAAATAAATCTGACTAAAAAGCAGCTAGAGGTGATCAATGCAGATGAAGTAAAGGATCCCCTCTCTAGAAGTGACTTAATTCTATCTAACAATCTTAATTTATCTAGTAGCATAACTATTCCATTCACTTATAACACTAAGAAAGAAAAAAAAATCAAAATAGTTTACTACTTGGAAACAATAGAGTCCTACTTTAAGCCTATGCAAGTCTTGACTTAACTGAGCTGTTCAGAAAAGCATGAAGCCTATTATCTCATTTCCCTAGTACCTCACCAAACTTGATTTTCAGTGTGTAAATAGATGAATGTGGATTTCTCTGTCTTAGATAACCCAGTGTATAATTGAGAAATCGTCCTTGGATTTACAAGGTATGTATGTTGTGCAACACCAAACTCCAACAATGAAACTGAAACTGTATTATAACCAAAGAAAGGCTGGGGAAAAAAAAACATTAAAAGTGATTAATTCTTGCCTTACTTGTTATTGTGATTGGTCCTTTAATGGAGTAGTCTTGCCAAAATGTCATCTAAGAGAAACATAAAATTTCCAAGTTTATTTAATTTCTTTATTATCGTTTCATTTGGTCTCAATGACCTAGACTAGGGATGGTAAATTCTTGGCATGTGCCACAGGTTAAGATGCCAGTTCATTCAAGCTAGAGGCAGTGACTCACTCTAATTAAAGCACTACCACCCACCGACATCCAAAAGAGCTTCTTCCAGCTCTGGAACTGGTCAGAGGATTACTGCCAGTGCAAACTCTCTACAACTGCACCCTGCTAGTCTTCCTTCACCTGCCCAAAGCCCTCGCTCAGGCATCGAGAAACTATCGCATTAGAGAATCGATGAAAGTAGTAGAGGTGGAAGTTGAAGCAGGGGGTTCATCTAATGTTTGAAAAGGAGTCTGATTTTTTTCTATACGAGGTGGGCCCTCAGTTTGCTAGGAGATTTTATGAAACGGATTTATTTGATTTGGAAAGACATCCCTGAAACTAAGTGCAGTGTTTATTGAGGGAATGGAAGCCAATTTTAAGCAACTATTCAAAAATCAGAAAATGGGTTTGTGAAAAACAATACAATTTCAATAGGCACAACTACAAAGTACAGACTTTGTTCTCCCTTCTCTAATAGATGCAGCAGATAATAGCAGGGAGTGGGAGGCGGGGCACAATTCTGAAAGAGAAAAGAATTGAGTTCCAGTAACACCTGCATTTGAAGTATACCTAGAAAGGTTCTTATTGACCAAAGAATAAGATGGGATTCTTAAGGAAAGGGAAAAAGGTGCTGGTGTTATTTAACATACAAGAGTAAAGGGTTTGGGTCACTTAATATTCTTAAAGAATATGCCCAATTATAACAGGGACAGTGCTGTCTGTCTTTGCAGAATTTAATTATGTGTTAAGGAGAACTTCTAAAAGTTTATTGCCAAGAAATAAACTCCTAAATATGGGGCCTATATATTTCGTATCTTCAGACTCTAGCAGAGAACTTGGCACATAGTAGATTGTCGATAAGTATTGACATATAAATATAGTAATCAAAAATGATAAGTCACTGATAGGAAAAACTGCTCTGAGTTTTGCATGATTGACACCTGAGGCACAGAACTAACTCCAATAATATCCTGAAGTTTAATTCACTCTGCTTCATCATTGTCTCTGAATATCACAAACATTAAATACACAAAATCACAACATAATTGATCATTTGCTAATTACTATAAGCTAAGTTAGGTATAACACCAAGCTTAAATGGGTTAATTAGCATTTTAAGAAAGTAGAAAGAGCTAACAGGTATACAATCCCAATTTTATTTAAGGCATACAATTTGCCATGACTGAAAGTGCCATTTTCTTAAGTACAACTCAATTAACATCAACAACCAAATTACCGTTTTATCTTCATCCACAAAAATCTCTCTGGCTTCCTCATAATTACAAAGTTCTTCTCTGCACTCTCTCTCTAGGTCACCAGGAGTGAAGAGCTCCAAATCAAATCTATTATATAGGAGGTGTCTACGTATGAACCAGTTCGCTTCTTCTTTTGATATAAAGACTAATAAAAAAATAGAAAAATTACAAACATTGATTAAAAAAATAAGGCAGAAAATTCCTGTTTTAATTGTGAGAAAAGCATATAGTTCTATGGATGTGATTAAATCATACCAAATTTTATTTTGTGGTTTTACTTTATTTATTTATTATTATTATTTTTTTGTCTTTTTGCCATTTCTTAGGCCGCTCCAGCGGCATATGGAGGTTTCCAGGCTAGGGGTTGAATCGGAGCTGTAGCCGCCAGCCTACGCCAGAGCCACAGCAGTGTGGGATCTGAGCTGCGTCTGCGACCTACAGCACAGCTCACGGCAACGATGGATCCTTAACCCACTGAGCAAGGCCAGGGATCGAACCCGCAACCTCATGGTTCCTAGTCGGATTCGTTAACCACTGAGCCGCGACGGGAACTGCTCTTTTGTGGTTTTAAAATCTGACAAAAAGAAATATCATCATTAAAAATAATTTCTGCTAGATATGAAATACAGATATTAGTAAAACTCCAGACCATATGTGTTATGTCTAAAATTATCAGCATAAATGAAAATTGAGTATTACTTTTTTTCCCTAGATGATTATTTTTCCAATAAATGACAGGCCAGACTATTCTGTTTCTAAAGCACTGGTTTCCCATTATCTTGACTGAGAAAAATGAGTCTGGTGTAATGGACAGAGTATTGGACTAAAAGGTAGAAAATAGAGATTCTCCATTTGATTTGGCTTAGTTATCAGCTGTATGTATTGGATAAGTCACTTTATATCTCTGGGTTGCCATTTCTTCATTTGTAAAATTGGTATATGAACTAAATAATCACAAAGATATTTTTATGTTTTAAAATTATGAGTTAATGTTTATATTAAAAGTGTTATATCAAGCTTATACCAAAAATGTTTAAACTTCTAAGCTAATAAAATCATGTTTAATTATAAGATTAATTAAAAGCCCTTCAGTCCCTCCCAAAAGAGTAGCTCCCTCCACCCAGCCCCTAAACATATGTCTCCCACATTACAAGACTCCCTTTATATTTGCTGGGAAGGTAAATGGTAAACACCATGGCCAAGCACAGGTTGACACAAAACCAAAACACCCACCAAGGCAGTATTTTCAGCACCGGCAAACGTCAAACTCATTCGGGTATCATACAAACGAAGCTGAAGCGATCTTGCTCCAGATCATCACTGAGACTGGAATTCAGAAACTCTGAGAACTACAGCAAATGCTTAAAAGGATTTAAAAGCATTGGCATTTTTCACTCATAACGATTACTAAAGGCAGAATTTATTAGAGTGGGCGACTGAAAGACTATTGAGACTGCTGACTAATAACTGATTTGAGAATGACCTCAGGTTGGCCATTTATTCTTAGCCTTTGAGAACAGTCACACTGTGGCCGAGATATTTTCCCTACTAATCAATCACTTTTCTAAGCAGGTCTGAATCTTTTTTTGAATCTTTTTTTTGGGGAGGTGGGCTGCACCAGCAGCATGCAAAAGTTCTGGGCCAGGGATGAACTTGGAGGCACTGCAGTGACAATGCTGGATGTTTGACCTGATGAGGCGCCAGGGATCTGAATCTTATATAGTTGTTTTGTCCAATACAGTTGTAAGTGGCTACTGAGCTCTTAAAATGAGACTAGTCTGAACTGAGATGTGCTGTAAGTGTAAAATACCCATGGGACTTTAAAGACATGGCTTAAAAAAAAAGAATGTGAAACATCTCAATGTTTTCATTGCTTACACTTGGAAATGATTATTTGATATATTAGGTTAAATTAAATCCATTATTGAAATTAATTTCACCTACTTCCTTTTACTTTTTTAAATGTGGCAACTAGAAAATTTTATTTACATGGTTCATGTTTTATTTTTATTGGCGAGTCCTATTCTGGTTGGCTATATGGGCTATTTGAACCAACGGGGAAGCGAGAATGGGATCATTGGTTAAAGAGTTTTGTTTTGTTTTTGCTTTTTTGCTTTTTGTCTTTTTAGGGCCACACCCACAGCATAGGAAGTTCTCAGGCTAGGGGTTGAGTTGGAGCTGCAGCTACTGGCCTACACCACAGCCACAGCAATGCCAGAATCAAGCTGCGTCTGCAATCTACACCACAGCTCATGGCAACACTGGATCCATAATGCACTGAGTGGGGCCAGGGATTGAACCCGCAGCTTCATGGATATTCGTCGGGTAGGTTACCACTGAGCCACAATGGGAGCTCCTGAAAGTTGTTTTAAGAAATATTCTAGGAGTTCTCTGGTGGCCTAGCAGTTAAGGATTCAGTGTTGTCACTCCTGTGGCTTGGGTTTGATCCATGGTCTGGGAACATCTGAATGCTGCGGACGTGGCCAAAAAAAGAAATATTATGAAAGGTAGACCAGTATGATGAAATATTTCTTTTCTTTCCCTTATCTTCTTGTAGATTTTATGTTATGACTTAATGGAGATAGAATGAAAAATTTCTCAGGTCTCCATCAACTCTCACTGGAATTCTTGCAATGGCCCTCTAAGGGTTTCCAGTATGCCTGGTTCCTCCTGCTTTTGCAGTTGCTATTTCCTCTGAATAGAACTTTCTTCTTTCAGTTTGCTTTCTCACCTCCTTCAGGATTTTGTTCAATTGCCTTGAAACCCATCCCTACCGACCCACTTCAGGCACTCCCCATCCACTATTGTACTTCGTTTTTCTCCACAGCACTTATCGCCATCTGGAGTTGTATATGCTTTACTTACTTGTTACCCTCTGTTCCCCTCACGAGAAGGAAAGTTCCATTAAAGCAGGGATGGTGGTTCCCGACACATAGAGGTACTCAAAAAATCACTTACAAAATAAATGAATGAACTTGACTTTTCTATAGTGGGAAGGCACTCTTGAACCTAAATTCTACCAATTGAAGCAACTCAAAGACATAGTCTGTTTCTCAGCTTGGCATAGGTTTAAAATACCAAACCAGGAGTTCCCCTTGGGGCTCAAAAGTAACGAATCGGACTAGTATCCACGAGGATGCGGGTTCGATGCCTGGCCTTGCTCAGTGGGTTAAGGATCCGGAGTTACTGTGGCTATGGCGTTGACTGGCAGTGCCAGCTCCAGTTTGACCCCTGGCCTGGGAACTTCCACATGCCACAGGTGTGGCCATTAAAAGGTAAATAATAAAATAAAATAAAAATAAAATAAAATACCAAACCAGTGATAAAGTAACTCTGAGCCTGCCTACCTCAGCTATATTATACTTACTATGTAAAGTCTAATTTCAAAATGTAGAATTAGAAATCTGCCTTTGTATTGCTACTTCTCAGATATCCCCAGATCTTCACGTTTTGTTGGCTAGAAAAGCAGTGTCAGTCTTCTATTCAAGTAGTTATCTGAGTTATAAAACTCTGCTGCCCTCCAAATGGGACTTTAAACTTGAAAGGAAGATAAAAAGAGAGAGGCAACAACATTTTTATTATTCCTGACATGATGTTTATACCAGTGAAAGTCCTCACTGCTGAATAAAACATGCCTTGGAGTTCCCGTTGTGGCGCAGTGGTTAACGAATCCGACTAGGAACCATGAGGTTGCGGGTTTGATCCCTGGCCTTGCTCAGTGGGTTAAGGACCTGGCGTTGCCATGAGCTGTGGCATAGGTTGCAGACGCGGCTCGGATCCTATGTTGCTGTGGCTGTGGTGTAGGCCAGCGGCTATAGATCCAATTAGACCCCTAGCCTAGGAACCTCCATATGCCGCAGGTAGGGACCCTAGAAAAGTAAAAAAATAAAAAAATAAAAAATAATAAAACATGCCTTTCAGGAGTGGCTGCTACTTACCCACTTCCCAGAGTGTGAAAATTCTAATTTAATCTGTGGTTGACCTTAGACCTTCAGTGCCTTATCAAACTTTTTTCTGCCTTTCTTATGATCCTCGGAGAAATACCGTCCTTTGTTATTTGGGCTCTAAGTAGCCATGGATTTGCTTGTAATTGAAAGAGGCAAACTCCCTTGCCCGTGGAGTATCTTAAACTTCCAGTGAGAGTCCCTATTTTCATCTGGCCATTGCAGGGGGATGCACTGGCCTTTGCTCTTTTGTATTCGCCTCCTCAGATTCTCTTCTCATCTCTATTTCTCCTGCCTTAGACCATCCTTAGAGGCTGTCTGTGTATTCCACTATTTTAAACCCAGCAACTGAGATAGTCCATTCTTGTCCTCTGTCCAGTATGCCCATGTTTTCTAAATAAATTCCCTTTCAACCCTATTCTTGGGCTTTATCAGAATGTAGCTGAAGGTCCTTTATTTTCCAAGTTACTTTCCTCCATTTCTTATGTCTCATCTGCAGATACAGAGCATTGACTTCCAAGCCATGCAACTCTCCTGAGACAAGAGTTATTGCCAATTCACTCTTTCCTCTGCACTTAAACTCTGTTTCTACCTCTGTCGTAGAGTTTGTGGAGATTATGGGTTTACACCCTGCCTCTCCCACCAGATGAAGCAGTCCTCCAGGGGAGGGATTATGGTCTTTCATTTCTATATCTCCAGTACCTAGTATAGGGTCTAGTATACTAAGCTTAATAGTTATTAACTGAACAAATCAGCTTTTTATCTTTAATTAATTATTTTTTTTGGCTGTACCCTTGGCATGCAAAAATTCCCAGGCCAGGGATCAAACCCATACCACAGCAGTAACCAGAGCCACAGCAGGACAAGGCCAAATCCTTAACCCTCTGAGCTACCAGGGAACTCCTGGGCTTTAAAAATATATAAGATTCCTCACTGACATTTCTCACAGATGTCTCCAGCCATCTGCATTCAAGTATCATCTCCAAATCCCTTCCACAGTTTGTGTGTCCTTGAAAGTGTCTTTTACACTTGCAGCATGTGAATGAATGAATGCACTCACAAGCATTCTGGAGATCAGCATTTGGTCTCACTGAGTATGAATCATCAACCTTATTCATGAGTGGAATTACATATTTGGTGCAACTTGAGAGGCACCAAAAATGATCTCCTTCTCAATCTCCTCCTATGCCGGTAGCTAGCCTACCCAATTGCTTAGAAGTCTGTTGTTGGGGGTTGATTCCTTCAGGTTAAATCAGGTTAAGACATTGTCCTATTTTAATAAACACACACACACACCACACACACACACACCCTCCTAGAAGGTTTGAGACACTAAGTTGCATTAATGATTAATAAGTCATCCAGGAGTATTAGTGTAACAGATCCTTTCCAAAAGAAAATGAGAGTAGGCTCCGATGAGAATGAATAAGGGGCAGGAAAGTGTGGGGAGGTAGATCCAAAGCACTGGCACTGAATAAGGGAGCATCAGGCAGTGAGAAGAGGCAAGCCGATGCTATTTTCTCTTCTGGTTTTTTTTTTTTTCCCTAAGTTAGGCTTTCAAAATGTGGGCAGTAATCAGTCCGTTAATGACCTGGAGCCCACAAGGTGTGTAATTCTAGGTTAGCAAGCTCCAAATCTAATCTCACACCATCTGATTTTACCCCAATAACAGACATTTTAAAATAAAAAAGGAACTCAGAGATCATTCCACTCCCCACCCACCACCATTTTACAAGCTGAAAGGGTTCAAATAACTTGCCCAAGGTCTCATAACAAATCCAGATTAGATCCTGAATTCCCTGTCCATCTTTCCAGGAAGAACAAGTAATTATGCTCATTATAATGACCACATAGCCTCATCTAGCAGAAGGGCCGCTCACTGATTTTCAGAAGTTAAAACAGGCTTTCCATTCAGTCAACCACAAACCTGGTCTTAAGTATATATTTATCAAAAGTAACTCACAGAAGTGAATTTATATAAATTGCACTTAACATAACACACCACAACATTACCAAGGAAACCACAAATTGTAAGATATTTTAGTGCTTCTATGACTGATGCGGGGCATGCGCTGTAATACCTGCTCGGGTTTCCAGGGGGGTTTTTCTTGGAACCTGAAGCCACTCTTACCTTCTTCTCCCGCATGCCTAGACTCCTCTGGACTTGTGAGATGAGGAAACGCGAAGGTAATTACAGGCAGTTGGCTGAGTAGCACCAGGAGTGTAAACATAGTCCGGCAACTGTCAAATAAACTAAAACAAGCAAAATAACCAACCAATCAACCAACCACCAAAAAGAAATACGTCCAAAAAAAAAAAAAAAAAAAGCCCCCGGCTCAGCACTTTCGAGTTCCTCTGGGAACTGAGTCACCAACCTGTTGTGCTCAAAGCCACCGCAAGACTGCGTCTGGAACGCGGTTTCGGTCACCAGGGTCCGACCCGCGCCCCGAAAAGCAGCCCCGAGAGCGTCAGGGGACTCATGTCGCCCCCTGCCCTCGGGGTCCTGCCGACGGCTAAGCGGGCACCTGTCGCTGCGGGCGACCCTCTGCTTTGCAATTGAATCGGATCCGGTCCGCGGAGGTGGACCCCACCTAGTCGCCCATTCCCCTCCCCGGGACGAGTCTCCGGGCCGCTCACCTGCAGCTCCCGGAACATGTTCCAGCAGTTCCCAGGCCGGAGCCCGGTGCTTGAGTAGTTCCTGTGGCCGCCAGACCCTCTGTCTCGGCGCCCCCTAGATCCTCTCCTTTCTTTCCGTAGGGCTGGGGTGGTCCCGCGTTCGGGACAGGGTAGAGCCTGGGGTCCTCGGAGGAGGCGACCGGGCCGGCTTGGGGACTTGCGGTGTGCGTCCTGCCTTGATCCCTGGAGGCCGCGGAGTAAAGCGGCGGGAAAGGGAGGAGGCAGCTACCTAGGAGCACTTAGGAGCACCTGGCCGCGCTCCTCCTCCCGGGGGCGGGCCTACCTGCCGCGGGGGGGGCAGTTGGCAGGTTTCTCCCGGGAGCCCGCGCCTAGCTGTCGCCGCCGCCGCCGCTGCCGCTTCCGCCCTGAGCCCGGCCACCGGCAGCCAGTTCTGGCTCCGCCTAGGCGCGCGAGTGGCAGGTTTGGAACTGGTTTCTAGACCCCGCGTCCTCTGCCAACCGGTGAGAGTGTGTTGGGCTCCCAGTGCTGAGCAGAGCGCCCCCGCCCGGGCGCGTCCTGGGCTTTTCGCTTTGAGTTCCATGAGGTGGGGGGTGGGGTGGGGTATGTCTTGGGGTTACCTTAAGTCTCAAAGGGTGGTCCGCGAACGAGAACAAAATGGTTACTAGAGAAAACGCACTTTTCTAGTAATATAAAATGGGAAGTGACCTTAAATTTAATCGATTGCATTGGTTCTCAAATCTGGTCCACCAGGTCTGGGTCATCTCCAAGATCCTTACCAGGGGTCTCTCGGGTCAACCGGTACAAAGACACGATTTGCCTTTTTCACTCTCCTTCCCTAATGAATGTACTGTGGAAATTTCCAGAGGCTGTTTGACGCGTAGTGATATCACTCAGCTAACTAATAAAATGCCTGCATATGTATTGTTTTCCATGATAGTAAGTTACAGTATCAGTGTACAAGACATTTTTAATAGAGATTTAGAGAGAATAAAATTTGCTTGTTCTCAGTACTTCTGTACTTTTTATTAGCTATCTTTGGTCATACCTGCCAGGATAGCTGCAACCTCATCATTTTCAAATAGTTATCTGAAATCTTGAGCTGTTTTTTAAGCCTGTGAGGAAACCCAAAAAAGAAATTATATGTTATTGTCTTTTTTTTTTTTTTTAGGCCGCATCTGCTGCATATGGAGGTTCCCAGCCTAGGGGTGGAATCAGAACTGTAGCCGCTGGCCTATGCCAGAGCCACAGCAACCAGATCTGAGCAGTATCTTCAACCTACACCACAGCTCACAGCAATGCAGGATCCTTAACCCACTGAGCAAGGCCAGGGATGGAATCCCCATCCTCATGGATACTAGTCTGTTCCCTAACCACTGAGCCATGATGGCAACTCCCTATACTTTGTTGTCTTGATTAGAAATAATATTTTGAAAATTTCTCAGTTCCATATGATAAATACCATTAGATAAAATTCACATAAGTTAAAGCTCTTTGGGGTCCTTGATAATGTTAAAGGGTGTGAAGAGGTCCTGAGATCAAAGAGTTTGAGAATTTCTGCCTCAAGTAATGAAGGCAGAGGGTTGACAGAGCACCCATGCCACGTGATATTCACATACGTCCTTGTCCAAATAACATGCCAGCAACTCTTTAACATTATTTATTCTCTTTGATGTTATTTAAGTGGCTTGGCCCTTGCTAAAAGCCAAAAGAAACATTTTTTTCCCCTTCTCATCTTTAATTCAAATTCCACCAACTTCCTTTTTCCCCCTACAAAAGCTATTGCCTAATTTCTTCTTTTTTTTTTTTTTTTTTTTTTTTTTAGGGCCACACTGTGGCATGTGGAGGTTCTCAGGCTAGGGGTCAAATCTGAGCTATACCTGCTGGCCTACGCCAGAGCAATGCCAGATCCTTAACCCACTGAGTGAGGCCAGGGATCGAACTTGTGTCTTCATGGATACTAGTCAGATTCATTTCCACTGAGCCACAATGGGAACTCCTACTTTATTCTAAATAATTAGAATCAACTGAAATCTACCTAAGTTTTCTGAAGAAATTTGTCTTCACTGATTCTTTCTAGACAGTGCTTTTTATTTTTCTTCCTCCCAATCTCCCCCTCCTTGATTTCCATTTGTCCGTCTTGTTCTTAAACTGTTTCTGTGATAGATGGCTCTTCAATCCTTTTACTGTTCTAAGCTATTGAGATCACACTGTGAAGAGGCTAGAAATGATTACTTGTGGTTGACATCCTAAAATAGGAAACATCTCCATTAGAACACCCATTCTTCTATTTACTCATTCATTTAGCCCTGAAGATAGAGAGAGAAACACCACAGACTCTGTTTGCAAGGAGAATTTAATCTAAGATCTATATCCAAGAATGTGGGCCCTGTAAGTTCTTATCAAGGGAAAGAACTGACTTATCTTTATCCTCCGTAGAACCTGGTGGAGTTCTTTTATGTTGTTCACGCTCAGTACACTTGGGGGGTGGTTGTGTGGAAGCAATTTATTCGCAGGTAGGAAAATCACATTACACTATATTTGGAGAGGGAAATAGTCAGATGCCTCATGCTGTGGAATAAGCAGACCTGAACTTTGATGACATTTCCTTGGTTAGAATTCGTCCATCCACATATCTGGATATTTGGACCAAAACAAATGAGGTTTTGTGCTCACTTCAAATATCAGAGTTTATAGTCTGAGAGGGGAGTCAAATACAGGAATGAAAGTCTGTTTCTCAGTGGTGAATTACAGCTCTGCATGTTTCCCTGTAACATTGGATCCTAAAGAATATTATAGCATTCTGCATTATGAACACATACTTCGATCACTATGGAGTTGCAAGATATTTTGAGATTAGGTAGCAAAGAAAAAAAGTAACAAGATTGTTCAAGACTGTCAATTTCTTCTGTTATTTATTTTGCTGTAATTCATTTGCTTTTTAAAGTCACATTTGTTTTATGCATTCTCCCAAAAATTTTAAGAACTTTTATCCTGACCATCTGCAGGGTTGGGCCAGATATTATGATTCTCTTTCTCTCTCTCTTTTTTTTTTTTTTTTTGGTCTTTTTAGGGCTGCACCCATGGCTTACGAACTTCCCAGGCTAGGGGTCGAACTGGAGCTGTAGCTGCTGGCCTATGCCACAGCCACAGCAACGCAGAATCCAAGACTTGTCTGAGACCTACACCAGAGCTTACAGCAAGGCCAGATCCTTAACCCACTGAGCGCGGCCAGGGAGTGAACCCACATCTTCATGGATACTCGTTGGATTTGTTACCATTGAGCCACAACAGGAACTCCCATGATTTTCATTTAAAAGAAGAGGATACAGAGGCACAAAGTAAAGGGTCTTGGACAGTCATTGGCCAAATAGAAGCCAAGCTCTTGTCTCTTTCCAGTGCTTTTTTTGAGTTATTAGCAAGCAATGGAGGGCAGGAGGTAAAGAATTATTTAATTTCAAGATAAAGAAAAAAAAATCAGAGCAATGAGATTCATGGACTTAGATGAATGGGATAATACATCTCTGAATTTGAGCACACACCCACCCACTTACCTGTGTGAACTCAGGAATGAAATGGAAACTCGCTCTATTGTGTGGGCATGAGGATTGACTCAAGGACTGTGACAGGAAATGTTAAGGTTGCAGCCATGAAGCTCTGCAATGTTAAGGTCACATCCATGTCCTTAAAGACACAGTGATAACTATGTCGTTACACTCCTTGGAACAGAAGATGGAACTTTACTGAACTTAAGTTTCTGTGACATTTTAGCCTTGACATTTCAGCGGCGGTTGCTTGCTGTTTTAATTTATCCCAGTAAAATCAGGAAGTGGAAAATGAAAGACTCCTCCTGTTCAAGGCCGATTATATTATCAGTATGCAAGTATTTTCAGATGCAACAAATAGGCCAAGGAGTTAAAGATTTTATTTTACACATATTCTTAACACCTTCTGAAGGAACTATTGACTAGAGCTCACATTTAATTCTATCATTTAAGAACAAAGATTGTTAATAACAAAATAAAATAAAATGCGAAACAGTGTGAGAAGTTACCTGGTTTCCTGGTCGTCTTGTTTTGGGCCAAGATGTTAAAAAACAACAGCAAAAACAAACCAACAAAAGTAATCGTTAGAGTCCTTACAAGGCACATAGGAACTTGAATTAATGTGACTCTGAGCTGCCTTCAGGGGTCTGTGACAAGGATTTGGGTCACTGCTGGTCACAAATATCTTACTCTTTGTTCAGACCTTGGCATTTTTACAGCTATAATTACTTCTTTCACTCATTGGACTCATTTTAATCATCATCGTCTTACTCTCTGATTGCCACACAGTTTTTTTGGTCTCCTTTTTGTAAGCCCATGTTCAGGTAATCGTAAGGTTTTAAGTAAACACAGGTTTGTTTTTTTTTCATAAGCACATCAATTGTGGAATTCTCTTGCGTCCAGTGGATTAGAAATCTAGTGATGTCACTGCAGTGGCCTGGGTTCAATCCCTAGCCCGGGAACTTCCACATGCCACGACCATGACCATAAAGCCCCCCAAAACAAAAAACAAACAAGAACAAACCGACAAACCTCTCCACGCTTTCATGTCCAATGTCTGAAAAGAGAGTTTAGACAAATCATGTATTTTTAGTTATATAATTGACATTGTTTAAGAATCATTCATTCATTCTGCACCTAAGCAGGATAATAACGAAGTATTGATGCTGCTGGTACTGAAAAAGGTGCACGTTATATGGAAGATCGATTAGAAAATGTACAACCAGGATCCTGTTTATCCTTCTCTGGTGAAGGATTATCCTTTGTTATTATATGTACTGTCCAGGGTTGAAGCTCTCAAATGAGGGTTCTCGATGAATGGGTTTTGTCATATAAAGTGTGGGGTTTTTTTGTTTGTTCGTTTTTTGCTTTTTAGGGCTGCACCTGTGGCATATGAAAGTTCCCAAGCTAGGTGTCTAATCAGAGCTGTAGCCACTGGCCTACGCCAAAGCCACAGCAACGCAGGATCAGAGCCACGTCTGCGACCCACACCACAGCTCATGGCAATGCCAGGTCCTTAATCCACTGAGCGAGGCCAGGGATCGAACCCCCATCCTCATGGATACTAGTCGGGTTCATTGACCACTGCATCATGACGGCAACTCCCTAACGTGTGGGTTTTTAAGCACCATTTCTTTTACTGATGCTAATGCCTTTAGTAGATTTATGGCTCCCCACCCCGCCCCCCGCCCGCCCTTGATAATGCCACGCTGACTTGACTTGGGAGTCCAGAACAAAGTTCATTGATCCTGTACCTCATCAGACACATGGCAGGATTGCTAAGTGAATGAAAGGAGTGAGTTCTAGTCCTAAGTCTGTTTCTCTCTAGCTCTGACCAAATCACTTCTCAGAACTTTTTCTGTCTCTTCTGAGACATTGAGAGTTTGGTCTGAATGAATTCTAAGTCTCCTTCCTATGCTAAAAATTTGTGGATCTTTGGTCATTCTTAATAGTAAAAGTATAAAGAGGACTTTATTTAAGTAATTTTTGAATTATTCTTTCCTTCCTGGATAATCTTGGATTATTTGCTTTTATATAATTTGTTACTTAGAAGGAAATCAGTCATATGAAAATATACATTTTAGACTTGTCTGTTTACACAAATTCTCTATTTTATTATTTGTTCATCTATAATTGTACAAAATGGGAAATTAGTATAATTTTTGCACATGGAAAAACAGATAGTAAATCATTTTTATTTATTTATTTATTTTTTTGTCTTTTGTCTTTTTGAGGGCTGCACCCCCAGCTTAAGGAGGTTCCCAGGCTAGGGGTCTAATTGGAGCTATTGCCACTGGCCTACACCACAGCCACAGCAACACCGGATCCTTAACCCACTGAACGAGGCCAGGGATCAAACCTGCAACCTCATGGTTCCTAGTTGGATTCGTTTCCACTGAGCCACGCCGGGAACTCCCTGTAAAGCATTTTTAGATTTACTTTCATTGGCTTCTCTACTCTAATAACTTGATTTACACTTTTCTTTCTCTCTTTCTCTCTCTCTTTTTTTTTTTTTTTTTTTTTGCTTTTTAGGGCCATACCCACCGCACATGGACGTTCCCATGCTAGGAATCCAGTCGGAGCTAAAGCCGCTGGCCTATGCCACATCCAAAGGAACACAGGATCCGAGCCACCTCTGTGACCTACACCACAGCACACAGCAATGCCGGATCCTTAACCCACTGAGCAAGGCCAGGGATCGAACCCACAACCTCATGGTTCCTAGTCAGATTGGTTTCTGCTGCGCCACAACGAGAATTCCACACTTTTCATTCTTGTGTTATTAAGTGACATTGCTGCAGAATCTTTTTCTTGTTATCAGGACTCCTATTTTATTTCTTTCCGACTTTGCTATTTTTTCTTGGATTTGTATTGAGTTTATATTTATTTTGGGGTATTTCTACTATCATTTCCCCTGTGTTATTTCTTCCCCTGCCTCAATATTTTTTTCCTTTTCTCTTTTGTCCTCAGAATTCAGAATTTTAAAATATGGGGCAGGGAGTTCCCTGTTAATGGTTAAGGATCTGGCAGTTGTCACTGCTGTGGCTTGGGTTTGAACCCTGGCCCTAGAATTTCTGAATGCTGCAGGTGCAGCCAAAATAAACAAATAAATAAATAAATATGTAAAATTGGGCACATTGATTTGCCTTTCTTCTTTAAGAAGAATAACATCTTCTCTTTCTTTTGAGGTACATATTGTGCCTACCATGAAATTATCTATATAGTGTTGGACACTCAGTATGTATTGAATGTGGAGTGCCCATCGTGGTGCAGAGGAAATGAATCTGACTAGGAACCATGAGGTTGCGGGTTCAATCCCTGGCCTCGCTCAGTGGGTTAAGGATCCAGTGTTGCTGTGAGCAGTGGTGTGGGTCATAGACCTGGCTAGGATCTGGCGTTGCTGTGGCTGTGGTATAGGCCAGTGGCAACAGCTCCAATTAGACCCATAGCCTGGGAACCTCCTTATGCTGGGGGTGCGACCCTCAAAAAGACAAAAGACAAATAAATAAATAAATAAAAATGCTTGGTCGCAGAGGCAGCTTGGATCTTGCGTTGTGGTGGCTGTGGGGTAGGCTGGAAGCTGTAGCTCTGACTGGACCCCTGGCCTGGGAACCTCCATATGCCATGGATGTGGCCCTAAAAAGCAAAAAAAAAAAAAAAAAAAGATTTTATATATATATATACACACATATATACACACACATATGTATATATGATGAATTAAATTAATTACTGAGAATTTATTAATTGTTCAACAAACAAATAAACAAAAACTGAAGTTCACAGATACAGAGAAGAGATTGGTGGTTGCCAGAGGTAGGGGGTGGGGAGTGGGTGAAGTAGGTGAATGAGGTCAAAAGATACCAACTTCCAGTTCTGAAATAAATAAGCCATGGGAATATAATGTGTAGCATGGTGACTGTAGTTACTTACACCCGTATTAAATATTTGGAAGTTGCTAAGTGAGTAGATATTGAAAGTCCTTATCACAAGAATAAAAATTTTTTTTGTAAATATGTGCTGTGATGGATGTTATTTAAACTTATCATGGTAATCATTTCACAATAGTATATACAAATACTGAATCATTCTGTTGTGCATCTGAAACTAACATATTATATGTCAATTATACTTCCGTTAAAAGTTTTTCGGCGTTCCCGTCGTGGTGCAGTGGTTAACGAATCCGACTAGGAACCATGAGGTTGCAGGTTCGGTCCCTGCCCTTGCTCAGTGGGTTAAGGATCTGGCTTTGCTGTGAGCTGTGGTGTAGGTTGCAGACGCGGCTCGGATCCCGCGTTGCTGTGGCTCTGGCGTAGGCCAGTGGCTACAGCTCCGATTCAACCCCTAGCCTGGAAACCTCCATATGCCACGGGAGCGGCCCAAGAAATAGCAAAAAGACAAAAAATAAAATAAAATAAAATAGAAGTTTTTCAAATAATTTATTAGTTTTGATTACCATACGTTTTGATTGTTCTTGTCTATTTTCGTTTATAAGTTCCCCTTTCCCAATTCTTTTTTTTTGCTTTTTCCTTTCATTCCCTCTTATTGTTATTTTGGAAAATTTTGTTTTTTTCTCATGATTCTCAACTCTTCTTTCTCTCTCTAAGGAATTTCTGTGATTTTCTTAGGTTGAACTACATGAAATCGACGCTGCTGTATTTTAAAAAAGGCATGAATTTCTTAATTTCATGTGATTCAACCGAACTGTTTTCCTCGATGCCTAGTACAGAGCTTTGCAGAAGCTTGATTAGTATTTTTTGAATGAATTAATAAATCAATTCTCCATTCCACTGGTTTTTCTGAGGGCCTGGGTAACATTAAGCAGAGAACACTTGACCAGCTGTGGACTCAGAAATTTTTAATCATTAATAATCTTACTTATTGGCTTATTACCTGATTGTATTAGCTCCTTTCAATAAGGTGCTAAAGCTAAACCTAAGGATATGCTTATAAGCAAGCATGTGGTTACCCACATCAATGTTATTTACATATTTGCATGAATGTTAGTAATCATAATTTATGGAGCATCTTTTTGTGAGCTTTTGTGGACATATACGTGATTAGCATCTCAACAAGCTGAAATATGTTAAAAGAGAAGTAGCAGAAATTGAAAGGAAGGTTGGATTTCTTAAACTATTATTTTAGTCTCACTAGCTGTAACATGAAATATCTGTTATTTCCAAAACATTCACCTCTGATATTCCACTACTCTCAATGAACTTTTGAGAATTTATTCACACTGAAACAATAGCTGAGCCCTGGAGAGGAGCCATTAATTGAGGAAACGTTTTAGGTTTCTTGAATCGCTGATGACTAGAATCGTTGACCCTGTTCATGAAGATTTTTGGTTCAAGATGCTTTTAATACTTTAACATGTAAACTCATAAGTCCTTCTTTTGTAACAGCTGAGATCTTTGTTTCATGCACTGACAAGTAGGTAGAGAAATTTTAAGACATTTTTCCAAGGAAATTTAGTAAGCGAATCAAGGGGAGCACTGAAACTAGGATTTCTGGTTTCTACCCAATATGATTTCCACTTCATCCCATTGTCATTAGAATTCTACTTAATCATTCAGTAACTGCATTTATGATTCACGCCCTATGAATCATGAAGAGTTTCTTTTGTCTTCTTTTAGTCACCAACAGGTGAAATTCAAGATCTGTCTCTGACATGTGGCATCAACCTCTCATGCAATTGAGGGTATAATTTTTCTTTCTTTTTTAAAAAATAAATTTCCTATTACTTAATAGCAAAGCAATAGATACCCTTTGTAAAAAAAAAAATCCAAATAATATAAAAGTTGGTTGGTAAAAAGTCAGTTGCTCTAAAAGAAAACTGTTGAAGTTTCCCCACAGCACAATTCTTTTGTAGTGAACTCTGGAGAACTGTTTAAACGCTTATGTCATAGAAGTTTTGTTGTATTAAGTGATGACTCCTTGGACACATTTAATGTTGCAAAATTTTCTTTGCACAGAATTTGTTATAACGTGTAATGTTTGAAAAATGTGTTTTTAAGAGTTGTCTCTCTCACATCTTATTCCAAAATAAACTCCAGCTGGCCTGAAGAGTAAAATGAAAAAAAAAATGACCCCATAAAAGAATTAGAAGAAAATACAGGTGGAGGATATCTTCTAGAGTGAAGAACTTTCTAATAACAAAAGCAAAGGAAAAATGATAAAAGAAAAGATTCATGTATTCGACCTCATAAAAAGTAAACATTTTAGGCATAAGATAACATTAAGTTAAAAAAGCAAATGACAGGCTGGGAAAAATACTTGAAACACATATGACAGACAAGGAGTTAAGATCTTTATCCTTTTTCTTTTTCTTTTTTTTTTTTAAGATCTTTACCTTTTCAAGTACTGTAACAAATCAATAAGAAAAGAAATATGAATAGTCAATAAATAAAACTTAGAAAATGTCCAATTTCACTAAGAATCAAAGAGATGAAAAGCAAACTGAGATTCTTTTTTTGCTGGTTATGTTCAGTACTGAGAAGAGTGTAGTAAAAAAGGCATTCTCCATTCACTATGGAAATAACCATTTTAGAAAGCAATTCAGCAATTCAGTTCAATTAGCGTGGAGATTCTGTTCTTTTTTTTTGTCTCTTTGCCATTTATTGGGCCGCCCCCTGGGCATATAGAGGTTCCCAGGCTAGGGGTCAAATCAGAGCTGTAGCCGCCGGCCTGTGCCAGAGCCACAGCAACTCGGGATCCGAACCGCTTCTGGAACCTACACCACAGCTCACAGCAACGCCGGATCCTTAACCCACTGACCAAGGCCAGAGATTAAACCCGCAACCTCATGGTTCCTAGTCAGATTCGTTAACCACTGAGCCACGTCGGGAACTCCACGGAGATTCTATTCTTAAATGTCACGAGTGGTGATGACTTTGTCCATTTTCATCAACCTAACTTGCACTTTGGCTTTGCTCCTTTGTAAAGATAATCTCTCACAGGTCATCTATCTAATGATAGATCTAATGTCTCTTCAGTTATTTCTGCATTTTACTTATTATTTTCTAGGTGTAACTAACAAGCTCAATAAAGTTCTAGTTTATTCATAAAATTTTTTAAAAAATTAACAAGTTGACTTAGCAAATTGTTTCCTCCTGCCCCGTGACTTTTCAAAGAGAAATACTTTTATTATTTTCTATTATAAATACTTATGTTTATTGGAGAAAAATTTAGGGGATAAAGACAAGGGAAAAAGATGCCTCATTCCACCTTCACATGTGTGATTTGAAATACATTATTCCAGAAATATTTTCTAGCTATAAACATAGGTATATAGCATACATACTGTGAAATTAACCTCCAGAAAGCTTATAATGTATATG
Organism: Phacochoerus africanus; assembly: GCF_016906955.1. NCBI lineage: Eukaryota > Metazoa > Chordata > Mammalia > Artiodactyla > Suidae > Phacochoerus > Phacochoerus africanus. Next base: position 29,579,942 of record NC_062547.1, read on the forward strand.
CCCACCTATACTGGGAAATGACAAAGAAGATCATAATTTCCTCTTGTCAACAATGGATATTAATGGTTTAAAAATAACCTTTTTTGTCTTAATCAGTTTTTTTAATATACTCAGTGGATGTTTATAGATCTTCTTTTTTGAGTCCCCTATTAATATTTTTTTGCTAAATTGTATTTTAGCCAAGTGTAATCCCAAGATTGTTGGAACTGTTTTGTTTTAGTTGGGCCTAGACTATTCTTGGAATTTTTAGAGAACAGTAAATTATCTTTTATCTATGATTTATCCTGCATGTAAATTGTAATCAATGTAATTTATAGAAGTTGCTCAAATCATTTCACCTTTGCATTTAAGGTCATAAGTAACTTTCCCTTAAAAAAACACATGTTCCTAATGAGATCTCTTTAGGCACTCCAGGGAATACAACAATGAATAATAATTTTAATAACATTTAAAAAAATGATATAATATTCACATCACATAAAATTCATCATTTTAACCATTTAAAAATGTACAATTCAGTGAGTTTTAGTATATTCATATTATTGTGCAATCATCTTCACTATCTAATTCTGGAACATTTTCATCATTCCGAAAAGAAGCCTCACACCCCTTACTCAATCACTCCCCATTTCTCCTGGACTTCACCCCTGGCAACCACTAATCTACCTCTGAATCTATGAATTTGCTTATTTTTGACATTAACCATATGTGCAGAAATGGGACCATACAATATAATATGGTCTTTTATCACTGACGTCTTTCACTTAACATGTTTTTAAGGTTCATCCATGTTGTAACATGCACTTCATTCAAGTTTATGGACTAATAATATTCTATTGAGTGGATATACCACATTTTATTTATTCTGCAAATGATAGACATTTGGGCTGTTTCCATTTTGTGACTCATAAATAATGCTGTTATGAACATTCACGCACTGTTTAAGTTTTTGTGCGAACATATGTGAACAAAATCCTCTTTGGTTTACACCTAGAAGTGGAATTGCTAAGTCATATGGTAACTCTATGTTTAAGGTTTTTTTTTTTAAAAAACCTCTCATTTATTTATTTATTTTGCTTTTTTTTAGGGCCGCCGCACCCACAGCATATGGAGGTTCCCAGGCTAGGGGTCGAATCAGACCTGTAGCTGCCAGCCTACACCACAGCCACAGCAACACAAGATCCAAGCTGTGTCTGGGACCTACACCACAGCTCATGGCAACGCTGGATCCTTAACCCACTGAGCAAGGCCTGGGATTGAACCGTCGTCCTCATGGATGCTAGTCAGATTCGTTAACAGCTGAGCCATGACAAGAACTCCTGTTTAAGTTTTGAAGAGATCTCTTATGACACAGGGGGTTAAGGATTCCACATTGTCACTGCAGCAGTGTGGGTCACTTCTGTGGCATGGGTTTGATCCCTGGCTGGGGAAATTCCACATGTCATAGTGTGATCAAAAAAAAAAAAAAGTTTTTGAGAAATATGTAACATTCCTGAAGGCTTAATATACTTGTGACATTTAGTTAAGCATTTGACTTACATTTTCTCATTGAATCCTCATAACTTGCTGTGGTTGGTCCAATTATTAGGTCCATTTTATAGATGAGGGCATTGCAACTCAAAGATGTTAAAAAAAAAAATTTGCTCAAAATTTGATCTATCCCATAGCTAGTTGGGATAGATCCAGAATTTGAACTATGGCAGTCTGGTTACCCAATCTGAATTCTTTACTCCTCATTGTCTTAAGACACGAATGGTTCACAATGGGCAGAAGATAGGTCACAAGTAATAACACAAGGTGAAATGAAGTAGGAAGTATAAGCACCATATAATGTGACCAGAGGATTAGAGGTGGTGAGTAGAATCAGAAAAGGCTTTCTAGAAAGAGGAACATTTGAGGCAAACCTTAATTTATGGCAACAAATTTAAGAAGAGGAGCTGGAATGAAGGCCAACTAGGTGAGAGGACTATTACCAGGATGGTGAGTTAGTTTTGCATCAAGTGCCAATTCCATTTCATTGGTAGTGACTGTGTGTAGCACTGTGTTGAGATGTTATATGCCAGCTCAGTGGGAAAGAAGATGATGAGTAATTAGCAAAAGCTGCCATGGGCAAGGGAGGGAAGATTTGAAGATCTTGTGGTATGAATTTTTATCATTGGACTTATTACACTATGGAGATGAGCAATTATGGGTCATATGTTGGAAAACAATGACTACACGATTTTGACTCGGTCATAGGATATGCATAGGAAAGTGGAAGCTGACATAAGATAAGAAATCTATGATGAAGCTATATTGCACGGTGATTTAAATGACAGACTGATGAGTTTGTATTTAATTCAGTAGAAAATGAAGAGCTATCGAAGATTTTTGGACTGATGATAGTGTCACAGGAAGCCTACTCTAAGAAGATTAATCTGACAGTGGCATCGAGCATGAACTGATATGGAGAAAGATGAGAAAATGTACGTGTGAGGAAATGAACACTCTAACAGATTTCTGGTACTACTTTGGTTCAACTTTTCTGGAAGACATTTTGGAAATGTGTATAAAAAGCATTAAAATGGTTTACTTCTTAAAATTCAATATCTGGAAATTTATGCCAAGGAAGTAATAATTATGAACATATGCAGAGGTGTAGCCCAAAGATGTTCATTGCATTGGCATTTAAAGAAAAAAATAAAGGAAAGTTTCCTTGTGGGGCAGCGGGTTAAGAATCTGGCGTTGTCACTGCAGTGGCTCAGGCCTGGGAACTTCCAGTCACGGCAGGTGTGGCCAAAAAAAAAGAGAGAGAGAGAATGTAGGCCAGACTGGCTGTGCAGTTTCCTTTCTTGTCACCATCCACCGGAGTCAGGACTTGGCATTTAATTCACCATGGAAAACTCACTGCATGAAAACAATTTAGTTAGCAATATTGAGTTTGCTAAAAATTGTGGAAGCGAGATGGAAGAGAGATTTTTTTTTTTCATTGAAAAACACTCAGAAAATTTGATAAATACTTTCTCTACAGTGCTGAGCAAAGCCAGATTCCTTAACCCACTGAGTGAGGCCAGGGATCAAACCCACATCCTCATGGAATCTACTGTGTCAGGTTTTTAACCTGCTGAGCAGCAACAGGAATGCCTGAGTAGGCCTCTTTTTTGAAAAGCTGGTTTCTATTAGGAAAAAAGCGTCAAAAATATTGTTGGAGGGTATAAAAATTACTTACGAATTACACAAAACATGGGGAACTCATATGCTAAAAAAGAGGAGGCATTTGTGGAATAAACTAAAATGTAACTTACTACCTAACACTTGTTGAGTACCCTTTGGAAATATTTCTTCTTAAGGTGATTGTGTCCTTTCCATGATTTAAACGTGACTTAGGTGCTGACAACTCCCAGATGTATACATCTAGCACAAATCTTTCCTCTGTGTTCCAGACACATATTATCTCACTTCACTTCAGACTAATATCTCTATATTTGGTATCTCCACTTGATATCTTATAGATAGCTCAGACTTGCCATGTTAAACCTGGTCCACCCTGACCCTGATCTTCTAAAACTTGGAAAAGGTAGAATCATCAGAAAAGTTGCTAAAGTCAGAAGTTTAGTAAGCATGCTTTTTTTTTTTTTCCTTTTTAGGGCTGCAACTATGGCATATGGAAGCTCCCTGGGCTAGGGGTTGAATCGGAGCTGCAGCTGCTGGCTTACACCACAGACACAGCAACACAGGATCCAAGCCACATTTGTGTTCTACACCATAGCCATGGCAATGCCAGGTCCTTAATCTACTGAGTGAGGCCAGGGATTGAACCTACATCCTCATGGACACTATGTTGTGTTCTTAACCTGCTGAGCCACAACAGGAACTCCTGGTGGTATGGGTTTGATCCCTATTCTAGGAACTCCTAGTAGGCATTCTTTTTTTCTTTTTTACAGTTTTTTTTAATAATAATTTTTATTTTAGTGGGCATTCTTGATTCCTTCCTTCCTCTCCCTCATGTCCAATATATTAGAGTCCACTTAGTATCACATCCAAAATAAAGCCATTAATATCTTTTTATATACATTGCTGTGTTTAATTTTTGTGAAAATGCCAAACTGTTTTCCAAAGTGGCTGCACCATTTTGCATTTCTACCAGCAATAGATTCCAATTTTTCCACATTTTTGCTAGTACTTGTCATGGTCAGTCTTTTTTTTTTTTTAAATTATTATTATAGCCATCCTAGGACTTACTTTCCTTTTCTCTTTCTGAAGTCCTATCTCATTTGCTGGCTAAAACCTGGTCTTTTACTTATCATTCCTCATTTTAAATCATCCAAGGATGCTTGAAACTTGTGGCCTACATAGTGCTTTGAAAATCAGGAAATTTCGGAGTTCTCATCGTGGCACAGTGGTTAACGATTCTGACTAGGAACCATGAGGTTGTGGGTTCGATCCCTGGCCTTGCTCAGTGGGTTAAGGATCCGGCGTTGCCGTGAGCTGTGGTATAGGTTGCAGATGCGGCTCGGATCCCGCGTTGCTGTGGCTCTGGCGTAGGCCATCGGCTAAAGCTCTGATTAGACCCCTAGCCTGGGAACCTCCATATGCCACAGGAGTGGCCCTAGAAAAGGCAAAAAGCCAAAAAAAAGTAAAATAAAAAATAAAAAAATAAAATCATGAAATTTCTGGAAAGTCTAGAATATTTGGAAGTTCAGTTCCAAATTGGGCAATGATTGGGCAACAATTGGCTGGAGATAAGTTGTGGCCCTCCAGTTTTTTTTTTTTTTAGGCTGTGCCCATGGCATACAGAAGTTCCTGGGTCAGGGATAGAATCCACACCACAGCAGCAACCTGAGCCAGAGCAGTGACAATGCCAGGTCCTTAACCTGATGAGCCACCAGAGAACTCCAGAGGCCTTCCAATCTTCATCATCTTCTACTGTCTTACACATGGGCTGCTTTCCACATTGTTCCTTTTTACTTGGCTCCAGAGATAATTGAGTTTTCAGGTCTCTGTTAAAATCATCTGGCACAACGTAACTGTGGATATTGACTCTCAGAGCAAAATATAAGGAACTCCATAAAAAAATAGATTTAGAAATAAATCTAACCAAGGAGGTCCATAAACTTTATGGGGAAAATTATAAAACTTTACTGAAAGAAATCAAAAGAGACCAGGAGTTCTCCTGTGGCACAGATTAAAAAAAATGTGCAAAGGAGAAATCAGAATGGCCAATGGGATCAGCCATGTCTCTGCAGTGCCAGGATGCAGGTTTGATCCCTGGCTGATACAGCAGGTTAAAGGATCTGGCACTGCCAAGCTGTGGCATAGATCGCAACTATGGCTCAGATCTGATCCCTGGCCTGGGACCTCCATACACTGTGGGGCAGCCAAAAATGAATAAATAAATAAACAAATAAATAAAGTTATTGGAACATATTTATATTTATCACAGTTACATTAAGGTTGAAAGCATTCACAGACTAAACAGTGTATTGATTAAGGGTACATTCACATGTAGTGAAACTATAAAGAAAAACAAAGAAATTGTAGAAAAGAAAGAAGTGACAGGAGAGTGATTAGTTACTTCTGAGCATGGGCGAGAAGACACAATCAAGCAGAGATAAAGAAGTGTTATACTAAATGGTGTGTACGTGTGTGTGTGTGTGTGTGTGTGTGTGTGTGTACAAGTGCATACTATCTATGGATGAAATAGTAAAATAAAACTTCAGGAGAGTTTTCATGAAGAAAGTGATTAACTGGGAACCTGGGTTTGTGTAGAAGTGTAAAATAGGGAAGGGGGGATTGAAGAAAGTCTCCATTTCACAGTTTTGCCCACGGTTGGCCTTTTCCAAGGTACTGGTTCTATTTATTTCCACCCGAATGTCACAAAAAGGGAAATTGCAAAAATACACATATTTTGTTTTATCGTTTTACGTGAGGGATGACTACCATTCAATAGGATCTGGAAACACTGCATACAGTAACAATGTGAAAAGTGTAATAAAGGAATTTCCTCTTTTCTCCGTTTATTAATTTTTTATAATGATTTTTATTTTTTTCCGTTATAGCTGGCTTACAGTGTTCTGTCAATTTTTTACTGTACAGCAAGGTGACCCAATCACACATACATATATACATCTTTTTTCTCACAGTGTCATCCTCCATCATAAGCGACTAGATATAGTTCCCAGAGGATCTCACTGCTTATCCATTCCAAAGGCAATAGTTTACATCTATGAACCCCAAATTCCCAATCCATCCTACTCCTTCCATCTCCCCCTTGGCAACCACAAGTCTGTTCTCCAAGTCCATGATTTTCTTTTCACTTGTGCCATATATTAGATTTCAGATAAAAGTGATATCATAGCTTTCTGACTTACTTCACTTAGTATGAGTCTCTAGTTCCATCCACGTTGGTTCAAAGGGCATTATTTTGTTCTTTTTTATGGCTGAGTAGTATTCCATTGTGTATATATATATACCACATCTTCCTAATCCATTCATCTGTCAATAGACGTTTAGGCTGTTTCCACATCTTGGCTATTGTGAAAAGTGCTGCAATGAACATACAGGTGCATGTGTCTTTTTCAAGGAAAGTTTTATCTGGATGTATGCCCAAGAATGGAATTGCTGGGTCATATGGCAGTTCTATATATCGTTTTCTGAGGTACCTCCATACTGTTTTCCATAGTGGTTGTACCAATTTACATTCCCACCAACAGTGTAGGAGGGTTCTCTCTTCTATACACCCTCTCCAGCATTTGCTATTTGTGGACTTGATGACGGCCATTCTGACTGGTGTAAGTTGGTACCTCATGGTAGTTTTGATTTGCATTTCTTTAATAATCAGTATGTTGAGCATTTTTTTCATGTGCTTGTTGGCCATCTGTATATCTTCCTTGGAGAAACGTCTATTCGGGTCTTTTGTCCATTTTTCCATTGAGTCGTTGGCTTTTTTGCTGTCGAGATGTATAAGTTGTTTATTTTAGATTAAGCCCTTGTCAGTTGCATCGTTTGGAACTATTTTCTCCCATTCTCTAAGTTGTCTTTTGTTTTGTTTTGTTTTTGGTTTCCTTTGCTGTGCAAAAGCTTGTCAGTTTGATTAGGTCCCATTGGTTTATTTTTGCTTTTATTTCTGTTGCTTTGGGAGACTGACCTGAGAAAACATTTGTAAGGTTGATGTCAGAGAATGTTTTGCCTATGTTCTCTTTTAGGAATTTGATGGTGTCTTGTCTTATGTTAAAGTCTTTAAGCAATTTTGAGTTTATTTTTGTGCATGGTGTGAGGGTGTATTGTCTTTTTACCTTCTGAATGGCTTTAAATGAAAGCACTGGATTAAGAGTCAGAGACCTAAGTTTCTTTTCTTAAAAAAAATTAAAATTATTTTGTTTAATTTTATATTTTGGCCATACCCTCAGCATATAGAAGTTCCTAGGCCAGGGATCAAATTCAAACTGCAGCTTCAATCTATGCCACAGCTGTGGCAACACTGGTTCTTTAACCCACTGTGCTGGGCCAGGGATAGACCCTGCGTCTCAGCAGCAACCTGAAACGCTGAAATACTACAGAGACAGCACCAGATCCTCAACCTGCTATGCTACACTGGGAACACCCCAAGTTTCTAGTTTTGCTCTGTCCTTAATTAATTGTGACCTTGAGTAATTAATTTTGTCTCACTGAATCTCAGTTTCCTTAACAAGATAATTTCTAAGGTTCAGCTTTAAGTTCAGTCGTTCTACGAGTTGGAGAACCTCTCAACCAAAAAGAAAGTAGGATGTACATTCATCATTTTAATAAAGATATATTCTATTAATTTGGAAAATCTGAAGAGAGTATTAATTTTCCTCCCACAGTCTTAATGAAGAAATAAAGAAACTAATTTTCCATTACCATTCAAGGGGCAATCCACTCCTTCACAGATTGTGAAATTAATGTAACAGATCCAACCCGCTGAACAGTCTATGCAGCTGTCTTCACCTCTCCAATTCCAAGCCCAGAAACTGTATTTTATATAAACAATGTATAAAAAGTTAACTGAAAATGAATGTAGTTTTAAAACTTAAGTTTATGCATAGTGCTATATAGTTAAAGCAAAATACCTACTGTTTCCAGTATCTTTGATTCTGTAACATTTATTGAGTATTTTCTGCCTCTGAAGCACAGCAGATTTATGATCGTCACTAATTATAGCTTTACTAATTAATGTAACTTGTATCTATAATGTCTATTTTCCTAAGGTGTTCAGTGTAGTTAGCAGATATTAAATCATTCATCTTTACAACATATCAGTGAAGCTAGTAGGAGAAGTATTGTTCTCATAATTTAGAGGAGAATATTAAAAGTCAATGATCATAGGTCATAATCATACAGTAATTTTTGTCATGAACATTAAAATTAGATCTCTCTCCACCCACTTCCTATTTAAGGCAGCTATCTCCCCCATCCACTTCCTAAAATTTTTAAGGGCAATTCCCTATTATGTGCAACCCTAGTGGGATGCAGAGGTCTGCCTTCCACTCCTGAAACTGAACAGCAGTGATGTCCCTTCTCCCTAGGGTGGGGCCGCCAGAGTAAAGGCACCTTATCTAGGCTCCAGGATTTGGACACTCCAGCTCAGGGCCTGGAATCTTGAGGGAGTAACACAGATGCAGCAACAATTTAGGAATTACTTGTACCTACTAGCAAAGACAGCACGAATCTGCAATTGTTTTGAGTATCTGATGTCAATTGTGTCCTGTGGTGTCACCTCTCCATTGTTATAGTTAGACACTTTCTGCTGGTATTGTCTGGTTTGTGGCTGATGATTAGGCTTCCATTAACTTTGTGAACTGCGCAATACCCTCGCAATAAATTTCTCTTCTGTTTATATTGATTTCAATGGCTCACACACAAGGACACAGATTTCCCTAAACTTAACTGCTGTTGAAGGCAGCATATCTTAATCACTGAATTGTTCTGTATAATTAGGATGTTTAAATTCTGGCACTAAATTAAAAAATTTCTTGGAGTTCCCCTGTGGCTCAGTGGGTTAAGGATCCAATGTCACTGCAGCAGCTCAGGTCGCTGCTGTGGCACAGATTCAATCCACAACCCAGGAATTTCCACATGCCGAGAGGATGGCCAAAAAATATTTTTAATTATTAATAATTAAAAAAATTATCTAACATATTATTTGAAGCCTAACTGCAAAATCATAAGTCTGTGTATATAGGCTTTAGGATAATGTCAACAATATATTTTTTTACTGGGCCTAATCAATAAAGTTAAAATGGAATTGTAGATTCAAAATATTCCCACTGTATCAAGCAAGGAAAAGTAAGATACAAAGCCAAAAGTATAAAATATTCTCCATTTTATAAATATATTTGTGAATAGAAAAGTACTGGAAGAATAGATAATGAAAATAATGTGTAGTGGGAATATAGATTAGATTTCTTTGAGCTTTATCTTGACATTTAAAAAATTAAGATGTATTATTTCATAATTAATAAAAACCCATAGTAACTTAAAATTCTGTTTCTCATGGAAATTTACTGTTAAAAGAAACATTTCTGCGGACAATTTACTGACTTAGGCTCTTATTCAGTGATTCATGAATTGGGCAGCATTCAAACTAGCAGATAGAGAGGAGACGAGAGATTTTTATAGACCAAAAGCAAAGTGAGTAGGAACAAGAGAGTGACACTGGGCATTTATTTGCTGGTTGCTTAAAGCAGGGTTATTTTCCTTATATGGAGCAAGAGCATCTTGGAGCAGGTTAGGTAACTTGTGCTGAGCAGGCAAGCACTGATTTATTGACCTAGGACTTCCTTTCCTGGGAGAGCCAAGCACAGAAACAGTTAAGTTTTGGTTTGCTGACATGGGCCTTAGCATGAACAACTCCAGCTTGGGCCTCATCTGGTTACTTTAATATTACAAAAATAGAAAAAACTAGTCCTCATCTTATAAACATAGAGAAGTAGTCATCATTTGGCTTCAGCCCTTCTTGTTTCATCTGATATGAGCTTTACTCCCACTCATGCTAAATATTCAGCTTAGAAAGATTTTTTTCATTTAACTGATAATTCCTTCTTTTGCATATGTTATTCTCTCTTTTAGGAATTCTTCTTCTTCTTCTTCTTCTTTTTTCTTTTTTAAGGGCCACACCTGTGGCATATGGAAGTTTCCAGGATAGGGGCTGAATTGGAGCTACAGCTGCTGGCCTACACTACAGCCACAGCAACACCAGATGCTTAACCCCTCAGAGCAAGGCCAGGGATGGAACCCAAAACTTCATGGATACTAGTCAGGTTTGTTTCCACTGAGCCAGCCACAACAGGGACTCCTCTTTTAGGAATTCTTTTTTTTTGTGTGTGTGTCTTTTTGCCTTTTGAGGGCTCCTCCCACGGCATATGGAGGTTCCCAGGCTAGGAGTGGCCACCGGCCTATGCCAGAGCCACAACAATGGGGAATCCGAGCCGCATCTGCAACCTACACCACAGCTCAAGGCAACGCCGGATCCTTAATCCACTGAGCAAGGCCAGGGATCGAACGAACCCCCAACCTCCTGGTTCCTAGTCGGATTCGTTAACCACTGAGCCATGACGGGAATTCCTTCAGTACGATTTTAAATCTAATCTTTTCTGTTCTCCAATTGTTTCATTTTTGTGAATGCTTACTTTGTTCTCAGAAATGCAGTCTGTCCTTTAATCTTATTGAAAAAAGAATCCTACATTTTCCCAGGCTTTTCTTGCTTTTGTAGTAAATTTACTTTAGAAGAAACTATTCCTCTGATTATTATAGATCGGGAGTGGTCAAACTATACCTCTCAGGTGCCTACTTTGAAAATAAGTTTTATTGTAATACAGCTACCCTCTTCCATTTATACTGTGTCTGTAAGCTGCTTTTGCACTATGAAGGCTACAATAGCTGCTTTCCTTCTATAATACAACTCTGTCTAGTTGCCACAGACTGCATGGCCTGCAGAAACTAAGATATTTACTATCTGGCCCTTTACAGAAAAATTTTCTTGACCATTTTTCCAGGTGATTTCTTCCTTTTAATTTTCAGAATGTTTTCCCAAGTTCAGAGATTTTTTTTTCCTTTTTTTTTTTTCAGCTGCGGCTTGCAGCAGTCTGATGTGGGGGCTCTCAGGTCCCAGACCAGAGAACATGGGCCACAGCAGTGAAAGCGCCAAATCTTAACCACTAGACCACCAAGGAACTTCTGAGATTTTTCTTTATTTGCACATCAACAAGGATTAAGAACAAGGGGTTAGTACCTAAATCATAAGGTGGCCCTTTCAAATTTTGCCTTTCTGGGGCACCACATTATACCTACTAAATCAGAATTCTTTGTTGGGCCAACATTCTTCCTTTCACTACCCTGGTTCCACTTCTCAGAAGATGCCCTGATTGTTTGCCTTTATGGTCAGCTCTGTGATACATACTGGAGGAGACTAACTGCCTAGACAAAGTCTACTTGAAAGACTAGTTTTTTCCTCCATCTTTTCCTCTGATTCTCCTCTACCTTAATACAAACTGATAGGACTCAAAGTGTTATTTTAAGCTGTTTTGGCTTGACATAAATAGCTATACTCAATAACTTAGGTAAACTTGCATTTTTAACCTCCTTTAACTGGTTTCCTACTTATAATATGGATTATACACACACTAGAAGTTCATAGGGCAATGTGAGTTAAAGGCCATCATTATCTTGGGTCAGATTCATCTGTTACCACATAACAAGAAACAAGAGCTTTCCAAATAAGTCTTAGGCCATGAGTAGGCCACAAAATGAACCACGGATTTGGAATTAGTGTTCGCTTATTTGTGATTTGGGGTAAAGTCTTTGAATTTTCTGTCCTTCTGGTTTTTCAAACTTCAGAATTGTAGTTGGAATTGGGAATTTTATTTCCTTCTGGCTCTAAAATGCTTTTTCTTTTCTCTTTTTAAAATTTTATAGCCACACCCATGGCATATGGAAGTTCCTGGTTTAGGGATTGAGTCCCAGCCATAGTTACAATTTATGCCACAGCTGTGGCAATGCCAGATCCTTTAACCCACTGTGCCAGGCAGGGGATGGAACCCACACCTCCGCAGCTACCCAAACCCCTGTATTTGGATTCTTATCCCACTGTGCCTAAAATTCCCCCTTTTTTTTTTTTTTTTTTTGCTCTTTAGGGCCCCACCTGCAGCATATGAAGGTTCCCAGGGTAGGGGTCTAATCGGAGCTACAGCTGCCAGCCTATGCCACATCCACATAAAGGCAGGATCCTGTCTGTGTCTGCAACCTACACCACGGCTTACAGCAACGCCAGATTCTTAACCCACTGGGCAAAGCCAGGGATTGAACCTGCAACTTCATGGTTCCTAGTCAGATTCCTTTCCACTGCACCACGATGGGAACTCCCTAAAAATTCTTTAATGTAACAATTCTTGAGTACAGTCCTAGAGCCTGTAAGAGTGCTCAGCTTCAGTGAGCCTCCACAGAGGAGTTCTTGGTGGCTCAAAGGGCTGGTTGGAAGTCAGGGGAAAGGCGTAACAATGTAGAAAATAATTGAAATACAACACTGTAGGTGTTCCCAACACTGGTCCAGATCTCTCTTACTTGGTCTTGTGATATTGTTTTAAACTGACTTAATAAGGATGTTTCAAGCAACAGTTGGGCAGGATATGAATTTGTTAGATAAATCTGATCTTTGGAAAATTACCTTAAGTTGGCCCTGTGTTTTACATCTTTTTTTTTTTTTTTTAACTTAGATCCACATTTCGGATACAGTTTCTTATTTACTGAACTCTGTGAATAAAGGGGCTCAACAAGCATTTTGGTATATTTTACAGCAGTGTAAGTTTTAAGAGCTCTTTCATCCTTTCCTACTTACGTGGAATTCCTGTTAATGTCATAGGGATTTACTGTGATTGAAATGAAGGGAGTTTGTGTCCTGGAAAAGTTTGTAAGCAGTCTTTAGATATATAAATGGTATTATATATTTATGAACAACGCATAAATGTTTAAATAGTATTAACATGAACAGAATAAGATAAGATGTTAAAGATATGTCTATATTAGCAATTGAAGGGAATTGGAGGGGAAAATGAATTAAGTGTCTGGGTAATTTTTTTTTTCTTTAAGGTTGGAACAGAGAATGGGGAGAGCCTCTACTTGGGTTGAGTAATGAATTTGCCTCCTTTCCGATATAAGGTTCTATGTGGTCACCATTTCACTCAATGGTCACACCGTCTATCAAGGGTGTGATAAGTAAGCGTCCTAGGATTCAATATTTCACTTTCGTTCATCTACTTCATCCAAAATCCATCAAGAGGACCTGAAACATGGAGGAAAGGAATAAAAGAGAGGAAAAGGTAAGACTACTGTTACTCTGAACTCTTTATCTTGATTAACTAGGAGAATAATGCCGCAACCATGGCATAACATAAAGAAAAGTGTTCAGAAAGAGGATCTGGTTGAAGGGGCAAAAGGTAAAGTTCACATATTTGCTGGGTTTGCCTCATTGCTTTTCATTAAGATTTGAATTGGAAATTAAAGAAAAACCAGTATATTAGGAAAAAGTCTTAGAAAGAATGTTTAATGCAAATTTTCTGAGATGAGGAATTTATGCTTTGTTCTCCTATGTAGTATATATACAAAATAAGGTCAAATAAAGTCAACTAATTATAAGCTCTAAAAAGCCCCAACCCAATCATAAACTTATAATAAAACTTCTCCCATAGTGCATGTAATGCATATAGTAAATTAAAAAAAGTTTTTTTTTGGCTGTGCCCACAGCATACAGCTGGGCCAGGGATCAAAACTGAATCACGGCAGTGACAACACCAGATCCTTAATTGCTAGGCCACCAGGGAACTCCCTTAAATTTTTTTTTTAAGAGTAAATGTTTTGTAGTTGATTAATCCATTGTCTTGATATTGACATCTAAAATTCGATAGCTGGAGTTCCCGTCATGGCGCAGTGGTTAACGAATCCGACTAGGAACCATGAGGTTGCAGGTTCGGTCCCTGGCCTTGCTCAGCGGGGTTATCGATCCGGCGTTGCCGTGAGCTGTGGTGTAGGTTGCAGACACGGCTCGGATCTCGTGTTGCTGTGGCTCTGGCGTAGGCCGGTGGCTACAGCTCCGATTCGACCCCTAGCCTGGGAACCTCCATATGCCGCGGGAGCGGCCCAAGAAATAGCAAAAAGACAAAAAAAAAAAAGTTGTAAAATTCGATAGCTAATTGACATGTTACATTGTTATATATGTCAAAGTGAAAAGACAATATGTACAGAAAATTTTAGATAAATTTCTATCACAATATGTGGCACTACCAACATGAAATTCTGTAGGTTATATAAGTATATAGCCATAAATATTTATTAAATGTATATCATGTGCCAAACGCTGAGCTGAGGCTGCAGGTACAAAGATGAATAAGATATAATTCCCTCCCACAAACATAGAAACAATTAACTGTGATGATATGTGATAAGTGCTATGACAAACAAGTTATGAGCATTTGCTTTCACTATAGCATTTATATAAGCTATAGAAACCTGTTCATTTACTTCGTGCATATAACATTTTTCTTCAACGTACATATTATCTCCTATGGGAGTGACTCCTGGGGAGTCACTGTGCTTATTCACTACAAATTCTAAGTAGCTAGAATATTTGTCTTTCACGTCTAATATAGGATGTGAAAACTGTGATTATGGAGAACCTAGTTTGGGAGACATGTAAAGATGCTCACTCCCTTTACTACACCAAGTAAAAATGACATATTTTCAGTCTCTGACAATTAGGTTTAGGGTTGGATTAAGACCCTCTGAAGCCTTAATCTATGTCCCGTAAAAATGATTCTATATTATAATAAAGATTCACAATCCGTTCATAAAAGAACACACACTTGTAGTGAGGAAAGCTCTTACTTTACATGTGTGTAGAGTTACATCAGATTGAAAAGGAGGAGGTAATGAAGACAGAGAGCTAAAAGGAAAGAGAGTGCAGAAGAAAGAGGAACTTCCCATCAACCAGACTTGGACTTAGATACCTGATAGCCAGCGAACATTTATATCACTCACTCATTAATTCATTTAATCAACTAATACTTATTGAGTTCTTAAAAATGACAGGCATAAGCACCTTATCTATCATATTTATATCTTAGAGGTGGGTACTATCATTACTTCTACTTTACTGATGTGGACTTTTGAGGCAAAGAGAGACTGATTCCTTGTCCAAGTATATCAGCTAGTAAAGGACAAGAATTTGTATCAAGCCGTCTGCTCTTAACCGCTATGTATGAACCATCCACTGTGCTAGCCTTTGGGATTTAAAAGTAAATGTGACTAGAGTCCCTGTTGTGAAGGAATTCACAGTTTATTTGGAGAAAGAAATTGCAAATAATTGCAGCTCAATGTGATAAACAATACAATAAACATGTAGAATACCACAGAGGGAATGATTAATTCTGCTTAGATGGGAGTAAAGGGTTGACAAAATTTTAAAGAGGCTAGAATTTAAAGAAGGAGAACGTGATTTTAGGCAGGCAGGGCAGTTGTAAATGTAGAGGGAGCAGCGTATGTAAAAGCTAAGGGTACTTCAGGTGGGGCGAGGTACTAGGGATGGAGAGCCCAGAAAGCAGTGTATGGAATTCTAAATACTTTTAATATGTTTATGAACTTTCATTTAAAATTTTTTTTTTTTTGTCTTCTTAGGGCCACACCTGCGTCATAGGGAAGTTCCCGGGTTAGGGGCAACATGGGATCCGAGTTGCATCTGTGACCTACACCACAGCTCATGGATACGCCAGATCCTTAACCCACTGAGCAAGGCCAGGGATCAAACCTGCTTTCTCATGAATCCTAGTTGGGTTCATTAACTGCTGAGCCACGAAGTGAGCTCCCATCCTTTGAGTTTTACAGGATCTTTTATATAGAATCTGGGGCTGGGGTCAAAGAGTCCTAAAGCCCTCCTTTTGGATTTTTCACTTTCAGTCTTTAGACTCTTCCTTTCATCTGTTCCCCACACAATTGACTAATAATACCAGGAGTTAGTCGTTCAGGGGGGGTAGGTAGCACTGTTTCTAGTATGAGTCCATTACATAATCATATGATAATTGTGTAATTAAGTAATTATGGTAATCATATGATAAATAAAATTATATACAATGACAAGATTATAATAAAGAGTTTTTCCCTCACAATAATTTCTCTATTATTATTTTTTTTGTCTTTTTTTTTTTTTAGAGCCACACTAGTGCCATATGGAGGTTCCCAGGCTAGGGGTCAAATCAGAGCTGCAGCCACAGGCCTACGCCACAGCCACAGCAACTCGAGAGCCTAGCTGTGTCTGCGACCTACACCACAGCTCACGGCAACTCTGGATCTCCAACCTACTGAGCAAGACCAGGGATTGAACCAGCGTCCTCATGGATGCTAGTCGGGTTCGTTAACCACTGAGCCATGACGGGAACTCCTCCCTATTATTTTTTGTGTAATATTCAAAATACCTTTTTAGTGCACTGTAATTTACTCATTCTTTTATTTTGAAATTTAGGTTATTCACAATTTCATACCACTATAGACAATGTCATGATGAATAATTTTTCATACATATTTTTCCCTCATGTTATTTCCTTAGTGCGAGTTCCCAGGAGTGAGAGAATAAATAATATTTTTATAGCTTTTCTTGTGTATTACCATATTGCTTTCCATTTGCAACAACATAGATGGACTTGGAGGGCATTATGCTAAGTGAAATAAGTCAGAGAAATTCAAATACCATCTAACTCATGTGGCATGTAAATGCAACAAACTACTGAATACAACAAAAAAAGCAGGCTCAGATGTAAAGAATAAACTAGTGGTTACTAGAGGGAAAGGGAATGGGGGAGGGGCAAGATAGGGGTAGGAGATTAAGAGGTACCACCTATTATCTGTAAGATAAATAAGATACAAGGATATAACATACAACACAGGGAATGTATAAATGAAGCATAACTTTTAAAAATTTCAAATCACAGTGTTATACGCCTGTAAAATATAATATTGTACATTGACTACTTTGATTAAAAAAAAACAAAGATAGATGAACAAAACTAGGCTCTGCCTACATGGTGATTATGTTCTAGGATATAGACAATAAACAAATATACCATGTTATATGGTAATTGTATTATAGAGAATAAAACAAGGGGGAGGGTGGTAGAGTATGTGTGTGGGTGTTACTATTTAGGATAGTCAGGCAAAGTCTCCCTGATATGTGACATCTGGGCAAAGACCTGAAGGAAGGGAAGGAGTAAAAAGAGTTCCAGACAGACATTTACTTGCAAATATGGTTACATTTTGAGGACAGGGACCATTTCTTTCAGATTTTGGTAGCACAGCAAAAATTATGTATGTAGGAGGCCTGAAATATATTGCATTCTATATTATTTAGGTGCCAGAAAAGGTGTGATCACCAGTATGATTATCTCTAAAGTTCTTCTCTTTATTACTTCACTTAAAAAAAAAAATCAACATTTGTTTATGTTTGAATCTTGCTGATAACACTTCCACAAGATTCAAACATAAAAAAAGATAAGGACGGAAGGATTGAGAGTTTGGGATTGACAGATGCAAAAGCTATTATATATAGAATAGATAAACAACAAGGTCCTATTGTATAACACAGGGCACTATATTCAATATCCTGTGTTAAAACATAATGGAGAAAAATGTGTAAAAGTGTGTATATGTATCTGAATCACTTTGCTGTATCCCAGAAATCAACACATTGTAAATCAGTATACTTCAATATATATATGGTATTCAGTGAGGTCTCCCTCTCTCTCCTAGCCCCTCTACAGTTCTTATTGCTCCTATTAAGTTTACATTTATCCTTTCAAAGATTTTTTTTAACATAGATACATGAGTCAATACTTAAAGAAAAACATTGAACATCCAGAGATATAAACTTCCAAGAGCTTTATCTTAAAAAAAATAATAAATAAAGTCAATCATATTGCTCCAGGTGCTCAGGATCCCCCACTCACACTTGGCAAGGGAGTAAAGCCCTGAAAACCGGAAGTGCCCTAGGGTGTGAAAGGGTGAACCGGAAACGCGGGGTTGGTGGGAGCTAGAGGCTTTTGGCTGAGGTAACTCCGAGTAGTTACTAACTTGCTGGTAGGCTCTGTGGAAGTACTCCTGATTTTTTCATCCAGGATCCATTTAAAGTTTGACTTGCATCTCTGGCTGCTCAGGGGCTGACTTGCCCCTAGTCATGGACTTTTGTGTTGGTGGTTTCTAGAATCTTACACTGACCAGACCAGGGAGAGGCCGGCATCCTTGGACCTCGCAGTTTTTGCTTGGGCTTCACCTGACTCCCTGAAAACGGTGTCAAGCCCTCAGGTTAGTAACGTGGGTCTTGTCTATTCTAGTGGAGAGCAGATGCATCTCTCGTGCGCTTTAGGGCTGGTTGGTTTTGTTTTTAAATCTTGCGTGTGAGCTTTGAATAAGTGTAATCATGTTAGTCATGCTTGTAAAAAATTTCAAATGAGTCTAATGCTTAAGGTTTGTAATATTTTGAACTGGCTGTTTGAGTCTCGACTTTCTTTGGTGGATGTTACTTTGCAGAATGTTTGAAATATATTCTGAAGAAAAATTCTTCTAGTGCTTTGGCTGGTCATGTACATCCTCAGGAAAATTTCTCCAGTTTTCTTTATTCTTAGGGTAATTTTATTCTGAAGTGCTTTTCATAAGCAAACTAAATTGGAATCTTTCTGGGAATGAAGTGGCTGACCTAATCTTGAAAATGCTGAACTGTAGATTTAAATTCATCATGTTGTTGTCTTAGTCTTGAACTTAGCCTTTCTTTTGGACACATCAGTGATAACGCAAGGCATTTATGGGAGGCTTTATAATCAGTATACTTCATTTAGAAAGAAAATGTGAACATTCCATTAAGAATTTTCCCCTTAGATTAATGAAATCCTTTAATTTTTGATTATAGGGTGTTTTGCTTTAGCTGTGATAAATGCCTGTGGCTGTTTTTGTTTTGTGCCTTGAAGGAAAAATCCTTGCTGAAATATTTTAATCTGAAAATGGGCAAATAGAAGTTCCTATTGTGGCTCAGTGGGTTAAGAACTCAGCATAGACTCTGTGAGGGTGCAGGTCCAATCCCTGGCCTCCCTCAGTGGGTCAAGGATCCAGTGTTGCTGCAAACTATAGCAATAGGCCACAGATGCTGCTTGACTTCAGCAGTTGCTCTGGCTGTGGCGTAGGCCTCAGCTGCAGCTCCAATTCAACCCCTAGTCTGGGAACGGCCGTATGCCTCAGGTGTGGCCATTTGAAAAAAAAAAAAAATCAGCAAATACCATGCAGGTGGAGTTTATTCTGTAGTCCTTCACAGTTTTCTTTTCTAGTTACTTCTTTAGCCAATCTGAGTGTTTATGATAACCCGCCCTGGTTTCAGGGTTGGTTTAGAGGAATTAGTGAACTTTTAAAAATTATCTTCCCTACTTGATGATTTATAAAGTGTGCTAATGTAGCTCGAGAGAATATTTTAATTTTTATACTGCTTCATACCATATTATCAGGAACTAATATCAATTTTTACATCATATTGCCCACTGGGTGGCAGCATGGGGTTTTTTTAGTTTCTTTAGTTTTGGCTGTGGATTTCATAACTCCTGGAGCTGTAATGGTGTTATTCTGATGGTAATAGATATCTATCATATGCTGAATGCCAGGCACTGGACTAAATACTTTAGGCCCATTATCTCATTTAATCATGAAAAACAAATCCCAAACCCTGTGACATAAGTATTCCCATTATTCTGACATGAGGAAGCTGTGGGAAGGAGCTTAAATAATAATGTAAGGCCGATATATATTACAGGGCTGATAAACTACACAGCCAGTAAGTGGTAGAGCCAGAATTGAAACAGGTACTTAACTACTACTTCTTGCTAGTCAAAGGTGAAGTTAATGTAGGTTTATAGTGACCAAATAGTGAAGAGCCAGCAGTTAAAATGAGAAATCTGTGAATATTCTGAAAGAGGTGAGAATTGAATGTTTTTTATGTTTTACCTAATGTGCCTCAAGAAATTGGGGGTGCATCGTTTCCAAAAGACAGTATTTACTAAATTGTGTTCTAAGGTGTACTAGTCCTGGGAGATGCTCCAATTAAAAAAATAAATAAATAAATAAAAGGTACCTGTGACCAGAAATGCTCTTGGAGATTCATTAAAGGCACTCAAAAATACTGCAGTAAAGGAAACTGTTTAACACAACTTTTTTTGGAACTGATAGCATTCGTATACTTTCCGATTATATCCCACATTAAAAAATATGGAGTTCCCGTCGTGGCTCAGTGGTTAACGAATCTGACTAGGAACCATGAGGTTTCGGGTTTGGTCCCTGGCCTTACTCAGTGGGTTAAGGATCCGGCGTTGCCGTGAGCTGTGGTGCAGGTTGCAGACTCGGCTTGGATCTGGCGTTGCTGTGGCTGTGGTGTAGGCTGGCGGCTACAGCTCTGATTAGACCCCTAGCCTGGGAACCTCCATATGCTGTGGGAGTGGCCTTAGAAAAAGGCAAAAAGACAAAAAAAAAATTACATGCAGGCCAGTATAAACATACGTATATACATCTGCAATAAGATACTAAAATAAAATACACACGAGGTAGTATTTACCTTTAGTATGAGCAATGTAGTCTTACATTTTCTATTTTACTTCTAATCTTTTTTTAAATAGTAAATATCTTTGTTAATATTTATTCTTCTGTTCATCCTGGTAATAGTTGAATGAACATGGTTTCTTGTTGGGAAATTATTCTTTATAATAATAACTAAGGCCACTAGCAAAGTAAGGACATAGGAAGTAATTTTATTGTTAGAATTCCCCAAAGGACATTCTTTGTGACACATGTTCCCCAGAATATTAATTTGTATTATGAATTATCAAAAAAGTGTTCCATGGTCAAGATAAACCAGTCTAAATTTAGGTAGGTTCTACCTATGCTAATGGTATTGTTAATGTCTAAGATGAGGAGTTAGGATGCAGCATTTCCCAGTTTTATTTGACCAAGGAACCTGTTTTTAGAGAGGTATCTTGTGGACCTTGTGCCTTTTATAATATACTTTGGGAAATGATCAAGTTGATAATTAGTTTTAAAATGTTTTTGTTGTAACGTACAAATTTTAGGTGAAAATTTTTATTGTAAATTATTCACCTAATTTTCATAGTTCATTTAGCCTATTTGCTAATATCAACATGGCAGAGAAACATGTCAGAAAGCCTTTCAGAGGTTAATGAATCCAACCAGGAACCATAGTTGCCACCTGGCCTTGCTCAGTGGGTTAAGGATCTGGTGTTGCTGTGGCTGTGGTGTAGGCCCACGGCTACAGCTCTGATTAGACCCCTAACCTGGGAACCTCCATATGCTGCTGGTGTGGCCCTAAAAAGACAAATAGAAGACAAAACAAAACAAAAAAAGCTTTTCAGCTTCTTAGTTTGCCTATGATCCATGGAAACTTTCTGTTAATAATAAGTCTTTATGAAATTCTTTGGCAGTGATTAATTTCATATAAACTAAAATTTTATTTGCAGTTTAAATTCAATGAGCACTAAATTTCCAGCTGTGTTAGAATCAGCCATGTTAAGACATTTTGGCAATTTTATTTCATATTTAGAAAAATGTGGAGTTATTTAAAGGTTACAAGTGTTTAAGAAATATTTAAAGGATTTTTCTACATTTTATTTATAAGGTGGCCAAAATTAGTGCTTATGCACTTGATCCAAAGATTTCTGTTGTGTTGTTTTAGATTAGTTGAATTTATAGTACCTTTAATAGTTTCTTTCATGCTTGGTTCCATATGATCCTTAAGGAGAGATTTTTCTAATTCTCTCATTTCCTTCACACATCTCAGACCATTTAAGTATAGAACTTAAGTATTTCTAAATTTCTAAAATTTATATATGAAATCCCTACTCCTGTTCTATTTTCTTTTTCTTTTTTGGCTGCCTCATTGCATATGGAGTTCCCAGAGATCAGATTTGAGCCGCAGTAGTGACCTACATCATAGCTGCAGTAATGCCGAATCCTTTAACCCACTGTGTGGGACAGGGATTGAACCTGCATCCTGGTGCTGCAGAGATGCTGCCAATCCTGTTGTACCACTACAGAAACTCCCTACTCTTTAAAAAAAATTTTTATTTATTTTTTGCTTTTTAGGGTCACACATGTGGCATATGGAAGTTCCCAGCCTAGGGGTCAGATCAGAGCTGCAGCTGCAGGACTACACCACAGCCACAGCAACGTGGGTTCCAAGCCACATCTGCGACCTACTCCATAGCTCATGGCAACACCAGATACTTAACCCACTGAGCGAGGCCAGGGTTTGAACCCGCATCCTCTTGGATACTAGTTGGGTTCATTACTGCTGAGCTACAGCGGAAACTCCCCTCCTCCTTTTCTTAAGTCAAGAAGAAATTTGGCAAAGATTTTACCGTGAATATTTTAATAGTGTAAAACATTTTTCTGTAAGAAACTCAGTGTTTTAGTAAGTACACATAATTTATAGAAAATTTAAGGAAATTACCAAGTGTTCCCATGATGCATTGCCTACTGGAGCTTAATCAACCTTCTACAAACATAAAACAGTTAATGAAAAATAACTTTCATGGCAGCATTATAGATTGATATAATAAAGTACAAATTTATGTGACTTAGGCAGTAGGAATGGGCAGTATACACAATAAGGTGCTAATCATATGATATGGGCAACAAGTACTATTGAGAAAAGGAAAGGTTGGTGTCAGCTGGATTCATAAGAAAATTTCACCAAGGAGATGGAATTTGATTGATATTTAAATATGTTTAAATAGAAAAGATAGAGGAAGGCATTCTATATGACAGAGCAGAATGTGTGAAGGTATTAATCCGCTTAGGCTCCTTAATATGGCATGAAAGACCCTTCTCAAGTCATCCCATCATCTCCCAGTTTTATAAGTGACTCTAATCTCCTTAAACTGTTTTTAGTTCTTCATTTATTTTAATTATTTATTTCTCCGCCACACCTGTGGCATATGGAAGTTCCCAGGCTAGTGATTGATTCTGTGCCACAGCTCCTTAAACTATTACCTTATATCTCTCCGAACATAATTTTATGAAGATTGCTCATCAACAATCTCCTACTTTCCAAATCAATTCGTGTTAGAAAGAACTACCGGAGTTCCCGTCGTGGCGCAGTGGTTAACGAATCCGACTAGGAACCATGAGGTTGCGGGTTCGGTCCCTGCCCTTGCTCAGTGGGTTAAGGGTCCGGCGTTGCCGTGAGCTGTGGTGTAGGTCGCAGACGCGGCTCGGATCCCGCGTTGCTGTGGCTCTGGCTTAGGCCGGTGGCTACAGCTCCGATTTGACCCCTAGCCTGGGAACCTCCATATGCCGCGGGAGCAGCCCAAAGAAATAGCAAAAAGACAAAAAAAAAAAAAAAGAAAGAACTACCTTCCTGTCCTTCAGCCAAATTTGATTTCCCCTTGCTCAGGATCTATCTCAGAATCCTCCTCCATGGACTATTTCTTGAATTCCTCAAAAGCCTAAAATCTCTTCTCCATAGGTTAATTATATCAGAATTTTACTGCTAGAACTAGCACTTGACATCATCTCTTTCAATTGGCTATTACAGTTAAAACTATTTGGGTAATGAGACAGGATATTTACAACCAAATAAAAATTTACACTTAGTTTTGCTTCCTTATTTTATAGGTGAAAATGAGTCTTGGGCACTGTGTACTTTGAACTCTGAATCCTTAGAGAACCCCTTTTTTATGTCATGTCCCTTTATATCATGCCTAGTGTTATCAAGTCTGGGATTACACTTATTTGAATAAATGCATTATCTACCATTCTAGACTCTTAAAGACCATTAACTCGCATGTGTATCACTTGGAGTTTCATGAACAGAGAGATATATTGAATTATATCATGCTTATTCTTTACTGTCTCTATATAAGAAGTCTAATTTAAAAAAATCCATATGTGGACACTTTTTCCATTTTTCTTCATTACATAATTGTTTTTCTCTAGGTCTTTCTAGTGTTATGATATCTTTTTAAAGATATCTTAGGATATAAACTCAGATATCTTAAGATATAAATATGTACTATATCTACAGGAAGTGCATTCTGTGCAACATGCAATGCAATAAATATTAATTGAGTGCCTGACTTTTTAAAATTATTGTATAAGGCAGTATGAGGATATAAAAATGAGACTTGACCATAGTCTCACCACTTAAAATATAATGGCGAATGCAGTTATTGTTAATGTAAGAAAGAGTATGATTTAATCAATTCCACTTTGACACTGTGCTGTGTGGAACATAAAAACTCCTTTGATTCTTCGCTTCTAGGGGGGATACACTCTAGGAAATGTAGTGTTTATTATATTGTTATATTATAAATGGTCCAATGGAGTTAAGGTGATTTTCCAATGAATGTTATAGAAATCCAAGATCAGATAATTAAGTAGTGTTTATATATTTTTAGTCATGTTTTGGTAATTTTTTCTCAATCTTTTTCAATCTACACATATACCACCTTGTGTATAGTTAATGAATAAAGGTTTTTTTTACAAAAGAGCTTGCTTTTTTTGACAAGTGTCATCCATATTTTACATTTAAATATTATATTAATTACTTCTGAATGAAATATGCTTATAAGACTGATTTCATATTCAGTTCAAGTCATGAGATTGTAAGAAAAAAGACTATGATGAATAACTTGTGGGCTATTTAAGGAAAAAATAGGCAACTTGGAACTTACAGCTCTTTAACAAAGAATTCTTTTGGAAATTTAGTAACTGAAAAATCACAGTATTATATCTGTAGAGCTATTGTTGATGATTTTGTTTATACTCTGAATGTTTTAGCTAATGTCAAATCCTACCAGTTGTTATTATGTGAAATGATAGTGTGAAATTGATGCTGTTATAGTATAACAATAAGGACGTGACTCATGTATTTTATGTACACATGCATTCAACTGTAGTGACAAATGGCTTCATGCTGTGTGATTAAATGCATATTAGCGTTTGCCCTAGGCATTTGATTATTACCATCTTTACTTCATTACATTACCACACTGTATGGCCATATAATTTATAAGATAATACACACATCACTTTGTTGCTGATAGGAATTATTCTGTTTTATGGATGGTGTCCTTTAATTTTGCCTTTCATGGATTATAAAATTGGTTAATATCTGCTGAAGTGAATCACTGGAGAAGCAAATAAAGATGTTGGCCTCAGGTCACAGTGTCATTTGTGATACTGGCAAAATCTTACAGGCTCATTTATCCCTGTACATGATTGATAACAGCATGGGTTAAATGGAGAAAGCTTTGCTTCTATTAAAGGATCATCATGAATGAAGACCTCCCACTTAAAAGTCAGGCATGATGAGAAGACAAGAGACTGTCTACAGGTCAAATTAAATAACTTAAATAATTTAAGTAGAATGACAGTGTAATTTGTCCATTTTGTGTTATTACTCTGACCCCTATCAGGATTATAGGCTAACTTACTTTCTTCTGTAGAGTATTTAAAATGTTATTTTTAATAAATATTTTCAAAGATAAAAAAGCCTTTAGAACTCTTAAATTGTGGTAAAATATAGATTATTATATGTTTCTGAAAATAAAATCTTACAAAAAAACCCCTGCAATCCTTGTAAAATTCAGAAATATGGTGAATGCTGAGGTCATGCTTTAAGCTTCTATAGACTTTATTTTAAATTATTTCATAATGAAATATTATAATTAATTACTACAATACATTTATATTATAAATTCATTCATTATAAATAATAAATTTATTAATAAAATTACTATAAACAATTTGCAAGCATTAGTTAGTAACACTTTGAAGCCAGATGTTAAAAATAAAGATATAAGAGTTCCTGTCATGGCGCAGTGGAAAAGAATCTAACTAGGATCCATGAGGATGCAGGTTTGATCCCTGGCCTCGCTCAGTGGTTAAGGATCCAGAATTGCTGTGAGCTGAGGTGTAGGTTGCAGACACGGCTGGAATCTGGCATTGCTATGGCTCTGGTGTAGGCCGGTGGCCACAGCTCAGACTAGACCCTCTAGCCTGGGAAACTCCATGTGCCACAGGTGCGGCCCTAAAAAGCAAAAAAAAAATAAAATAAAATAAAAAAAAATAAAGATACAGTCAACATTTTTAAATGATTACTTTCCTGTATGGAATCATTGCATTTATTCAAATTGTGGTTCAAAATAAGGGAAAGCATAAGCATTTTTGGATAATAAAAGCAGTATTGGATTGTGAAAGTGTTTTGATCTGTTGAGTAAAATATGAAAAAAAGAGCAATATGTGAATAAAATCTCAAATGTTACGTCTCCTTTAAATGACCAAAAAGGAATTATTTTGACATAAAAGCATTCTCATTTCTTGTTCATTGACTATTGAAGGCTTACTGTATGCCAGGACTCTAATATATTACTTTGTTTAATCCTCACACCCTGTGAAATAAGTATCTCTGATTATAGATGAGGAAACTGAAACCCAGAGAAGTCCACAGCTAGTAAGAGGAAACAGAATTTGAATCTGCATCTGTTGTGGATTCTTTTTTTTTTTTCCCCCATACCCACAGCATGCAGAAATTCTGGGGCCAGGGATTGAACCTGCGCCATGGCAGTGACCTGAGCCACAGCAGTGACAATGCCAAGTCCTTAACCCACAGCACCACCAGGGAACTCCTGTTGTGGATTCTTATAGGAATCTACAAATATGGATCTATTTTTTCAAAATAGATAATAAAAATACTTTACCACAAAATTTCAAAACCATTGCATTTCTCACTTTATCAAGCTGATCACATTCCTGTAGTGAAAACTTCTTTTGGACTGTGAATCTCAGTGAGAAATACATTTCACATCATGATCCAGTACACTTACGTGTATTTACATTTATATGTAATTAAAACAAAAGCTTTATGAAACTTCCCACATATGAAGATTGCTGATATATTCCAATCTATTCTTTTCTGTTTTCTTTCATGATAAAAATTGCTGCTTGCAATTAAACTGATTTTTATATCTCTTTTAAGGGTTCTCGACTGAAGCAATTCTGTACTAATTTAAAATATGCACAATAGGAGTTCCCGTCATGGCGCAGTGGTTAACAAATCCGATTAGGAACCATGAGGTTGCAGGTTCAATCCCTGGCCTCGATCAGTGGGTTGAGGATCCAGCGTTGCAGTGAGCTGTGGTGTAGGTTGCAGATGCGGCTTGGATCTCGTGTTGCTGTGGCTCTGGCGTAGGTTCCATATGCTGTGAGAGCAGCCCTAGAAAAGGAAAAAAGCCAAAAAAATAAAAAAATAAAAAAAATATACACAATAAAGTTTTTTCTTCCATTATAGAAGTTATATATACTTTTCATAGAAAGCAGAATGAAGGGGAAAACATCACTTATTCCTTGATAACTGAAAGACAACTGCAGTTAACATTTTGATGTATTCTCAGTATTTTTTTGGGGGTGGTGTTTATATTACTATTGTTTTAACTAAGAGGAATATGTAATTTTGCATCCAGATTTTTAAAATTTAATATTTATCAAATTTATGTGTGCATGTAATAGAAAGAATTAAATTTTTTTACAAGATTTGTTCAAAAAAACCAGTAATCTCTGCCACTTCCTCCTCTCCAGAGCAACTGCTTTAAACTGTTTTAGCTGATTCTTTATACTTTTGCTTCCATATCTCTAAATAATATACTTATTGTTATTTCTTAATTTTTCAGTTTTAGGCATATCAAATGACTTCCTGTAATGGAAGATGAGGATTTAACTTAGTTTTAATTTTTTTTCTTTAACCCTTCCCCCTTCACACACATTTCATACTCCCCATAAAGTTACATCACAATCTTGATTATTTCAGTATTTAGAGTTACATTATTATGGCTGCATAATGCTTTTCACAGCCAAACCATTGTAGTATGCTGTGATTATTTTTCCTTTTCAACATTCTTCCCAACTCCATTGTCTTGTTTTTCTCTATTGCTTAATTTTTAATGTATTCATCACTAATCCCAGACTTTTCTCAGTGATATGAAATTCTTACTAATGGCTTAAAAACAGTTGGTAATCTGTTAATTTCATCCTATTGAGGGAGTTTCTATCAGAACCTGCTGAACCACTCCAACCTGGACTGGTGGCTGTTCAGGTTTGCTGTACAAGTGTCATCTTGCTCTCTCCATTCACCATCCCAGGAATTCCTTTCTTCTTTCTCTCTTGTACAGGGTACCCTGTTTCTTGGATCCCGTACCTTCCTCTTTCTCAGAGAAATCCTTAAGTGGCTACCCGAGAAAAGATGCATGGAAAGTAAATTGTTTTGGAGACTGCATGCCAGAAAATATCTTCTACCTTCACAGTTGGCATGGCTGTGAAATTCTAATTTTGTAATAATTTCTCCTTAATTTTGAAGGCTTAGCTGCTTCTTCCTTTTTTTCCTTTTTTTTTTCCAGCCACCCCCAGCATATGGAGTTCCTGGGCCAGGGATCAGATCCCAGCCGAAGTTGCAAGTATGCCGCAGCCGTGGCAACACCAGATCCTTAACCCACTGTGACATGCCAGGGTCGAACCTGCATCCCAAGGTTTAGCTTCTTAATTGCAGGTTTCTTTGTAGATTTTGAAAAACTCTAATGTAATTCTTCATCCTTTGTATGAAAAAAAAATTGTTTCCCTTTCTGGAAGTTTACAGGATCTTCCCATTTTCTTTAGTATTTTTTAACTTCACCTTTTTTTTTGCGGGGGGGGGGGTTGATTCTTGGTACTGA
The DNA here is from genome assembly GCF_016906955.1 of Phacochoerus africanus. Taxonomy (NCBI): domain Eukaryota; kingdom Metazoa; phylum Chordata; class Mammalia; order Artiodactyla; family Suidae; genus Phacochoerus; species Phacochoerus africanus. Next base: position 29,608,726 of record NC_062547.1, read on the forward strand.
TTTGCATGTCTTGACAGTACTGTGTCTAAATCTCTTAAATCCTTTATAATTACTCTTAAGCCAGCCCCAAGCCACTCAATCCTGTTTGCTTTTTTTTCCCCCCACCATGTTGTGTCTTGGCACCATCTGTTAATGAATTCTTTGCAAATTACAAGTTTTTAGTTCTGGGAAAATTGATTTTGAAAAAAATTTTTTCTTTTTATGGCCACACCCATGGCATATGGAAGTTACCAGGCCAGGGATTGAATCCCAGCCGCAGTTGCAACCTGACTTGAGCCACACCTGCGGCAACGTGGGATCCTTTAACCCACCATACTAGGCTGGGGATTGAACCTGTACCTCCACAGAAACCTGAGCTCTACAGTTAGATTCTTTTTTTTTTAATTTTTTTATTAGGGTATAGTTGATTCACAGTGTTGAGTCAATTTCTGCTGTACAGCATGGTGATCCAGTCATACATATGTATATTCTTTTTCTCATACTATCTTCTCATATGGTCTATCCCAAGAATCTAGATATAGTTCTTTCTGTGCTATACAGTAGGACCTCATTCCTATCCATTATAGGTGTAATAGTTTGCATCTACCAACTCCAAACTCCCTATCCATCTCACTTCTTCCTCCCTCCACCCAGTAACCACAAGTCTGTTCTTTATGTTCGTAGGTCCATTTCTATTTTGTGAATAGGTTTATTTGTGCCATGTTTTAGGTTCTATATATAAGTGATATTATATGGTATTTGTCTTTCTCTTTCTGACTTATTTTACTTAGTATGAGAATCTGTAGTTGCATCCATGTTGCTGCAAATGGCATTATTTTGTTCTTTTTTATGGCTGAGTAGTATTCCATTATATATATATATATGATATATATATATGATATATATATATCATATCTTCTTAATCCATTCATCTAGACATTTAGGTTGTTTCTATGTCTTGGCTATTATGAATAGTGCTGCAGTGAACATAGGGGTGCATGTATCTTTTTGAATGAAAGTTTTGTCCAGATATATGCCCAGGAATGAGATTACTCAGTCATATGGTAGTTCTATATTTAGTTTTCTGAGGAACCTCCATACTGTTTTCCATAGTGGTTGTACCAACTTACATTCTCAGCAATAGTATGGGAGGCTTCCCTTTTCTCCACACCCTCTCCAGCATTCATTATTTGTAGACTTACTAATGATAGCCATTTTGAATGATGTGATGTGGTACCTCATTGTAATTTTGATTTGCATTTCCCTAATAATTAGTGATGTCGAGCATCTTTTCATGTGCCTAAGACTATCCATATGTCTTCTTTGGAGAAATGTCTACTTAGGTCCTCTGCCCATTTTTTAATTGGGTTCTTTGTTTATATTTAATTGTATGAGCTGTTTATATATTTTGGAGATAAAGCTCTTGTTGGTTGCATCGATTGCAACTATTTTCTCCCATTCCGTAGGTTGTCTTTTTGTTTTTGCTTGTAAGTTTGATTAGGTCCCACTGGTTTATTTTTGTTTTTATTTCTATTGCCTTGGGAGACTGACCTAAGAAAATATTTCTATGGTTGATGTCAGAGAATGTTTTGCCTACATTCTCTTCTAGGAGTTTTATGGTGTCATGCCTTATGTTTAAGTCTTTAAGCCATTTTGAATTTATTTTTGTGCATGGTGTGAGGGTATGTTCCAGTTTCATTGATTGACATTGTAGCACTTGCTGAAGAGACTTTTTGCATTTTATATTCTTGACTCCTTTGTTGAACATTAATTAACCATAGGTGTCTGGGGTTATTTCTGGGCTCTCTATTCTGTTCCATTGGTCTGCATGTCTGTTTTTGTACCAGTACCACACCACCTTGATTACTGTAGCTTTGTAATATTATCTGAAGTCTGGGAGAGTTATGCCTCCTGCTTGGTTTTTTATGTTAAGGTTGCTTTGGCAATTCTGGGTTTTTTTTATGGTTCCATATAAAGTCTTGGACTATTTGTTCTAGTTCTGTGAAAAATGTCATGGGTATTTGATAGGGATCACATTAGATCTGTAGATCACCTTGGGTAGTGTGGCCATTTTAACAATATCGATTCTTCCAATCCAGGAGCATGGGCTGTCTTCCCATTTCTTTGAATCCTCTTTTAATTTCCTTGTTTAATGTTTTATAGTTCTCATCTTATAAGTCATTCACCTCCTTGGCCAGGTTTATTCCTAGGTATTTAAATTTTTTTGGATGCCATTTACAATTTTTTTATATTCCTTTTCTAATATTTTATTGTTAGTTCCTGTTGTGGCTCAGCAGTAATGAACCCAACTAATATCCATGAAGACGCAGGTTCAATCCCTTGCCTTGTTCAGTGGGTTAAGGGTCGGCATTGCCGTGATCTGTGGTGTAGGTCACAGACTTGGCTTGAATCTCTCATTGCTGTGGCTGTGGTGTAGGCCAGCAGCTATGGCCTTGATTCAGTCCCTTGCCTGGGAACTTCCATATGCTGTGGCTGTGGCCTTAAAAAAAAAAGACAAAAAAATGATAATAGTATTTCACTGTTAGTATACAGAAATGCAACCTATTTCTGAATGTTAATCTTGTATCCTGCTACTTGGTGAATTCGTTGAGCAGTTCAAATAGTTTTTGTGTGGTTTCCTATATATTAAAAAAAAAATTCACTGACCAACTAAGTATTAAATGTTTAGGTTAACTTGTATCAGTGTTTTTCACATTTTACTGGAATTGTTAAGACAGGATTTTTGATTCTTGATTCAGTGGGTCTCAGGCACTAGAATTTGTGTTTCTAGAAAGTCCTTAGGTGTTACTGATGTTGTTGGTGCAGAACTACACTTTAAGAACCACTGATTTACTTCATTGCTTTTGTTGTTTGTGTAACACTATTGATTATTAAAGTTAACAGGAGGTAATATTATTTTCTACTCTTAACATAAAGTACTATTCTCATATTTTGTGAGTGTTTGGCTAATGATTTTGAACTTTGAGCATTTAGGACAAGTAATGTTATATGTAGCAAGAAACAAATACCAGGTTACTAAATATATACACTTTAAAGTGTATTTATGTTAAATGAATAATATTTAGACATTGACTTCCCATTTAAAATAGAAGGAGCATTTTGATGGAAATTACTTAGCCTTCTTTAGTAATAAAATTCATAATAAAAATGTAGCAAGCTTCTTAAAGAGATCAGTAGGTTAAAATCTCTTCTGAGATATATTGGAATATAAGTAATATATAATATCTATTTAAAGAAATACAACTTTCTGTTAAAATATTAATAATACTTAAACATTACCATTATCATATGCACTATTTTAAAGGTCTCAGTAGTATATAAAAGGAAATCAAACATAGTTGTCCATTTTTCCTATACTCTTTTCACAGTTATTTATTTATTTATTTATTTGGCTGCCCCTTGGCATAGCGATCTCCTGGGCCAGGGATCAGATCCAAGCTGCAGCCACACACTAAGCTGCAGCAATGCTGGGCTGGGCATTGAACCTATGTCTCAGTGCTCCCAAGCCGCTGCTGATTCCATTGTACCACAGCGGGAGTTCCTTTTCACAATTATTTATTAATTTAACTAATTGGAGTTGTTAATCTATCTAAAATGATATTTCAAGGCTTTAACAGTGCCATTCTTTTAAAACCCATTCTTTTAGGGTTAAACTTGAAATTTATTGTCAGGTTGGGGAACTGAGCCTCAGAAAATTAGTCTTTTTCCTTCAAGATTATAAAGTTGACAAAGCAGTCAGTTTTTTTTACTCAAGTGTAGGCCTCTGACTTTGAGTTCAGTGATTTAAAAAAAAAATTTATACCTTGTAGGAACTAATACACTACAAACCTCAGAGAAGCAATTTAAGGCTCAAAAGAAAAACTGAGGTGAAATTGCTTTGTAATAAGTAAGAAGTTGTCTAAAAATAAACTATTCTAATTGCCTCTTAATTCACTGAGTATTTATTTTGTGCCTAGAACTGTACTGAATATTGTCCGGGAATAAATTAAAGCAATGTAGAACAGTTTTTGCCTTTAAGAAACATCCAAATTGAAGAGGCAGATGGAATGCACTTGGAACAACTGGTATTAAACTTTATAGTGTTGAATTTAAGCACACAACAAGAAATTTAGAGAATGGAGCAATTTTGAGTAGTCAAGGAAGGATTCCTGGAGAAAAGATGAATAGAATATAGATGCGGGGGGGAGGTTGAAAAAGTATTCTCAGTACCAAGGTGGACACGAGCATGGATTAGGTAGGAGAGAGCAAGGAAACTGTAATAGAGGAGGTCTTGGTCCTCTTTTGGGACTTCTATTTGGTAGAAAAGGATTAAGGTTGAATAGGTGGATGAAACTAGAAAGTGGGGAAGCTTTAAGCATCAGGCAAATGCATTTGGATTTGATTCGCAAACAAGAGGAGACCTCGAATTTGGAGATTGATTTTGGAGACTGAGATTTAAGTGGTGGTATTTGTTTGTTTTGGCCACACCTACAGCATGCAGAAGTTCCCCAGTCAGGGATCCAACCCACGTAGCAGCAGCAACCCATTGCTGTGACAGTATAGATCCTTAACCCGCTGAGCCAAAAGAAAACTCTTTAAGTGGTGTTTTGAAAAATAATTCTGAGTGGTGTTTTGAAAAATAATTCTAGAGGAAATATGCAGGATAGATTGAAGTAAGGGAGAAGATTAAATAAAGAGGTAACAGGAAAATGTGATTATAATTCATGTCTGAGGTAATGAGGGTCTGACTAGATTTATAGCAATAGGAGTAGTGATGCAGAATGAATCTAAGGGCCAATTAAAAGGAAGAACAAACAGGTCCATTTAGAGATTAGATTTAGGGGATGAAGGAGAGTGAACATGAAGACAGAAGTGGGGGGGGAGAGGGAGAGAGAAAGAGGAGAGCTCCAAGATTTTGTGTATGTTCATTGGAGATTTAAATAAAATATGTGGTACTACTGACAGAAATAAAGTTAAAAATATTTGAGAGAGAAATGCAATTTTTTTCATTTTTGTTTTTAGGGCTGCACCTGTGGCATATGGAAGTTCTCAGGTTAGGGATCCAATCAGAGCTACAGCTGCCAGCCTGTGCCACTGCCGCAGCAATGCCAGATATAAGGTGCATCTGTGACTTACACCACAGCTCATGGCAATGCTGGATCTTTAATCCACTGAGTGGGGCCAGGGATTGAAGCCAAAATCCTCATGGATACTAGTTTATTTCTGCTGAGCCACAACAGGAACTCTAGAAATGCAAATTTTGATTTGTTAAATCTGAGGTGAAAAAATACAAACGAGATCTTTTGAGATGACTGAAGATACATTGGGAATTGTTCACAAAGTAGTCACAAGATAGAACTTTGGAGCTGGAAGTAAATTTAGAGATAAAGTAAAAAAGTAGATCCAGAAAGGTCAAGTGGTTTGTCTGAAATCACATGACTACCTATTAACAGATTTGTTAATATCAACTGATTCCCAGTCTGTTGCTCTTTTAATCATTATTTATGTACCTAGCTATAGCAAGGGTCACTAGCTGAATACCTTCAAGAACTAGGAAAGTGAGGTAAATTCATTTAATGGTTAAAAATATGTAGTTAATCTCTGACATTACTATATATCAAGCCCTGTCCTAGGTGCTGAAGACACAGCATGGCTAAGATGGCTGAGACTGTGCTCTCACGAAGCTCACTTTTTAAAGGAGGGACATAATAAAGTAAATAGATAATTAACCGATAATTTTGAGTAGTGGGAAGTGCTGTAAAGAAAATAAAACAGTATTATGTACTGAAAAGTATAGAGGTATTATTTGAGCTGAGACTTGAAAAGCATGGAGGAAGTTCTGTATAAATGAGATAGAGCATTTCAGGTAGGAGTTCCCGTCGTGGTGCAGTGGTTAACGAGTCTGACTAGGAACCATGAGGTTGCAGGTTCAATCCCTGCCCTTGCTCAGTGGGTTAAGGATCCGGTGTTGCTGTGAGCAGACGTGGCTCGGATCCCGCGTTGCTGTGGCTCTGGCGTAGGCCAGTGGCTACAGCTCCAATTCAACCCCTAGCCTGGGAACCTCCATATGCCATGGGAGTGGCCCAAGAAATAGCTAAAAAGACCAAAAAAAAAAAAAAAATTAAAAAAAAAGATTCAGGTTTGTAGAACAGAAACAGACTCAAGACTTTGAAAACAAACTTAGGGTTACCAAAGTATGGTTCCCAAAGGAGACAGGTGGGAGTCGGGAAGGATGGACTCAGGGTTTGAGGACAGTATATGCCCACTGTGGTGTATAGAATGACTGGCCAACAGAGACCTGCTGTATAACACAGGGTGATAATTTATATGGGAAAAGAATCTGAAAAAGAATGGATATGTGTACATGTATAACTGAATCACTTTGTTGTACAGTAGAAATTATCACAACATTGTAAACCAACTATATTTCAATAAAACCTAAAAAACAGACAAAAACCTCTGGAGTTCCCAATAGCTCAGCAATTAAGGGTTCAGTGCCATCACTACTGTGGCTCTGGTTACTGCTGTGGCATAGGTTCTATCCCTGACCTGGGAACTTCTGCATGCTGCAGGTGCAGCCGAAAAAACACAACCCCCCCCCCAAAAAAAACCCCATAAACTGACTTCAATAGGAAATACTTCCTGGGTTTCCCACAGTTTTTTTCTCTAGAGCCATATCTATATTTCTTTTCAAGATAGACCTCTGTCTGCTTTGGACATATTGGACTGCTCTGAGATAATGCCCTTGAAATTCTTATATATATAGTAAATTGTCTTGCATTTTCTGAGGCAATAAAGGGTCTTGGTTTGATTTTTTTTTTGAGATATTTCTTACTGTAAGCATTTTTGTTGATTAGAGACTAGAACTGTGAAATTGTTTTATTTTCCAACCCAGGACATCTTGGACCCTTTGTATTTTCTATAGATTTGACTAAATGAACCTGAACAATTCGTTCGTTATATACCTTTAATATTTAGCTAGGGGGAAGAAAAAAAAAAAAAGGCCAGTTGTCACTTCTAGCATTCTGCCTGGAAATCTCCTTAGATCCACATTTTAATTAGGTGCAATTTTTTTTTTTCTTTTTACAGCTGCACCTGTGGCATATCGAAGTTTCCAGGCTAGAGGTCAAATCAGAGCTACAGCTACCAGCCTACACCACAGCCATGGCAACACCGGATCTGAGCTGCATCTGTGGGCTGCAGCTTATAGCAACTCTGGGTCCTTAACCCACTGAATGAGGCCAAGGATTGAACCTGCATCCTCACAGAGACTATATTGGGTTCTTAACCCACTGTGCCACAATGGAAACTCCTTAGTTAGGTACATTTTTAATCTTTCGGGTTACTGAAGACAGTACTTTGGTCACTTATTTTATACCATCTTTCCAGACTCTAGTAACAGTTTCCTCATCAGTGCTACATATTTTAAGTTTTTGTATGGTGTCATTCCATTTCCAGTATTCATTTCTGTATTAGTTACCTGTTGCTGAATAACAAACCACCCAAAACTTAGTGGCTAAAACAACAATATTATTTCTTGTAGTTTTGTGGACTGGCTGGGATGCTTAACTGTTGATTTCAGGTAGGCTTTTTCATACAAGTTTACTTAATTGATGAGTTTGCCTGGGGCTGAGCTCAGAAAGAAAAGCTGGAACTTTTGGGTCTCTTCTTTTATGTGTTTTTTTTTTTTTTTTCATCCCACATTTCTTCACAGCATGATGATCTCTGGGGATCATTCCAAGAGTTCAAAGGCAGAAACTGTAGCACTTTAAACTCTGGAACTCGTGCAGTGTCAATTCTGCCACATGCTATTGATCAAAGAATGTTATATGACTAGCCTAGATTCAAAAGGATTAAGAAATATATTCCATTTTTGGTTGGGAGGAGCAAGAAAGTCATATTGCAAAGAGGTGTGGATACTGAATGGGAGGAATTTGTGGCCATTAAATATGTATAAGAATATATATACAATATATAAATAATCCCCAGATAAGAGAAGCTTTTATATTCATAACACAAAAACACAATTCTTTGACATGAACTCTTGAACATTAAAAACATGAAAAATTTCAATAGAGTGATCGGAAGATAAAGGCAAGATCTCTTAGAAATTGGAACAAAATTGCAATAAGATGGAAGTAGGAGAGAAAAGAAAATTAGATAATCAATATATATATATATATGATTCAACATCCTACTAAAAAAAAAGAGAACAGAGAATGTGGGGAGGATATTATTAAAGAAATAATATAGGTATACTTTTCTATAGGTGAGGCCAAACTGTCTGTTAAAGGTGAGATTGGAATAATGTAATTTTCAGAAATTTTTACGTTAAAAAAAATTTAGCTCCCATTTCTTTTCCACAGGAAATTATTGGGGGTATTGTTGATTAAAACCAGGAAAAAGCAAAAAAGAAGAAGGCATAGGAGACAGGAAACAGAAATTCCAACACAAGAAAATGTCAATGGAAAACTGGAAAATGGTCGTGTGTCTGGACCAGGCCAGGTTGGAGCAACAGAATGGAAGAATGTGGGAGACTTATGGCTAAGATCATTTTGTCTTTTTTTTTTTTTTTAGGGCTACCCCCTCGGTGTATGGAGGGTTCCCAGGCAAGGGGCCTAATCAGAGCTGTAGCTGCTGCCCTATGCCACAGCCACAGCAACATCAGATCCGAGCCGCCTCTGCCACCTTATACCACAATTCATGGCAATGCCAGATCCTTAACTCATTGAGCGAGGACAGAGATCGAACCTGCGTCCTCATGGATGCTACTCAGATTTGTTTCCATTGAGCCACTTCAGGAACTCCTAAGATCATTTGTTGTTTTGAAAATGTAAAAAGATGGTTCACTGACATTTTTAGGAGAATTTGGAAAAAGTGGCTGGTACAAAGCAAAATAAGAAACGGAAAGGAGTTTCTGTCCTGGCTCATCGGTAACAAACCTGACTAGTATCCATGAGGACTCGGGTTTGATTCCTGGCCTCCCTCAGTGGGTTAATGATCTGGTGTTGCTGTGAGCTGTAGTGTAGGTCGCAGAACTGCTTGGATCTGGTGTTGCTGTGGCTGTGTTGTAGGCCTGCGGCTGCAGCTCTGATTCAATCCCTAGCTTGGGAACTTCCACATGCAATGGGTGCAGCCCCAAAAAGACCAAAAAAAAAAAAAAAAAAAAGGAAAAAAAAGTCACAGCAGTTATTAAAACCTGAGGATATCTCTAAAGGACATATTTTACTTGATGTGGCAGTCAACAGTATTTACACGGTTTTAATAATTTAAACCAGTACTCAAAGGCTTGAGACTTTTTTACACTTTTAAAAATTATTAAAGACCTTAAAAAGCTTTGGTTTATTTGAGCTATATCTTTTTCTATTTTCTATTCAAGATGAAAAATTAAAACAGAAAATTTAAAGATATTTATTCAAATAAAAGCAAATCATGAAGCCTTAATATAAAATAACATTTTAACAAAAAATAATGTATTTTCCTAAACAACAAAAAAATTAGTGATAAAAATGACATTGTTTTCTGTTTGCAAATCTTTTCCTATCTTTAAAAGGAGACAAATGGAGAGTTCCCTGGTGGCCTTAGTGGTTGGGACTCAGCACTTTGACTGATGGGGCCCAAGTTCAGTCCCTAGTCTGGGAACTGAGATCTGACGTCAGAGCTGCTGCATATTGTGGGCAAAAAAAGAAAAGAAAAAAAGAAGATGACAACTGCATTCTCATATCTGCTTCTGCATTCAGTCTATTGTGGTATTACCTTATGTAGCTTATAGAAAATCACTGTGCACTAATGAGAAAATAAGCATAAATAAGGCAGAAAACACTGTAGTGTTATAATGAAAATATTTTTAACCCTGCAGACCCTCTTTAAGGATCTTCCCACCCTTTTAGAACCACTGGTGTAAACTGACCATCGAGTCAACCAAAAATTGTGCTATGAGTATGTTAGGAAGATGGAAGAAGAGAAAGTGGTGGTGATTGTGTGTGACATAAGTGAGCTTAATTAATTAACTGTAACAGGATGTAAAAAATGCAGTAAAAATGGATACATCAAGAAATAGAGTTTTATTGGAGTTCCCATTGTGGCTCAGCAAAAACGAATCTGACTAGTATCCCTGAGGTTGAGGGTTTGGTCCCTGGCCTCGCTCAGTGGTTAAGGATCTGGTGTTGCTGTGAGCTGTGGTGTAGTTTGCAGACATGGCTTGGATCTGGTGTGGCTGTGGCGTAGGCTGGCAGCTGCAGCTGCGATTTGACCCATAGCCTGGGAACTTCCATATGCCACAGGTGCAGCCCTAAAAAGATTAAAAAAAAAAAGAAGAAGAAATAGTTTTGTTATTTAGAAATATAAATGCATATATCAGAAGGAACAGCTGGAATAATTGAAAGTAGCTGACTCTGGGAAGTGGGAATGGGGGGAATGTAGGCCAGCTGATCACTGTTTTCCAGTGTTTATCAGATTTTTTTTTAACAAATGCAAATATCACTTTGGTTAAAATTAAAAATTAAAACAAAGAAACAAAATGAAATAAGATATGATCCTACCCTTAGGGGTCATCTTATGTAACAGTTGTCTTTTATACTGGTAACTATTGGTAAACATATGTAGATATACATAGTTATAATATATTCTCAAATATGCAGTACCATGATAGATTAGAATTCTTTTTTGAAGAACCTCCATACTGTTTTCCACTGTGGCTGCAGCAATTGTATTCCCACCAACAGTGCATGAGGGTTCCCTTTTCTCCACATGCTCGCCAACACTTGTTACTTTTTTTTTTTGGTGATTGCCGTTTTAACAGGTGTGGGGTGTTGCTTCTTGCCGTGATTTTGATTTGCATTTCCTTAATGATTAGTGGTGTTGAGCACCTTTTCATTTATCTGTTGGCTATCTGTTTGTCTTCTTTGGGAAAATGTCTGTTCAGAGCTTCTGCTTGTTGTTTAATGGGATTGTTTGCTTTTTTTGCTAATGAGTTTTATGATTTTTTAAAACATATTTTGGATATTAACCCCTTGTCAGACAAATGACTTACAAATGTTTCCACCCATTTTCTAGGTTGCCTTGTCATTTTTTGACAGTTTCCCTTCCTGTGCAGAAGCTTTTTAGTGTGATGTAGTAGTCCCTTGGGTTTATTTTTACCTTTGATGTCAAATCCAAAAAAATCATCACCAAGACTGATGTCAAGGAACTTGCCTCCTGTTTTCTTCTAGGAGTTTTATGGTTTCAGGTCTTATGTTCAAGTCTTTAATCCATTTCAAATTAACTTTTGTGTATGGTGAGAGTCAGTGGTCCAGCTTCATTCTTTTTCATGTGGCTGTCATTTTTGCAACACCATTTAACAAAGAGACTGTTCTTTTCCTATGGTATATTTGTGGCTTCCTTTGTAATAAGTTAATTGACCATATATATGTAGTTTACTTCTGGAACATATGTTCCATTGATCTATGTGTCAGTTTCTCTGCTAATGTACTGTTTTAATTACTGCAGCTTTGCAATATAGTTTGAAGTCAGGAAATGTGATACCTCTGGATTTGTTGTTGTTCCTCAAGGTTGGTTTGGCTGTGTGTGTGTGTGTGTGTGTGTGTGTGTCCATACAAATTTTAGTAGTGTTTGTATTATTTCTATGAAAAATGCCATTGGAATTTTGAGAGACCGCATTGAATTTGTAGATGGCTTTGTGTAGTATGGAAATTTTCACAATATTAATTCTTACAATCCATGAGCACAAAGCATCTTTACATTTTTTGTTGTTTTCAGTTTCTTTCATTAATGTCGTAGTTTTCAGTGTGTGAGTCTTTCACTTCCTTGATTAAATTTATTCCTAGGTATTTTATTTTTTAATGCAGTTATAAATGGGATTGTTTTCTTAACTTCTCTTTCTGATGGTTGGTTATTAGTATATAGAAACAGAACAGATTTTTAGATTTTGAATCCTGCAGATTTACTGAATTCATTTATTCTAACAGTGTTATGGGGTTTTTGTTTTTATTTTTGTTTTTTTTTGTAGAGTCATTAGGATTTTCTGTATGTAGTATCATGTCATCTGCAAATAGTGACAGTTTTACGTTTTCTTTTCTGTTTTGGATGCCTTTTATTTCTTTTCTTTACCTAATTCCTCTGGCTGGAGCTTGTAGTATATATTGAAAGAGAATTAAGAGTGGGCATCCTTGCTTTACTTCTGTTCTTAGGGGAAGAGCTTGCAGCTTTTTGCCATTGAGCATGATATTAGTTATGGGCTTGTCATATATGAAAAAAGTACCTTTTATATTTTAAAAAAAGTACCTTTTATATTTAAAAAAATTTATATTTTAAAAGGCACTTGTTTTATTTTTTAATGGTTGTTATTTTAAGCCATTATGTTTTGGGGGGAATTGTTATACTGCTAAAGGGTTTATATCTTTAACCTTCTACTACCAAATTTTTCTCCAAAGTGTTTTTACCAATTTACACACTGACAGTGTCTGGGAGGTGACATTTCTTCACTTCTTCACTAATACTTGGTAATATCTATCTTTAAATTTTTGCCAGTCTAATGAGTATATTGTGGAATATTGGGGTTCTAATCTTCGTATTCCTAATTACTAATGAGACCAAGTACCTTTTCCTGTGTATATTGGCTATTTGGATATCCTATTTTATGAAGTACCTGTTTAAATATCTTGCACAATTTTCTATTGCTTTTTCTGTTGTTTTCTTCTTGTATTTAAAATACATTCTGTAATACTAGATCTTTTTGGTTATATGTGTTAAAAATTACTTTTCCTACTTTATGATTTGTCTTTATTCTCTTTATATCTTTTGATGAACAGAAGTTCTTAATTTTAATAATAAATAGATTAGTCTTTTGCTTCATTATTGGTGTTTTTTGTCTTATTTAAAAAATCCTCCTGGCGTTCCCATCGTGGTGCAGTGGTTAACGAATCCGACTAGGAACCATGAGGTTGTGGGTTCGGTCCCTGCCCTTGCTCAGTGGGTTAATGATCCGGTGTTGCTGTGAGCTATGGTGTAGGTTGCAGACACAGCTCAGATCCTGCGTTGCTGTGGCTCTGGTGTAGGCCGGTGGCTACAGCTCCGATTCGACCCCTAGCCTGGGAACCTCCATATGTCGTGGGAGTAGCCCTAGAAAAGGCAAAAAGACCAAAAAAAAAAAATCCTTCCTTAGTTCAAGAACAGCTAATGTATTCTGTATTACCTTCTAATGGCATTATACTTTTGCCTTTAGAATTGGTTTTCTAATCCATTTGGGATTATCTTTGCATATGAAGTGAAGTAGGGGTCAACTTTCACTTTTTTTCTAAAACAGAAACACAGTCATCCCAGAATTATTTATTGAAAATAAATAGTCCTTCCTTTCTGATATGATTTATGCACACACACAACCCACAGGTCTGGATTCCTTGTTTTGTTTCATAGGTCTGTTTGTCTTTTCCTGCATCATTGTCTCACTGTCTTTTTTTTAAATGGCTTCACCTGCAGCATATGGACGTTCCCAGGCTAGGGGTCGAATTGGAGCTTTAGCTGCTGGCCACAGCCACAGCAAAGCCAGATCTGAGCCACATCTGGGACTATGCCGCAGCTTGCAGCAACGCCGGATCCTAAACCCACTGAGCGCCAGGGATTGAACCTGTATCCTGATATTTTATTGATATTATATCAGGTTCTTAATCCACTGAACCACAATGGGAACTCCTGTTACACTCTTTTTTTTTTTTTTGGTCTTTTTGCCTTTTCTAGGGCTGCTCCCGCTGCATCTGGAGGTTCCCAGGCTAGGGGTCTAATCGGAGCTGTAGCTGCCAGCCTATGCCAGAGCCATAGCAACGCAGGATCTGAGCCACGTCTGCAACCTATACCACAGCTCATGGCAGCACCGGATCCTTAACCCACTGAGCAAGGCCAGGGATTGAACCCGCGATCTCATGGTCCCTAGTCAGATTTGTTAACCACTGAGCCGCGACTGGAACTCCTCCAGATAATTTTTAAATGAGATCACCATTTAAATTGGTAGATTTTGAGTAAAGCTGATTACCCTTTATAATGTGGGTGAGCCTCATCTAATAAGTTGAAGACCATAAGAGAAAAAGACTGAGGTTTCCCAAGGAGGAAGGAATTCTGCTTCCAGACTGTCTTTGGATTGCATTGCAGTATTACCTCTTCCCTGAGTTAGACTTGCCAGACCCCACAATCACATGAACTAATTCTTTAAAATAGATCTTTTTCAGAGATCCTGTTGTGGCTCAGTGGAAATGAATCTGACTAGTATCCATGAGGATGCAGGTTCGATCCCTGGCCTTGCTCAGTGGGTTAATGATCCGGTGTTGCTGTGGGATGTGGTGTGGGTTGCAGACATGGCTCGGATCTGGCATTGCTGTGGCTGTGGCGTAGGCTGGTGGCTACAGCTCTGATTCGACCCCTAGCCTGGGAACCTCCATATGCTGTGGATGTGGCCCTGAAAAAAAAAGATATAAAATAAATCTTTCTCTTTCTATATACACACATTCTATTGGTTTTGTTTCTCTGAAGAACACTTAACTTATATAATATCTATCAAAATGGCTAAAATAAAAAATGGTGATAACACCAAATCCTGGTGGGGCTTTGGAAAAACTGGATCTACTCATATATTACCGAAGGGAATGTAAAATGGTATAACCACTCTAGAAAATAGTTTGGCAGTTTCTTTTAAAGCTGAAAATTGCCTGAATATTTATTCATCCTCACAGTTACACTCTTGGACACTTTTCCTTAAGAAATGAAAACATTTGTTCATGTAGAAACTTGCATGTGGATATACATAGCAACTTAATTCATAAGAGCCAAAAACTGAAAGCAATTCAGACATATTTCAATGAGTGCATGTTTAAGCAAACTGTATATGTTCACACCATGGAATATTGCTCAGCAATAGCAAGTAATGAACTGTTGATACGCACAATAGCTTGGATGAACCTCAATGTAATTATTATTAGTGCAAAAAGTCTAGTCTCAGTTATTGCATGATGTGTGATTCCATTTATATAATTCTTGAAATAACAAAATCATAGAAATAGAGAACAGATTAGTGTAGTGGGTATGGAGACAAATAAGCTGCATGAGGGAGCCAGTGTTGATGGTAGAGTTCTGTATCTTGATTATAGTGGTGTTACATGAACCTATGCATATAATAAACTTGTACAGAATTATAGATACACAAGTATATGTATAACTAGTAGAATAATTATAAGCTCTGTATGTTGTACCACTGTCAGATTCACAGTTTTATATTGTGCTGTTATTATATAAGACATTAACATTGGGAGGGGCTGTGAATGGTGCATAGGACTCCTTGTACATTTCTTTGCAACTGTCTGTGAATCAATAATGGTCTTTTTTTTTTTTTGGTCTTTTTAGGCCACACCCACAGCATATGGAGGTTCCCAGGTAGGGGGCTAATCAGAGCTGTAGCTGCCAGCCTACACCACAGCCATAGCAATGCCAGATCTGAGCTGCGTCTGCAACCTACACCACAGCTCACGGCAATGCCAGATCTTTAATTCACTCAACAAGGTCAGCAACTGAACCTGCGGCCTCATGGATACTAGTCAGATTTGTTTCCACTGATCCATAGCAGGAACTCCTGTGAATCAATAATTCTTAAAATTAAAAGTTGTAAAGAGAAGTTTCTTGCAGCCTGATTCATAACATTTTATGAGTTGAAAAAGACATTTAAATGCTTTGGTTTTTGTTAAAAGGCAGTTACCCTAGTCCAACTTTGTTGTGTTTAAAGATTGCATTGCAGTTAATTAGCCTATCCTTACCATATACTTTATATCAAGGCAAAATTTAGAAAGCACAGTGTCTTTCTCAGCCTTGGTATAAAATGATTAATGAAGGGCCAATCCTTGTCTGTCACATCAGGAACCCAGTCTTTTGGTGTTTATAGGCAGAAAATTTGGTTTCAAGGGTAAAATAAGAGAAAAAGCCTCAGCTACAGAGAAACAGGATAGGATCATTGTTGCTGAATGTTTTATGTATCAAGATCCAAATAGCAGTGATGACAGAACTGTTATTCAGTGTTAAACCTGGAGGATTGTAGGATACAGGTTTTTTTTTTTTTTTTTTGTCTTTTTGCTATTTCTTGGGCCGCTCCCGCGGCATATGGAGATTCCCAGGCTAGGGGTCTAATCAGAGCCGAAGCCACCAGCCTACACCAGAGCCACAGCAACACCGGATCCGAGCCGAGTCTGCAGCCTACACCACAGCTCACAGCAACACCAGATCCGAGCCGAGTCTGCAACCTACACCACAGCTCACAGCAACACCGGATCATTAACCCACTGAGCAAGGGCAGGGACCGAACCCGCAACCTCATGGTTTCTAGTCAAATTCGTTAACCACTGCGCCATGACGGGAACTCCAGGTTGTTCAATTTTTATGGTAACTGCACTTTTACTTGAAAAACCTAAATAAAATTTTTTCAGTTAAAATATTTTATATTATAGGAAATGAATTTCAATATGAAGAATGATTTTGAGACCGAGTCAGCATCATCTAATTTTGCTCTTCAAAGTTCTTCGGAGACATTGTTTTCTATTCAGCTGTTAGATTTCAAAACAAGTTTACTGGAAGCATTAGAAGAATTACGTATGAGGAGGGTAAGTTCCTTTTTAAAATGCTTTTTTCAATCAGAGAACTTGATTTTGTCCAGTTTTTTTTTTTTTTTTTGTCTTGGGGGTGGGGATGGGGGGAACAGGCCCTGAAATAAAGAGAAAAGGTTAGATTTAGTCAATATTGGGTTGGAATAGAAGAGGAATTTATAAACCAAAGTAAAAATAAAACAGATCAGATTTTTAAATACTTGGTAAGTCTGCTAGTATTTACTGCATGCCTTTGAGTGCATAGATAGTATTATAGCTAGACACTAAGGCTGATGAAAAAGAATTGCTCTTTAGGAGGTTACAGTTTTGGTATGGCTAGAAGATAGGTGCCATGAAATGATTAAATGATGAGACAAGTAACATGATTAAGTGACAAAATAAATGTACGTAGTAGGTATTCTCAGTTCAAATAATAAAATATCCTTATTTTTAAAGTGGTAACCTTGAGATTTTTAGAAAGGAGATATCTAGTGCAAAATTGAAAAGGATGTTTGGTTTCAGCAGGAGATCTATATTGTACAAAAACCCTTAAAAGAATTTCAGTTCAGAGATCCTGTGGGTCTAAATTTGTAGAACAAGTTGTCAGCTCTCCATTAGATAGATTGGTGAGATTCTGAAAAGAAGAAAATAAACTATAAAACATTGTAAGAATGATCTAGGGATGAGGTCACCAGGACTTACATGTAACCAAAGATAGAACAGAAGGGACAGTAGAATTTGGTGACTTCCTGAAAAAAGGTGTAAGTGAGAGAAAAGGAGATCTGAAAAAACATTTTTATTACATGAAGCCTGTTCTAGAATTTAAAAATATTGAAATTTGTTGTCATAATAAGGAAATTTAATTACCATAATGTTCATCCTATATAAAGCTGCTTGTAGTTGATATAGCAAAAGTCTATTTAACAAAGAAGAAATCTTTCTTTAAAAAAGGATATCTTTGGAGTTCGTGTCGTGGCTCAGCAGATAGCGAACCCGACTAGCATCCCTGAGGACATGGGTTTGATCCCTGGCCTCACTCAGTGGGTTAAGGATCTGGTGTTGCCCTGAGCTGTTCCTGCATTGCTGTGGCTCTGGCATAGGCCGGTGGCTACAGCTCTGATTGGACCCCTAGCCTGGAAACCTCCAGATGCCACAGGTGCGGCCCTAAAAAGACAAAAAGACAAAAGAAAAAAAAAGGGGGTATCTTGGATAAGCATTGAAAATAACTATTTTTTATAAAATTAGCTTAAATGGCATCTTTTCTAAGTAAAGCAGCCTTAGGTAACTATTTAAAACTTTATATTCTATTTTGTCATGTTTCAAACATTATATTTTGGTCCATTTGTGTTTCTGACTTGAAAAAATAAGCTTCCTTTAAAAATGGTTTGAAAAATTTCAGGGTTGGAATAGAAGTAGTGTTTTTTAATAACCAAAGACAGGAATGTACCCTACTTTTAATAACAATCCTCATTGGAAGGGGAACTTTATTCTTAAAAAGAAGAAAATTCCTTATTTTATTGGAAAATGACAGTTATGCTTTTCACAGTTACCATAATGACAACACTTTGTCCATATTGCTGGATTTTAATTTTCCCCCATATTTTAATAAGAACATTTCAAAAATACATAATAGTTGAAGGTATTTAGCAGCCAACACCCATATACCCACTATGGAAGGCAGAGTAATGGCCACCACCAAGATATCTATATTCTAACCCTCAAAACCTGTAAATATATTACCTTACATAGCAAAAAGGACTTTGCAGATGTGATAAAGTTATACATTTTGAGATATAGGGATTATGCTGAAGTATTCAGCTGGGTCTGATATGTTCACAAAGGTTCTAATAAGAAGGAAGCAAGATAGTCAGAATCAGAGAAGAAGATGTGATGACAGAAGTAGGGGGTGTGGTCAAAGAGAGATTTGAAGATGTTATGCTGCTGGCTTTGAAGATGGAGGGTGGAAGCTATGAGTCAAGGAATGCGGGTAGAACTGGAAGAGGCGAGGAGTTTCCCATAGAGACTTCTCAAGGTATGTAGCCAGCCAACACCTTGATTTTAGCTCAGTAAGAACTTTTCAGATTTCTGACCTCCAGAACTGTAATAGAAAAAGTTTTGAATTATTTTAAGTTGGTACATTTGTTGTAATTTGTTGCAGCCACAGTGGGAACCTAATATACTTACCACCCGGATTCTATGCTTGATCTCATATATATCTCTCTATCATTGGTCTTATTTTTAAAGGGATTTCCATGTAAGTTTGAAATTGGTATACTTCAGTATGCATTATTAGAGTTCAATATTTAGTTATGTATTTTTCTTTTAATATAAAATTTATATACAGTGAAATGTATAGTTCTTAAGTACATCATTTCATGAGTTTTAACAAACCCTTGGGTGTAACCCAAACCCTTGTTAGAATGTTGAACATTACTATCTACCCTAGAAAGTTCCTTCATGCCCCTTCTCAATTATTCCTCATCCCTATCCATCTAGAGGCAACCGTTGTTCTAATTTTTTTCACCATGGATTAGTTTATTTTTATTCTAGAAATTCATATAATGGAATCATATAGTCTTTTGTGTAAGTTTTCGTACTATAATATTTAATTTTCATTCATGTTGTACTATCAGTAACTTGTTCCTTTTAATCATCGAGTAGTAAGCTCTTGTAAAAATGTGATAGATGGACTTCCCGTGTGGCTCACAACATAACTACTCGGCGTTGCTTCTACAGTGGCTGTGGCTCGACCCCTAGCCTGGGAACCTCCATATGCTGCAGGTGCGGCCACTTGTTTAAAAAAAAAAAAATGTGATAGAGTTTGTTCTTTTCTTAACCTATTGATGGACAGTTGGGTGGTTTCCAGTTGTTGGCTATTATGAATAAAGCTACTATGAACATTTTTGTTCAAAATGTTATGCAAGCATGTATGATACAGCTGAGCAAGAATAGACTTTATTCAGGATCTGTTAATAAGATACTATGTCATATGCCCTCTCTGACCTGAATCTTTACTATAAAATTTTAATATTTCCCTTTAGTAGTTTCTGAAGAGACATTTTCATTTAGCATTTAAAAAGAAGAGCAGGGAGTTCCTGTTGTGGCACAGTGAAACGAATCTGACTAGTATCCATGAGGATGTGAGTTTGATCCCTGGCCTTGCTCAGTGGGTTGGGGATCTGGCATTGCCATGAACTGTGGTGTAGGTCACAGATGCAGCTCAGATTCTGTGTTGCTGTGGCTGTGGTATAGGCCTGCAGCTGTAGCTTTGATTCAGCCTCTAGCCTGGGAACTTCCATATGCCAGGGTGAGGCCCTAAAAAAGCAAATAAAATGAAATGAAGTAAGAAAAGCAGGAGTTCTTTTGTGGCATGGTGAGTTAAGGATCTGGTTTGTCACTGTAGCAGCCCAGGTTGTTGCTGTGGCATGGGTTTGATCCCTGGCCTGGGAACTTCTGAATGTTGTGGGTGTGGCCAAAAGAAAAAAAAAAGAGAGAGAAAAGAAAAGAAAGAAAAAGATTAAAACCTAATCACAGCCAATAATAATTATATTTAATTTGCAAAGTTTAAAGAGGTAAAACTAAAATACTGAGCCATAATTATTGATAAGCCTAGATGGGATTGAGTTGTAGGTTCTGAAGGGAGGTAAAGATATTGGCCAACTGTATACTTTGTTTAGATATGTGGGCATATTAAAATTTCCATGGTAACCAATAAATGAATAGAAATAGAGTTTGTATCTTCCTAAACAGTAGAGAGAAAATATGCCAGTGTAGTAAATCATCTTGGATTTGATGTTACAATAAGTCTTTTTTTTTTTTTTTGTCTTTTTAGGGCTGCACCTGCAGTATATGGAGGTTCCCAGGCTAGGGGTCCACTTGGAGCTGTAGCCGCCAGCCTATGCCATAGCCACAGCTATGCAGGATCCAAGCCATGTCTGTGACCTACACCACAGCTCATGGCAACGCTGGAACCTTAACCCACTGAGTGAGGCCGGGATTGAACCCGTGTCCTCCTGGATTGAACCCGTGTCCTCCTGGATGCTAGTCGGGTTCATTAACTGCTGAGCCACGATGGGAACTCCTACAATAAGTCTTAAAAAAGGGTAATAGCTGTCTAGTAAGCTTTATCCTGGTTAAAAAAAATGTTGAATCTGTTTTCTGTATATTCTGGAAATTGGCCCATCTAGTCTACATTACTTTTTAAAAGATTTTAATTTTTCTATTATAGTTGATTTACAATGTTCTGTCAATTTCTGCTGCACAGCAAAGTGACCCATTTATACATGCATACATACATATGTATGTATCGAATATACATATATATATATATTTGAGAATATATATATCTTCTTTTTCTTAAATTTTCTCCATCATGTTCCATCACAAGTAGCTACACAGCAGGATCTCATTGCTTCTTTACTCCAAATCCAGTAGTTTGCATCTACTAATCCCAGACTCCTAGTCCATCCCATTCCCTCCCCTTCCCCTTTGGTAACCACAAGTCTGTTCTCCAAGTCCGTGAGTTTCTTTTCTGTAGATAGGCTCATTTATGCCATATATTAGGTTCCAGATATGTGATATCATATGGTATTTGTCTTTCTCTTTCTTACTTCACTTAGTATGAGAGTCTCTAGTTCTATCCCTGTTCCTGCAAATGGCATTATTTTGTTCTTTTTTATGGCTGAGTAGTATTCCATTGTATATATATACCACTTCTTCCTAATCCATTCATCTGTCAGTGGACATTTAAGTTGTTTCCATGTCTTGGCTATTGTGAATAGTTCTGCAGTGAACATAATGGTGCCTGTATCTTTTTCAGTGAAAGTTTTGTCTGGGCATATGCCCAGGAATAGGATTGCTGGATCATATGGTGGTTCTATATTTAGTTTTCTGAGGTATCTCCATACTGTTTTCCATAGTGGTTGTACCAATTTACATTCTCACCAACAGTGAAGGAGGGTGCCCTTTTCTCCACACCCTCTCCAGCATTTGTTATTTATTGACTTGTTAATGATGACCATTCTGACTAGTGTGATGTGGTACCTCATTGTATTTTTGATTTGCATTTCTCTAATAATTAGTGATGTTGAACATTTTTTCGTGTGCTTGTTGGCTCTCTGTGTATCTTCTTTGGAGAAATGTCTATTTAGGTCTTCTGCCCATTTTTCAATTGGGTTGTTGCTTTGGTTTTTTTTTTTTTTGCTGTTGAGTTGTACAAGCTGCTTGTGTATTTTAGAGAGTAAGCCCTTGTCAGTTACATTGTTTGAAATTATTTTCTCCCGTTGTACAGGTTTTTTTTGTTTTTGTTTTTGTTTTTATGGTTTCTTTTGTTGTGCAAAAGCTTGTAAGTTTGATTAGGTCCCACTGATTTATTTTAGTTTTTATTTCTGCTGCCTTGGAAGACTGACCTAAGAAAACATTTGTATGGTTGATGTCAGAGAATATTTTGCTTATGTTCTCTTCTAGGATAGTCTGCATTTCTTAGTTTTGATTTTGAAACGTCTGTTAATGGTAAACTCAAGGCTGCCTTTCTCTGTCTCTCTCTCGCGCCAGAAAATGTCTTTATTTTGCCATGGAGTTGTAGATTGATATTTATATTTTTTCAGTGTTTTAAAGAGATTTTATTGAACTCTTGTTGCTATTGAGAAATTTGTTAATTTAATTGTTCCTCTGTGGGTAATCTGTCGTTTTTTTTCTGTTTGTTATTTTAATTTCTAGAGGTTCTTTCAAAGCATCTGTTATGGTCTGGATGTTAGTGTCCCCTCCAAATTGATATGTTGAAATATAATATCCAACTCATCAGACCAAACCCCCATGAATGGGATTAATACCCTTATCAAAGAGGCCCAACACAGCTTCGTGGCCATTTCACCTAGTGAGGTTATGAACTGGGAAGCAGTTCTCTCCAAACACAGAACCTGAGCATGTTAGGTACCCTGATCTCAGACTTCTAGTCTCCAGAAGGGTGAGAAATACATTTCTGATATTTATAAACTATCCAGCCTGTGGTATTTTTTTAAAGTAGCTGGAGTGGACTAAGATAGGTTCCAAAATTTAATGCAATGCCCATTGAAACCCAATGGGGTATTTTTTTAGAATATGGCAGGATGATTCTAAAGTTATACCTTTAAGAAAAATGTATGACTAGGAGTTCCCGTTGTGGCTCGGCAGTTAACAAACCCAACTAGGATTCATGAGGATGCGGGTTTAATCCCTGGCCTTGCTCAGGGGTCAAGGATCTGGCATTGCCATAAGCTGTGGTGTAGGTAGCAGACGCTGCTTGGATCTGGCTTTGCTGTAGCTGTGGGATAGGCCTGCAGTTGTAGCTCTGATTCAGCCCCTAGCATGGGAACCTCCATATGCCACAGGTGGGGCCCTGAAAAAAAAAAAAAAGTATGACTATACATATATATCAAATCATTATGTTGTACATTTTAAACTGATACAATACTATATATGTCAGTTATATCTCCATAAAACTAGAAAAAGAAAAATGTATGAGTAATAGACAAGAAAAATTTGTAGATAAGAATTGTGCTAATTGCCATATCAAGTTTTAAAACATGCTGTTTTAAATTTTAATAGTTAAAAATGCCACACCTTTGGAGTAATAAATAGATTGGTAAAATGGTAAATCAATACAGTAGAAGAGAGGAAGGACGGATAATAAATAGCATTTGGACAGTTTATACATATTTTATACATGAAAATCAGATTTAGTAAAAAACATAATGCATAGAAAAAAGTATGCAAATATTAGAAAATATTAGAAATAATTTTTGTAGTCTTGAGAATAGAGATTATCCTTCCTGAAGGGAAAGATGAGTAGATATGATGATATATAACTATTAGCATTGATGTGGTAAAACTGTCATAAACCAAGTTAAAAAACAAGTGACTGATTGAAAATACTTGTAATATGCAAAATGGAAAAAAGGGTCAATATCTCTTTATAAAACATTTCATTATATCAAAAGGTAACCCAACAGAAAAATGAAAATAAAGAATATAAATTATCATAACATATATAAAAATATTCTTAAATTTACTACTAATAAAATACATGAAAATTATTAGAAAAATATTAAAAGGATGAATAACTCCTAGTGTTGGCAAGATTTTTCAGGAGTCGGTACTATTACATCCTTTATTTATTGATAGTAGTTGGTACATATAATAGAAATTGAGTTTTATCTATCTAAATTAAAAATGCAGAATTTCCTGGTCATTGAATATGAACAGTTTACATTTTTATCTAGGATAATTTTTTGTGTGTGGACTTAATTGGGCAGGTTTTTTTTACTATGATATTTATTATATTGTTATAATGGAAAAAATTAACAATCTAAATGTCTATTAACAGGTAGTGAATAAGTGATACTGTGACATCAGTAACTTCCAGTAATTCACACTTCTTGGTATTCATGCCCTTGAGTATGTAACTCCCATGTTAACTTAGCCCCGATTATGTGACTTGCTTTGGCCAGCAGGACATTAACAAGCCTGATACTAGGAGAGGCTTGATAAGTACTTCCCCATTAGGACTTGTTCTCCTTGACAGTCAACCTCTTGGAAGCCAATTGCCATGCCATAAAGCTCAGAATAGATTATTTAATGGTGAGAAGCTACATGGGCAGAGACCTGAAGTGAGAGAATATCATGGTTATACTAGCACAGCCAAACTACCAAATGAATGCATTTGTATGAATAACCTGATCTATAGCTTGTGAAGCAGAAGAATTGCCCAGTCAATGTATAGAATCATAAGACCTAATAAATTATTTTAAATCACCACGTTTTGGGAATGATTTGATAAATAGAACTAGGTGACTGATTCAAATATGTGGAACACTATGTAGCCCTTTAAAAATAAGGGAGGTACATATGTACTAACACGGGAGATGTGCATGGTATGTGGTACCATGGGACCATAGAAATGACCTTGTGGAGTTCCCGTCGTGGCGCAGTGGTTAACGAAATCCAACTAGGAACCATGAGGTTGCGGGTTCGGTCCCTGCCCTTGCTCAGTGGGTTAATGATCCGGCGTTGCCGTGAGCTGTGGTGTAGGTTGCAGACGCGGCTCGGATCCCGAGTTGCTGTGGCTCTGGCGTAGGCCGGTGGCTACAGCTCCAATTCAACCCCTAGCCTGGGAACCTCCATATGCCGCCGGAGCGGCCCAAGAAATAGCAACAACAACAACAACAACAATAATAACAACAACAACAAAAGACAAAAGACAAAAAAAAAAAGAAAAAGAAATGACCTTGCATGTTGAAAAAATGCAAAATGATCTTCATCAATATTAAAAATTGTGACTGTTCTGTGACTTAAAAATATTTGTGAAAATATTATATACTTTTTATGTCATACATGTAAAGGAAAGTGAAAAATAATATTTAATACAGCTTAATTTAAAACATTAGATGCATTAAAAATCAAAGTGTTTTATTTGTAAAATAACTTAATCAGGTCAATTTAACAGTACTTGCTTTATTCTTGTTATGTAACTTACAATATGGAGAGAGCATCATTTCTCTGCCTTTGCAAATTACAATACTCCTGTTCAAGTCTGGATCAGCTTCTCACATTTTATCTGTTGTGTTTTTGATGTTGTCAAATACTTTTGAGAGCTCTCCTTTAATAAGTGATATTTTTTTCTGGCATCATGTGCTCTGGGACACCTTCATCTTTTTCATCCCAATCACTTTCCTCATTTATGTTGATATGTTTAGCTTGTCTGTGTTCCCTTACCTACATTTCTAGGATCTCAAATGGTGGTAGTACATGCCTATGGTCAGCTATTTCTTCTTCTTCCTCTTATTCTCTCTCTCTCTCTCTCTTTTTTTTTTTTTTTTGTTTGTTTTTGCTTTTTAGGGCTGCACATGTGGCACATAGAAGCTCCCAGGCTAGGGGTCAAATCAGAGCTACAGCTGCTGGCCTATACCACAGCCACAGCAATGCCAGATCTGAGCCACATCTGCAACCTATACCACAGCTCACAGCAATGCCAGATCCTTAACCCACCGAGTGAGGCCAGGGATTGAGCCCACATCCTCATGGGCTTTATCACTGGGAGACTAAAAAGGAACATATCTTAATGCTTTTACTGCCTTTGTGTAGATTGAATAACAGATACACAGTGGCTAGTCATTGACTGTGAAAGAAATGACATAATTGATCACTGATCATGTTGCACCTGTGTTATTTATGTAGTGATTTATGGACTGAAGAGTTAGCAGTGAAGTTTCTGCAGTTACAGTAATTAACCATGATAACTGAAATTTCGACCATGTTGTTGGGTAGCTGGTGGTATTCAACCAAACCAAAGTAACTGAAATTTGTGTGTATGAGAACTGCGTAATGTGGGGACTGTGTTGTTAAATGAAAGTGGAAATTGTTAAAAAAAAGTTAAAAATGTTTATATAGCTACCGAAAACAGTTTTGGAAAGATATATTTTAAACAGTTATCCACGGCTACTTCAGAAGTGTAAAGTTCTTTGTAACATTTTCGCACCTTTTCTGTTAATTTGAGCTTTTTTTTACTATAAAAAATTTAAAATAATTAAGTATTAGATATGCCAAGAAATACTGTATGACCAATACCAATGTAAAAGGCAGACAAGAAAAATAAAATTATGGGGAGTTCCCGTAGTGGCGCAGTGGTTAACAAATCTGACTAGGAACCATGAGGTTGCGGGTTCTATCCCTGGCCTCGCTCAGTTGGTTAAGGATCTGGCATTGCCATGAGCTGTGGCGTAGGTTGCAGACGCGGCTTGGATCCCGTGTAGGCCAGCGGCTACAGCTCCAATTCGACCCCTAGCCTGGGAATCTCCATATGCTGTGGGAAGCAGCCCTAGAAAAGACAAAAAAATAAAAAAATAAAAATAATAAAATAAAATAAAATAAAGTTATATGTGATTTGGTTCTTGGAGTTTAAACAGAAAAGGACATTTATTTATTTATTTTTATTTTTATTTTTAATTTTTTTGTAGAACTGTATTATTTAATTGTACAGTTGCATTACTTAATTATAATTATCATAAATTCTTTGATGGAGAGGAAATCAGAATCAGATCTAAGAAGACTTCAGCATTCCAAGAATGATGTCAAATGATCCCCTTCATGGTTGATTATGTACTTATTTACTATGAGATATATTTCTTCTCCAGAGATTCCTTATTTGTGTTATCAATTGTAGATTTTTTGTTTGCAGTTATTCTGAAGTTTTGATATGAGTCTATATGTATATTAGATTGTTTTAAGTTGTTGTTCTCTTAATTGCAAGTTCATCTCCAGTGTCCTGTATTTGTACCCACCTCTTCTCATGATTTCTGGTTTGGGTGGTATAATTGTGCATGGATGATTTCATATCTTTACTGTATATATACCTTTACTGGTGAGCCTTGTCATTTGTGGAATTTTTGTTTCCTCTTGCTCTCTTTTCTTTTCTGCCTAGAGAAGTTCCTTTAGTATTTGCTGTAAGGCTGGTTTAGTGTTGCTGAATTCTCTCAACTTTTGCTTATCTGTGAAGGTTTTTATTTCTCCTTCAAATCTGAATGAGAGTCTTGCTGGGTAGAGTCATCTTGGTTGGAGGTTTTTTGCTTTCATCACATTAGGTATATCATGCCACTCCCTTCTGGCCTGCAGAGTTTCTGCTGAAAAATCTGCCGATAACCTTAGTGGGGTTCCCTTGTATGTTATTTGTTTCTTTTCCCTAGCTGCTTTCAAGATTTTCTCTTTGTCTTTAATTTTGGTTAGTTTGATTAATATGAGTCTCGGTGTATTCCTCCTTGGGTTTATTTTATATGGTACTCGTTGTGCTTCCTGGATTTGAGTGAGTGGTTCCTTTCTGATATTAGGGAAGTTTTCGGCTATTATCTCTTGGAATATTTTTTCTGTCCCCTTCTCTCTCTCTTCTCCTTCTAGCACCCCATAATACTGATGTTGGTGCATTTAGCATTGTCCCAGAGTTCTCTGAGACTCTCTTCATTTGTTTTCAACTTTTTTTTTTGTCTTTTTGCTATTTCTTTGGGCCGCTCCCCCGGCATATGGAGGTTCCCAGGCTAGGGGTCGAATTGGAACTGTAGCCCCCAGCCTACACCAGAGCCACAGCAACGTGGGATCCGAGCCACGTCTGCAACCCACACCGCTGCTCATGGCAACGCCGGATTGTTAACTCGCTGAGCAAGGGCAGGGACCGAACCCCCAACCTCATGGTTCCTAGTCGGATTTATTAACCACTGTGCCATGACGGGAACTCCAACTTTTTTTCTCTTTTCTGTTCCGCATCAATAATTTCCACTAATCTGTCCTTCACCTTACTTATTTGTTCTTCTGCCTCATGTATTCTGCTGTTAGCTGCTTCTAGTGAATTTTTTATTTCAGTGATTGTATTTTGCGTCTTTTCTTGTTTAACTTTGATATCTTGTATCTCTTTGCTCAGTATTTTCTGTAAGTTATCTTTGCCTCCAGTTTATTTCCAATGTCTTGCATCATCTTCAGCATCAACAATCCAAAGTCTTTTTCCTAGAGGCTGAGAATCTCCTCATCGCTTTGCTGATTTTCTGGGGTTTTTCCTTTCTCCTTCATCTGAGTTATAGTTCTCTGTCTTTTCATTTTTATAGGTTTTTGCTGTGATGACCTTTTTACAGATACTAGAGTTGTAGCCTCTCTTGCTTCTGGTTCCTCCCCCCTTCTGGCTGAAGTCGGTATAGGGGTTTGCTGTAGGTTTCCTGATGGGAGGGGCTGATGCCTGCCCACTGGTAGGTGGGGCTAATTCTAATCGCTCTTGTGGGTGGGCTTAGTCTCTGGATGGGATTACAGGCAGCTGTGTGCCTGAGGGGTCTTTAGGTAGCCTGTTTACTGATGGGTGGGGCTGGTGATCCAACCTGGGTTGTTGTTTGCCCTGGGGCTTCTCAGTGCTGATGGATGGGTGGGGCCAGATTTTCCCAAAATGGCCACCTCCAGAGAAAGGCATGCTGCTGAATATTCCCAAGAGCTTTGCTTCCAATGTCCTTCCCTCACAAGCCACATTCACCCCTGTTTTCTCAGGAGATCCTCCAAGCACTGCAGTCAGGTTTGACCCAGATACCTATGGAGACCTCATTCTGCCCTGGGACCCAGTGCATGTGAAAGTCTGTGTGCGCCTTTTAAGAATGGGGTCTCCAGGAGTTCCCGTTGTGGCGCAGTGGTTAATAAATCCGACTAGGAACCATGAGGTTGCGGGTTCGGTCCCTGCCCTTGCTCAGTGGGTTTACGATCCAGCGTTTCCGTGAGCTGTGGTGTAGGTTGCAGACGCGGCTCGGATCCTGCGTTTCTGTGGCTCTGGCATAGGCTGGGGGCTACAGCTCCGATTCGACCCCTAGCCTGGGAACCTCCATATGCCATGGAAGCGGCCCAAAGAAATAGCAAAAAGACAAAAAAAAAAAAAAAAGAATGGGGTCTCCGTTTCCCCCAGTCCTGTGGGGCTCCTGCACACAAGCCCCACTTGCCTTCAATGCCAGATGCTCCAGGGGCTCTTTCTCCCAGTGCCAGATCCCCGCACGTGAGGGTTTGATGTGTGGCTCAGAACTCTCACTCCTGTAGGTGAACCAGTTAGTTTACAGTCTGTGGAGCTTCCCACCCAGGAGGTATGAGGTTGTTTATATCACGAAATTGCCCCTCCTACCTCTTGATGTGGCCTCCTCTTTGGCCTCTGGAATAGGGTATCTTTTTTAAGGTTTCCAGTCCATTTGGGTGGAGATTTCTCAGCTTTTATTTGTGAATTTTGTGGTTTTTTTATTTTTTTAAACTTTTATTTAACAAATATTTATTGAGATACTTTTTGCCATACACATTGTATAAAAATGATGGCATAGATATCTTTAAGGATCATTATTGAAAATCAAATTAAAATGTAGAAGTGGGGATTTTTGAGACTACACATCACCAGGTACTAAATTGAGTATAAAGTAACATATATTGATTTTTTTCTACCTTACAATAGCTAGAATATATGTTGAAATAAATTCTCAAAGCCAGCCTGGTGTGTTTGAACCATTGTTCATTCCTTATCTTCTTTTTTTGTTATTAGAGTATAGTTGATTTACAGTGTTGAATCAATTTTTGCTGTACAGCATAGTGACCCAGTCATGCTTTTATGTACATTTTCTCATAGTGTCTTCCGTCATGTTCTACCCCAAGAGATTGGACATAGTTCCCTCTAGGACCCCATTGTTGATCCATAAATGTAATACTTTGCATATACCAACCCCAAACTCCCCATTCACCCCACTTCCTTTCTCTTCTCATTGAATCTATAGATTGCCCTTGGTAGTAGTGTCGTTTTGCCAATATTAATTCTTCCAATCCAAGAACACAGTATATCTTTCCATCTGTTTGTGTCACCTTCAGTTACTTTCATCAGGGTCTTATAGACTTCTGAGAACAGATTTTTTATCTCCTTAGGTAGGTTTATTCCTAGTGGGTTTTTTTTTTATTGAAATGATGGTGAAAGGGATTATTTCCTTAATTTCTCTTTCTATCTTTCATTGTTAGTGTATAGAAATGCAGTGGATTTCTGTTTATTAATTTTGTATCCTGCAACTTTCCAAAATTCACTGATGAGCTCTAATAGTTTTCCAGTAGCATCTTTTTATATATAGTATGTCATCTGCAAACAGTGACATTTTTACTTGTTCTTTTCCAATTTGGATTCCTATTTCTTTTTCTTCTCTGATTGCTGTCACTAGGACTTCCAAAACTGCATTGAATAGAAGTGGCAAGAGTGGTCATCCTTGCCTTGTTCCTGACATTAGAGGAAATACTTTCAGCTTTTCACCACTGTGTATGATGTAGCTGTGGGTTTGTCATATATGACCTTTATTATGTTGAAGTAAATTCCCTCTATGCCCACTTTCTGGAGAGTTTTTATCATAAATGGATGTTGAATTTTATCAAAAAGCTTTTTCTATATCTATTGAGATGATCATATGATTTTTATTCTTCAGTTTGTTAATGTGGTGTTTCACACTGAGTGATTTGTGCTTATTGAAAAATCCTTGAATCCCTGGGATAAACCCCATTTGATGTATAGTCTTATTAAAGTTTTGTTGGATTCAGTTTGCTAGTATTTTGTTCAGGATTTTTGCGTCTATGTTAATCAGTGATATTGCCCTATAATTTTCTCTCTTTTTTTGGTGGTAGCTTGGTCTGGTGTAGGTATTAGAGTGATGGTGGCCTCACATCTGGCCTCAGTTTGGAAGTGTTCCTTCCTTTGTAATTTTTTGGAATAGTTTGAGAAGGATAGATGTTAACTCTTCTCTAAGTGAGTGATAGAATTTGCCTGTGAATCCATCTGATCCTAGACTTTGGTTTGTTGGGAGTTTTTTAATCACAAATTGAATTTCAGTACTTGTAATTGGTTTGTTCTTATTTTCTTTTCTTTTCTTTTTTTTTTTTTTGTCTTTTTGGCATTTCTTGGGCTGCTCCTGCGGCATATGGAGGTTTCCGGGTAGGGGTCTAATTGGAGCTGTAGCCACCATCCTATGCCAGAGCCACAGCAACGCAGGATCCGAGCCGCGTCTGCAACCTACATCACAGCTCATGGCAATGCTGGATCCTTAACCCACTGAGCAAGGCCAGGGATTGAACCTGCAACCTCATGGTTCCTAGTCAGATTCATTAACCACTGCACCACGACAGGAACTCCTGTTCTTATTTTCTGTTTCTTCCTGGTTCAGTCTTGGGAGATCGTACCTTTCTAAGAATTTGTCCATTTTTTTCTAAGTTGTCCATTTTTTATTATCATAGAGTTGCTCTTGGTAGTCTCTCTGGTCCTTTGTATTTCAGTGGTGTTGGTTGTAACTTATTTTTCATTTCTAATGTTATTGATTTGGGCCCTCTCTTTTTTCTCGATGAGTCTGGCTAAAAGTTTATTAATTCTGTTTATCTTTTCAAAGAACCAGCTTTTAGTTCTGCTGATCCTTTCTACATTGTTTTAGATTGTTGTGTCTTTGTTGTCATTTGTCTCTCAGTATTTTTTGATTTCCTCAATTTCTTCAGTGCTTGTGTTTGTGAGTTCTGCTTTGTTTTTTTTGTTTGTTTGTTTGTTTTTGTTTTGTTTTACAGTTTTTTTCTTTGTAATTGATTTCTAGTCTCATGGTGTTGTGGCAAGAAAAGATGCCTGGTATGATTTCAGTTTTCTTAAACTACTGAGGCTTGATTTGTGGTCCAAGATGTGATCTATCCTGAAGAATGTTTCATGTGCACTTGAAAAGAATGTGTATTCTGCTGATTTCAGATGGAATGTTCTATAAAATATATATATATATATATATAAATTAGGTCCACTTGATCTACTTTTTCACTTAAGGGTTGTGTTTCCTTATTGATTTTCTGGATGATCTGTCCATTTATGAAAGTGGGATGTTAAACTTCCTACTATTATTTTGTTACTGCCAAGTTCTCCTTTTATGGCTGTTAACATTTGCCTTATATATTGGGGTGCTCCTATATTGGGTGCATATATATTTACAATTGTTTTTTGTGTGTTTCATTTTTGTTTATGTTTTTGTCTTTTTAGAGCTGCACCTGTGGCATATGGAGGTTCCCAGGCTAGGGGTTTAATCAGAGCTGTAGCCACTGGCCTACGCCAGAGCCACAGCAATGCCAGATCCGAGCCACATCTGCCATTCTACACCACAGCTCATGGCAACACTGGATCCTTAACCCACTGAGTGAGGCCAGGGATTGAAACTGCAACCTTGTGGTTCCTAGTTGGATTCATTTCCACTGCGCCATGACGGGAACTCTTACAATTGTTGTATCTTTGTCTTGGATCAATCCTTTGATCATTTTGTAGTGTCCTTCTTTGTCTCTTATAACTTTATTTTAAAGTCCATTTTGTCTGAGTACTTCTACTCCAGCTTTCTTTCTTTTGATTTCCATTTGCATGGAGTATCTTTTCCCATACTCTCATTTTCGGTTTGTATGTGTCCTTAGATCTGAAGTGGATCTCTTGTAGACAGGATATACATGGGGCTTTTTTTTTTTTTTAATGGGCTATACCTGTGGCATATGGAAATTCCCAGACTAAGGGGTCAAGTCAGAACTGCAGCTGAAGCCTATGCCACAGACATAGACATGCCAGATCTGGGCTGCATCAGTGACTATGCTGCAGCTTGTGGCCATGCCAGATCCTTAACCCACCAGCAAGGCTAGGGATTGAACCCATATCCTCATGGACACTATGTTGTGTTCTTAACCCACTGAGCCATACTGGGAACTCACAGGCTGTTTTTGTATCCATTCAGCCAGTCTGTGTCTCATTTGGAGCAGTTATTCCATTTACATTTAAGGTAATCATCAATATGTATGTTCTTACTGCCATTTAGTTAATCATTTTGGATATATTTTTGTAGGTCTTTTTTCTTCCTTTCCTCTTTTGTTTTCTTCTCTTGTGATTTAATGACTGTCTTTAGTGTTGTGTTTGGATTGCTCTTTCTTGTGTGTGTGTGTGTGTGTGTGTGTGTGTATCAAATACAGATTTTTGGTTTGCAGTTACCACAAAGTTTTTATACAGAAGCCTATATATAGATATATATATATATATATATACACACAGGATTATTTTAAGTCACTGGTTTCCTAATTTCAAATGCATTTCAAATATACTGCATTTATACTCTCCTCCTCTATGATACTTTCTTTTTCTTTTTTTTTTTTTGACCTCACCCATGGCATGTGGAAGTCTTGGGCTAGGGATCAAATCCGTACTACAGCAGTAACCAGAGGCACAGCAGTGACAACACTGGATCCTTAACCTACTGAGCCACCAGGGAACTTCACATGATACTGGTTTTGATATCATATTTCACATCTCATTGTTTTGTGTATCCTTGAATTGCCTATTGTGGATGCATATACTTTTATTACTTTTGTCTTTTAACTTCCCTGATAGCTTTGTGTGTGGATGATTTCCTGCCTTTATTGTATGTTTACCTTTCCTGGTGAGCTTTTTCATTTTGTAATTTTCTTTTTCTTCTTCCTTTTTTTTTTTTTTGTCTTTTTAGGGCTGCACCCATGGTATATGGAGATTCCCAGTCTAGGAGTCGAATCAGAGCTGTGGCTACTGGCCACAGCCATGTCAGATCTGAGCCACATCTGCAACCTACACCACAACTCATGGCAATGCTGGATCCTTAACCCACTGAGTGAGGCCAGGGATCGAACTCATGTCCTCACGGATACTAGTCAGGTTTGTTAACTGCTGAGCCATGACGGAAACTCCACTTGTAATTTTCTAGTTTCTAGTTGTGGCCTTTTCTATTTTTGCCTAGATAATTTATTTTAACATTTGCTGTAAAGGAGAAGATATTTGCAAATATGTTATGACTGATAAAGGGTTACTATCCAAAATATATATAAAAAGCTCATGTAGCTCAACATTGATA
Source organism: Phacochoerus africanus (assembly GCF_016906955.1). Classification (NCBI taxonomy): domain Eukaryota; kingdom Metazoa; phylum Chordata; class Mammalia; order Artiodactyla; family Suidae; genus Phacochoerus; species Phacochoerus africanus. Next base: position 29,642,750 of record NC_062547.1, read on the forward strand.
AAACAACCCAATTAAAAAAATTGACAGGAGGAGTTCCTGTCATGATGCAGTGGAAATGAATCCAACTAGGAACCGTGAGGTTGCAGGTTCGATCCCTGGCCTCACTCAGTGGCTTAAGGATCTGGCATTGCTGTGAGCTGTGGTGTAGGTCACAGACATGGCTTGGATCTGACCTTGCTGTGGCTCTGGTGTAGGCCGGCAGCTGTAGCTCCGATTAGACCCCTACCCTTGGAACCTTCCTATGCTGTAGGTGTGGCCCTAAAAAGACAAAATACAAAAATAAATAAAAAATAAAATGAAAAATTGACAGGAGACCTGAATAGATATTTTTCCAAAGAGGATATGCAGATGACCAGTAGCACATGAAAAGATGTTTAACATCACTAAAAAGTTGTTTAACATCACTAATCATCAGGGAAATTCAAATCAACACTTCAGTGAGATATTTCACACCGTTGGAATGACTATCATTAAACAGAGCACAAATCACAAATGTTGGCAAGGATGTGGGAAGAAGGGAACCATCATATACTGTTGGTGGGAATGTATATTGGTGCTGACACTGTGGAAAACAGTATGGAGGTTTTGCAAAAAAATAAAAATAGAACTGCCATATGACCCAGAAATTCCACTGTATGCCACATTCAGCCAGATTATGGGGAGAATTCCAGGATGGAATGCAGACTGAAAACATATGTAATCCTTTCACCAATGTGACTTGGTGACAATTGACTTGATACTATAAAGCTAAAGATAAAAATTTTGAAACTTTACATGAAGCGCTATCTCTAGTTGGTAAATTTTTTTCTCATGGGAGTAATATTGAAACTACTTTGCAGATGTACTAGGGTTGAACAAATAAGCAAATTGTAGATTATGAGAGCATTTACTTTTTAGGTGTGTTGAATGGGCCTAGAAGTAGCAACACCCCAATAGCAGCAACCATTTATAGTGCCAGATCTTGGTTCTAAATATCATCATCTAATAAAAGGAACCAGGACTCCTTAGAGAAATGGTTTATTCTAGGGTTGTATATCTTGTAGTGTTGGAAGATAAGGAGGCACTTAAAAGAGCAGGTCAAAAGGATACAGAAACCAACCTGGGAGAGCTCCTATGAACAAAGTTGGAAGAATTTGAGCAATAAAATAAATAACGATATTATTGGATTATAACCCAAAGGATAAAATAAATATCCATTATACCCTCTAGCATAAATAAATGGTTAAATAAATAAAAGTGGGAGATTGGACAGATCTTTAATTTGAATGAGTAAATGTAGGAGGAAGACAAAAATAGAAAACCACCCTTAGAATATCACAGTAGTAATTGCTGCAGGCAGGATCCACTGATGAATGCTAAAATTAATGGATGAAACTTGAGGGAGAAAGAGTAGTTACATAGTCACACAGTGTCTTCATCAAATTATTTAGTAACTTACTATGGTGGTTTTATACATGTTTGTAAATTGTTTGATGCTCTTTCCTTCTAGGAAGTGAAGCTTAATTTCCTTTCCATTGATTGGGGATTAAGTTCTAGAGGATGATTGAAAGGAAAAATAGTTAGGTATACTGTGGAGAAAACTGGCAAATAGTACCATAACTGAGTGATTAAGATTCCTAGAAAGAATTCATGTGGTTCAATAATTCATGTGAATATCAAACACTCATGATACGATGTGATGAAGAGGGAACTTTACCTCTACATTATTCTCCCCCCAAACCTAGCCTAATCATGAAAAAAACTGCAGACAAACCCCATATGTGGGATATTCTGCAAGTTATCTCATCAATGCTTGTCAAAAAGTGTCAAGGTCATGAAAAGTAAGGAGACTGAGAAACTATCTCAGATTGGAGGAGTCTAAGGAAACATGACTAAAGCTAACATGATATCCTGTATTATATTCTGGGGCAGATACTATTGGAAAAAATAGTGAAATCTGAATAAACTGTAGTCTCATCAATAATATTGTAACAGTTATTTTCTTAACTTTGATAAATGTACCCTAGTTATGTAAGTTTTTTGTTTGTTTGCTTTTTAGGGCTTCACTTACGGCATGTGGAAGTGACTGAGCTAGGGGTCCAGTTGGAGCTGCAGCTGCTGGCTTGTGCCACAACCACAGCAATGCTGGATCCGAGCCACATCTGTGACTTACACCACAGCTCACGGCAACACTATGGGGAAATTCCCGTAGTTATGTAAGATTTTAACTTTAGGAAAGCTGGGTAAAAAGGAGACATGAACTCTACCATCTTTGCAAGTCTTAGGTAAATCTAAAATTATTTTAAAATAAAAAATTTGTAGGAGTTCCCATTGTGGTACAGCAGAAATGAATCCGACTAGGAACCATGAGGTTTCGGGTTCGATCCCTGGCCTTGCTCAGTGGATTAAGGATCTGGCATTGCCTTGAGCTCTGGTGTAGGTTGCAGACACTGCTTGGATTCCATGTTGTTGTGGCTGTGGTATAGGCTGGCATCTGTAGCTCTGATTTGACCCCTATCCTGGGAACCTCTATATGCCATGGGTGTGGCCCTAAAAACCAAAAAAAAAAAAAAAAAGTAAAATTAAAAATTTGTAAAAAGAGGTTAGGCTTTGAAAAAGTAAAAACTCAGTAGATACTATAGTACAAATTAATGTGATTATTTTTAAGAGATATTAAGCAAGAAAAACTATATTTGGCCATTCATTTAATGTTTCTTGAACACTTAATTGTGCCAGGTTTTAGAGATTATAATACTATGTAATAGCTAAGGAGTGTACAATATAATATGAGTGTGTGGACAAGGAACCACTCCTACCACTCCTGCGTATACATCCGAAAAGACCCAAAACACTAATTCAAACAGATGCATGCATCCCACTTTCATAGCAGCACTATTTACAGTTGCCAGGATAAGGAAGCAGAGACTTTAAGAGACTGGTACCCTGATCTCTACTCCTTGTCTAGTGCTCTTCCATTAATATATGTAATAAATTAACCAGAATGCATAATACAGTCAACATAAAATTGGACCATATGGTAAAGGATTAGATAGTAAAGTTTCTTTAAAGAAGCAAAACACTGTTTCCAATAAAGTTTAAAAAAAAAAAGAGAGAGGCTTTCTTGGAGTTCCCATTGTGGCTCAGCAGAAATGAATCTGACTAGCATCTATGAGGATGCAGGTTCAATCCCTGGTCTCGCTAAGTGGGTTAAGGATCCAGTGTTTCTGTGAGCTGTGGTGTGGGTCATAGACGTGGCTTGGATCCCGAGTTGCTGTGGCTTTGGCATAGGCCAGCAGCTACAGCTCTGATTGGACCCCTAGCCTGGGAATCTTGATATGCTGTGGGCATGGCCCTAAAAAGACCAAAAAAAAAAAAAAAAAGCTTTCTTAATCTACTAAACTATATGTCAGTACTTAACTATGCTATAGTTAACGTAATTACCCATTTTTTTCTTATGGATCTAAATTGGTAATGATAATATTTGAAAAAAACAGAATTTTAAAAATTAATAAAGATATCTACAAATAAACAATGCAAATCAACAAAATGTGTGCTTTTTAGAATTTAGACACCATTTTTGGTTAATTCTGTTATCAGATAAATCTGTAGAATAACTGATGAATAGGGACGAACATAGCAGAGGGGTCGCAAGTTCAGCTTTCTCCAGGATTCAGGTAGTTGGCATATGATATGAATGATATGAATAGGGTAGGAATTCATATTGAATGGAGAGCCTATATCTTCAGTTTAACCTGTGTTTGTCATTCGGTTCCAAAAAATTGTTGCCATATAGAAAAAGGGACCCTGTACTATTAGCTTTTCTAATTATTGAAGAGAAACTAGAAATTCAGACTTAAATATATTAGATTATAAAAATTGGAAGAGGGTTGAAAGTTTTTAAACAAAGTATATCTATAAGCCAAATTAGTTATACAATGGGGATAAAAGACCTCTATCACAGAACTTTCAAACTTTTGAAGTAAGCATTCATTTGATAACTTTTGAGAAACAACTACTCAGTCTTGCCCCAAGAGAATTTAAAACTTAATAGTCACAACATAACTTGAAAATTAATTACTGCATACTCTCGCATTGTATATATTATGCATCATAATAGAATTGTGAAGTATTATGGGAGTTCAGAGAAAGTCACATTACATTTATTAAATATCTAAGCAGAAGTAAATCCTGGAATTTTAAATTAGCGATAAATAAAAGCCAATGGAAATTTGAGTTTTCTAAAGTAATAATGATTTGCTAAAGAAATTATAAAGGAAACTGAGTAATGGTATAATATGTGGTAAAAAATTTTATAAGCAGCACTTCAGTGCCTTATAAAATTAGTTATGCTACAAGTGCAATCATGCCCCTTTGTGATTATAATGATTTCAGAATATGTATCTTTTTACAATGTGGAAAGCTGATAAAATGAGTGTTTTCCATATTGCTGAAAGGTAACATTATAATATGCTTCTACTATATTAGGATTTGATTTAATTTAGTGCTTTTTAATCACAATTATTATTTAGCTTTTTATTTGGAATTTTCATTTTTATTTATTCTTCAAACAGCTTTTAAGAGTTATTAATAAAAATTCTTATTACATTGTCAATGAGAAAAAGTATATGAAATTTGGTGAGAAAATCTCATGTGTAACTTCAATAAAGTATCCAAGAATATAGAGCCTTAAAAGTGTTTATTTTTTATTAGCTGCCTTAGGACTACAAGGATTTAAGTGTCTTTACAAAAACAATAAAAGAGGAGTAATTTGATGGTTTATTTATTCTTTATAACCTTTAGAAAGTGTCATGCTTGTTTTTAAAGTGCTTGCTTCAGGCTGTAGTTTTACAAGATGGGCTATGTATTGTTTAGGCCTCTTCAATTCTTGACCCTGAACAGATTTAGGGACATAGTATATACAGCAAGCACTTGTCCAAGCAGCCAAAACTGTGTGAGAGTACTTTTATTCTTCTTTTCAAACTCATAATCCAACTCCTACAAAATTGCCCAATTCTGTTTCTCATGTTGTCTAATACAATACTAACTACTCTTTCAGAAAGTTCTAGTTTGATTAGCTATAAAGTATCCAAGATAAATATCTCCGATATGCTTGGGGTAGCCTAAAAGTTTGTGTTAAAAAAAAAATCTCTTTCCTAATTAGTATTTAAATTACTCTTTTCATATTAGTCAACATAATGTACTACAAAGATTTCTGAAATAGAAAAATAATAATATTTGAATATTCATAGCAGTTTTAAAAATCTTTCGTTTTTCTCATCAGCAGATATTTCTAGTTCTTATTTTGAAATGTTCTACTAAGTAATCAGAATGTACTTATATATTTAAAATAGGTAGTATGATTTTGAATGGTTTTCTGACTTTTGTGGAATATGAAGATTAAATTCTGAAGGTTTTGAAGGAAAGGCGTATGTCATAGCATTCCATGCTGTTGTACCCACAATTTCTTAAAGGTAGTGTAATGGCCCTGGAGACAGATCATCTAACTTCAAATATTGGTCTGCTCTTTGCCTGCTTTGTGACTAGGCAAGTTATTTATCCTCTTGCTAATAACCTGGTTTCCTTATCTATAAAATAACAGTTATTAGAGTACCTACCCATAAAATTATACCTCAGCTTAAATTAATCAATACATAAAAAGTGCTTAGAACAATATCTAAATCATGGTAAGATCTTAGAACCCACTGTAGCCACTAAAGGAGAAGTGTATAACCAGGCCCACATGAAGAAAGCAGTATCTTGCAGATTTTCAATCCAGCTGCTTTAGAAAGATTCATGTGATATGTACTACACACTTCCCCAACAAATGCCTATGCCTTTATTTGCTTTTTGACTACATACGTATCTATGTTTTGTCTGTAAATACATATTACTATAAGAGCTACTACAATACTACTTCTATTCTTTCTTCACTTTATTTATCATATAGCATGCCCTGTTCACATAAATTCTGTCTTTTAGTCCATGCTGGGAGAAGCTTGACTGTATCTTAGGATCCACCTCTCGCTAATGTGAGTTAGGTAAATGCTGACTGTCTTAGCTGCTCATGAAGACCCAGTGCATTTTGCCATCCAGTGACTGGTTTAGGAGAGGGCATATGACTTAGTTATGGCCAATGAAATATTAGAAGATGTGTATTCAGAAGCTTCTGGGAAGTTTTGTTATCCTTTTAATAAGAGATTATACTTTTTCTACTGCAGAGTAATGTCCTTTCTGTCCTTAATGCATACAATTACAGTAGCCAAGGGATGAAAAGCCTAAGGAAAATCACTTGAATAATGGCAAAATGGAAGGAAAGAGAGGCAGAATCATAGTCCTTGGTGATATTATTGGGCCTCTGAAAATGAATCCTAGAAGCACTCTGCCTTCAGACTTGTCTTGGGAGACCATAAGTCCCATAAGCCTTTGCGAGTTGGGGTTTGTTGTTGTTGCTACTTGCTGCTGAAACTATTTTAAATGAGACAGCTTTAATGAAAGCCTCTTTGAATACCGTGTTTGTGTGTGTGTGTGTAATAAAACAAAGAACGTGTAAGAGAGTCATAAGAAAATATTTCATAGCAAAACATTTTTTCTCTTAACATCCGCTCTTCGATTTTTCCCAACTGTTTTCTTATGAAAATTGTCAAACATGACAGCAAAACTGACAGAATTTGACAGCTATCACTCATACATCATTAATGTTTTACTGTTCTTGTTTTATCACGTATTGGCCCATCTACTTATCCTTCCTTCCTTCAACTTTATTTTTGATGATTTCAAAGTAAACTGCTGGCATAAGTGCACTTTTTCCTAAATACTTCAGAATGCATATCATTGAGCAGAGTACAATATTTGTTTACAGCTTTTTTCTTTACAGTAAAATTTACATACAGTTAAAGACACAAGTCTTTACAGTGTATTTTATGAGTTTTAGCAGATGCATACACTTGAATATTGCAAACTGTTACCCAGATATAAAATGTTTACATCTACTCAGAAAATTTCTTTATGTTCTTTCCCAGGCAAATTCTTTCTCCTACACACTCCCCAAAAGGCAGCCATTCTTTTGATTTTTTTTTCCACTCCTGATTAGTTTTGTTTTTTTTTCTGACATTTCGTGTAAATGGAATCCTACAGTATGTATTCTTTTTTTTTCTTTTTTTTTTTGTCTTTTTGCCATTTCTCGGGCCGCTCTCGCGGCATATGGAGGTTCCCAGGCTAGGGGTCAAATCGGAGCTGTAGCCACCAGCCTATGCCAGAGCCACAGCAACGTGGGATCCGAGCCACGTCTGCAACCTACACCACAGCTCACGGCAACGCCGGATCGTTAATCCACTGAGCAAGGGCAGGGACCAAACCCGCAACCTCATGGTTCCTAGTGGGATTCGTTAACCACTGCACCACGACGGGAACTCCATATGTATTCTTTTAGATAAGGCTTCTTTTGCATAGCGTAATATTTCTAATCCATCCATGTTGTTGTATATTAGCATACAGATCTTATACATGTTTGTTAAGTGTGGACCTATATATTTCATTTTCTCTGGAATGATTATAAACTGTATTGTGTTTGTAATTTTATTTTATGCATTTTATTGTGAGTGTATAGAAATGTTATTGATTTTGGGGGTATTGATCTTATGTCTCATGACCTTGTTCAGCTCATTAGCTCTGGGAGATTTTTTAAAATAGATTCCTTGGGGAGTTCCTGTTGTGGCTCAGTGGTTAACGAACCTGACTAGCATCCATGAGGTTTTGGGTTTGATCCCTGGCTTTGCTCAGTGGGTAAGGGATCTGGCTTGCTGTGAGCTGTGGTGTAGATTGCAGATGCAGCTTGGATCCTGCGTTGCTGTGGCTCTGGCGTAGACTGGCGGCTACAGCTCCAATCTGATCCCTAGCCTGGAAACCTCCATATGCTGCTGGTGAGGCCCTAAAAACAAAAAAAAGGCCAAAAAAAAAAAAGATTCCTTGGGATTTTCTATGTGTAAGATCATGTCATCTACAAAGACACAGTTTTTACTTCTTTCTTTCTGACCTGTTTCTTTTCTTTTTTTCTTTCTTTTCTCCTTTTCTTTCTCTTTCTTTTTCTCTCCTTCCTCTCCTTTTTCCTGTTTGTCCATCTGTCCACGTCTAATTGCAGGGGGTAGAACTTCCAGTAGTATGTTGAATAGGGGCAATGAGAATAGATATCCCTTCTTTCTTCCTGATTTTAGAAGGAAAGCATTCAGTCTTTCATCATGAAATATGATTATTTACAGTAGACAATGATATGGAAGCAACCCATGTGCTCACCAACAGATAAAGGTATGAAGAATACACACACACACACACACACACACACACACACACACACACACATATATACTTATACATACACACAATAGAATATTACTCAGCCATAAAAATGAAAAATTTGGCATTTGTAACAATGTGGATGGACTTGGAGGTATTATGCTTAGTGAAATAAGACAGAGAAAGACAAATATATGTTGTCACTTAAGTGTGACATCTGAAAAATAAGTAGTAGATATAACAAAAAAAGACTTTAAATAATGTTTCTATAAATGCCCTTTATCAAACTGAGGTTATTCCCTTTATTCCTAACCTGCTGAGAACTAATTTTTTTTGCCACCCCTGAAGCATGTGGAAGTTCCTGGGCCAGGAATCAAATCCACACCACAGCAGCAACCCAAGCCACTGAAGTGACAATACGGGTTCCTTAACACACCACAGCTGCATCACAAGGGAATTCCCTGGCTGAGAACTTTTATTATGAACAAGTTGAATTTTGTCAAATGCTTTTTCTGTGTTGATTGATATGATCACAGGATTTTTCTTCTTTAGTGTATTAATATGGTGAATTACATCAACTGTTGAGCCAGCTTTGCATGCCTAGAATAAATTCTAGTTGATCATGGTGTATAATTTTTTTATACATTGTTGGATTCCATTTGCTAATATGTTACTGAGGATTTTTCCAAACTGTGAGAGATACTGGTCTTTGTTTTCTCTTTTTGTACTGTCTTTATCTGGTTTTGGTGTCACAGTAAATAGGTCTCATAAAGTGAGTTGGGATGTGCTCTTTTCTCTTCTGTTTTTCTGGAAGAGACTGTGTGAAAGTGGTGTTAATTTTTTTTAAATGCTTTGTAGAAATCTTTGGTGAAATTATCTGGGCCTGGGAAATTTTTTTTTTGGGGTGCTTTTAAATTTATGGCTATAGGGCTATTTAGATTGTATATATATCCTTGGTTGAGTTTGGTAGTTTGTAGTTTTAAAATAATTGGTTCATTTCTGTGAGTTGTCAAACTTATGAGCATAAACCTGCTTGTAGCATTCCCTTAACTTTTTAATGGCTATAGGATTTTTCTTTTAGAAACCATGGAGCATATATAAAATTGTCTATTTAAAAATCTTTGTCTAAGTCCATTGTCTGCACTTGCTCAGGAATATTCCTGGTCTAATTCAAGAGCATTACTATATATATATATATATATTTTTTTTGTCTTTTTGCCATTTCTTGGGCCGCTCCCGCGGCATATGGAGGTTCCCAGGCTAGGGGTCTAATCAGAGCTGTAGCCACTAGCCTACGCCAGAGCCACAACAATGCGGGATCCGAGCCGCGTCTGCAACCTACACCACAGCTCACGGCAACACCGGATCGTTAACCCACTGAGCAAGGGCAGGGACCGAACCCACAACCTCATGGTTCCTAGTCGGATTCGTTAACCACTGCACCACGATGGGAACTCCTAGCATTACAATATTTTAAATCAAATCAGAGGATTTTCCTAAATACCTGCTTCCTGCTTGACTTTGGGACTCCTTCCTTGACTTTGGGTCTTCCCTTTGTGTTGCTTCCCAGAGAGTCCATTTTTGCAGCTCTCCCAGCTGTATCTCCCTGTTTTTTTAACTTGATGCTTATTAGTTGCATGGTGGTGGCATGTGGGGAAATAGGAACATTCTCTGATGTTCTTATTAAGTCTCAGTCTCTGGTGAACCTGAGTCTCACAAGACTCAGGTTACAAGAATTCTGATCCCCTCTATCAAGGAGCCTAGCATGTAATCTTCCCCTCCCCTAATGATAGAACTCTTGTTTTATTTTTTCAGTCTTATCCTCTCAGCTGCAGTGGTTTCCTCAAATGCCCTCATGGAATAGGGTTTTTTGTTTTGGGGGGCTTTTTTTTTTGTTTTTTTTTGCCCTTCCCTTGTAGATTAAGGAACAAAAGGGAAGACAGGTTTTTCTAGATAGAATTTTCAGTGGTGGCTGTTAGTCTCCTTTCCGGCTGCAGAGGATTTCCACTGGTGTCCTTAGAGATAGTTTTTGTTGTCCTTTCCCCTGCAGATTAAGGTTTTGGTCTATGGGAGATATAGGGAAGATGGCTTGTGCCTGTTCTTCTCTTCCCTAGCCAGTAGCACAGAGGAAAGCTTTCTCATATTCTTCTCATCCTTACCTGTAAGCACCTGGTAAGTTTAATGGAGGAAAAACATTTCAGAAGAAGGTTTATACCTCTTATTTCTGGGGCCCTAAGGAGATTCATTAGAGCCCATGCTCTAATTTTAGAAATTTATTAAGGACTTTCAGCTGATTTTTTTTTTATCAGTACTCAGTGGCTTATGTCCAGGTAAGCAAATGCTGTGTGCTTGTTCTCCCTGTAGGCATCTGTCTGGATGCAGATGATTTTGGATTACTTGGTTGATTTGGGACCTCAGCTCTCTGATAGATTTTTTTTTTTTTTCTTTTTAGGGCCGCAGTATGGAAGTTCCCAGGCTAGAAGTCGAATTGGAGCTATAGCTGCCAGCCTATGCCACAGCCACAGCAACTTGGGATTCTGGCCGCATCTGCAACCTACACCACAGCTCATGGCAACGCCAGATCCTTAACCCACTGAGCAAGGCCAGGGATCGAACCTGCGACCTCATGGATGCTAGTCAGATTCATTTCCAATGAGCCACGATGGGAACTCCAAGGGTGGGAGGATATTATTTTTATCTATCTAGAAAGAGCTGAAACTTGAAGTTTTCAAGTCCTTATTTTCCTGGCATTTTTCTTCTTTTTGATTTAGGAAGCAGAAACTCGATATGAAGAGCAAATTGGTAAAATTATTGTGGAGACACAAGAACTCAAATGGCAAAATGTGAGTATTTCCCCCCTTTAGTTAGCATTTTTAGCATCTATTTAAAAATGTGTTTTAGTCTTTAGTTGCAAAGTTAATTTTTAAATTTTCTTAAATATATATTTGGGGGATTGTGCATCATTTTAGAGATTCTCAAGAAAATTCCAGCTAAAAGTGCTAATAACATGTGGGCTTCCAGAAAACCTTGAATAGCCATTTTTATTCAGGCTTTCCTGTAAGAAAATTATTGAGGATAACTCTGAAAACTGCTATGAGTTATTCTGTATCTGAGAAATATATTGTGTGTTATAGAGGAGTTAAAATATTTTTTAAGATGTGAAAGCTTAACACCATATTTTCCTAGTTGTTACTATATCCGAATATTTTTAAAAATATGATCAAATCTGATTTTCTTTCTATCCTTATTCTTATAGAGGCAGTTTTGATGGTGCTTCTTATGCCTTTCCATCAAATTATTCTTAACAGCTAAAAATTGAAAGCTTAATTAAGAGGACTCTATCCTCAGTAATTGGCAATATTGAAATAGGAACTTGGAGATAACATGTAAGAATCAGATTTCAAATGACAGAGGATAGGCCAACAATGGAAATTTTGCCTTTTTTTTTTTTTTTTTTAGGGCCACACCTGTAAGTTCCCAGGCTAGGGGTCTAATTGGAGCTGTGGCTGCCAGCCTACACCACAGCCACAGCAATGCACAATCCGAGCCATGTCTGTAACCTATACCACAGCTCATTGTAGCAGCAGATCCTTGACCCCCTGAGTGAGGTTGGGGATTGAACCCTCATCCTCAGGGATACTAGTTGTGTTTGTTACCACTGAGCCATGGCAGGACTCCATAATGGAAATTTTGAGGCCAGACAGGCCCACAGGGTGGTATAGAAATGGGAGTAAAACCAGTGTTGGGTTATATATGAGGGACAAGTCTGAAACAAAGAGAACTGTCTGTGGAGAGAAAAAAAGAGATAAACACCAAGGATAATCTAAAGCTCCAAGCAGATTTTAGAATATAAAGTCATAGCTTGCTTTTTGTAGTTTGTTTTTTTATTTTTTGGTAAGATTTTTATTTTTTCTATTATAGTTGATTTACAGTATTCTTTCAGCTTCATATCTTGTTTTAGGACAGAGGGAGTCAATTGTAGAAAGTTATCAGAATCCTTAAGTTAATCAGTAAGTTTAATACAATCCAATTTAAAATGCCAAGTGTGTATTTAGGGTACTTAAGCTGATTCTAAGGTTTATGTGGAAATAAACTTATAAGAGTGGCTGGAAAAGTTTTGAAAAGCAAGAGGATAAGATAGTCACAGTAGATTCTCAAATATATTATATATCTATAGTAATTAAAATAGCTTGGTAGTATGCATGAACAGATAGAACATAATAGAGTCCAGAAATGGATCCAAATACGTAAGGTAATTTAGTGAATGATAAAGATGGCATTTCAATGCAGTGGGGAGAAGTAGATTATCAAAGAAATGATATTAGAACTGGGTACCATTTGAAAAAAATAAAACCAGATTCCTACCTTACTTTATAAACTCATACAAAAATAGAACTTTCATATATTCCTTTTGGCAATGTAAAAGTGTCCTATTGAATTCCCCCAAATGTCTAGATCCCATAACCTTCTATATATCCCAATTCTGACTTTTCCCTTTTGAGACACTACTAAGACTGTCAAGCTAATATTGTTACTTACTGCAATGAATTCTAATAAACATAGTTTTGCTTTGTTAAGAGGTTGATGGTGTTTTGGTTGAGTTTGTTTTTGTATATGTTGTTAGGTAAGGGTTCAGCTACATTCTTTTGTGTGTGTACATCCAGTTTTCCTAGCACCTTTGGTTGAAAAGACAGTTCTTTCTCCCATGGAATGATCTTAGCATCCTTGTCAAAAATAATTTGGCCATATTTGTGAGGGTTTATTTCTGTGCTCTTTATTCTATTGCATTAGTCCATGTGTCTGTGTTTGTGCCAGTATAACACTGTTTTGATTCCTAGAGCTTTCTAGTAAATTTTGAAATCAGGAGATGTGAATCCCCTAGCTTTTTTCTTCATTTTCAGCGTTATTTGTCTGGGGGTTCCCACTGTGGCACAGTGGGATTGGTCATGTCTTAGGAGCACTGGGACACAGGTTTGATCCCTAGCCTGGCACAGTGGATTAACGATCAGCATTGCCCCAGCTGCGGCTTATGTTGCAACTATGGCTTGAATCTGATCCCTGGCCAGGGAATTCCATATGTCATGGGGCAGCCAAACAAAAACAAAAACAAAAAAAACCCCAACAAGATTATTTGGCCATTTGGGTGTTCGTTGAGATTCCATATGAATTTTAGGGTATGTTTTTTTTATTTCTGCAAAAAATATCATTGGGATTTTGACAGGGGTTACATTGAATCTATAGATAACTTTGGATACTATAGACATCTTAATAGTATGAAGTTTCTAATCCCATAGCAAAGGTTATGTTTACATTTTTAATGTCTTATTTAATTTATTTTGACAGTGTTTTGTAGTTTTCATTGTACAAGTCTTTTAGCTCCTTGGTTAAGTTTTATGTATTTTATTCTTGTTAGTGCTATTGTAAATATAGTTTTTTCTTAATTTCACTTTTGGGTTGTTCATTGTTAGCATGTAGAAATGTAACTGATTTGTGTGGCTTTGTATATTACTACTTTGCTGAATTTCTTTATTAAATTTTTTTGTGGTCTCTTTAGGGTTTTTCTCACATAAAGTTATAACATCTGCAAACAGAGATAAATCTGCTTGTTCATTTCCAAATTGAATTTCTTTTTCTTGCCTCATTGCTATGGCTTGGACTTCCAGTACTATATTGAACAGAAGTTGTGAAAGCAGGCATCTTTGCCTTGTTCCTGACTTTAAAGGAAAAGCTTTCAGACCTTTACCATTGAGTAATATGTTCACTGTGTTTTTTTCAAATATGAATTTTATTATATTGAGGTAGTTTCCTTCTATTCCTATTTTATTGAGTGTTTTTATCATGAAAGAGGTTGAATTTTGTTGGTGCTTTTATTTTTGCATAAATTGAAATGTGTTTTTCCCCTTCATTCTGCTAGTGTGGTGTATTACATTAATTTATTTTTATATGTTGAATTTTCCTTTTATCACAGGGATAAGTCCCACTTGGTCATAGTGTATGATCCTTTTAATATGCTTCTAAATTAGGTTTGCTAGTGTTTTGTTGAGGATTTTAGCATTAACATTCATTAAAGGTATTGGTGTATAGTATTCTTTTCTTGATGTGTCTTCATCTGGCTTCAGTATTAAGGTAATACTGGCCTCAAAATATAAGTTAGAAAGTGTTCCTTCCTGTTCAACTATTTGGAAAAGTTTGAGGAGGATTGCTGTTAGTTCTTTAAATGTTTGGTAGAATTCACCAGTTAAGCCATCAGGTTCAGGGCTTTTTGGTGGTGGTGGTGGTGGTGGTTGTGGTGGGATTTTTTTTTTTGATTACTGATTCAGTCTCCTTACTAGTTACAGGTCTATTAAAATTTTCTATTTCTTCATAATTTGGTCTTAGTAGGTTTTATGTTTCCAGGAGTTCTCCATTACATCTAGATTATCCAATTTGCTGGCATACAATTGTGCATAGTACTCTCATAGTACTTATTATTTCTGCAGAATCAGTAGTAATGTCTCCACTTTCATTTCTGAATTTAATAATTTGAGTCTTCTTTTTTTCTTAGTCCATCTAGCTAAAGGTTTGTACTTTTTGTTATTTTTTCAAAGAACCAACTTTTAATTTCATTCATTTTCTCTCTTGTTTTTCTATTCTCTATTTCACTTATTTGTGCACTGATCATTGTTTCCCTCCTTCTGCTAGCTTTGGGCTTAGTTTGTTCTTTTCTTTCTTAAATATAAAGTTAGATTTTTGATTTGAGATCTTTCTTGTTTTTTCATGTAAACATTTATAAGTATAAATTTCCTCCTTTGCAGTTCCTTTGCTGAATCCCATAAGTTCTAGTGTGTTGTATTTTTGTTTTCATTTGTCTTTAAATATTTTCTAAATTCTCCTGTGATTTCTTCTTTGACCCATTAGTTGTTTAAGAGTTTGTTCTTTAATTTCTACACTGGGTTTTCCAGTGTTCCTCCTGTTTTTTTATGTCTTAATGTCATGCCATTGTTATTGGAGAAGATACTTTGCATGTTATCTATTTTTTGAAATCTATTGAGACTTAATTTGTGGCCTAATATATGGTATATCCTGGAAAATGTCCCATGTGCACATGAAAAGAATGTGTTTTTTTTTTTTTGTTGTTGTTGTTTTTTCAGGTAGTGTTCCGTATATGTCTTTTAAATCTAAGTGGTTTACTGTGTTGTTCAGGTCCTTTATTTCCTTGCTTATCTTCTGTCTGGTTGTTCTATCCGTTATTGAGAATGGGGTATTGAAGTCTTTAACTATTATTGTAGAACTGTTTATCCCTTCATTTCTGTTCATTTTTGCTTCATATATTTTGATGGTCTGTCACTAGGTGCATAAAAGTTTATAATTGTTATATCTTTTTGCTTATTGAACCTTTTATAAATATATAATTCTTTTGTCTCTTGTAACTTTTTAAAAATTTAAGGTCTATTTTTTATTTTATCTTTTTGGGGTATTTTTGTTACTATTTTCATTAAATACCTTCTCCTGTTTTCTCACTTTCAACTTGTGTCTTTGGATCTAAAGTGAGTCCCTTGTATACAGTATAAAGTTGGATCATTTTTTGTATCCATTCTTCCAACTTTTGCCTTTTGATTAAAGAGTTTAAATGTACATTTAAAATAATTTCAGATAAGGAGCATCTGACCTCTGTCATTTTGCTATTAGCTTTCTGTGTATTTTGTAGCTTTTTGGCCCTTATTTCCTGCAGTGTCATTTTCTTTGGTGTTTAGTTGATTTTTTGTAGTGAAGTGTTTAAATTCCTTTCTCATTTCCTTTTGTGTATATTCTATAGCTATTTTCTTTTTTGGTTATCATGGGGATTACAATTAATATCTATCATTATAGCATTCTAATTTGAATTTATATCATCTTAAGTTCAGTAACATACAGGAACTCTGTTCCTTAATAGCTCCATCCATAACCCTTTCAGTTGTTAATATTACAAGATTACATCTTTATATATTGTGTGTCTAAGAGCATAAAGTAATAATTTTAAGAAATGCATTATTAGCCTCTGAATATGTGGAAAACCAATGTGGAGTTACAAACCAAAATTTCAGTAATACTAGCTTTTAGTCTAATAATTGTTTTTTAAAATGTGTTAGTTTCCTAAATCATATGGAAACAAAAAGAAATAAAGCAATTATTAGAGTAATACTAGCTTTATAATTGTTCTTATATTCACCTTGACCGAGATCTTTATTTCTTTATATGACTTTGAGTTACTCTCTGTGACCTTTCACTTCAACCTGTGGAACTCCTTTTATCATTTCTTGCAGGACAGATCTAATGGTAATGAACTCTCTCAGCTTTGTTTATCTGCATTTTAGATCCTGTAGAGAAAAGGCAACTTATATGACATGATGATAAGACTATGAAGCATATTTCCTGAGTCCTTGGAGTATTTGCCAGTTTTGACTGAGGTCAGGAAATGTCCAAAATTGGGGCACAAATAGCTAGTTTCATGTGGTAACCTCTAACAGGTATGTATGGTGGAAGCCAATGAGTATAGGAGAGTGTGGACTTAATGGTCTTGAGAGTTAGACATAACCTTCTTGCTCATGAAAGTTCAAGAGTGTCAGATTTAATATACCATTAACTCCCTCTATTTTTCCTCAAGATTGGGGCAATGAGGTTTCTAAATAAATGACAAGGCTTTGCAAAGTTCTCTAATAACTAGCCCAGTAAGATGAATGCCTCTGTCACTGGAGATCCTAATATTGAGAATATGAAATCAAGTGGTTTTTTCCTACTTCATAATTGTAGCTCTCTCTTAAGAAAAAGTTTTAATCAATCCAGAGAATTAGCAAGCAATGATCAGAACATATTTAGAACCCTTTGTAAGGGTTAATTTTAGGAAATCCACATGGGCATGTTCAGTGGGATCCTGAAGCTTGGGTTTACAAGGATAATAGTTTTATTAGGACTGTGCTGGAGACAAATGAGATTTCCACCAGAGAATATCCTCAAAAATGTTAGTAAAATTTCTCCACCCATGCTACTTGAATATAGTTTTCGGTATGACCTTGCTCTGATGGGTAATTTCTTGTAAAAATTTTTGAAGAGTTTCTTCAAGGTTCTCTGGTGCCACCAAGTGTCTGTCCTAGAAGTGCCAGGGATTCTCTTGTGGTTTACAACCATGTATTCATTAAATTCTGGAGCCAGTTGTGGGCATTCCAAGTTGCATTTTTGAATCTCCACAAAGATTTAGCTTTTTAGAGTATCATGGGGCCGGGACCTGACTGATGGCTACCTGTGTGTCATAAAGATAAATTAGGATATTTCCTTTGGCCACTGTTATTCTTTATAGTGTGGCTTTACGATAGCTGTCTTATTAGGAAGCATTAGAGCCCTTAAAATTATTGTTCATTTTACATTGAGATTCCTATTGAGGTTAGAAACTCATTGTTTCTATAGCATTACAAAATCATTGACTACCCCAAAAGGCATACTTGATACTAGTTTTATGTTAACTCTCTTACCTCTTAACAACTGGCATGCTCTGCTGAGTGGGAAGGTACTGTCATCTGGGCTGGCTTTACTCTCTCATAAGGAGTCATATTTTAGGGGTCATTTGAGACTGTTACAGTGTATCTTGCCTGATATTTTCCCATTTCAGTTTCAAAAAATAGTATTTCAACAAATAATATTAAACCTGCATTTTCTAGGAGGAGTTTCTAATAAATCTGAGACGTAGTCATTACTTGGACAGAGGCTAGATCTCATGAAATTCCCTTTCTTTGGGTAATGGGAAAAGAGTAGTAATCTTTAAAGTACAGCACTGAGTAGAAATATGTGAGGGAGAAAGTAATAGAAGTTCATAGGAGGTAAGCCTGCTTACCGAGAAATGTATTTTCAGTAAGCAACGAGGTTTGTACAGCATACAGAACCATCAAATTTAAACAAGATCATTGAACCAAGTTAATAGAGGCCTTTACTTGTTTGGCTGCTGCTAATATTATCCTTAGATAAGGAGTAGGATTTTGCCGAACAATAGTGTTTTCAGTCCGATATAGGTATGATTCATCCTTTCTTTATTAGGCTCTTGGATTATTCACTTTAGCTCTTCTTAGTTTCTGGTTTTAGAGGCATTGTATAAACTTAGGGAGAGGTTTAGATGGATCAGTCTGAACATTTACTGCCAATATCACTAAGACGTTTTTGGAGTTCCCTTGTGGCTCATTGGGTTAAGAACCCAGCTAGTATCCATGAGGATGTGGGTTTGATCCCTGGCCTTGCTCAGTGGGTTAAGGACCCAGCATTGCTGCAAGCTGTGGCACATGTTGCAGATGTGGCTTGGATCTGTGTTGCTGTGGTTCTAGCATAGGGCTGGCAGCTGCAGCTCTAATTTGACGGCTAACCAGGAAACTTCCATATCATGCAGGTGCAGCCCATAAATAAATGAATAAATAAATAAATTTAAAATAAAAAAAATTTTAATTTAAAAAAGAAGACATTTTGCCCACAAAGAGTGCCATTTTCATGGAGAGCTTTAATTGGTTTCATCGTACATATAGGTACCTAGGTCAATATCCAAATTAACTATGATCTGACTGTAAATTAAAAAATCCCTAGCAATCTTTTTTAAAATTTAAGAATTTAATTTTGCAATTCTATTTGCATAGTTGATTCCTGTCTCTCTCTCCTTTTTTTTTCTAGGCCTCACTCAAGGCATATGGAGATTCTCAGGCTAAGGATCGAATTGGAGCTGTAGCCACTGGCCACAGTCATGGCAACATGGGACACAAGCCCCATCTGCAACCTACACCACAGCTCATGGCAACTCTGAATCCTCAACCCACTGAACGAGGCCAAGGATCAAACCTGCATCCTCATGGTTAGTAGTCATATTCGTTTCTGCTGAGCCACAATTGGAACTCCCAATTCCTAGGTCTTAAGTTAATGTGTGTGGTGTCTTAAAGGAGAAAGTAATATTTCTCACTCTCTGAGAATCTAAGGATAATAGTTATAGGCTGAAACAGGGTGATTATTTTAGGATTATGAGAGATACATACTATTTGAGTAGCTCCTTGACTCTGAGGGAGAGGTTATGTAATGCTGCCAGAGTTTGTGGTATGAATAAAAATTTCAAGGTTTCTTATACTATTTAGAGAAAAATGTCTTTGCAAGTTGGAAGAATGAGTGGGAAGTTGGATGTATGATTTCCCCTTAAAGCAGTGTCATTGATTTGCCCTCCCGATAATTTTTCCCTTTATTTTCTTAGCTAGTTCAGGATTTCTTTTTCCCAGTGTCTTTTCTGCTTATAAGTATTTACAGGTGTTTCTATCAGGAGGCATGCTCTTCTGGTGCTTAATGACTGGATTGGGATTGTTAAATTGTTTTATCTGTAAGGTCGTTAGTTTATTCTTCTTTTGATCTAAGGCTTTTTGAAGATTCGGATTTGGAAATCTAGTAAGGGGGCAATTTCCCATTCCAGTTTTTCTTGCGTATTAAATATCTTATTTCTTGTTTTAAGGCTGTTCACAAAAATTTGGGAGAGAGCTGGAGATCACATCTACTTCAGAATCTTCTCCTCAAAGAATCTATCCCTGAAGTCTCCTATAAATTTATTCTTCCTATGCTTGCAGGAGTGGATTAGAGTCTTATATTTTCACAGGAAAGCTTTGAGCAATAAGCTCTGAAAGATTTTATCCAACATCTACAGCTTCCCTAAATGTCTTGTATCCTATGCAGTTGGGATTTCCTAAATCATTCTTGGGATCTTTTCACTTTGCCTTTTCTGTTCGTTCTTTCTTTCTTTCTTTCTTTCTTTTCTTTTTCTTTCTTTCTTTCTTTCTTTCTTTCTTCCTTTCTTCCTTCCTTCCTTCCTTCCTTCCTTCCTTCCTTCCTTCCTTCCTTCCTTCCTTCCTTTCTTCCTTTCTTCCTTTCTTTCTTCTTTTCTTCCTTTCTTTCTTCCTTCCTTCCTTTCTTTCTTCCTCCCTTTCTTTTCTTTTCTTTCTTTCCTTTACTTCTTTCTTGCTTTCTTTCTTTCTTTCTTTCTTTCTTTCTTTCTTTCTTTCTTTTCTTTTCTTTTCTTTTCTTTTCTTTCTTTCTTTTTCTTTCTTTCTCACTTGAGAATATGAACCAATTGATATAGACCCGAGAACTAGCAGTATTATTTTTTAAATTAGTTATGGGAATTAAAACATTTTAAAGTAATTGCTAACATCAGGAAAAATAAAATGTTATATGAGAATAAAGATATAATCATGATATACTATCTGACTCAGCATTGAATAAAAATTGCATAGTTGTAAGAGTATAAATACTGACTATTGATTTAAGCACAATTTTTCTGTAACTGTTGGAAGAATAGAGGGAGGAAATGTAGGATAATGGTTGTGTAAGAAAGCTAATCTCCTTGCTATCATAATAGGAGGTCAGGGAGATAAATTTTTTAAATCGATAAATTAATATATATTTAGAAACATGGAGTAAAATAACAAACATTTGTAAGTAGCCACTTCTAGAGCTAATATTTTAAATTATGAGACTAACTTGATAAAAAATAGAAGAAAAATTCATCTTGAAATCTGAAGGGCAGGACACACATCTTCTACCAAAAAAAAAGGTGGGGGAGAATGGAATCATATATATAGATTTTTTTTTTTTTTCAAAAATGCCCTGTGGTAGTTTTGGTTTTGTAAAAAATATATTTCCATGAATTTAAAGAGTCATATGTTGGGAGTTCCTGCTGTGGCACAGTGGGTTAAGAATCTAATTGCAGTGGATTGGGTCACTTTGGAGGTATGGGTTCCATCCCCACCCTGGCACAGTGGGTTAAAGGGTCTGACATTGCCACAGCTGTGGCATAGACTGCAGTTCTGGCTTGGATTCAGTCCCTGGCCCAAGAACTTCCATGTGCTGCAGGTGCAGATGTTAAAAAAAAAAAATCATATGTTGCCATGTAAACATTTGTGCTTAGATAATAAAATTGGTTTCTTCGGAAACTCAGAGACTGTAGTCTGCTTGAATACTAGGACTGTTGAAATATTTTATTTTATTTTATTTGTCTTTTTGCCTTTTCTAGGGCCGCTCCCTTGGCATATGGAGGTTCCCAGGCTACGGGTCTAATCGGGGCTGTAGCCACCAGCCTATACCAGAGCCACAGCAACATGGGATCCGAACCACATCTGCAACCTACACCACAGCTCACAGCAACGCCAGATCCTTAACCCACTGAGCAAGGCCAGGGATCGAACCTGCAACCTCATGGTTCCTAGTCGGATTCTTTAACCACTGAACCACAACGGGAACTCCAGGACTGTTGATTTTAATAACTTGATGAAAGATATTTTCTTGAAGGAAACTTTGGAGTAAGCTATATTCAGAGTTTAAAATTTTAAAAAACAATATGTTTTATCATGAAAAAGAAATTGAGAGCAAAATTATTGTATGCCAAATCCATAACAGTTAAAAAATTATTAAATTGTCCTGAGTTGTGTCTCATGAATGTAAAGTAATATGTGCAATAAATGTTAACTTTTATTTAAATTGTGAACATTTGGAAGAGTTGCTAGCATTTATATTTTAACTTTTCATAATTTTTAAAATAGGAAACTCTTCAGAATCAAAAGGAAACCTTATCAAAGCAACACAAAGAAGCAATGGCAGCTTTTAAAAAGCAGGTAAATTTCATAAGGACAGAAAAATACTAGTTTTAAATATTGCACTTTTCTCATGAATGTTATGACAAATTATTCTCCATAATCATTGAAGACAAAAAGAATATTATTGGAAACAGGAAATGAATAAGGTTATTTTGGATCATAACCGATAATAAAGAATGTAATGTTGTAGAATGATTTAATTAAAGAGAATAATTGGGAAGATGATTTGCTTGGCTATATATTTTCATTTGTCCTAAATAAAATGTTAGTGATATGTGTGTTCTTGCACTTTCTCTCCCTTCTTCCCTTTCTCTTTAATTAGTGTGTCCTGGGAGCTTATTTTTCCATATCACTCCTTTCTTCATGCCAGAATTATAACATTAGGGAAAAGCTGAGATGCAAGTAGGGAGATATAAGGATGAAGAGGTGTGATTATCATGCATTTCCATAAATATTAACCTTCAGCAACTGAGAAAGATTAGTAGAAAATGGAAAGAACAAAAGTGTTTTAAAGAAAATAGCAACTTCTCCCATTTTTTTGTATTCTATAGCTCCTCTTTACTACCTCAAATTTTTATTCAGTCTCTAGTTAGGCACATTTCTTATAGTTATATTTTCTATGTAAAATATAACTCTGGAAGTGCTTTTCCTTATAGCCATGCCAGTGTCATCATTTTTTCTTCCTTTTTCCTTCTCTCTTTTTTGTTTTCATCTCCATACAAGTGTGTGTGTGTTTAGAAAGAAATGCATAAAAAGTAAACTTACATAACCTAAATCACTAGTGGGGTGAGGTTATTGATAATTTACACTGTAGTGTGGATTTCTTTAAGCAGACGATTAACTTCTTCCGTATAGTCTGAAATTGGCTTTACCTAAGTTATGAGAGTTTTAACTGAAGGGTGAAGAAGCAGAAACCAAATGTACTGCATAATATTTATTCTTTAGGAGAGAGTAAGTCTATGTCTCTGTTTCCCCACGGGACTCTGGGCAAGATAAGAATATCCAGGTATCTTGGAGTTCCCGTCGTAGCGCAGTGGTTAACGAATCCGACTAGGAACCATGAGGTTGCGGGTTCGGTCCCTGCCCTTGCTCAGTGGGTTAACGATCTGGCGTTGCCGTGAGCTGTGGTGTAGGTTGCAGACGCGGCTCAGATCCCGCGTTGCTGTGGCTCTGGCGTAGGCCGGGGGCTACAGCTCCGATTCAACCCCTAGCCTGGGAACCTCCATATGCCGAGGGAGCGCCCCAAGAAATAGCAACAACAACAACAAAAGACAAAAAAGACAAAAAAAAAAAAAAAAAAAAAGAATATCCAGGTATCTGGAGGGTAGAGGAGAAAGTGCTATTGCATCTCCCCTTGTTTTTCTGTTTTAAAAAAAATTTGTTTCTTTTCCTCTTCTTTTTTTTTTTTTTTCTGAAGAAAATATTCTTGAATGTAAGTGAGGACCATGGGAAGTGAGATGAAGAAATTTCAAAGAAAAATTTTATTTCTTGACAACTTTGCCTAGTATCTTTGTGTTGCTTGGAATATTAGTTTGCTTTGGCAAGTTCACTCTAGTTTTTCTGTTTACAAAGTCATTATTTATTTATTAGACTGCCACATGCACTTTTTAAAATTGTCAAAAAACTCTGTCAATGCAGATATAAGTGAGTATCAATTTCACAAAAGTGTATCTTCAGAAAATGTTATATGTTATTATTTATGAGTAGATGGAAAATATTGAAACATTTAAGAAAGAAAACTAGAGGGAAAAACTAAATTTTCAAGGATGATTGGTGCTCTGATCATGTGATTAAATTGTTCATTTCCTTTGATGACTGGCTTCCCATATCTTTCATTATTTATTTTCTCAGTGTAAAAGTAGCATGATCACATTTACTAAGTTCAAACAATATGGACATGTAAAACACATCTGTAGTCTCACTAGACCAGTGTAAATCAGTAGTAACATTTCACCTGTATTTTAATTTTTAAAATTCTTTATCAGTTGCAAATGAAGATATGTGCCTTGGAAGAAGAAAAGGTATTTATTAATTTTTTAATAATTTGAAGCATAGCTAAATGCATTTAATTATCAGTTCACGGTAATAGAAAGGAGCACTAGTAATAAACAAATGGAAACTATTCTTGAAATTTTAGAAACAGGACCCAAGGGAATGTGTTACTTGAGCTCTAACTGTTTGACAGTTGAGAGTACTGAGGCCTAGTAAGATATAAATGACTCAGCTGAAGCTGAAGATTCCATTTTGAAGTGGCAGGGTTGGGTGTAGGACCCAGATCTATTCAGCCCCTAAATCGATGCTCTCTCCACTTTGCTGCAATATTTCTATTAAGTATAGTATATTTTTAGTGCCTTTTCGATGAAATTACTTTCTTTAAAAAAAAGATTTGCATGTACATGAAGACCAGTAGGAAAAGAGTATACAATTCTAAACAATCCTAGAAATTCATCTGGCAGTAAATATTTTCTCTAGCTATTTAATATTTAATGCATATTTTTATTATATCAAAGAATATGTCATTTATAATAATAATTATATTTTTAGCAAGACCTTTTAAAATTTTTTTCATATTCTTATAAGGTAAAGATACTTGTGTCTTATTATTAGAATATCTTTATTCTACCATATGAAATTAAATGAACATATAGTGTCCGTAAGTTCTCAGGAATACTGTATTGATAACATGATTTATTGTTATAATGAGATTTTCCATTTCATGATATTTGTGAGCTTATATAGATCTTATTGTAATTTTTTGATATTTTGGAATCATTAAAGATGTAGATTTTAGTTCAGATATAAGTTTAAAGTCTGTGAAGTATTAGGTTTAAAGTAGAGACTTTGGTTATCAAGCTCTTAAGTTTTCCCCATTCATAATGTCTTTTATTTTGGAAAGCACTGAAATATACTTTTTTATTTAAGGGAAAATATCAACTTGCTACAGAAATAAAAGAAAAAGAAATAGAAGGATTGAAGGAAACATTAAAGGGATTACAGGTGAAGAAACTTTATATTGCTTGAAAGGTAATTTGGTATTTTAGCAGTGTATCGGTAAGACACCTGTAAACATGTAATCTAGCAAAGTAAAGCTGACAAAAAATTCATATATCATATTCTGTGTAATTTAATACTTTTTGCTGAGAGCCTTCAATTTCAAATTAGAATGTTTGCTTCATCCTTTATCTTAAAAAGAAATGTTGGAGTTCCTGCTGTGGTGCAGTGGTTTAAAATCCCCACTGTGGTGGCTCAGGTTGCTACAGAGGTTCGGGTTCAATCCCCAGCCCAGGGAGGTGGGTTAAAGGATCCAAGTGGGTTAAAGGATCCAGCATTACCACAGCCGTGGTATAGGTTGCAGTTGTGACTCGGATCTGATCCCTGGCCTGGAAATATGCAATATGGGTACATGTAGATATCCAGTTTTTCAAACACCATTTTTTGAAGATTATCTTTTCCCTATTATGTGTTCTTGGTGTCCTTGTCAAAAATTTGTTGGCTACCTACATGTAGATATATTTCTGGGCTTCCTATTTTGTTCCATTTGTTGGTATGTTTCTTTCTTTTTTTTTCTTTTTTTTTTTTTTTTTTTTTGGTCAGTAAGTATCATGCTGCTTTGATCACTGTAGCTTTGAAATACATTTTAGAATCGGGAAGTATGAAGTATTCAGTTTTGTTTATCTTGTTCAAGATTGCTTTGGTTATTCAGCATCTTTTGTGTTGCTACACAAATTTTAGGGCTTTAAAAAAAATTTCCTTAGAAGCTGACATGATTTTGATAGGGATTGCACTGAATCTGTAGATCACTTTGGGTAATACAGACATTTAAACAATATTAATTTTTCCATCTGTAAACACAGGATGCCTTTATATCTATATGTCTTTTAAAACTTCTTTTGTCAATATTTAATAATATTTAGTGTATAAGCCTTTACCACATTGGTTAAAGTTATTTCTAAATGTCTTATTCTTTTTGTTACTATTGTGCATGGGATTATTTCAATTTTCCTTTCAAATAGTTTGTTGTTTGTGTGTAGAAATGTGACTGATTTTTGTATGTTGATTTTGTATCCTGCAATTTTACTGAATTTATTTATTAGTTCTAACAATTTGTTGTTGTTATGTCTTTAGGGTTTTTTCTACATGTATGACTGTGTTATATTCAAATAGCCTTTAGGGTTTTCTACATGTATGATTGCGTTATCTTCAAACAGAAGTAATCTTTTTCCTTTGTGATTTGGATGCCTTTTATTAATTTTTCTTTTCTCATTGCTCTGGCTAGGACTTCTAGTACTCTGTTGGATGCAAATGGTGAGAATGGGCACTCTTGCCTTAGACTGAATTGATTATGGTGATGACTATGGGTTTTATTTTTTTAAATATATGGCCTTATTGTGCTGAGGTATGTTTCTTAAATATTTATTTTGTTGAGAGTTTTTAATCATGGATGGATGTTGAATTTTGTCAAATGCTTTTTCTGCATCTATTGAGATGAACATGTGTTTTTTTTTTTCTTTCATTCTGTTAATGTGGTGTATCACATTGATTGATGTACATATGTTGGACCATCCTTTTAGCCAGGGAATTGAATCCCACTGGTAATGGTTAATGATTCTTTTAATGTGCTGTTGAATTCAGCTTGCTAGAATTTTATTGAAGATTTTTGTATCTACGTTCATCAGGGATATTGGCCTCTCATTTTTTTTTTTTCCTATTAAAAAAAATTTATGGCCATGCTCACAACATATGGAAGTTCCCAGGCTGGGGATTAAATCCAGGCCTTAACTGCGACCTACACCACAGCCACAGCAACACCAGATCCTTTAATCCTCTTCACAGGGCTGGGGATCAGACCTGCTCCTCCACAGCTACCCAAGCTGCTGCAGTCGGATTCTTGTTTTTTTTGTTTTTTTTTTTTTGTCTTTTTAGGGCTGCACCTGCAGTATTTGGAGGTTCCCAGGCTAGGGGCCTAATTGGAGCTGTAGTGCTGGCCTACACCACAGCCACAGCAGCATGGGATCCAAGCTGCGTCTGTAGCCTAAACCACAGCTCACAGGCAATGCTGGATCCTCAACCCACTGAGTGAGGCCTGGGATCGAACCCACATCCTCATGGTTCCTAGTCGGATTCATTAACTACTGAGCCACGATGGGAACTCCAGCAGTCAGATTATTAACCCACTGTGCCATGGTGGGAAGTCCTGGCCTGCAGTGTTCTTTTCTTTTAGTATCTTTGTCAGGTTTTGTTGTCACAATGACCCTGGCCTCATAAAATGAGATTGGAAGTATGCTCTGTTCTGTATCTTGGGAGAATTTAAGAAGGATTTGTGGGGTGTTTTTTGTTTGTTTGTATGTTAGTTTGTCTTTTTAGGGCCACACCCACAGCCTATGGAGGTTCCCAGGCTAGGGGTCTAATCAGAGCTGTAGCTGCTGGCCTGTGCCAGAGCCACAGCAACGCCAGATCTGAGCCACATCTGTGGCCTACACCACAGTTCATAGCAATGCCAGATCCCTAACACACTGAGGGAGGCCAGGGATCGAACCTGCAACCTCATGGTTCCTAGTTGGATTTGTTTCTGCTGCGCCACATGGGAACTCCAATTTTTTTCTTTTTTCTTTTTTTTAAGGGATTTGTATTAAATCTTCTTTGAATATTTGGTAGAATTCATCCATGAAGCCATCTAGTCCTGGGCTTTTCTTTGCTGGGAAATTTTAAAGTATCCTTATTTGCCATTGGTATGTTCAAGCTTTCTATTTTGTGTGCAGTTTTTGTAGGTTGTGTGTCTTTAGGAATTTATTAATGTTTTCTAAATTACCTGATTTGTTGGCATGTAATTGTTCATAATAGTCTTTTATGATCCTTTTTATTTCTGAGGCATACATTGTAATGTCTCCTTTTTCATATAATTTTACTTATTTAAGTCTTCTCTCTTTTTTTTTAGTCCAGCTAAGGGTTTGTCAGTTTTGCTTATTCTTCCAAAAAGTCAACTCTTAATTTTGTTGATTTTTTCAATTGTTTTTGTAGGCATTTATTACTATGAAATTTCCTATTATAATTGCTTTTGGTGCACCCCTTAAGTTTTGGTATGTTGTGCTATTTTCATTTGTCCTCAGATACTTTTAAAATTCTCCTTTAAAAAAAAACACAATGAATATTCAAGAGTTTGTTTGTTTAGTTTCTATGCATTTGTGAATTTTCCTGTTTTCTTACTGTTATTGATTTCTAATTTTATTACACTGTGGGCAGAGAATATACTTGGAATGATTTTGAGCTTCTTAAATTTAAAATTTTTTCGGTGCCCTATCACATAAAAGTTGACTTTTCTGGGATAGACCATATAATAAACATATGATCTATCCTGGAGACTGTTCCATGTATGCTTGAGAAGAAAGTGCTCTTTTGTTGGGTGGAAAATTCTGTACATATCTGTTAGGTCTATTTAATCTATAGTGATGTTCAAGTCAACTGTTTCTTTATCGATGTTCTATATGGATGTTCTCTTATTGAAAGGATATTGAAGTCTCCTACTATTATTGTATTTTTGTCTATTTCTCTATTCAGACACGCTATTTGCTTTGTATATTCAAGTGCTCTGATACTGGATGCATATATATATTTGTTATATCTTCCTGTTGAATTGACTCTTTAGCATGGTATAATGACCTTCTTTGTCTCTAGAGGCAGTTTTGACCTTATCTAAGTTTAGCCACTCCTACTTTCTTTTGGTTACTCTGGCATATTTTTTTCATCCCTTTACTTTCAGTCTATGTGTGTCCTTCTACAGTAAATCTCTTATAGAATTATATCGCTGGACCTTGTTTTTTATTATTCATTTAGCCACTCTGTGCCTTTTTATTGGAGAGTTTAATTACATTTAAAGTAATTATTGATAGGTGTGTAGTTACTATTGTCATTTTTCTTGATTGTTTTCTGATTTAGTTGTTTTTTACATCTCTCCTCGTTATCTTTTGTTATTTGATTTTTTATAGTGAATTTAATTAATTAATTAATTAATTAATTTTTATTTATTTTTTCCTGCTGTGCAGCCTGGGGATCAAGTTACTCTTACATGTATACATTTTTTTCCCCACCCTTGATTCTGTTGCAATATGAGTATCTAGACATAGTTCTCAATGCTACTCAGCAGAATCTCCTTGTAAATCTATTCTAAGTTGTATCTGATAACCCCAAGCTCCTGATCCCTCCCACTCCCTCCCTCTCTAGTCGGGCAGCCACAAGTCTATTCTCCAAGTCCATGATTTTCTTTTCTGAGGAGATGTTCATTTGTGCTGGATATTAGATTCCAGTTATAAGTGATATCATATGGTGTTTGTCTTTGTCTTTCTGACTAATTTCATTCAGTATGAGAGTCTCTAGTTCCATCCATGTTGCTGCAAATGGCATTATGTCATTCTTTTTTATGGCTGAGTAGTATTCCATTGTGTATATATACCACTTCTTCCTAATCCAATCATCTGTTGATGGACCTTTGGGTTGTTTCCATGTCCTGGCTATTGTGAATAGTGCTGCAATGAACATGTGGGTTTTAAAAATTGTGTCTTTATCTTTTGATGGTGTTCTATAAATCTTAGATGCTTTATTCACTCTCTTTCCTTTTCTGACTGGATAGTTTAAAATAATCTGTCTTTGAGCTTTGAGTTCACTGTTTTTTCCCCTTTTGTTTGATTGTGCTATTGAAACTATTACCTTTTTCATTTCATTCATTGTATTTTTCAGCTCTAGAATTTCTTTTTGGTTCTTATGATTTCTGTCTCTTCATTGAACTTCTGATTTTATTCATGTATTATTTTCCTGATTTTGTTGAGTTTTCTGTCTGTATTGTGGTTGGTTGAACTTCTCTAAAAGAATTATTTTGATTCTTTGTCAGGTAGTTCATAGATCTCCATTTCTTTGGGGTCAGTTACTGGAAATTTATAATGTTCCTTTGGTGGCGTCATGTTTCCTTGAATTTTTTGGTATACCTTTTAGCCTTTTGTTGGTGTTTATGCATTTGAAGGAGAGATCTCTTTCAGAGTTTTTGGACTAGCTCTGGCAGCTATAAAACTTGACCTACTGGTGGGTGGAGGATGCTGGCTGGATGTGGTATGCAGTGGTGCCACATGTCGTGCTGGGTCTAGCAGCTCTGGCTTTGTGGGGAAGCAGTGGTGCCTCTGGCTCCAAGAAAGGGCACAGCTCCATTAGTTTGGGTAGGTTTAGACATTAGCAAAGATTGTGAGGGTTCTTGGCGATGAAGGTTGCTGGTGTCCACAGTAGTGATGAGAGCTGCTGAAGTCCTTGGTAGTAAAGGCTACTGATGTCTTCCTGCTCTACTTTTTTCCCACATTGGGGAAGTTGTGGCTGAGGGCATTTATTTTGGTTCTAAGCTAGTGTGTGAACCTAGAGGATGGAATGGCACGGGTGAAATACTTTTCTGTTCAGATATCCTTGTTTTTTTGTGCTCTACTGGGTTGCTGTAGCTTCTTAATTGTACTACAGAGCTCTTCCAGAATTAGTTTCATTCGTAGGTACTTGTTAAATCATGTGTGTGTGTTGGCAGGAAGGGGGGGAGGAGAAGGGCTGGGACCTCCTGATATCTTTCTGGTATCACTCCCATGAATTCTTTATATTTCTTAGAAATAAGCCCTTTATGTTTGTGCTGTGGGCTTCAGATGGTTTTTACAGTTTGCCATTTTGATTTTGTTCATTTGGTTTTTTGTTTAATATTTGCTATAAATTATTCATTTTTCTTTCATGGATTTTGGAGTTTGTCATGGTTAGAAAGGCATTCACATCTCCAAAGTTACAAAAGGACTTGCCCTTGCTTTCTTTTATTACATCTATGTACTCAAATTTTATATTGAATCTTTGATCATTTGTAGCAGTTATGAGATGAAGCTAAGTCTATATTTTTCAGATTGTTATTCAGTTGTCTTAACATTATTTAAATTCTCCTTTGATATATTAAGCAATTTTTATTTTGAATTTCTTTTGTTACTTCAATGTACCAAACTAAATAAAAATTAAATAAAATGTCAGTGAGTTCCAAGAAGAATGTTTTCACTAAAAAGAAATGCATGGATTTTGTGCCTCAGATTGGATGAATAAGAGGCTGGACAATATTAATGATATAGTAAAGAATCCTTGTAACTTGTTTCAAGACGAAAGGCAGAAAGTGATTAGAAACTCCAGAGAAAACAGATTACTCTAAGGCATAAAGTACATTAAAATCTGGGATGGCTTGGGGCAATTTATGGATTATAGGAAGAGAGAAGATATTTAGGTCCTGACTGTAGTAAAATCATCCTTCACGTAATATACAGAACTAATAGAGGAGGAATGTAGTATTAACACCCTATTTGGCTCTGCATTAAACAATATCTATGTTAATTGTAATAACATAAACACTTTTGACTTTCATTTTTTAGAATTAACCCATAAGCAAAGTGGAGAAGACAATTATGGTCACAGAACAAAACTTAAATGTTACTAACCTTGTTGATAAAAAAGTAAAGGTGTAGTTAAGATGAAGTTGATGGTGATATCCAGTTGATGGAAGATAAATAGAGGATTAAGTCTACTATTTAAAGTTTATGTAGTTACACAGTTTAGTGGTTCTTATCATAACTCAGATATCCAGTTCAAAATGACCCCTGTAGGTAAATTTTTTTCTTGTTTCTTTTTTCCTTTTGGCCTTGCCTGCAGCACGAAGAAATTCCCAAGGGATTGAACTTGCCCCACTGCAGCCACCCAAGCCACAGCATTGACAATGCTGGATCCTTAGCCCACTAAGCCACCAGGGAACTCCTAAATTTTTTTCTTACTATTTAGAGAAATTAAAAAATTGTTCTTATAATTGAGTAAATAGAAATTACCATTATAACTATTATAAAAGACTCACTGATGTGTTTTCTTTTTTTTTTTTTTTGTCTTTTTAGGGCCGCACCTACAGCATATGGAGGTTCCCAAGCTAGGGGTCCAATCAGAGCTACAGCTGCTGGCCTAGACCACAGCTCACAGCTTGGGATCCGAACCGTGTCTGCAAACTACACCACAGCTCACGGCAACAGTGGATCCTTAACCCACTGAGCAAGGCCAGGGATCGAACCCGCAACCTCATGGTTACTAGTCGGGTTTGTTAACCACTGAGCCACTATGAGAATTCCTGATGTGTTTTCTTACAGTGTCTTGAATTAGGTATAACTTATCTCTTATTTCTGGATAAATCTTAGGAAAAGTATTATTTTTTTCCTACTAAAAATATGTCATTTTTGTTAAAAGTGCTTTGTTCTTTTAGCACTTTTTCATAAATTGCTTTATTTGACGCCATTCATGCATGTTTAATTATCTGGTTAATGTAATGAGTATTTTCAAAGCAAAAGACATTTCTTCATATGGCTGACCCTCTGTGAAAGAGCTGTAGGATTTGTTTTGCTTTGTTCAACCTGTGACATAGTACAGGTGATGTATATGTTACTTCAAGGTCGGCTGAACATGCTATACAAACAGTGTAGAACAATGAAAATGTTTCTAGTGTTTCCCCCTCAAGTTAAAGTTCCTGTTCACTTATGGATCTGATATAAATCTCCTAGGTAAAGGAAGTCCTCAGCCTCTTAACCATCATGTAGCAAAATCCCTCCCTCTTTTACTTAGGTTGCAACTTTTTTCCTTTCATAAGGCCATGCCTACCATGTGCTACATAGCAGGAATAAGAAATTAGGTAGTTCCTTTTCTTAAAAAGGTTATAGTCAAGTGACTCTTTCTTCTTGAATTCCAAAACAAAATGAACAGACACAACTCCATGACACACCAAAAACTTAATTATTTTGCTTTAATGGATACTTTGAGTATGTTTAATTTCTATTTAAAGTGGTACTTTGTTACCTGATTTTGAAGGGGTTGGATATAACAGAGCAACCTGATTATATCTAAGTTACCTGAGAAATTAAATTGTTTGTATAAACAATATACGCAGAGGGCTAAATAGATTTTGATGAGTGTCCTGTAGATTTTAAGTAAATTGTTTCTGCCTGTTAACGACTTATTATATAGTCCTGTGGTAAGACTTTTTGTCTTCCTGAGCCTCAGTTTTCCTTTAGGTAAAATGAGGAAATTGACATACATCAGCATTTCCCACACAAGAACATTTTGTAAAGCAATAACACATCCACTTTCTCTACTCTGGATAGCAGAATAAAAAAGTTTGGGAAGGGTCTTTATTCACCTTCCAGAAGAGGCATGAATAAAGAGAGCATAGATACAAGGTGGTAAAAACTGGATTGGGAGTAATGGGATAGATGACCTCTAAGATTTTCAGCTCTAATGCTCTGTGATACCATGTTATCAAATTTTAAACTTACTGAATTATAAATTGACATTAATTCCTTTCACAGAACTGAAGCCTATTTAGTATATAATGTGTTGTTTCTATTACTGAATCCTTAACTTTTTAGGCCTTACCTAACCACAGTGATAAAAGGGAACTAAATTCCCGGAGCTTTGGGTGTGTACATTTATGTATAAGGAATTCTTTGACATTCGGATAATTTTGTAGTTTAGAGACCATAAATTTACAGAGATGTTAAAAATAGAATACAAAGAATTAATTTTCCTAAGTGATTTAAAAGTAATATGCCAATCTGATGCCCTATCACCCCAAATACTGTAATATCTTTCTTACAAGCAAGGACATTCTCCTACAAAACTGTATCACAACCATCAAAATCAGGAAGTTAACACTGATACATCATTGCAATCTAATTCTCATGCCTCATTCAGTTTTTACCAGTTGTCCTAACAAGGGCTTTTATAGAAAAAGGATCCAGTTTAGAATCTTATGCTGAGCTTCGGTGTCATATCTCTTTAATCTCTTTCATTCTAGAACACTTCCCCAGTCTTTGCTTGATTTTTATGACTTTGAAACTCTTGAAGATTACAGACCAGTTCTTTTGTAGAATGTCCCTCAATTTCTGTTTGTATGATATTTCCTCATGAATAGAGTTAATGTATGCATTTTTGGCAGGAGTATTACAGAAATAAGGCCTTATTCCTATAATTGAATCCTATCAAATAGCTGATGATTTCAGTTTGTCTTACTATTGGTAATGTTCACTTTGATCCTTAAGGTAGTATCTGACAAGTTTCTCCACTGGAAAGTTACTCTTTTCCTCCTTTCTTTTTTTCTTCTTTTTACAAATCTTTTTTGGCTGCACATGTGGCATGTGGAAGTTCCTGGGCCAGGGATCAAATTCAAGCTGCAGCTGTGACCTATACCACAGCTGTGGCAGTGCTGGATCCTTAATCTACTACACTGGGCCAGGGATCGAACCCTTGCCACCACAGAGACCACAACTGGATAATTAACCCACTGTGCCACAGTGGTAACTCCCTCTTTTCCTCTTTCTAATCAGAGTATTTTATAGGTATTTTGAAGTTATGTAATGTTCTATTTCTTATCATTTAATTAATATTGTTATAGGCTCATAGTTCTAACTTTATTAATGGATTAAAAGCTATGACTGTCATTATTTATTTTGATGCTCAATACCATTAGTTTGGCCAATTGAGGGTCCATTCAGGCTGATTTCTAAGTCTTTTGGACATGTCTTCATCATTCTTTTAGCATTTTCCTGCTCTTAGGTGAAAACAAAATGTGCCAGGGATCACATTATAGTTTACCTAACCTTGCCTGGAATAAAACATTTCTCCATGTTTTCCTGGTTCCTCTTAGTGGAAAATGCACTTGGTGATTCAGACACTAGGATCTGGACACTATTACACTCACTACTATTGGGGTGTCACTGGTCTCAGATCCTCTCAGTGGACAGAGCTAGAGGATTTAGTGTATGTATTTATATACACACAAATATATAAACACTCATTTATACTATGTTTTTCTCTATCTATGTATGTCAGTATGTCTATATATAAATTCACATTACTTTCAATTCCAACCCAAAACTATACATTTCTTTTCTCTTACAGTGAGAAATAAGACATTCTTTCTTCTTAATGTATTTACTTATTTGATAAATTACCTAGTATATGACCAGGCCACCATTCTGTTGCTCCTTCCTTCCTGACATGGGTGCCTTTTCCCTGCTTCAACTCTTACACCTGGGTTGCTCTTTTTTCAACACTGCCCACTGAGCACCCTGTTCACCTTTTGACTCCTTACAGTAGACTGCCCTTTCTCCCATGGGGACATCCTCTTTCCCCCATTCCAGCCTGATACCTGTTCTGAATGCTGCCACCATGACCTCTTCATCTCATTCCCCACCTAATGTACTTGGGACTGGATTATTCAGGAAGGGGAGAGGTTAAGTATTTTTAATGTAGTATTTAAAGGACTTTATCCCCAAGTAATATATATCCAGTTAATGGAAAAATAGATTTGTTCTAAACAAAAGTTTATAGTCAACTTTTTGTATAGTTTTCCATAAAGTTAGGGGTTAACTCTAACTAGTTATATGTGCTTTATCTTTGAAATGCCTTCGATAGTTAATACATTAATGTTAGAATAGTTTTTCTGTATCGATAAGTCAATTTTATGTGATTTCGCAATGAAAAATAATTATATATAGAACGTCCATAAAAAGATTTCATGTCAAACTAGTTGTGTTACTTTCAAATTTGACTTGTATGTCATAAGAATGCAGGTACATGGCAGTTTTTTAAGTTGGGCAGTACTCTATAGAGGTGTTGATAAAATAAGCTGTGAATCATGGTTCAGAAGGTGTAAAATACAGAGACATCAATGTTTGAAGAACAGTGACCTGAAAGAATTTGGTAAATTTGTTCTATGTGTATCAGTTTTATCTTTGGCTAATGGTAGCTGTATTAGTGAGGATTCACCAGTTAAACAAAACCAATAAAATAGGTAGGTAGGTAGTTAGATAGATTGACAGAGCTAGAGAGAGAGATACAGGATATATATATATGTGTGTGTATATATATATATATATATATATATGTATCTCCTCTCTTTTATATATAGATAGAGAGAGAGATTTATTATGAGGAATTGGCTCACACAATCATACAGTTATGGAAGCAGAGAAATGACATCATCTATTGTCTGAAAGCTGGAGATATAATTCCAGTCTGAATCCCAAGGCCTGAAAGACAGGAGAATCCATGGTGTAAATTCCAGTCCAGGGAGTTCTTGTTGTGACTCAGTGGAAATGAATCTGACTAGGATTCATGAGGATGCAAGTTGGATCCCTGGCCTCGCTCAGTGGGTTAAGGATCTGGCATTGCTGAGAGCTGTGGTGTGGGTCACAAATGTGACTTGGATCTGGCATTGCTGTGGCATAGGCCAGAGGCTGTGGCTCCAATTAGACCCCTGGCCTGGGCACGTCCATATGCCATGGGCGTGGCCCTAAAAAAAAAATTCCATTTCAAAAGCATGTGAAAATCAGTGTTCCAGCTCAATCAGGTAGACAGGTAGAAAACAGGGTGACTTCATCCTTTGTCTGCCTTTTGTTCTATTCAGGTCCTCAACAGATTGGATGAGGCCCACTCACATTGGAGAGGGTAATTACTTTATTGAGTCCACTGCTTCAAATGCTAATCTCATCTAGAAAACCCCTCACAGACACACCCATAAATAATGTTTAATCTGGGCACCCCTTGGCCCAGCCAAGTTGACATATTAACCGTCACAGTAGCAGATAATAAATTCAAGATTAGATTGAAAGTGTTCTGAATTTTGTCTTTTTTTCCCTTTTTTTTTTTTAATGACCTCTACCTTTTTAGTTTTGTTTTGTCTGTATACCTTAAAAAATACTCTGATTTTGTCCAGTCTCATTTCTTTAAAATGAGATCTGCATGCAGAGGGCTTCCAAATGTGTATCTCCAGCCCCAAATCCAGCTTGGATTGACTGTTGGATGTCTAAAAGACATCTCAAACTTGATGTGCTCAAAACTAAGTTCCTAAAATCTCCTCCCCCTGAAAACTCACTTGTCTTTTATTTTTTTGTTAATTACAACTCCCTTCTTCCTGCTGCAGAGTTTTTTCAGTTTTTCCCTCAAGAGTATATCCAGAATCCGACCACTTCTCACTACATCCATTACTAACACCCTAGACCTCTTTCATGATCTTCTTTCATCTGAATTGCAGTAGTTTTTATTAAGCGTTTTTCCTGCTTCCACTTCTGTTCTCCCTCAGTTTTCACTTAGAGTGATCCTTCTAAAAAGTAAGTCACGCTGTGTCACATTTGTGCTTGGAACTCTTCAGTGGCTTCCTGTCTCATTCAGTGTAAATCATTATCATGTGCTACAAGACCTACAGTGATTTGGCCCTACCTCTCCTCGTTTCGCCTACTCTTCTCTCAACCCATCTTTTCTGTTCTTCCCCTTGCTTACTAAACTCTTTCAACCACGTGGGCTTCCTGCTGTTCTTGAATATACCAGACATTTTCCCACCTCAAGGCCTTTGCACTTGCTGGAGTATTCTTCCTTGATTTCTATGTGCTCAAAAGTTTCTCTCTCAGGACTTTCCTGGCCATCCTATGTAATCCCCTTCCTGAATTTATTATTTTTATTAGAGTCTATTGATATATAATAGACCATATATTTTAACTTATTTATGTTGCTTGTTGTCTACATTCCCTAGACTTTAATCTGGACAGGATTTTTTTGTCTAATATTGTAGCCCCAATGTTTACATTCGTGCTTTACTTATAGTAAGCAGTCAGTATTTGTTGAAGAAATGAATGACACATAATCCATTTCACCAACATGAGATAAATTATCAGCTTGTTCAAGGCAGTATGCTAAAAAATTTATTTCATAGGAAATATGAGGTAATTAGTGAACTTTTGTTTAGATTTTAACAAATATTGGGTGGGTTTAAATAAGCACTCATACATGGCTAGTTGGACTTTAACTTGGTCCATACTCTGAAGGACTATGTGTGTAATTGGAATTGTTAAAAGTCTATAAAAATGAGCAAGTCTTAGGAGTTCTGCTTCTTGTAATTTATTCTGCTGAAATGAATAACTACAGAGTTTTCTTGATCCCACATGTTTATTTCAGAATTCTTGGGTAAATCTACAAAAATGAGAGTGATTTGATAAACTATGGTATAAAGTTAAACAGTGGAATACTGTGTAGGCATTAAAAATTTGTAGATTAATTTGTGATAGAAAAGTATTTACTATATAGTAAGTAAAAGTAAGTTACAAAATAGTACATATATTATTATTCTACCCTCCCCACTCGCTTTTAAAGTATAAATACATGGAAAAATATCTGGAAGTACTGCTGTATTAATTTGTGTTGTTATTTCTGGGTTGTGAGATGATTTGTTTGAAACAATGTTTTTCCCCTGTGCTTAATGTATTTTTTCAGATTTTCTTCAATGAAGAGCTAATATTAAGTGGCAAACTCTCCTAGAGTCTCTTGCTGTCCTTCTTTCTTTATTTTTCTCCATAGTATTTGTCACTCTCTAACTTCTGTACTTTTTATATTTTATTATGTGTCTACCACCACCCCCACTAGATAGAAAGCTTGTTAAGGACATGGGCTTTGTTTAATTCACTGTCCTATTTCAGGATCCTAGGAAAGTGGTTGGCCTATGGTAGGTGTTCCATAACTATATGTTGAATCAATAAATGAATGTATTTTTTTAAAGGAAGAAAGTTATGGTAAATAACATTTTGAAAATATGTCACTGGAAAAAACTAGTGCATAAAGTATAAATGTCACATTTTATAGAATATGATTTTAACATCAAGAGGAATTTGTAGCAATTAACTAAAGAACTTTAATGAGATTTTTCCCTTTATTTTTTCAAGGTTTCTGAATATTCTTTACAGAAGAAAGTGAGTGAAATGGTAAGGAAATTTCAAAATATACACCCACCTACCCCAGAATAGTATACAGTGTACACAATATTTTTGTCAATATTAATGGGAAATTTATAGTTAAAAAAAAAGTTGAAAACAGATATTAATATCCCCTTTAAAGGGCTGAATTATAGTTTAAGATATAGTTTGAATGAATTTATTTCACAAATTTATTTTCAGATTATATATGTCTACGTATTAAAAAATGAATTTAACACAATTCCTAAATTATAAATAGAAGTCTTACATCAAAATCGAACCATAGGAAGTTCCCCTCTGGCACAGTGGGTTAAGGTGTTGCTGCAGCTATGACACAGGCTGCAACTGTGGCTAGGGTTCAATCCCTGCCCTGGGAATTTCCACATGCCTTGAGTGTGGCCAAAAAAAAAAAAA
Source organism: Phacochoerus africanus (assembly GCF_016906955.1). Lineage (NCBI taxonomy): Eukaryota > Metazoa > Chordata > Mammalia > Artiodactyla > Suidae > Phacochoerus > Phacochoerus africanus. Next base: position 29,681,865 of record NC_062547.1, read on the forward strand.
AAAATTGAATCACAAGTGAAAACAACAAAACTCTGAAGCTCTTTACTTTAATAATGTCTTTTCTAGGTATTTTTACAAACATGTAGTTATTGCTTATAGCCTGAAAAGTTGAAATAATATGAAGTAGCATTTGAATATTACACCTGGGATATGGTACTCATCCTTTGTCATTCAACAAGTGTTTATTTGTTGTGCATTCCTCTTCTATAGTATATTAAAAATTAATATTTGCATTTTGCATCATAATATTTTGTGAAATATTTACTTTGGTATTCTCTCTATATATCCCTATTTGATTCAGAAAAATTTCTCTCTCTCTCTCTTTTTTTTTTAGGGCCACGGCTATGGCATATGGAGGTTCCCAGGCTAGGGGTCCAATTGGAGCTGTAGCTGCCAGCCTATACCAGAGCCACAGCAACACAAGATCTTAGCTGCGTCTGTAACCCACACCACAGCTCACAGCAACGCCAGATCCTTAACCCACTGAACGAGGCCAGGGATCAAACCCAAAACCTCATGGTTCCTAGTCGGATTCATTTCTGCTGCACCATGAAGGGAATTCCTCTCTCTCTCTCTTTTTTTTTTTTTAATTACTCAAATGAATTTATCACATCTTTAGTTGTATAATGATCATAAAAATCTGATTTCACAGGATTTCCATCCCACAGCCCAAGCACACACCCCCACCCCCCAAACTGTCTCTTCCGGAGACCATAAGTTTTTCAATGTCTGTGAGTCAGCATCTCTTCTGCAAAGAAGTTCAGTCTGTCCTTTTTTCAGATTCCACATGTCAGTGAAAGCATTTGATGTTGGTGTCTCATTGTGTGGCTGACTTCACTTAGCATGATAATTTCTAAGTCCATCCATGTTGCTAAAAATGCCGGTATTTCATTCTTTTTAATGGCTGAGCAATATTCCATTGTGTATATGTACCACACCTTCTTGATCCAATCCTCTGTTGATGGACATTTAGGTTGTTTCCATATTTTGGCTATTGTATCCTCTCTGTATTTTTGATTGAGCAAATTTCTCCCATTTCACTTTATTTTCAGAGGGCTTCTTGGGTGGGTTTATGTATTTCAATCTTCCTTCTTTGGAGTAGACCGTAAGGCAAGTAAAATTAATTTTTTAGTGGGGTTAGTATGTTATATCTATGAGAAGTAAGAAATGAGAGATCACTCCTTATGACATTACACAAAAATATAAAGTCAGTATTTTGCTTCTTGAAATGTTTTGGTGTGTTAGAAAATAAATAGGCCATAGAAAGATTGCTAAGCCTGATTAAATAAAAGATGTGAGAATTCTGTTGCCGTTCAACTGGAAAGACTAAAGATAATATTGTCACACTATTTTAAACTATGATTTTAATTAAGGAGCTGAAAAACTAGATTCTGGTTTAGCTTTAAGTATCATGACATTTGTACTGAAAGTCATCTTCAACGCTACAGTGGTTTTACACAAAATATAGTGAAATTGAATAATGTACCCTCTGACCTGGGAGATAAAGCTACAAGTTAAAGATCAAAGGCAACATAAAATGTGTTTTATTTTATTCCACTTTAAAGTTTCATCAAACAGATACTTAAAATATTAAAAAAACATGGAAACATGCAGTATACTTATAGTTTCTGGTCACTTTTGAGCATTTCTTATTATGAATTTAGCCTCTTAAGAACCTACTAGAATAATAGTGAATTATAGTTAACAATATTTTTCTGACAATTCAGAGCATTAAATAAATCACTTTACAGTAAAATAATTTTACATATTTATATGTACACAATATTTTAATGCCAATTCTGGCAGAATACTTTATGTATTTTAGATGATTGATTTGAAAGTTAAAAATAATCTTTTGCCTAAATATTCTTACATTATTATTTTTACACTATTCTCATATAACCTTTTCTTTATTCAAAGTACTATATGATATTCAATTAATTTTATTCAAATCAGCATATTATTCTTCTATGTTATATGACTCTTTGTGCAAGATAGGAAACAAAATGGTCACTTGTGTCAAGGCAGGACTTTGGGGAGCAGTTGATAAAGTGTTCCTAAAGAAATAGTTTTTAGAATAGTATTAAGACACTTTTTTTTTTTTTGGTCTTTTTAGGGCCATGGAGGGCTTGTGGAGGTTCCCTGGCTAGGAGCTGAATTGGAGCCACAGCTGCCAGCCTACACCACAGCCACAGCAGTGTGGGATCCGAGCCATGTCTGTGACCTACACCACAGCTCACGGCAATGCTGGATCCTTAACTCACTGAGCAAGGCCAGGGATTGAACCTGTGTCCTCATGGATGCTAGTCAGATTCGTTTCCACTGAGCCACACAGGAATTCCTCCAATATTAGGACACTTTTAAAGAAGTTCATGATCTTCTGTCGGTGAGCTCTTATTAACTACTAGTAAATTTCTGCTTGTGGGAATTCAATAAGGTGATGTTCACGTAGAGGTGATAGGTTTCTAGATAAATTAACACAATTATGAATAAAAAGATTTATTTATCTCTAACAGTACCCAAACGTTCTCTTGAATAAATGATCACATTAATCATTACCAATAAAAATAATGCAATAAAATATGATAAAAATAAACTATAGATTAACTGACTTGGTCATTAATAAAAATCCTTCCTGTTGTGTTCCCCTGATTACTGTACAGATGACTATGTTGTATAACTGAGCAGCTAATAGAGCTTAATGAATGAAGTAAAAACTTAGCCAACCATCCCTTAAGTTATATTTTCTTTTTTTGTATATCACTTTCCCCTAAGGAAAAGCCGTAAAGATTTATTTTTCTTAATTAAATTAAAACAAAATTTCAGTTTTGAAGGTTTTCTTCATATTTTCTTTCAGAAAATATTCATTTTTTTAGACTGAAGACTTGTCTAGAAGTAATCTTTATGATTATAATATTATGTACACTTGTAAACACAAAATATATGTGACTTCAGTTTTTTTAAGTTATGCATGCCTTATATTGTGGCTTAAAAATGAAAGTATCCTAAGAAAGATGCCATAGATTCTTAAAAAATGAGTATTATAACCCATTAATTTATTTTGGGTTCATATTGAAGAAATAGTTGCAAAAATAGAAATGAAGAATATATGAAGTTTGTTTTAGGGTTTTGAATCTTTTTCTCTAAAATTCACTTATAATGAACTAATTGTTTTAAGGGAAATTAATTTTATTTCTAAAAGTGTTCAAATCAGTCTCTATAAGGTAATAAGAAAGGGAGGAAATAAGCAGCTGTGCCTTCTGTTAGTAAATATAGTTCTAAAGAGTCATGTGTAAATGTTATTTTAAAATTATTCCCATTTAGGAGTTCCCACTGTGGTGCAATGGGATTGGTGGTGTCTTGGGAGCCCAGGGTCACAGGTTCGATCCCCAGCCTGGCACAGTGGGTTAAGAATTTGGCATTACCACAGCCACTGCTTGGGTTGCAACTGCGGCTGGGGTCACAACTGTGGCTCAGATCTGATCCCTGGCCCTATAACTCCGTATGCCATGTGTGGCCCCAAAAAGATAAAAGTAAAGTTATTCCTATTTTAAATGCCTGAAGAGGCTTCTAAGTAAAGTTTTAGACCACACACACATATGCACACACACACCCTACTCGTAATTATGCATGTGCTATAATCTTGATTTTCAAAGATTGTTTGTTTAAAATGAGGTACATATGTATTTGGAAAACAATGAATCCTGACACTGTTTTTTTGTGGACAGAGGGTTTGCATTTAGTAGTAAAATTGAATAAAAGAGAAAATAACTTGAACTAATTCACAGAAGTAAAAAGAGCGAAAACACTATCTATTTAGCTATTTCTTAGTAATTTCAATAAAATAATCTTTATTATGGTATAGTATATAATTTTAAAGTTATAATAACACCATAAATTTATTTGTATTATTCTTTATAATGTTCTTAGGTTTCTTAAACAGGTGTTACCAATCTGCTTTTTGTTGTTGCTTCCCAAAGAATTTAAACTATTTGCTGACAGCCATGCAGTTAGTGGCAAACTCCCTTCTTCACTCTCATTATCAAAACTGAATCGGGGCAGCCAACTAGGTTCATATATCAACAGTCCCATATGGGCCTGAATGGGCTAATGAGCTATAGCTATATGTGCCCTTATGATTTGTAAGTCTTTATAGCATTTATCATGGCCATTGAATAGGCTAATATATTTGAAAATCACAATTCTGTCATTGAAACAAATGAAACCACATTTTAATTAAATTCAACTTTGGTTTCAAGCAAAGGATGTTGGAATAGAGTATATCACAAACTACTCTAATGTGTATAGAGCTCTGTATAGGTAGTGAATACCTAAGAACTCACTTTGATCTTTCTGCATTTTTAGTCAACAAGATAACTTTGCAGGCATTGACAGTATTAATATATGTTAATATGTAGTGGACAGTTTTCTCATAAGGGCTATATAAAAATCGATTTGAAGGGAGTTCCTGTTGTGGCTCAGCAGTAACGAATCTGACGAATATCCATGAGGACACGGGTTCGATCCCTGGCCTCACTCAGTGGGTTAAGGATCCAGTGTTGCCATTAGCTGTCATGTAGGTTGCAGATGCAGCTTGGATCTGGCATTGCTGTGGTTGTGGCTGTGGTGTAGGCCAGCAGCTACAGCCCCAATTTGACCCCTAGCCCAGGTGCGGCCCTAAAAAGCCAAAAAAAAAAAATTGATTTGAATTTAAAAGTTGAAAGAATTCCTTGAGCTGAAAAAAAAAATCTTTAGACAAGTGTTCAGTGGAATTGTATTATGTTTCTATACAACTGTTGGAAGCAATATAATTCTCTGGATTAGGGAATTAAGTAGTATTTTAGAAGAACAGATTATGGGTCATTATTATTCATTGTATAGCTGTTGATAATAGTGACTGCCCAGGTTGGCAATAAGATCTTAGGGTAAGTACGCTTGTCAACTTGTTTGAATTTATAACTGCTGCGCACTTAATTCAAATGACTAAGTAGTGAATTTGAAAAGCTCATAGAAGTGCAATAAGAAAGTTTCAACTGATCCTTCACAACCATTGCCAAAGAAACTATCACTTTGCTTAAAATAATTTAAAAATGTTTTTGGAAAAAGTTAAGATTATCACCAGATCTGCCAAGTTAATGTAGTTAAGTACAACTTAAATTGTAATGTGTTTTCCTTATTAATCTTAAGGAGGGCTGTTCCAATTCAAAATAAAAATTAATTAAGCTTTTGAAGGCACTTTTATCTTTTGAGGAGTAATAACAAAATATTATATTGTACTTATTTTGTGACAGGCTCTGTTCTTAGTCTTCTGTGTGTTAATTTGTCTTACCTGTATAACAACCCTATGAGAGAGATACTGTTATAATCTCTATTTTAAAGACAGGGGAGATAATTTTTCCAAGGTCACACAGAAGCTACATTGTAGAGGCAGGATTAAACATAGGCAGACTAGCTTTTGACCACACTACTAACCTGCCTGTGCTTTGGTGTTAAACAGTACAAAATGGCTCTGGTTAACTTATGCAAAGGGAAACTTAACGAGCAGGCACTCACAATCAGAGTCCAGAATGATTTTGAAAATGAGTAGGGACTAGGGCAATTGCAGGGTTTGCGAAGCAGGTCGTAGGAGCCCAGGGCAGAAGTTTCACATCAGTCTGGATAGGATCACCACTGAACTTCTTTAGTTTTATAGTCTCTTTTGTTCCAGATTCACATTCCAAGAAAGTAGAAATGGATAGATTTATTTGGGGTAATATGCCCTACACTTGACTAGGGAAGAATAAGACCCCTGAATTTTAGTCCTATTAGATTGTAATGAAGAATTATTTCAAGTAAATGCTTGGAATTGTGTTACTGTTGATAAGGGCCATAGATGCAGGCCAGGCAAATCTAACAAACTGCCACTGTTGGAACTCTCTGAGACAACAGCAGTTCATTCAGAAAGTAATTACTTAGGGCCTGGTCATGGGCCTCCACTCTTCTTTATACCTCTCAATAGAAGCTGAAGTATGTGGCGGAAATGAAAGTTGTGGATGATTCTACTAATCAACTCAAGATCAAAACTTTTGAAATGTGTTATTGATTATGTTAGCTTAATATTTCTTTTTGAAATGTAAGTCATTTTTCTCAGTATGGTAAAACAAGCTCTTTTAGCTGAAAGCAGTGCTGGTCCATGTATTATACATAAGGTCTAATTATTACCAACTATGTCTCCCAGCTTAAGTAAACTTTCTGCTATACTATATTGCCTCCCTATCACTGACAGATATTGTTCTCATGATTCCATTTTTAATGCAGTGATAAGTGCTATATTCATTAAAATTAACCTCAGGGAAATCACCTGAGTTTTGATAATGCCCATTATAATTGTGCCAGCAAATTTAGAGAAAAAAAATTATTTCCTAAATTATCAAGAGTATTGCTTTAATAATATTCCCCCCACTTTCTTAGTCCTGGACTGGACTAATTAACTTTTCTATAGCTAAAACACCAATTGCTTTTGAAAAAGAAATCGTAAACAAAGGAAATATAACCTTAAGTGACTATTTTGTTACAGGAAGGAAAAAAGCTTTAATTTTAACTAGTTTTAGAAATATCTCCTAACATTTCCTCTCTAAGATGTACTGGAAGAGTACTTTTTCGTGGCATATTTATGTTAATAACAATAGTTACTTAAAATAATAAAATTGATTATGTTTAATAATGTGTGTATGTATGTGTTATATATCTATAACATTTAAAATAACTCTTCAAAATAGGAACAAAAAGTCCAGTTACATCTTCTGGCTAAAGAAGATCATCAGAAGCAACTGAATGAAATTGAGAAATACTATGCCACAATAACAGGTCAATTTGGATTGGTAAAAGAGAGTCATGAAAAGTTAGAACAAAGTGGTAGGTGCTATCTTATTTAAATTTATATATTTAATAGGAAATGTTTTAAATGGACTTATTAATGAATAAATTGAACTTATCTGATGCTAGAAATAATAAAAAATGGCAGTTTATTTAATATTATTAAATTCTGCAATAATTATATACATTGCATTGAGGCTATTTTCCTTGTCCATATTAGTAATATTTCCTTAAAATGTACATTGAATATAATGTTTTCCTTATCTTTCATGCTGCAGTACAGGAAGCAATACAGTTAAACAAAAGACTTTCAGCTTTAAATAAAAAGCAAGACTCTGAAATATGCACCTTAAAGAAGGTATGATTGATCCAGTTTATTGTATTATGTAAAAATTAGTCTATAATAGTTTTATGAGATAATACTAGAAAAGTTGGGTAATTTTTTTGTATAAAGATAAATGTTTTAAATACAGATTCGTAAACTTTGAGTTATGGTTTTAATAAATGTAATGATTGAATTTGTTCTAATCCATTCTAAATATTATTTCTTTGACTTGTGAGCAGTGGCATGCATTTTTATGATGACATGAATAGCCAATAAGCATTCGCTATATTAATCTCATTAACACCATTCATTCATTCATTGAATGGCTTTATTTAACTGGTACTATATGACACTGAGGATACAAGTATGAAGAAGATAAAACATGTGCCAGCCTTTTGGGGGTTTATAGTTCAACAGAAGAATTATATATAAAGTGATCACACAGATCAAATAATTTAAAACTGTTATAAATGATATGAAGAAAGAATAAAGGATGCAATGAAATTATCAAGGTGACTTTACTACATAGGAGGTGAAGTGGTGGGGGAAAGAAGAGAATGTTTCAGGCAAGGGAATAGCATGTGCAAAAGCCTTGAGACAGGAGAGTTTAGTATCTTTGAAGGACTAGAAAAAGTCTGGTATGGTCCAAGCATTTTGAGTGAAAGAGTGCAGTGCATTGGACATTTATTGGTTACTTACTAAGCATCTATATCCCTTTCTTCCTAAACTCATCTAGATTTTTGTTTTGATGCCTCCAGCTTTAGAGGTGAACCCTAAATTGGCAGAAGGCCATAAATATATTTTATTACTCTGGCCAGAGTCATTGGTTAAGGAGTGGATAAATGACTTTAGCTAGTAGTTATAAACCAGCTAGTGGTTGTAAACCAGAAAGAATGTAATCCCTACCGTGGCTGGCAGTCAGCCTACAATCATAACAAACTGAAAAAGAGGAACCTGACAATGTGGATGCCAGATTGCTATGATATGAAGAAATCTATACTTTGATGACATTTTTGAGTTCCTGGATGGACCAACCCTACTCTTGCTCTACCTTTAGATCTTTCAGTTATCTGAGCTAATAAATCCCACTATTATTTAATCCAGTTTGGTTAGGGCCAGTTTCATTTTCCATAATTTACAACTAAAAATATCCCTACTTATACAAGGGGAGAATGATATGAGAAGGACAAATAGGCAAGGCCTTTTTTTTCCCTACAGAGAATGACCTTTTATTTCCTTTTCCTAATCTTTTCTAAGCCCCAGCTGAAATAATACTACTTTGAACTACCTCCCTATCCCTGAGAGAGTTCTTACCAACAATCAATAAACGCTCTAAAACAGCATTTACTGAGTGTCATTTTAACATTTATTAATAAATTACACTTACTTTGTAGTTATTTAATTTATTGGTGTGCAAAATGTCTTCCATTTGTCCCTCCCAATCCAGACTTACCCATTCATCTCTTCTTGTAAGGCTTTCCTACTTGGATTGCATCAATGCTCCCATATTTTCTGGCTTCCTGTTTTGACCACATGTTTATAGTCAGCACCATCAGTCAAATTCTCTCAGTTTCTGTTTGAAAAAGTTAATTTCTCCTTCACTTTTGAAGAATAATTTCAAAGGACACAGAATTTTAGGTTGGCGGTTTTTTTCTCAATACTTTACATATTTCACCTTGCTCTCTTCTTGCTTGGATGGTTTCTGAGGGAAAATGAGATAATAATTATCTCTGCTCCTTCGTAGGTAAGATTTTTTTTCCCTCTGCTGGCTTCTTTTAAGATTTTAAATTTATCTTTGATTTTCTGAAGTTTGAATATAGTATGGCTGGGTGTAATTTTTTTGGGTCACTTTTCCTTCTTGGTCTTCTTTGAGCTTCCTGGATCTGTGGTTTGATGTCTGCAGTTAATTTGGGGAAAATCTCAGTCATAACTGCTTCAAATATTGCTTCTTTTCCTTTAATTCTTCTCTTTCTTGTACTTATGAATATGTTACACTTTGTGTATGTTACACTGTCTGACCCACAGTTTATGGATATTCTCTTATGGTTTTTTCAGTCTTTTTTTCTCATTGTTTTTAGTTTTGGAATTTCTATTGTCATATCCTCAAGCTCAGATTATTTCCTCAGCCTTGTCCAGTCTACTATTGAGCCCGTCAAAGGCATTCCTATTTCTGTTACAGTGGTTTTGATCTCCAGCATTTCTTTTTGACTCTTTTTTAGAATTTCCATCTCTCTACTTACGTTAGCCATCTGTTCTTCCATGATTTGTGTTGTTTTCATGAAAGCTTCTAGCATACTAATCATAGTTTTAAAAAATTTCTGTTCTGAGAGTTCTGGCTGTGGTATGGCATGCAGCAAGTTAAGGATCCGGTGTTGTCTCTGTGGTGGCATGGATTTGCTCCCCAGCCCAGCACAGTGGGTTAAGAATCCAGTGTTGCTGCAGCTTGTGGCATAGATTGCAGCTGTGGCTCAGATTTGATCCCTGGCCATGGGATCAAACTGGAAACGTCTACATGCCATGGGTGTGGCCAGTAAAAAAAATTCTGGTCTGATAATTCTAACATTCCTGTCATATCTGACTTTGGTTCTGAGGCTTGTTCTGTCTCTTCAAACTGTGTCTTTTGCTTTTTAGTATGTCTTTTATAATTTTTTTGCTGGAAGGCAGACATGATATACTGGGTAAAAAGAACTTCCATAAATAGGCCTATAGTAATATAGTGGTAAGGTGGGGAGTGGGGCAGTATCCTATGATTAAATGAGCCTGTTGCCCCTGGACTGTGAACTTCACTAGTGCTTCTCAGTCCCCACCCCCGTCCCCAGGAGGTATGAGATGGTTGGAGAGGGCTGAAGTTGGGTATTACCCTTCCCTCAGGAAGTGTAGGCTCAGGTCAGATAGTTTCTCCTGAGGGCAGGACTTGCTGATAAGAACAGAATGAATCAGTATATTTAAAAACAGTTCACTTTCTTTCCTTTTCCTCCTTCTAGGAAGAGGGAATTTTTCTCTGATGTCTAGTGTGAGAGAACCTGGAGGTAAAACTTCACGGAAGTGTGGGGGCCCCAGGGACTGTATCCCCCTGAATTTTTAACTTCCAGAATTGTCCGCTCTGGGGAGTTCTGTCGTGGCTCAGTGGTTAACGAACCCAACTAGTATCCATAAGTATGTGGGTTCAATCCCTGGCCTTGCTCGGTGGGTTAAGGATCCGGCTTTGCCACGAGCTGTGGTGTAGGTTGCAGAACAGCTTGAATCCAGCACTGCTGTGGCTGTGGCATAGACTGGCAGCTACAGCTCCGATTCGACCCCTAGGCTGGGAACCTCCATATGCCGCAGGTGCAGCCCTAAAAAGACAGAAAAAAAAAAAAAAAAAAAAGAAAACTGTCTACTCTGAACCTCTGGAAGTTTGTCAGTTACAGTTCAGTTTTTCCTATCCTGGTACTGGTTCCTGTGGAGGTTTCTGATTATGATTCTCTGTATTCACTTGTCCATCTCTCTAATTTTTGAGGCAATGATTTGCCTAATGACATCATTTCTCTAACAGATCTGAGTTGTTGCTTTTCAGTTTGTTTGGTTTTTAACTTGGAAGAATGAAGTGGGAACTTCTACATGAATTCCTTTAATGCTGGGCCAGAAGGCTCTCTGTATTTATATTTAACTATAACTTTACCAAAATAGAAAATTTAAGACAATTTATTATTCATAAAGACACAGTCCTAAGTTTTGAAGAAGAATGTTTTGTGCTACTAGACTAATGACTTGAATGCGTAATTACTTGAATGCATAATTCAAGAAATCAGGAAGTTTTACTGCTTTCTCTATTAGCACCATTTCAAGGAAAGCAAGCAGGACCACTTGAGCAAAAGATTGATGTGGCTTCTCAGTGCTAAGCTAGAGTTCAAAGACCATGAATATTTGTAACCCTATTATATGTAGGTCTTTTTCTTATACCTGCCAATAAATTGATTTTATATTCCATGTACTCTATTCTTATGCCTGAGGGATCAGAAATTAAGAGCATAGAGGTAGCTCAGTATAGAATATTAGAACACTAATAAGCATATATCCCTAGCCCTTAAAGTCTATGTCTGTCTAATAAACCACCTAAGAGGACAATTTATGTGTAGAGAATATTTCTTCTCAGTCACATTTCAGAGTATTGAAGATGGCTCTTGTGGAGTTTTGAAAATTTTTTTTCTTAAATTAGAGAATTGATAAATGGACTATTCATTTTTAACAATATAAACTTTAAAAACATAAAAATAACTAATACTGACTGAATAATTGTGAATAAGCACACATTCAGTGGTATCTCTTTGGTTTATTTATTACTGAAATATGGTTGATTCACAGTGCTATACAGTATAAATAGAGAGAGCCTTCTGGCCCAGCATTAAAGGAATTCATGTGATATCTATACATTCAGTGATATCTCTTTGGTTTATTTATTATTGAAATATGGTTGATTCACAGTGCTTCACAATCTTTGTTTATCCCCTCCATGTATAATAGCTTAGAGTTCATCCCCCTCCCCCTTGGATACATTTTATGGCCACTACCTGTAGCATATGGAAGTTCCCAGGCTAGGGATCGAATTGGAGCTGCAGCTGAGGCCTATGCCACAGCCACAGCAATTCCAGATCTGAGCTGCATCTGTGACTTGTGTTGCAGTTTACAGCAACACCAATCCCCAACCCACTGAGTGAGACCAGGGATTGAATCTGCATCCTCACAGAGACTACATTGGGTTCTTAACCTTTGAAGCAACAATGGGAACTCATTTCTTTTTTTTTTTTTGTCTTTTTGCTATTTCTTGGGCTGCTCCCATGGCATATGGAGGTTCCCAGGCTAGGGGTCTAATTGGAGCTGTAGTCACCAGCCTACGCCAGAGCCACAGCAACTCGGGATCCGAGCCGCGTCTGCGACCTACACCACAGCTCACGGCAACGCTGGACCCTTAACCCACTGAGCAAGGGCAGGGACCGAACCTGCAACCTCATGGTTCCTAGTCGGATTCGTTAACCACTGCGCCACAACGGGAACTCCGGGAACTCATTTTTTGACGACTTCTTTTTTTTTTTTAACCTGTGTAGTAGCATGTTTAAGTGATTTACTTCCCAACTGTGATTTTCTCTTTTGTATTGATTCTTCTTTTCTATGTAGAGAAGACCTTTCAATATTTATTTTAAGATAATTTTAGTATTGCCATATTCTTTTAGTTTTTGTTTGTCTGAGAAATTCTTTCTCTCTCCTTCCATTCCAAATAATGAGTTTGCTAGGTAGAGTATCCTAGGTTGCAGACTTTTCTGTTGCAGAACTTTGAATGTATCTTGCCACTCCCCTCTGGCCCACCACATAGACATCAGCTGATAGCCTTATTGGGGGGGAGGGTTCCCTTGTAATTAACTCTGTTTTTCTCTTGCCTTTAGAATCTTCTCATTATCTTTAACTATTGCTGTTTTTATTATGCTATGTCTTGGTGTAGGTCTCTTTGGGTTTATCTTGTTTGGGACCCTCTGTGCTTCCTGTACCAGGATAGCTATTTCCTTCTTTAGGAAGTTTTGGGAAGTTTTCAGCTATTATTTTATCAAATATATTTTCAATCCCCTTTTCTTTTTATTCCCCCCGGAATCCCTATTATGCATAGATTGGCATGCTTTATATTTTTCCATAGATCTTATATTGCTTTCATTTTTTTTTTTCATTTGGCTTTCTGTATGCTGTCCTGATTGAGTTATTTCCATTATTTTATCCTCCAGGTCACTTATTCTTTCTTCTGCATTATTCATTCTGTTCTTCATTGCCTTTAGTTCCACTTTTGTATTAGCAAATGAGCTTTCTAGTTTTTCTTGGTTCCTCTTGATAATTTCTAGTTCCTTTTTACAGTACTCTGCATTTTTGTCAATAGACTTAATTTGTTCCTTCAGTATTTTCATTTCTTCATTTTGAAATTGGTGTCTGTTAAACTGAAGAGGCCTGTTTCATTGTTTGTTCTTTCAGGGGAATTATCTTGGTCTTTTAACTGAGAGGGATTTTTCTGCTTCTTTTTTTCCTTATATTTCTCTTATTCTGTTAGTTTAGGACAAACAGTTGTCTACTGTGGTCTTGGATGGGCTGTTTATACATGGGAGCATCCCTGTGTAGCTTGAATGCGTTTTATATTTAATTTTTAAAATAGTTTTGGTGTGAGGACTATTTCATATGGGTGCCTGTTGCCTCTTCCCTTAGCATGTGCTGGCCATTATCTCCTTGAGAGTAGGTGTGCAGATGTAGTGCCTGGTGCCTGGTCCTTTACAGTGTTTTGCAGTGGTAGCAGCTGACACATGCACTCAGAGCATGTGATGGGAGTGGAGGTGGCTCATGATCACTCCTGGAGTCTGCAAAAGTGATGGTGGTGGCTCACACAACTGCCTCTGGAGCTTGTGTAGGTGGTCCCACCACCTGAGAGTGCATGCAGGAGACAGAGCTAATGGCGAGTCCTATCTCTCCCCTCATGCACCCCAAAGTCACACCTGGTCTCCAAGGCGGCCCAGGCTTCCTCTGTATACAACCTCAAATATGGTTGCCCTAGACTCCAGTCCCTTCAGGCTGTTTCAGTGAGGCCAATCCCAGTTCTCTCTGCATAGCCAGCCCCTGAGTCTGATCTCCAAAGCCTGAGCTTCAGTACTCAACCCATGCCTATTCTGGCAGATGCACGTCTTGGGCTGTGGAGAATGCTGAGCAGTGGCACTGACCATCTGTGCAGGTTTGTCCCATCTGGCTGCTGCATACTGGTTGCTGCATTCTCCTCCAAGGCTCTGAATCTCCCCCTGTGTCCCAGAGCATCTGGGAAATTTTTTCATTTCCCAGCTCCTTCCCAGGGATGTAGGTACCATCCCAGTTCCTTTCTCACTGTCTTTTTTTGTTTGTTTTTTTCTTTTGTCCTATCTGATTATGTGGAGATTTTCTTGTTCTTTCAGAAGTTTGAGATCTTTTGCCAGTGTTTATTAGATTTTCTGTGCAAATTAAAATAGTCATATGCCTTTATATAATTAGTTTTTGCATTATTGTGAAAATATTATATTTCATAAATTTCTCTACTAAATTTTGTTTTTTCATTTAAAGACAAATTGCAACATGAAACCACTGTATTTCTAATGTACAGTTTAAGATTGACCTGGAGATGGAGATGAGGATTATGTAAATTCATGGAGAGATTCCCTTGTTGGATTTATGTGAAAGGGGTAAAGAGGGTCTCTGCACAAGAAGAAGAGTGTTGCTCATGAGTACATTTGCCCCCTTTCCAAGGTCTTTCAGCCTCGGCCAAGGCTTTTTAAATGTGCATGTGTCATCCATTGGTGGCCTCTGTCACTCTAGAAAGGATTACAGCTGCCAAATAGTTCTTGAAAGAGAGAGTGTATACAAGGGTAAAGTGAGAAAAATGTGGTTACATTTGAGAATTGTAAGTTCAAATAGCTGAAATGGTAAAAATTTACATATGTGTTTTAACAGAAAATTCTTAATATTTCAGACATTCTAGGCAAAAATTTTATATTTTGTGGGTTTTTTAATGTAGTTTTTATTTTTAACTTAAAAACTTTTTTTGGTTTTCATATTCTTTTTTCAGAGGCTAATCAAAACTAGTAACATTGCTTTATATCACTTATTTAAAACTTCTAATCCTTAATTTTTCCAGAGGTTTTTTTTTTTTAATTTTTCTCATATACTGCTCTATGATTTTGTCCAGGACAGTTTAAATTACTGGTTTGTGATAAGATGGAATTCTTTTTTTTCTTTCTTTCTTTTTTTTTTTTTTGGAGCAAAGTTAAACAGACCAAACTTAGTTGTTAGATAAAACTAGGTATTACAGTTCTAAATGCTGGGTTCACCATTATGGCAATCATGAAGAATTTCCGATACTATCTGTGAGCAGCATTCATAACCTCTGCTATTTGTCTAAGTAAACGTCAGAGCACTCAAGGAGATAGTGATATTTAACAGACTACCTCATACCAAAAGAAGAGGGATAAAGGAGAAAAGGGCATGGTATTTATGACTCTAGGAACTATAAGTTGTAATTTAATGAGATCAAAGCATGTGCTGTTTATTTGCTGCACTTACAGCTTTGAATAAAATGGTTAGAAAACAGTGTACTAAAAGTTCAGGGTATTTAAAAGCTAGAATGGCTATAAAATCAAAAGCATATTTTCAGTGAAAAATAATTTTGTAGAGGTCTCTTATTTTAATTTAATATGCTCTTAACATTAAGTAATTAATATATATAAGAAGAAAAAAGAAATGATTAGTTTTTAACTTTTGTCAGCCACATATCAGGTTCTCACCTCTTCCCACCTTATTCCCACTTCCCTGCTGTTTCATAACAATTATTATAATAGAAATTGATGCATTTTAGAGATCTTCTATAAAACTTACTGATTACAACAGCTCTATGTTTTCAGTTGTTGAAAAGATGTAGAAGTTTGTTGGATTTTGTAACCTTGACGGAAGTAAAAGCTTTTAGAAAACCAACCTTCCTTTATTAAGTCAGAGAATTGTAAGCCACTTTATATGAATGTAAGTTTTAGCCATATACTTCAGTTTAATTGCACTTTTATCAGTAAGACATTGTGTCTTAGAGTGAACCTGGAACAAATCCCTAGTATAAAACAAGCCATTTGATAATTTACTTTCTAAGTTGTTTACTTCATTCAGGTGTATCTTGCTTTAACAAAACCCTATAGAAAAAATAAAAAATTCAAAATGATTGTTGCAAATTTTATTTTAAAAATGATCACTTTAGGGTACAGAAAAGCAGCTTGAAAGTAAGGTTTAAAACACCATGTGTTTAAAAAAGATGTACATTATTTTTGTTATTTTAAAACTAATATCATTGATATCTTTTAAAAAATCAATTTAGCATAAAAAGTTTGTTTTTATTACTCAGGTGGTGTTGACTAAATACCAGGTAATGGTATAAATATGTTTTTGAACAGCCTGTAAATCTGAGTTGAGATTAAAACTTTGAAGTCCTCTAACATATTTTTCCTTTGAATTATTAATCTCCTGAATTTTTTGAAAGTTAATTGCTGAAATGACTAGCTTTATTTTTATATCCTTCAGTATCTATAGTCAGTTTAACTATTATCCCATGTTTTTGAATATTTATCCAGTTGGATATAATAAGATAAATAAATTTATTTATTTAATAAATTCTTTAAGTCAAAGATCATCTGGCTTAGGAATTAGGATAATGTTTTATTATATTGTCTGATTTCTGTAATCGTTTTCTAGGATATTCTTGGACCTGAATTTATAGTACAGAATAACTCATTGTAATCTCACAAGTTTAGAGCTAACACAGTCAAGATTCTAGCCCCTAAATATGCTGTTCTTTTAGCATTAACATAAAGCTAGTGACTCACCACCTACTAAGCTTTATTTTTCCATAGTCAGTAAGAAAATTGTGGGAGTTCCCACTGTGGCTCAGTAGGTTAAGGACCCAACATAGCATCTCAGAAGATGTGGGTTCGATCCCTGGCCTCACTCAGCAGGTTAAGGATCTCATGTTGCTGCCAGCTGCAGCATAGGTCTCTGATGTGCCTCAGATCTGGTGTTGCTGCCCCTGTGGCGTAGGCCTGCAGCTACAGCTCTGATTTGACCCCTAGCCCAGGAAGTTCCATGTGACGCAGATGTGGCTGTTAAAAAGAAAGAAAGGAAGAAAATAAAATTGTACTGGTCTGTTCACATTTAAGTGAGGAGCATCTCTCTGTAACATGGTGGTCTACAGGTCTGTGATTGTTACCTTAACTGGAGTGGAGGAAGCCATCTGGTTCAATCAGTGATTAAAGGCATAAGACTATACTTTCCTATATACTATACAATATACTCACTACTGTACTATACCTGTCACTTTCTCTGCAGTCTTACAAATTGACTGTGAATCACTGTGTCATTAACAATAGTCTCTTTGGCTAACACTGACTGCTCTCACCAATATATTTTATTGCCATTTGCTTTATCCTGAATAAATCAACCTTGACTTCATCAAATCTTATTTTTTTGACAAAGATTAAGTCACATTTTTCATATCATGTTCATCACTCTTTTCTTCTTAGATTCATTACATTTTTTCAGTTCTTCTTAGATCCCAGAATGTCTTAAGGTGCTAGGGGATAATTATGAAATATGGTATCTTTCCTCGAGTTCATAGTCTATAAGAATACTGTTCCTGTTATTACTTATGAAACACTGAATCTTAATTCTTCAAATAAATGAAAGAATACTTAGTTATTCATACCACTATTAAGTCTTTAGACCACTTTATTTTAAAAGTTGAGAAAATAATCATAGAATCCCTTGAACTCACCTTAGTATTAATAAATAGGTAATAGTGTCTAGCACATAGTAGAGATGCTCAACAAATTCTTGTAATGTGGAATATTTCATGCCAGGCACTTTGTTAGTTTTTTTAAAAATTATATCCCCACTTTACAAATGTGAAATTTGAGGCAGAATGCAGTTAAGCAAGTTACCTAAAGTTACACAACAGGAAAAATAGAGCGAGGATTAGAACCCCCCAAATGTGGCTCCAGAACCTGTAATCCTAACTTTCTACTGCTAATAGTAGCAGCATAAGCAATTTATCCATCTAAGTTTCTTCTCTGCATCATTCACCATTAGAGAGCATATATTTATTAAAAGGGAAAATTGCTAATATTCATACTCCTGAAATACCAGCTCCCTATAATCCTTGACTCTGCATATCTAGACTAATATGTCCCTACCTTGAAACTTATCATTAAATACTGCTTCTTTGGGGCTCTTTCATTCACCCCTCTTCCTTCTCCACCCAGAGCATCCTTTTCTATCATCTGTGCTGTTACACACCCAACACTATTCTTTTGACCTCTAGTCTTTCAGTCCTCATTATAGTCCGCACTGTATTGGCCTATTCCTGCCTACACATAATTCCATGAATGATATTTCTTATTTGCTCTATCTTAACTTGTAACTTTACCTTTTTCTTTAAAACTAAACTTTTCAACTTTAGTCATCCTAAGGGGGTACATAACCCAGACCATACTAGTATTACTTTTCTCTTTTTACCCCTTTGTATTCTCATTTGCAATATGGGTGTAATGATATGTACCTTTCCTCTTTTATGTATGTGTAATAAATACAAAATAATAGAAAACCACCTCAGAAGTTTTAACATGTAGAAATTTATGGAATTATTGTTGCATGCAGGTGAAATTAGCTTAAAATTAAGGCAAATTTTGATGGATACCATTTTTCTGCAGCATAGCTATAGGTGGGTTACTTATATAGGCTTTCAAGACAACTGAAACATGGCCTCATTTGCTTTTAAATTTTTTATTAAGACAGGAAAGCCAGACATTTCTTCCAACTCATTAATTGCTTTTTCTCCCCTTGTGCTTGAATTATATTCTCTTTCTACAGTGACTTGTTCTCTCAATCATCCCTAAATTTTAAGTAATCATAAGGTTCATCTAATCTACCAATTTTCATCTTTCTTTGAGCTGCAGAAAATTCTGTTCAAAATGTGGAAGTTCAATATAAAAAAAAATAAAGTAGAGCTACTTGTGCTGGAAAGGAGGGTTGGAGGAATACTGAGCCATGTATGTTAGCACTTACTTCTCTATCAGCAGCTGCGGAGGGGCTCCATGGAACCCCTAGGACTTCTTGCGGCACAATTTAAAAACTGTTAATTGGATGCAGCAGTTAGGTGAATTACTCAACGTTAAGCAGCTTGTAAAAAAGATTATCCATTTATCTTTGCTTTGTATTTCTTTTATTTTTAATTTTTTGTCTTTTTAGGGCTGCACCTTCAGTTTTGGAAGTTCCCAGGCTAGGGGTTGAATTGGAGCTGTAGTTGCCAGCCTATACCACAGCCATGGCAACAAAGGGTCCGAGCCGCATCTGCGACCTCACTGCAGCTCACAGCAACACCGGATCCTTAACCCACTGAGCAAGGCCAGTGATCAAACCCACGTCCTCATAGAAACTAGTCAGGTTTGTTACCCCTGAGCCACAGCAGGAACTCCGATTCACTTTGTGTTGTATACTATTTGTAGTCAGTAATATTCTAAACAATGTATAAATTTTACAGTGTTAGTTGAAATTCTTCTTGTAGTGGACCTTTTGATAATTCCGTAACATCCAGTGCACCTCATATGATCAGTCTGTCTTTAAGCCAGTCGATATGATCTCCATTCCTCATGCCAGTATTTGGTTAAGGAATGAGCATGTGATTTAATGCTGGCCGGCAGGAGGGGGTTCAGAATTTTCTTACTCTTTAGGAGGGGTTCCAGGAAGAGATAGTTGCTACATAGTACCTACATCACCTTTTGCTACAGAATAGATTTCCTTATTGTTTAATGATTTATGTATGTTTTCTAATAGTTGTGACCAAAGCATTCTGATAACTGACAATTCATGTTTTTCATTACAGAATATTGTGTTTTGTACAAAATTATATTCAAAATACAAAATGTATTAGGTTGTTTTTGTTTTTGTTTTTGTTTGGGGGGCCTGCATCTTCAGCATATGGAAGTTCCCAGGCTAGGGGTTGAACTGGAGCTACAGCTGCTGACCTACACCACAGCCACAGTAATGCCAGATTTGAGCCATGTCTGTGACCTACACCTCAGGTCATGGGAATGCCGGATCCTTAACCCACTGAGCAAGGCTAGGGATTGAACCCACAACCTCATGGATACTAGTCAGGTTCGTTTCTGTTGAGCCACAAGGGGAACTCCCTAAAATGTATTAGTTTGACCAATTATATTTTAGTTCACTGTTCAAGGGTCTTTGGGTACAAATAAATTCCTTTTTCTCCTTGATTATTTTCTTTTTCCTCCTATTCCTCCAAAGCTCTATGTTAAATTCTGTTTTTCTTTTTTGCATATTCTTTTTTGCAATTAGCACATACTCCTCCATTTAATCATTCACTTTATGCAGATAACTTCCTCTCTATATTTCCAGCCTCAAGTTTCTTTTAACCTCTAGTTCTGTATTTCTCTTTCTTTCGTCTCTTTCTTTCTTTCTTTCTTGAAACAAAGTGTTTATTAAGAGAGAAGATGAGAAGATATATGCAGAGAAAGCACAGGCAGGCTCTGGTGGGAGGGGTGGGCAGAGAGAGGGAGAGACAGAAACACAGAGAGAGAAAGAGCAAGAGAGAAAAGAACAGTTCTATATTTTTCAACTGCCTGCATGTCATTTCCTTTTATGATTTATTTTAACTTCAGGGTCCCTCAGTGGATTGAGTCTTCATTCTTCCTGTACTACTTCTTCACCCTGTCAAAAAAAAAAAAAAATCATACGCCTGTCCTTTCAAAGGAAACCATCTTGCTGCCTGTGCAGGTGAACCATCACTGATACACTGAAACTTCATTTGGGAGAGTTCATCCTATGTGACCTTTTATAATTTGCAAAATAATGAGTGAAGAATCTTTTTTTTTTTTTAATTTAGAACAGTTACAGTCTATGGCTTAGGCTTAAGATTTGTGCTTTTTGGCTTTCTTAAGAGTCAATCTCAGAACATTGTCTATCTCTTATTTCTTGTAGTCTTTAATATGAGACTTTTCATCTTCTTCATCACTGAAGTAGACTTTTCATTTCCATTCTCAATGCATCACTCTTTTACGTTTCATGGTCTCTTATTTCTTCTAGCTTAACGTAAATACTTTGAAATCACCTTTTTCCTTTATTTCTTTTGTCTATTTGATTATATTTTCCTTTAGAATCCCTTATTTTTTATTTTCCATTTCTCAGTTGTATAGATATTCATCATCTCATGCATGGATTAATAAAATAGCTTCTTAGCCAGTATTCTTTACTCCAGTATTAATTCATTCTTTTGCTAGACTAACTACTGATTTACTTGTTTAATATAATACTTTTATGTGCCTGACACATGCTAGATACTTAGCATATGTAGAAGGAATGATATATTGAATAGTTCTCCTTTGTTTACCAAATCAGGTCCCCAATTTTTTCCCAGCTTTATTGAGATATAATTGACATATAACATTGTTTTAGGTTTACAATATGTTGATCTAGTCCCAAACTTCTTTAATTGGCTTTCCAGAACTTCCCTAGTCTTGTCCCATTTTTTATCTTAAACAATGTTTCCTACTACCTTCTAATAAGCATCTTCCATTCTATTTAATCCAAAATCTTTGTTGCCGTTATCAAAGTTCTTAATTTTCCCCATCTTTTTGCCTTTTCTCTCTCCATATTCCCTACCCCAACTTGAAATTCCTTCTCTCAGTTTACTTGTATTAAACAGGATTGAGGCAGGAAACAGATGGCACATTGGAATAGTTAATTGAAAAAAGATTGATGAAGAAGCTATTTACTATGGTCAGAGTTCAGGGAAATCAACAGAGGATAGAAGCAGTGAGGGAATGATTACACCACGTGGACTGGAAGGTGGCAAAGGAAGGAAGCAGATACTGTAACCTGGAGAGAGCTATTAGTAACGATGTAGAAGAAAGCTGCAACTCAGAAGCTATGACCTTTGGTAAAGATAAAGAGCTGTTGTCAATTTGTAGTCATTTATGGAGGGAGCTGGAGAAATACTTCAATCTCTTCTCTTCCCAGTGTACTTATTTACTGATACCTTCCACAGATTGAACCCAACAAAGCCATTGAGAAGGGAGCCTGTTTGCTATATCCCTAGATATCAGCCATACAGGCCAGAGAAAAAAATGGAATTAAAAAATATAAAGAACATCTAAACAGTTGAAGCATACAATAACTGAAATGAAAAATGCACTTAAAGGAATCAATAGCAGAAAAATGAGGCAGAGTAACAGATAAGTAAGCTGGAGGACAGAATGGTGGAAGACCAGAATAAAGAAAAAAGAATGGAAATGCTACAGACCAGAATAAAGAAAAAAGAATGGAAATAAGTGAGGATGGTCTAAGGAGTTCCCTTACAGCCTAATGTTTAAAGGATCTGATGTTGTCACTGCTGTGGCTCAGGTCACTGCTGTGGTGAGAGTTCATTCCCTGGCCTGGGAACATCTGCATGCCATGAGCATGGTCAAAAAATAGAAATTAAAATAAGTGAAGATTGTTTTAGAGACCTCTGGGATAACATCAAATACAACAACATTCATGTTGTAGGGATCTCAGGAGAAGAGAAAGGACCTGAGAAAATACTTGAAGAGGTAATAACTGAAAATTTCCCAAACATGGGAAGGGAAACAGTTACCCAAGTCCAGGAAGCCTGGAGAGTCCCATACAGGATTAATCCAAGGAGGAACATGCTGAAACATATAGTAATCAAATGGATAAAAATTAAAGAGAAAATATTAAAAGCAAGAAGGTAAAGGCAAAAATAGCATACAAAGAAATTCTCATAAAGTTATCAGCTGATTTTTCAGCAGAAACTCTGCAGGCCAGAAAGGAGTGGCATGATATATTTAAAGTGACGAAAGGGAAAAAACTACAACCAAGAATAACCTGCCCAGTAAAGCTCCTTTTCAGATTTGAATAAGAAATCAAAAGCTTTAAGATAAGCAAAAGCTGAAAGAATGAAGCACCACTATACCAGCTTTACAAGAAATGCTAAGAAACTTCTCTAGGCAAAAAAAGAAAAAAACTACAAGTAGAAACAAGAAAATTAAGAAATAGGAAAGCTCACTGGTAAAGGCAAATATACAGTAAAGGTAGGAAATCATCCATACACAAATATGATATCAAAACAGTAATCATGGGAGGAAGAGAGTATAAATGCATGATATTTTAAATGCATTAAAAATCAAGTGATCAGAAACCTAAAAAAAATCATGTATATATAGAGACTATTATATCAAAATCTGGAAACCACCAACCAAAAACTTACAATAGAAACGCATACACACAAAATGAATCTAACACAATACAAAAGGTAGTCATTAAGTTACAAGAGAAGAGAATAAAAGGGGAAAGGAAGAAAAAAGACCTACAAAAACAAATCCAAACAATTAACAAAATTGCAGTAAGAACATAGGTATGAATATTTACCTTAAATGTAAATGGAATAAATGCTCCAACCAAAAGACAGAGTGGCTGAATGGATATAGAAGTAAGACCTATCTATATGTTGTCTACAAGAGACTCATTTCAAATCTAGAGAAACACAGACTGAAAGTGAGGAGATGGAAAAAGGTATTCCATGAAATGAAAATCAAAAGAAAGCTGGAGAAGCAATACTCATATTAGACAAAATAGACTTTAAAATAAAGAAGGTCATAAGAGACAAAGAAGGACACTACATAATAATCAACAGATCAATCCAAGAAGAAGATATAACAATCATAAATATATATGGATCCAACATAGAAGCACCTCAATAATATAAGGCAAATTCTAACAGCCATAAAAAGAGAAATTGACAGTAACACAATAATAGCAGGGCATTTTAATACCCCATTTTTGTAAATAGATCATGCAGACAGAGAATCAAAAAGGAAACACAAGCTTTAAATGACACATCAGACCTAAGTAGACCTAATTGATATTTATAGAACATTCCATCTGAAAGCAGCAGAATACACATTCTTTTCAAGTGCACATGGAACATTCTCCAGGAAAGGTCACATCTTGGGCCACAAATCAAGCCTCAGTAAATTTAAGAAAACTGAAATTATATCAAGCTTCTTTTCCAACCTCAAAACTAGAAATCAATTACAAGAAAAAAAAAACTGAAAAAGCACAGACACATGAACTGAAGAAATCAAAGAAGAAATAAAAAAATACCTAGAGACAAATGACAACAAAAACATGATGACCCAAAATGTATGAGATGCAGCAAAAGCATCTCTAAGAAGGAATTTTATAACAACAACAACAACAAAAACTTACCTTGGGAAACAAGAAAAATCTCAAAAAACAAACAAACAAAAAACCAATTTACAACTAAATCAACAAGAGAACGAACAAACAAAACCCAAAGTTAGAAGAAGGAAAGAAATTATAAAGATCAGAGCAGAAATAAAGGTGAAGAAAACAATACGATCACTGACGCTGTACAGCAGAAATTGGCACAACACTGTAAATCAACTATACTCTAATAAAAAAACCATGAAAAGAAAGAATCTATGTAACTAAAAGATGGTTCTTTGAAAAGATAAACAGAATTGATAAACCTTTAGCCATATTCATCAGGACAAAAAGAGAGCGCCTAAATCAATAAAATTAGAAATGAAAAAGGGGAAGTTATAACCAATACCACTGAAATACAAAGGACCGTAAGAGACTACCAAGAGCAACTCTGTGACAATAAAATGGACACCTAGAAGAAATGGATAAATTCTTAGAAAGGTACACTCTCCCAAGACTGAACCAGGAAGAAACAAAAAAATAGGAACAGACCAATTACAAGTACTGAAATTGAATCTGTGATTAAAAAACTCCCAACAAACAAAAGTCCAGGAACCAGATGGCTTCACAGGCAAATTGTATCAAACATTTAGAGAAGCATTAACACCTTAGTTTCCTTAATATCATGCTTTCTTGGTTTCCCTCCTTGCCTCAGCTGACTATATTTCTAAACCTTCTGTACTAGCAGTTTAATCAATGAATGTTGGAATTCTTTAGGAGTCAATTATGTGTCATCATCTTTCTTCTAACTAATAACTAAGTGATTGTACCTGTTTCTGTAGCTTTAAACACTGTTAAATACACTGTTAAATAAACTGATTCATGAAAAATATGTATTTATTTTAGAAAAAAAAATAATTAACTGCACGATGAAGGAAATAAAAATTTCCTGTAATCTCACCACCCCAGTGAACCAATTTTTTCTGCAAGAGTTGCTTATTATTATTGTTATTTTTATTCTGTTCTCAAATATACCTTTTAAAAATTGAAGTGTATAATTAAGATTCTTAATCGTAGATGTTTTTTCCAGCAAAGAAATTTGGATGTTGATTTTCTTAGGCTTGGAAAATGGTCAGAAATAAGGGAAGCTATGCACAGCATAAACCAGCTTCCCTACTAAGTACTATGGTCTGCACCTTGTACCATCACCAATAACCATGTGGATGCTGCCGTTATTAAAGTGGTGTCACTGTTGCCCATGGAAGCCTGAAGTTTATAGCACTGCCCTTGCTATCTACCAACAGATAGGTTTGCAGCAGTTCTTGTGATACTAGTTTCTGATCCAAGATCCAAGATAGGTGTGTCTGATTAGCAGAGCCTGGTCACATGGATATAAAGCTATATTCTGACATTCCAGCTTCTCTAATAGGCCTTCAGAATTTGAAAGGGGTTCAAATGCTCTGTCATCAAGAATGTGAACAATAGGAGTTCCCTTGTGGTACAGCAGGTTAAGGATCTGATGTTGTCATTGCAGTGGCTAGGGTCACTGTGTGTGGGTCAGTCCCTGGCCCAGGAAGTTCCAAATTCTTCAGCTTGGCCTACAAGTATTTTTCAATATTTTAATCTTGCCAGATTTTAAGGTACAACTTCTAGTACTCTACTCCTTCCCCTTACCTTTAATTTATTAGTCCCAGCCACATGAGATTAGTTCTATTTCCCTGAAAAATGTTTCTGTACCTTTCTGAGTCTTTTTTCCTAAAGTGTTTACTCCTCTTTTGTCCTCCTTGCAAATGTATCATTGAAGACCCAGTTTAAATACCACTTTCCTGTGTAATACCTTATTTGTTTGTTTGTTTGTTTGTTTGTTTATTTATTTTTGGCTGCACCTGTGGCATGTGGCTGTTCCTGGGACAAGGATTAAATCTGAGCCACAGCTGTGGCCATCTGGGTCCTTTAATCCACTGTGCTGGGCCAGGGATTGAACCTGTGTTCTGGTGCTGCAGAGACACTGCCAATCCCATTGCACCACCGCAGGAACTCCTGTCTTCTTTTTTTTAAAATCTTATAAGATTTTTGTTGAATAAGTCATCAACAAAAACCCCCTACTTGTGGTTGGTTGGTCGTTTAGTTAGTGTGTTCTTTTTAACAGCACAGATCGTGCATTCTATTTTTGTGTCATTATGTTTGCCTGTTCCATGGCCACAAATGGACTTTAAAATTGTCAGAAAAATGCCTCGATTTGACGAAATATATATACTGAATTTTTTGATGTTTCTTATGTTAAGGAACTAAAAAAAGTAACCTCAGACTTGATAAAGACCAAGGTCACATGTCAATATAAGACAGGAGAAGAAAACATCAATTTAACAATTAAAGAACAGAAATTTCAAGAACTTCAAGAAAGACTCAAAATGGTATTTATTTATTTATTTATTTATTTATTTATTTTTAGGGTCACACCCACAGCATATGGAAGTTCTCAGTCTAGGGGTCCAAACAAAGCTGCAGCTGCCAGACTACATCAGAGCCGCAGCAGCACCAGATCCCAGTCACATCTGTGGCCTACGCCACAGCTCTCAGCAATGTGGGATCCGTAACCCCCTGAGCAGGGCCAGGGATCAAACCCTCATCCTCACGGATACTAGTTCAGTTCATTTCTGCTGCGCCACAATGGAAACTCCCTCAAAATGATATTTAATTAAATGTATTCATGTTTATAAAATTTACATTTTAGAAAATTTATGAAAATTTATGATTATATAGATGAATAAATAAAAGGATTATGACACAAAAATGTCCCTTCTGGAGCTCCCATTGTGGCTCAGCAAGTTAAGAACCCAACATAGTCTCCTTGAGGATGTGGGTTTGATCCCTGGCCTTGCTCGGTGGGTTAAGGATTCCAGCATTGCCACAAGCTGTGGCAGAGGTCACAGATGCAGCTCAGATCTCTATGGCATAGGCCTGCAGCTGCAGCTCTGATTTTACCCCTAGCCTAGGAACATCTACATGCCACAGGTGCAGCCTTAAAAAAGAATGTTCTAGAGTTCCCCCCATGGCTCAGTGGAAATGAATCTGACTAGTGTCCATGAGGACAGCAGGTTTGACCCCTGACGTCACTCAGTGGGTTAGGGATCTGGCCTAGCCATGGGCTGTGGTATAGGTTGCCAGTGCTGCTTGAATCTGGCATTGCTGTGGCTATGGGATAGGCTGACAGCTGCAGCTCCTATTCGACCCCTAGCCTGGGAACTTCCATATGCCACGAGTGCAGCCCTAAAAAGACACACACACACAAAACAATGTTCCTTCTTTATAGAGTTAATATAAATGGTAAAAAATTTATGAATTTTAAAAAAATTATTAGTTTTTGGCATTATCAACAAGACTTTAGGATAATAAAATTTGCCTGTAACCATTTATTTTCACTTTAATGTGCTGTCAGGTAATCTTATGGTACAGTGGTGTTTTCAGAAAAGCTTTAGGAGATCAGAAATTCTATAGTTGTTTTGTTTTTGTTTTTTGTTTTTTTTTTGGTCTTTTGTCTTTTCAGAGCCACAGCCACGGCATATGGAGGTTCCAGGCTAGGGATCTAATCAGAGCTGTTGCTGCTGGCCTGTGCCAGAGCCACAGCAATGCCTGATCCAGGCTGTACCTGTGACCTACATTACACCACAGCTCACGACAACGGCGGATCCTTAACCCGCTGAGCCAAGTCAGGGATCGAACTTGCAACCTCATGGTTCCTAGTCAGATTCGTTTCTGCTGTGCCACGACGGGAACTCCAATTCTGTACTTTTTAACATTAACATTTATAAGTTTGCACCAGCCTGTATGGGATAGAATCTAATACTATCTTTAGTTCAGTAGAGTCATTGCTCAGCAATAAACAAAAATTGATACTCTGGAGTAATAATAGGTCATGACACTCAAATTTGTTAAGCCCTTAATTGAATGTAAAATTTGCCAAATTTTGTATCACAATTTAAAAATTATTCAATTTGTAGGAAATGGAATTAAATAAGAAGATTAATGAAGAGATTACCTGTATTCAAGAAGAAAAACAAGTAAGCATTCATAAGATATTTGGAAGCCAATAAATATTTTAAAAGCCTAATACAATGTGGGAAATAAATTAAGCTAAACAAGTAGAATCATGCCTCGGTCAGTTCCTAGCAGGTAGTAAGCACTCTGTTGGGTGTACTGAACGGATGCATGTGTATCTTTTTAAGTAGGCCTCACATGTACTCCTATTAAACAAATAGAGGAGAAACGGGTAGCATCAAAGGCTACAAACTTTCAGGTGTAAGATAAGTAAGTTTTTGGGGTGTACAGCATTAGTTAACAAAACTGTATTCTATACTTGAAAGTTGTGAAAAGAGTAGATTTTTTTTTTTTTTACTGTCTTAACCATTTTTAAGTGTACAACAGTTCAGTAGTGTTAGGTACATTCACACTGTTGTGCAAACATCACCGCCATCCATCCCTAGAACTCTTTATTATATCTTGCCAAACTGAAATTCTACCCATTCACAAAAACTCCCCATTCCCCCTCCCTCATTTCTTAGAAACCCACAATCTATTTTCTGTGAGAGTAGATTTTTTAAAAAATGAGACTCCAAACACATATTCTTTTTTAAAAAATGTTTATTTTGTTGAGGTGTAGTTGATTTCTTATATTAGTTTCAGGTATACAACATAGTGATTCAGAATTTTTATAGATTGGGAGTTCCTTCTGTGGCTCAGTGGGTTAAAAATCCATCTGCAGTGGTTCAGGTCGCTGTGGAGGTGCAGGTTCGATCCCCAGCCTGGCCCAATGGGTTAAAGGATCTGAGATTGCTGCAGCTACAGCATAGGTCACAGCTATAGCTCAGCTTCAGTCTCTGTCCCGGGAACTTCCATATGCCACAGGTGTAGTCATATATATTTTTTAAATTGTATAGATTATTATAAAGCTATTATAAAATATTGGCTATATTCCCTATGCTGTGCAATAGTTGTACAGTGCTGTCCTTGTAGTTCATTTATTTTATACCGTGAGTAGATCTTAACTGTTCTCACCACACACAAAAAAGTTGATGATTATGTGCAGTGATAGAGGTGTTGACCTTGTGGTAATTATATCACAAAATATCCGTGTGTCAGATCATCACATTGTACAGCTTAAGCTTACACATGTTATATATCTCAATAAAGCTGGAGAAAAGTACATTAAAATTTTAGAAATAAATCCGTTTTTTCCTTGATAGTTTAGACCAATGGTACTCTAAGCCATAGTTACTGAAATGCATGTGTACTTAGAGCATACATTTATAGGACATTATACCCTCATTTGAATCTATTTGATATTTATGATATTTTGACTTTAAATAAAAAGAAAATATGTGAAAGAAGGTTTCTCCTGTTTCTCTCTTTACCCCTCCTTCTGCTTTTCCTCCATTTGATTCTGAACACATGCCATGACATCCTAGCCCATTAGCAGTATGACGTTTTGGTAATAATTATTATTTGAGGAGCAAACCAACAAAAGTTTGGGTTTTGAATTCTTCACATTTTTCAGTAGTGTCTTGTAGTCCATGGTTCATTTCAGAAACTTTGTTAGTTATTTCAGGAGCCCTTAGAATAGTGCTTTGTAAGTAATCATGTAATACAGATTATGTTAGATGTTAAATTAATAAAATTGCCATTAGTTTATTTCAGCATGTTGTTTATTATGGCTGGCATTGAAATTAAACTGTAAAGATAATAAATTAAGAAAGTAGAAAGTGTGTTTTAAGAATGAGTTTGGAAACACACCTACTGTCTTAAAACTTTTCCAATTAACATGTTATATTTATACTTTTTTAAAAGGGTATCATCACTTCTTTCCAACAATTGCAGCAGTTACTTCAGCAACAGACTCAAATTAATACTGAAATGGAAGCAGAATTAAAGGTACTTAAATAAAATAATCAGACTGTATATTTATATTTCCATCTAATGAGCTTTACCTGTTTAGTTGCATTCATCTGTCCAATTTCATCTGAGATCATTTTGAATTTTAAGTGTAAAAATATTGGCCCTTTCGTCAACTTGGTATCAGTGTCCCAACTAAAGAGCATTTTTTTTTTTTTTTTTTACATTCAAGTCACTAGTTAAATGTTCACTTTTGGAGTTCCCCTTGTGGCTCAGCAGAAGTGAATCTGACTAGTATCCATGAGGATATGGGTTTGATTCCTGGCCTCACTCAGAGGGTTGGGGATCCAGTGTTGCTGTGAGCTATGGTATAGGTCACAGATATGGCTGGGATCCCACATTGCTGTGGCTGTGGTGTAGGCCAGCAGCTGTAGCTTCAATTTGACCCCTAGCCTGGGAAATTCCATATGCCACAGGTGCGGCCCTAAAAAGAAAAAAAAAAAAATCAAGTATCTGATTTAATTTAGTAACAAATTGAATAGGTTTTTTTTCTGTGTTTTATAACTGTGGCCAAGACCCAAAGCTGAAAATAAAAGGTGACAAGTGTTACCATAGTCTTAGAAAGTAGTCAGTGAGCTCCCCAAAATGGGGAGGGGGAGCAGATCTCTCTTCACAGGAATGTGATAGAACTGGCCCTATTACCACAACAATCAGTCCATTATCTTCTTCCCAGTATATATAAGAAAATGATTGGGGATTGAAAGAAGTTATGGTCACTGATGTTTTGGGAGTGAGGGTTCATTAAGAGAGGCTTTTTTCTTAACATCCCTAGTAGAGAGGTGTTCATTTCCCCTCATGAATCTTAAGTGTAGGCATTTATGGGAAAATCATGTATACAAATTGGGGTATAAGAAGGGGAGGTTGCCATCTTGTTTTTTAGATGGATGCTTGAGATCCTGTAGAAAACTGAAAGTCCACTCTGGTGCTGCTGGTAAAACAAAATGTTGTAAGTTCATGTGGGAGAGCCTGGCATGTTTCTTGAAGTTCAGAAGTGTACCAAGAACATATAGACTGATGCCCAGTTCTGGTCTAGAAGTTTCAAGGAGAGTTTTTGGTGTAATCTGTTTCAATGGGGCTTAAAGTGTGTGTTACGTTTGTTCTAATGCTACATGGCCCTGGAAGAGTACAGAAGAGAGAACGTGGCGGTTGCTTTGTTCCACGTGAAGGAACATGGAGGTTCGTGGAATGGCAGAAACTACTAAGTGACAAGGTGTCCAACTCAAGAGAAGGAGCTGGGGACATGTTCTACTGGGGCGGCCAATGCAAGATATTTGTGCTCCTCTGAAGCGATTCTTGGTCATGAAGGGTGAAGCTGTACATTTCCCAAGAAAAGTAAAGACCACCATCAGCAGAGGCCTAGGCCACCTTCATGGGTATTAACCAGTGCAGTTGTATAAAGTCCATAAGGTTCTTCTGGGTAGAAGGGGCTTGAGCTTCAGGTTTAATACTCTGTGGTCACTGTCTTAACTTTTTTAAATTAATTTTTATCTTTGAAAATATGTTTTGTAAATTGTCAGATGGGAAAATGGAGCATGCACCAGGGCTTGGAGCTTCAGCTCCAGTGTTCTCCTGTCTTCTGCTGCCTCCCAGTACCTGTTCTTAGCTGCTGACTCTTCTGCCCTTTGGTGCCCTAGGTCCTGAACAGCCTCATCCTCCCTGCTCCTGTGTTGCCACTGCTCTGGGTCCCACTGGTGGGGAGAGGCCTGTGTTCTGTTGTTGCTGTTTACCACTGGTGGTAGACTAGATGTAGCGGGGAGGGTCTGGGTCAAGTGCATGTGCCCTGCAGCATCTTCTGTCCTACATTGTCAGGGCTCTGGCACCATTTGGTAAGTGTCTTAGCAGGGAGTGAGTCCCCAGTATGGGTACTGAATTGTATCCCTGCCTGGCAGTTTCAGTCCTTTGGGGGTTACCCATCTGCCATGAGTTGGGGTAGAGGGCCCATGGGATGGAGAGATTGACGTCCCCAACTTCAGCCAAAACGTAATACATGGGTCTAGCAGCTTGCAGAAGGTAGAACCCAGTGCTGAGTCTTGTGGTGAGGCCTTTAGACATCTGTGAGGATCTGTATTTGGCCTGTGAGTATCACAGGGGCCCATAACATTTAATAGAAAATAAAAAAGCACCATGTTAGGTTGACAGGGAGAGAGAGAGAAAGAGAGAGGGAGGGAGGGACCACAAAGAAAAGTTTTCTTAGTATCTTTTTTTTTTGTCTTTTTGTCTTTTTAGGGCTGCATCTGTGGCATATGAGGTTCCCAGGCTAGGGATCCAATCAGAACTGTAGCCCAAGGCCTACACCACAGCCACAGAAACGTGGGATCTGAGCTGCATCTGTGACCTACACCACAGCTCACAATGTCACCAATTCCCCGACCCACTGAGCAAGACCAGGGATAGAACCCACTTCCTCATGGATGCTAGTTGGGTTTGCTAACTGCTGAGCCATGGTGGGAACTCCCTTAGTATCTTTATTGGCACTTTTTGCTCTGCTTTTTTTCATTTGTACCCAGCCCCACAAGTTACGCTGAATCTTTTATCATTGAATGTAATCAGACTTAACCTGAATAATGAAAGATTTCTCTTCTCACTATTGATGTTCTGTGAGTAGTCATGAAAAGAGAGTTTTGCCTTTCTTATTTCTCTTGCCTGCCCCTCTAATACTATAGGAGTTAGAAGAGAGAGAGAGAGAGAGAGAGAGATGCTGGAAGAGGGAGAGGGAAAAGGTTGGAAGAGAGAGAGTGCTAGAGTCAAATCTCTTCCTCCTCTTAACCCCTTCACCTACTGCAATAAAAGATTAAATTTTTTTCTCTGAAAGTCCAGTTATCAGTAAGTATTCCTCCTGCCACCTCGCCCACAGGTGAATAACTGGAACTAGTTCTCTAATATGTTGAACCTTCTCCCTAGAAACATATGATATAATTTATCCTAATTCTTCATGAGTAGTAATTATCAGGATTGTCTCCTAATCCATTTAAAGGAGTTGAAACAGATTTTTAGGATGAGCAAAATATCAGAGACTAGCAAATCCAGTCATTTCATTTCATGATGAAATAAAGATCCACAAAATGTAGGTAGTATAGTTTTTGCCTATAATTAGTGGCAAAACCAGGATTAAATTTTTGTCTTGATTCCACTTCAGCACTATTTCTACAATATCACATTGTTAAGATATTTTTCCTAGATATATGAGAATTGCCATTCTTGTTAGATCAGTTATATGAAGACCAAAAGTTTTGAATTGCCCTTCCACAGTTCTATATCCAGGGCTTATGTATTGTTGAATTCTACAGGGCCTACAATAGCCATAGAGATACACAGTCATGTGTTTCTTTGAGTTAATGTTAATGGTAACTATGGTTCTAGGACCTTTTAACTGTAACTACCAGTATCTTAGATAAATCAAAGGCCTCTCTCTTTAACTAGTCCCATTATTACCCAAGCCTTGAGAGTACATAGAGAAACTAGATTTCATATAGTAAAATTTCAAACAAAGTATTGGCAAGAACAGGATAGAATTGCCAGCTCTTTATTTTAACAGGCAAGGGAATTAAAAATCAATACTATCTATCATCACTTTAATTTTATAGAGGAGAACATTTTAACACTAAAAGAATATTAAGGGAATAATATCAATAAAGGACAGTCCTTTACAAGAAAACACACTTGATGACCTTATATTGACATTTTTTTGCCAGGGACCAGGAGATTTTGCCATGGATCAGTACTTGTTTATAGACTGGTGTTGGAGAACCACTGATATATAGTATCACAGAATATTAATGTTGAATTGTTGCTGAGGATTATGCTGCATAGATATCTCAAGTGTTTTCCCAAAGAGCATTCTGATTGTACCTGTACTAAAAGGGATCATTACACTTCATAATAGCCTGCTTTTTTCAGTGCCCTGCAGTCATACTGTTATCTGTCGTATTTTTTAAAGTACACTTTAGAGTATAGAGACTTAAATTCTCATAACAGAAAATATTTTCTACTGTGATTAATCATTGTTTAGTCCATATAAAGTATAATTATGCTGCTATAGTCATAGTGTTAAGCAGAAAATTAATAAATCCACAAGGATGAGGAAATAGGGAGAGGAAACAAAGTTTATAAAAGTGGGAACCGAGTGGAGAATGAGTAATTTGCTTAGCAAATGAGAGAAAGTACAGAAATAAGCAGAAATTGCAAGCATCATGTGCAGGGAAAAGAATCTGGATGTGTAATAGTTTCTTATATAGACCTAGTTTTTGACTTCAGTTTTGCACCAACTGAAGACAGGGCACAACTAAAGTCAAAAACTAGGTCTATATAAGAAACTATTACACTTCCAGATTCTTTTCCCTGCTCTGCACAAATAGACACTCTCTGTCTCCTATGTGGCAGAAGGTTGGAGAATTATACGTTGGAGAGTTTGAGGAACAACTGAGTTTGGGTATATCCAGTGGTGTGCTGGAGACAGCTTGTACCAGGAAGAACTAGTTAGAGCTGTTGTCATTTTGTGAGTTGGTTTAAACCAATGGTAGCTTGAAATTGACCATGGTGAGATTTTTAACACTAATGAAATTGGCAAATACTGCAAATCAGGGTAATTTTTTGAGACCCAATTTACCAGCACAGTACTGAAAGTATTACATTTAAAACAGTTTGAGAAGTCTAAATATTGAATTTTGAAGCCTCCAGGCCAAGTTTCCCCATTTAGAGGGCAGTTAGCCTTATAACTTCCAGGCAGGAGAATGGAAGCTTCCATTCTGGAGCTACTAACCTGCTCAAGAAAAAAGACTGTTAACTGCTGTTGATGAAAACAGCTCATCCAGACCAATGTACAGTAACGCCCACCACTGTAGAGACAAAATTTTGTAGTTGGCAGAACTTTCAGCCAACTTTTAAACATTTCATCCTTAAATGTGAGCAAGCAGTTAAGGATCACTAGACATTTGAAGAAAGTCTCCATGTAAAAAATAGACAAAACAAGCAGGGTAGTGAAAAAAAAACTTGGAGAAGCAAAGAAAACATAATTAATTAAGAGAAATACATTTATTAATCTATAATACAATACAATAATTAGGAATGTTAAAAGATAAATGTTCATGGAATAAAAGAGAATATATTAGCAGGCACAAAAAGTACAATGAGGGAGTTCCCGTCGTGGCACAGCAGAAATGAATCTGACTAGTATCGTGAGGATTTGGGTTCAATCCCTGGCCTTCTCAGTGGGTTGGGGATCCAACATAGCTATGAGCTGTGGTGTAGGTTGAAGATGCAGCTTGTATCCCATGTTGCTGTGGCTGTGGTGTAGGCCAGCAGCTGTAGATCCGATTCAACCCCTAGCCTGGGAACCTCCATATGCTGTGGGTGCATACCTAAAAAGTAAAAAAAAAAAAAAAAAAAAGTACAATGGTAAAGTTGGAAGATAACATTGAGATAGTCTTCTAAGAAAGTAGACAAAAGGGGGAGTTCCCATCATGGCTCAGCGGTTAACGAATCCGACTAGGAGCCATGAGGTTGTGGGTTCGATCCTTGGCCTTGCTCAGTGGGTGAAGGATCCGGCGTTGCCGTGAGCTGTGGTGTAGGTCACAGATGCGGCTCGGATCCTGCGTTGCTGTGGCTCTGGTGTAGGCTGGCAGCTACAGCTCCAATTACACCCCTAGCCGGGGAATCTCCATATGCCGCAGGAGCGGCCCAAGAAATGGCAAAAAGACAAAAAAAAAAAAAAAGAAAGAAAAAAAAAGAAAGTAAACAAAAGACATGAAGATGGAAAACAGGAAAGAAGGAAAATTAAGGGCTCAGTCCTAGAGGTCAGGTGAGTTTCAGAGAGAATAGAAAATGGAAGGAGAGCAAATGACCAAGGAAGTAATTCAAGAAAGTAACCCAGAACTGGAGGATCTGAATTTGTTTTGCTTAACACCAATGCATATTATTATGTAATTTCATACTACAGTTGAGAAGATTATAAAATTGCTGTGAGGAAAAAAGTAGGGTACATACAGGATTCAGAATGAGAATGGCAAGGTAATGGCTTCAGACTTCTGATTGGCATCCCTGGGAAAGTAGGAGATAGTAGAACCATGCCTTTAGAGGTTAAGGAGAAATTGCTTTCCAAAGCAGAATTGTACAGTATTTAGTCAAATGAGTGAAGGGTTGGTAGAATAAACATATTTTCAGACATGCAGGGTCTCAAAAAGTGTACCACCTCTGTCTCCTTTATCAAGAAGTAATAGAGGAGTTCCCGTCGTCGTGGCGAAGTGGTTAACGAATCCGACTAGGAACCATAAGGTTGCGGGTTCGGTCCCTGCCCTTGCTCAGTGGATTAACGATCCGGCGTTGCCATGAGCTGTGGTGTAGGTTGCAGACGCGGCTCGGATCCAGCGTTGCTGTGGCTCTGGCGTGGGCCGGTGGCTACAGCTCCGATTCAACCCCTAGCCTGGGAACCTCCATATGCCGAGGGAGCAGCCCAAGAAATAGCAACAACAACAACAACAAAAAGACAAAAGACAAAAAAAAAAGAAGTAATAGAAAGGTTGCTTTTCCAAGACAAGGGAATAAACCGAGAGAAAAATTATCAGCTCTAGGAATTAGGAGACCACCAAAGAAGAGAGAAGGAAATTCTCAGAGATAATCTGGTCAGTGTAGCAGAATGAAAGCTCAGTAGGTCCAAATTGAAGGGAAGGATGAACGTCTCCAAAACATGGAAACTGAGAGGTTCCCTGTTGTAGGCAGTGTCTTTTAAATGGGGAAATGAGAGTAGGGACAGGAAATGATTGATATATCTATAATGTACTCTTTGGGAACGTAATGTTCTTGGTCATTTATTATTACTAGGAAAGAGTCTGTGGTATAGTCTCCCATATCTCCTCTTAACCTTGATTATCCATCTTCTAAAATACAGTGTTATCAATATAAATAAATACTGTAAAGTATCTGTTAGGCTGTTAAAGTACTAAGCGTCTATTATATACATACCATTGTAAATATTCAGAAACTTCCCTATTATTATAATATGTACCTAAAGATTCAGGCAAAATCATGACTTCTACAAAAATATTTATATTATCCTAAAGTAGAAGCAGTTAAAATAGGTATTCATTGAGTGCTGTCAAAGTGCAAAGTTCTTTATGAGCTGGAGCAGAATCTTCAGGTTAAAATTGTAAAATGCTTTTTATTAGATGTTTCCATAATTTTGCATAATTTTATCTTTGCATACTGATATTTTGTATAGTAATTGAGAACCCTTTAAATAGATGGAATACTATGAAACCTTTAAAATGAGCAGATGTATATAATGATATGGAAATTAAGCAAGACATTCATATATTTAGAAAAGCAGATTGTGAGACAGTATGGTATGTGTGATATGATTTTATCTCTATTTAAAAAGATACATTTTATGTACTTGTGTGCTTATAGACAATTTCTAGAAGGATACACAAGAAACTATTAGAATAGTTATACCTCTGGGGAGGAGAGCTGGAAAACCAGTAGAGAAAAACTTTACCTTTTCTTTCTGTATCCTTTGTGTGGCTTGAATGTTTACCCTGAATGTATTTAGCTTTATTAATTATAAATAAATTAATATAAAAATTCCAAATGTATTAGATATGTAGGTAGAGTTCTTACTATTTGTCTTTTTACAGAAATTTACTTGGATTATCAGCAGACACTGAAGAAACCTAGTAATAGTGGTGATACTAATTTAATAGCTTTTAAATCCTTGTCTTAGAAAATAGTAGTATTTTTACCCCATAAAAGTTTTGGGGGAAGGGGAGAAGAGAGTCTGGTGGCTATATAATATGGTAATTTATGAAGTAATAAGTTAATACAATAAATATTAAAGTTCTATTAAAAGTGTTAATTTGAAATTAAAAATTAAAATTATATTTTAAGGATTTTCTAGCCAGTTAATTTCTGAAATAAATGGATGTGGAAAAAATGTTCTGTGGTAGTTAAAATTTTTAGTAGGTTTAGGCTGGATTATGCTACATTTCATATTTTTCAGTGCTGTACTTTATATTACTTTTTCAGTACATTAAAACTTATGCAGTGAAACTGAATAATGGCAATGTTTTTATACCCTTTTATAGCCATTTCTTTTTCATAACCTCCCCCTATTTCCTGTTAACTAAACTATAAGCACCTTTCTGTTAATTTATGAAAATTATTGTTGAGATAGCACATTATCACTGATCTGTATGGCACTTTCAGCATGTTAGAAGCAAAGGTCCAAGCAACATAAAACACATCAAAATTCATTAATGTGGTATTGATTATTTTTTGGATAATTAATTTTATTGCAGACCCTTGAAAGAGATAATGAGCTGCAAAGGGAGAAGGTAAAAGAAAATGAAGAAAAGTTCCTTAATCTTCAAAATGAGCATGAGAAAGCACTAGGAACTTGGAAAAAGCATGTAGGTTTATTAAATAGTAAAATAGTAAAATATTTTAAGTAGTTACAGATATTTAAAATAACAATGCTAAGAAAATATTGCAAAAATAAGACAGGGATAAAGTCAGACATATTTTTTTTTTGCTCTTATTTTTCCAAGAAGTGAATGTTTATAAAGCTAAATTTAATAAAATTTTCTGTAATGCTTTCATACATGAAAAACCTCACATATACATGTACATATTTAGATATATATGTGTGATTTTTCCTATGTGATGAATAAAAATTAATTTCCCTTTTCACAAAACCATTGATAGTGTTTTAGTAAATGATTAAAATAAAAAGTTATATAGGTATTATCATTAGCTGATCTCTTTAGCTTTCCTCAGTAGTTTTGTTGAGTTGTATTAAAGCCGTGTTTAGAACATGTATACAGTAGTTGAGTTCTGTAGTTTAACATTTTATCATGAGAGTTTTATGTTGTAAACATGGCTATTTCCTTAAAGCACATCTGTTTATTTTATGCTAAATTTTAATTTCAGTGAAGTAGATAATAAAAGTATGAAGTGATATAAATTAAAGTTGTGAAATATAAGGTTCACTTAAAAGACTGGTGAACCACAAAATTGATTATTCTATTATCTGTATGTATTGCCTTGAGTTCTTTTAAAAGAATTAACAAAATAGAAAGTCACAGCTTATCAATTTATGAAAGCTATATTTTGGGAAAGTAAGATTATATTTTAAACTATTATACAATTATGCTACATAATTAATACAATACTGATGTATTTTATACTAACATATATCTACATACCATTCTGCACCTGTTTTTGTTTGATATAAATTTTTATATGTCAGTCTTGATTTTTTTGATCCATTTACAACTAACATGTTCTTTTTGCATTTTGTAGAGATCTTCACTGATGAATTTGATAAGATTTACCTAATTTTGAAAAATATTTTGTAATTAATTGTATCATAATACTATAAAATGCTTAATGACCTCTATATAAGTAAAGTTCATCATTAAGCAACAAGCATAATAATATTATTTTAGCTTCGGCTAATCCAGCTTGCATCCCAATACTTCCTTCTCATCCCTAATGTTTAAAAAACCGTGGAAATAGTACTTTCAGGGTAAGGAAGACTATCAAGTGAAAAGAGAATATAAACTTAAACATGCCAACGATGCAAAAAAAATAGTTGAACTAAGCAAACTAAACATTTATTTTTCCTAATGAGATCTCAACCATGTCCTTCCCCCAAGGGGAAAAAAAAATCAATCAAATTAAGAAAAATAAA
Organism: Phacochoerus africanus; assembly: GCF_016906955.1. NCBI lineage: Eukaryota > Metazoa > Chordata > Mammalia > Artiodactyla > Suidae > Phacochoerus > Phacochoerus africanus. The sequence goes on from NC_062547.1 coordinate 29,721,479, forward strand.
CATTCACCTTCACTAGTTGGGACCTCAGTCTATAATCTGGATAAAATTGGGTTTGTCTTGGGATTTTTAGCATCTCCAGTCATTTCACTTCTTGATGTTTTAGTGCTAAACAAAGTGTATATATTTTTTTGGCCGCACCTGAGACATGTGGAAGTTCTCCAGCAAGGGATGAAACCTGTAACAGAGCAGTGGCCTGAGCTGCTGCAGTGACAATGATGGATCCTTAATCTACTGTACCACAAGGAAACTCCCATAGTTACATTTTTTTTTAAGCTGCTTTGGCTCTATAAGTGTTTTCTTGGATGGGGGGTCAGATCTACTCTTTAACTGTATTTCTATTCTGAGTTTTTCACCATCCTTGAGTGAAAGACAATCACAGTATTGCTAGTGAGATTGGATTGAGATGATTTTTAAAAGACGTTAGAATATACTGACAGAAATAAGATGAAATCATATAAACTCCAGTTAGAAAAATAAACAGTGAGGGAATTCTCTTGTGGTGCAACAGGTTAAGGATCTAGCATTGTCACTGCAGCAGCTTGAGTCACTGCTGTGACAGAAGTTCTATCCCTGGCCCAGGAACTTTCACATGTAATGGCCACAGCCAAAAATAAAAAATAAAAAAATAAACAGTGATAGAGTTCCCATTGTGGTACAACAAGATTGGCAGGGTCTCTGGTGCACTGGGACACAGATTCAGTCCCTAGCCCAGCACAGTGCATTAAGGATCCAGTGTTGTTGCAGCTGTGATGTAGGTTGCAACTGCAGCTCAGATCTGATCCCTCTCCCAGGACCTCCATATGCCCTGGAATGGCTGAAAAAGAAAAATAATAAATTAAAAAACTAACTAACCAGTGAAAGAAAATACGTACAAATAAAACAGGGAATATTATTAGATAGTTTATTTAAAATTCATTGAAGTGTCATGTCAAAGATGCCTAAAATACAAAGATGGTTAAAGAGCTCACTCTCTTAAATAGGTAATTATTAAGTTAATCACAATATTGTAGAGTGGTTTGTTTATTTGATTGTTTGTCTGTTTGTTGTTTGCCATGCATGCAGCATGCAGAAGTTCCTTGGCCACGGATCAAACCCACACCACAGCCACAACCCAACCCGCTACAGTGACAACACCAGATCCTTAACCCACTGTACCGCAAGAGAACTCCTTTGTAGAGTGGTTTTTAGTAGTAGTAACATTACCATTAACAAATTATTATGAAAGCACAAAATAAGTCATGTTGTTTAACTAGGTTGAGGAAAGTTTTAGAGAAGAGATGACGCTACAGTTTAGCACTTTTACCAGACAGAAGGTGCTGGTTTCCTCACTTCCCATTCTACTCTGTTGGCATTCCATTTAAAAAAGGGAAGAATAGTGGAGTCATGGAACTGCATTCTCAAGGGTGATGAATAATCTAATCTAGAATGTAACATTAGAAGTTAGGTTGAGGTCACCTTCTGAAGAGTTCTTTACTAAGGAAGTTGAATTGTATAGGGAATGGGAAGCGACTGAGAATTTTAAAGCAGAAAAGTGACATAGTCAGATTTCACTTTGGAAAAATCACTCTAGCATCAGTATGGAGGATGGCGTTATGGAGGGAGATCAGTAAGCAGAATGTTGCACATAATTAACCACAAGTCTATGAGGGTATGAATTAGGGCAGTGGTAGTGATAACAAAGAAGAGGGATAGATGCTGGAAGCATTTTAGAAGTAGAATTAGCAGGATTCGTGATATGTAACGAGTTTTAGAGGGGAAAGAAGTCAACTGTGATTCTGGGATTATTACAATGGGCAGAGTAATAATGTCACTAACTGACAGTAAGGACTGAAGGGAGAAGCAGATTTGGTGGATGAAAATTAGTTTTATTTGGGAACTGTTGGATTTATAATGACTGCAGGACATCTGACTTGAAATATATATCATGCATTTGGGAATCTAATCTTAGGAGAGAATTTGGGAGATGAGATACATATTTAAGACTTATTAACATAAAGCTGAAATTTAAAGGTATAATAAGGTCATCTATGGAAGGAATGGAGGACTTGAAGAGAAGACTAAAGAAGAAAAAGCCTTGGGGAATGTCAGTATTTTGTGAGTGGTTAGTTTTGTGCGTATTGGGGCAGGAGGGGAGAGGGAGCCTGATAAGAACAGAGAGGAAGGTAGGAGGATAAGGAGAGAGTACTACCTTGAAATGAAAGAAAAGAGGCTGTTTCAAGAACAGATAGTCAACACAGTCATGCTCCAGGGGTGTTGACTGGTACAAAACTTGGAAAAAGTCCTTTTGCTTTTTTTGCAGGTGATAGCTGAGAAAAAAAATCATAGAACAGTAAGGGCAGAAGTCTAGATGTTAAGGACTGTTAGGAGGTTAGAATTTGAAAGTAGCAAGAGTAGACTTTAAGACACAGGGGAGGTAGAATAATTTGGTCAAGGAGAAAAAAAGAATTAGGAATGTACGACAGCACATTTGTGGGCTCGGAACATGCTGGTAGAGCAGGAAAAGGTTGAGATTAGGCCAGGAGAGAGGAGATCATTGCTGGAGCTAGGCACTAAGGGAGGTAGGAGGGATGAGGCAGAGAACACATGGAGAGTTGAGCCTTGGGAAAGGAGAACCTTGCAGAGGTAGATTTAAAAATGGTTAAAAGTAAGTAAGATGAAGGGAAAGTATTAGGTCAGCTCGTATCTGTTAGCGTCTCTAAAGAATATTACATGCATTTGTGGAATTTTTGTCAGCTTAAAATTGTCTAAGAGAAACTTTTATAATCTTTTATGACAAAATAAAAGATTCTCTTCAGTGCAATTTCCTTTGTCTCACATTTGAGGTTTCTATGAAGGAGAACACCCTCAAGAAAAAGATTATGAAATTTTATAGCCAGTACAAGCCCAGTTTATGGATGTATTAGGCTGAAGGGTCAGTTTCTGTTGTACTAGTACTCGTCGTCTAGCTGAGTTAAAATCTGTGTATCTTAGTTGAGCCAAAAAGAAAACATTAAGAAAGCAATGAAGTTGTAACTTTTATAGAAATTTTTATTAAAAATAAATTAATTTTTTTGTTTGTAATAAGAGGTAAACCCCTAGATTTAGTTTTGGATTTGAATTCTGATTACCACTTTACACCTGCCTGACCTTGGGCAAGTTACATTAGGTCTGTGAGCCTGTAAATTGGAGATTAAAAATACCTCATGGGGAGTTCCCATCATGTCTCACTGGAAATGAATCTGATTAGCATCTGTGAGGACACAGGTTTGATCCTTGGCTTTGCTCGGTGGGTTAAGGATCTGGCGTTGCTGTGAGCTGTGATGTAGGTCGCAGATGTGGCTTGGATCTGGTGTTGCTGTGGCTGTGGCTTAGGCTGGCAGCTGCAACTCTCATTTGACCCCTAGCCTGGGAACCTCCATATTGCCATGGGTGTGGCCCTAAAAAGACAAAAAACAAAACAACAACAACAAAAAACCCTCATGAGATTTTTATGAGTATCAAATGATGTTTATTAAGTATTCAGTACAACTCAATAAATCATAGTTCTTAATACTGTAATTACTTTGGGAATGTTTTTATTTTTTACTGTTTCCCAAAATTTGTGTTAATGAAGCATTTTCATACAAAACAAATTTATATGTGTGTTCACTTTATATTAGGTTGAAGAACTTAATGGAGAAGTTAATGAGATTAGAAATGAGTTATCATCACTTAAAGAAACTCATACTAAGTTACAAGAACATTACAACAAATTACGCGATCAGAAAAAGTTTGAGGAAGACAAGAAGTTTCAGGTAAAATTGAAGTGTATTGGGGGTATAAGCTCTTAAAGAAATTGAAACTACCATCACTGATGATTTTTGCCATGCTTTATATTTTTAGTTTCTCTCCTTTTAAAAAATGAGTATAAGCGTATAGCCTGTAATACTTTTTAAGTTGATTTTTATGTACGGTATGACATAATGAAAAAGGGTCATTTTTTTTACATGAATTTTCAGTTCCAGCATATATATTTGTGGAATAGACAATTTTTTCTCCCACTGTACCTTGGTACTTTCCTTGAAAATCAATTGACCAAATAAATATAAATGGGTCTATTTCTGCACCCTCTGTTATATTCCTTTGATTATATGTCTATTTTTAAGCCAATACAATACTTTCTCTATTAGTCTGGATTTATAAGAAGTCTTAAAATGTATAAATCCTTCCGTTTTGTTGTTCTTTTTCAAAATTGTTTCAGCTGTTCTAAGTAGCTAAATTGTTTTGGCTATTCTCCTTTGCTTTTCCATATAATTTTTTTTTTTTTTTTGTCTTTTTGGGCCACCCCCATGGCATATAGAAGTTCCTGAGCCAGGGGTAAAATCTGAGCTACAGCTTTGACCTACGCCACAGCTGCAGCAATCCTGGATACTTAACTCACTGCACCAGGCCAGGGATTGAACCCATGCCACTGCAGAGATGATGCCAAATCCTTAATCTGCTGTGTCACAGCAGGAACTCCCTCCATTTAACTTTTAGAATCAGCTTGTCAGTTTCTTTTTTAAAAGAGTGTGAGATTTGGATTGTGTTGGATGTATAGATTAATTTGCAAAGAATTGATATCTTTTTATGAACATAGTATATCTTGATGTTTATTTAAATATTATTTAATATCTCAGAAATATTTTGTAGTTTTCCTTGCATAGGTCTTGCAAATATTTTTTATTTTTATGTATTTATTATTTTTTAAATTAAAAAATTTTAATTGAAGTATGGTTGATTTACACTATCGTGTTAGTTTCAGGATGTACAGCACAGTGATTGAGTTATATATGTATGTGTGTGTGTGTATTTTTTTTCAGAATATTTTCCCTTACAGGTTATTATAAAATATTGAGTATAGTTCCCTGTGCTATGCAGTAGGTTCTTGTTATCTATTTTATATACAGTAGTGTATATATGCTAATCCCAGGCTCCTCTAATTTATCCCTCTCTCCAACCCCTTTACCCTTTGGTAACCATCAGTTTGTATTCTTTGTATGTGAGTCTCTTTCTGTTTGAAAATAAATATTATGTTAAATTTATCCCTGAATATTTCCTGTTTTGGGGTCTTACTATAAATAGTATTCTAAAAATTAATTTTCTAATTGTTTCTTACTAGTATATAAAAGTAAAATTGATTTTTGTACATTGACCTTATATTGTTTTACCTTTTTAATTAACTTATTATTATAGCAATTTTTGGTTGTTGAACTTTAGAATTTTCTATGTACCTAGTTATGTCATCTGTGAATTTAAGGCAGAAGAATTTTACTTCTTTTTCTGCTCTGTATGCATTTTATTTTTTCCTCAAGTTATTGCATTAACTAGGATCCTTTAGTACAGTGTTAAATAAAAGTTGCGAGAGTGGACATGCTTGATATGTTTCTCATCTTAAAAGGAGAATATTTAGCTAAGCCATAGGTTTTTTTGGGGGGGTATACACTCTTTATCAGGTTGAGGAATTTCCTTCTATTCCTAGTTTGCTGAGTTTTTCTCATGAGTGACTTTTTATCATGCCTTTTCTGTATCTATTGAGAAGATCCTATTTTTTCTTTATTCTGTTAATGTGTCGACGTTAGCCAATTAATTATATTGATTGATTTCCAAATTTACCTTGCATTCCTGGGATATGTATTGTTCTTTTTATACACAGTTAGATATGATTTGCTAATGCTGTGTTAAGGGTTTTGAATTAATGAGGAATAAAGCTCTGTAAGTTTTGCTTGTTTTTTCTTTGCACTCTTTTGGTCCGGTTTTTCTATCAAAGTAATACTGGTCATATAAATTGAGCTGGAATGTGTTCCCTCCTCCTGAAAAAGTACTGTGTAGAACTGCTATTATTTACCTTTACTAAATATTAGATACAATTCATTGGAGAAGCTGTCTAGGCTTTTTCTTTGTGGGAATATTTTTAATAACAAACTGAATTTTTACATTATTTATAGGGTTATTCAGATTATCAGTGTCGTCTTGTATTGGTATGCAGAAAGTAGTTTACATAGCATGCCTGTGAAAAGTCTTTGAAAGACCTAATGTAAGGTTTGGCTCTTGAGTGATACCTGGAAACTTAGACTGGGGGAGAGTGCCCACCATTTCCTAATAGACAGGAGTGGCTCACTATGCCTAAACTAAGTGGTTTCCTCGGAACATCTGCTTTCTTTCTGGGCATCTGGAGTTTTGACACATGCTAGGCAGAGGGTGACCAGCACCCCAAAAAACCTTTAGCACTGAATCTCTAAATTCACATATGTGGTCATGATTCATTGCTGTAGGAATTAAGCATGTCCTATGTGACTCTACTAGGAGAGAACTCTTGAAAGAAGTTTATACATGGTTTCCTCCAGACTTCACCTCTTGTAACTTTTACCTTAGCTGATTTTGCTTTATATTCTTGTGCTATAATAAATCTTAGGACTACAACTACATATTGAGTCCTGTGAGTCTTTATAGCAAATCACTGAACCTGGGGATGGACTTGGAGACACAGTTGGTTTGGGTAATTTTTCTCTTTCAAGGAACTTGTCCTTTTCATCTACGTTGTCCAATTTACTGGCAAAGAGTTGCTCATAATATTCCCTTATTAATATATTCATTTTAGGATCTATATTGACGTCACCTCTTTCATTCTTTTTTTTTTTCCGTCTTTTTTGCCATTTCTTGAGCCATTCCTGAGGCATATGGAGGTTCCCAGGATAGGAGTCTAATCAGAACTATAGCTGCCGGCCTACCCCAGAGCCACAGCAGCGCGGGATCCGACCTCTTTCATTCTTGATATTAATAATTGTGTTTTCCTTTCCATTCCCTTACCTCTCTCAATTTAGCTAGAAATTTGCAATTTTAATAGTCTTTTCGAAGAACCAGGTTGTGGCTACATTGATTTTTCTCTCAAATTCATTTATTTACTATTTCATTGGTTTTGCGATCAAATTTCTTTCATTCTGCCTACTTGGGATCTAATTAGCTTTATTTTTTCTAGCTACTGAAGATGAAAACTTTGGCCATTGGTTATTGGCCTTCTTTTTCTTTCTTTCTTTCTTTCTTTCTCTCTTTCTTTCTTTCTTCAGTCACAGTTGTGGCATATGGAAATTCTCTGGCTAGGGGTCAAATTGGAGCTACAGTTGCAGGCCTACACCACAGCCACAGCAACACCAGATCCTTAACGTACTGAGCAAGGCCAGGGATCAAGCCCACAGCCTCACAGAGACAATGTTGTGTTCTTAACCCACTGAGCCACAACAGGAACTCCTGACCATTCTTTTCTTTTCTTTTTTTTTGTCTTGTCTTTTGTCTTTTGTTGTTGTTGTTGTTGTTGTTGTTGTTGTTGTTGTTGCTATTTCTTGGGCTGCTCCCACTGCATATGGGGGTTCCCAGGCTAGGGGTTGAATCGGAGCTGTAGCCACCAGCCTACACCAGAGCCACAGCAACTCGGGATCCGAGCCGCGTCTGCAACCTACACCACAGCTCACGGCAACGCCGGATCGTTAACCCACTGAGCAAGGGCAGGGACCGAACCCGAAACCTCATGGTTCCTAGTCGGATTCGTTAACCACTGCGCCACGACGGGAACTCCTCATTCTTTTCTAATATAAGCATTTTAAGGTATTAAATTTTTCTCTAAACACTGCTTTAGATTCATTCTATGAATTCTAATGTGCAGTGTTCTCATTTTTATTCTATTGAACGTATTTTAAAATTTTGTGAGTCCTTCCTTGACCCATAGATATGAATTTGCCCTATAACCATTTAGTTTAATTTCCAAATATTTTGAGAATTTTCCAAATATCTTTCTGTTAATTATTCCAAATTTGAATAAGACTTTTATCCTTTTAAAGATATTAAGACTTTTTTTGGCCAAGTGTATTGTCTATTTTGATGAATATTTTGTGGAAAAGAATGTGAATTCTGATGGTTGTTGGACTGTTTTATAAATGTCAGGTCAGTTTGGTTGCTAACGTTGTTCAAGTTTTATCTATCCTTACAAATATTTTGTGTATATTTTCTGTCAGTTAGTGGGAAATCTTTCATTGTAATTGTGAATTTATGTTTCTCTTTTCAGTTGTGTTAGTTTTTGCTTCATGTGTTTTTAAGCCCTGTCATTAGGTGTATACACAGTTATAATTATTATGACTTCCTGATTAATTGACCTTTTATCCTTATGAAATGTCCTTCCTTATCCTAGTAATATTTCTTGTCCTGAATTTTATTTATTTTGCCTGATATTAATACAACTACTCCATCTTTTATGATTAGTGTTTGCATTACATACTTTTTTCATCTTGTTACTTTTTAATAGAATATTTGTGTTTTCTTATTTATATTGAGCAATAGCATGAGAAAGTATTTTCTCTTTGAGAACTTTTTTGTTTCTTTTATTTTGGTAAAGTAGTACATAACATAAAATTTACTACTTTACTCATTTTTGTGTGTATGGTTCTTTGGCATTAAGTTCATTCATAAATGGGCATTAAGTTCATTTATAAATGCCAGTGCACCAATAAAATCGCATTTCCAAAAAACAGACAGTAGGCCAGATATTGCCAACTCCTTTTCCAGAGTTTAATTTATCATAGTCTGCTTTCAAATAATATTATAGGAAAGGAAATTCTCTGATTAGGTAAGAAGCTTACAATACTATATTCTCATTCTCCTTCCTATCCTTTGTGTTGTTTTTATCACACATTTTTTTCTACATATATTATGAACTCCACTGTATATTGTTATTTGTTTTATTTTAAACTGTTAATTACCTAGTAAAGAAAAATAGGAAGTAGTTTAACTGTCTTTTATATTAAATCACATTTACCATTACTGACACTTTTCATTCCTCTATGTTAATTTAGGTTTCTGCCTATCATATTCATTTAGCCCCCAATTTTTTCTTTAATATTTCTTTTTATATACATCTGCTGGTAAGGAAGTCTCTCAACTTTTGTTTGTCTGAAAAGTGTTTATTTCTCCTTAATTTTTTTAAGGATATTGTCACTGGGTATAAAATTCTAAATGGACAAGTTTTTTTCTTTAATTAATTTAAAGATGCTGTTCCATTGTTTTCTAACTTGTATTGCTTCTGGCAACAAGTCTGTAGATATTATTATATTTACTGTCCTCTTTATAAGTGTCCTTTTTTTTCTGACTGCTTGTAAGACATTTATTTGTTTGTTTGTTTATTTATTTATTTATTATGGCCACATCCATGGCATATGGAAGCTCTAGGGTCAGGCATTGAATCCAAGCTGCAGCTGTGACCTATACTGCAGCTGTGGCTACACTGGATACTTCAATCCACTGCACCAGGCCAGGGATCAAACTTGTGTCCCACAGTGACCTGAGCTGCTGTAGTCAGATTCTTAACCCACTGCGCCACAGTAGGAACTCCAATTTATGGTTGTTTGTAAGCAGTTTGAGTATGATTTATCTTGGTGTGGCTTCCTTGCATATCATGTTTGGAATTTATTGAATTCCTTACATCTCTGGATTTAGTTTTCATCATATTTGGAGAATTTTAATTAGTATTTCTTCAAACATTTTTTTTTCTCTTTCCCTTCTCTCTTTTTATGGGACTTTAATTACATTTGTATTAGACTACTTGATAGTGTCCCACAGGTTACTGACGTGTCAAAGTATTTTTTTTTTAAGTCTTATTTTTCTCTCTGCTTTCCTTGGGGTTGTGTATATTGTTATGTCCTACAGTTTATGTATCTTTTATTCTAAAACATCTAATCTGCCATTAAACCTATCCAATAAATTTTTATTTCACATACTGCATATTTTGTCTCTAGAATTTACTTTAGGGGATTTTTGGGGGGTATATTTAATTTTTATCTTCATTACATTCATGTCGATGTCCTTTAATTTCTTGAACATTTATAATGACTGTTTTTAAAATTGCTTTGCTGATTCTATCAGTTCTTTAATTTCTTTTTTTTTTTCTTCTTCTTGCTTTTAAGGGCCGCATCCATAGCCTATGGAGGTTCCCAGGCTAGAGGTCAAATCCGAGCTACAGCTGCTGGCCCACACCACAGCCACAGCAACATAGGATCCCAGCCATATCCGCAACCTACACCACAGCCCATGGCAATGCCAGATCTCTAACCTACTGAATGAGGCCAGGGATCGAACCTGCAACCTCACGGTTCCTATTTGGATTCGTTTCTGCTGCACCACATTGGGAACCCCAGCTCTTTAATTTCTATGTGTGTTTCTGGGGACTGATTTTTTTTTCTTGTTTATAAAAGGTGACATTGTTTTGCTTCTCTTCCTGTCTAGTAAATTTTTTATTGGATTAGAACGTTTTGAATTTTACATTGCTTATTGTTGTATTTCATTGTTTTCCTTTCAATAGTATTGAAGTTTGACAGGCAGTTGAATTATAGACAAGCTTCTTCTTTTTGAGGCTTCATTTTAAATATAAGGGTAAATCTAGACTTGCCTTTACTCTAGGGCTAGTTCATACCTTTGAGTAAGGTGTGATCCTCTGACGGATCTGTAGAATGCCCAGGTGTTTAATAAGGTCCTTCCCCTCTGGTTTATTGGAACTTGGACTTCCCAGATCTGTAAGTGCTCTGGAAATTGTCCACCTTACAGATCCCTTGTAAGTCCTTGTATGCTTTTATTCCACTCATGTCCAGCTTAAAATTTAGTATCTGATTGAATATGCATGGTTCCCTCGTCTTCAGTACATTGCCTCACAAATTGCTTAGCCTCCCCAAACTCTGAACTCTATCTTTTCATCTCAATGAGACCATCTTGCTTTGCAGTTGATGGTACAGAAAGTGTCTCCTGGCAAAAAGACAGAGTAATAATAGGGTTTGTTTCATTTTTTCCCTTTTTCTCAAAAAGCACAGTTTTTCATTGTGTGTGGTCCATTGTCTGAAAGCTGTTTTTTTTTTTTCATATATTTTATCCAGTTTTCTTGTTATTTATGGTGTGAAAGCAAGACCAGTAACAGTTACTCTGGCATGGTTAGAGGTAGAAGTCTAAATTTTAAAAATCATTCATTAAATGTGAAGTATACCATCTTTAAAAACTCTATGATTAGCCCTTTTTAAAGCAATATTTTTATTTTTATTATATGTCTTTTCCATAAAGTGGGTATTTTTAACATATATGCTCGTTAATTTATTCATTTAATTCATTCTTTATGTACTTATTTAACAAACATGCATTGAGTATTGCTTATGTGCAACACACTGTAGAAGATTATAGGAATATAATAATGGAAAAGACAGATGGTTTTTCAAGAAACTTACAATCTAGTAGAAGAAACAACTTAAGAGTAGTTGTAGCATACTCTGGAAAGTGCTTAAAGAGTGGAATAGTCAGAGTAGTGGCAAAGAATGGAGAGATCAACTTTACTTAGATGAGGAGGGGCTGCACCTCACCTTACTTGTGGTGAGGGGGAGACCTCACACAGCAGGAGATTTTTGAGCTGAGTTGTTAAAAGTAATAATTTTCCAGATAATTGCAAGTAGATGGAGTAACATGGGCAAAGAATCAGGAAAGTGAAATATCATTATTCAACATGTAAACTAGACATACGTTAGCAAGGCTGCAGTAGAAGATGCTTGCAGTAAATAGCCAGAGAAGGGGTTGAAAAGATAGAAGATAGGCTGTAGAGAGCGTATAGTCTATTTATAGAAATTTATCCTTGACGCTACCATTTGGAAGCTTTTAAACAAGGGAGTAAGGTGATTAGATTACTTTTTTGAAGCATCATTATGGTGATGATGTGGGTAGACAAGTGGTACAAAACTAAAGGCACAGATTCCAGCTTAAAGAACACTGTAATAGTCCGGGCAGGAGATATTTATTGTCATTTTAATATTCATAACTTAACATAGCTTTAGAGTTATAAATGGCAAGTAATTCTAAAACATCTGGTTGATTATAGAAATGAATATAGACTTGCATTCATAAAAAATTGTTTAGCATTCACTTTCAAGTTGAAAATAACTTAATCAGATTATAATCATATTTTCATTTTAAAAAATGTAGACAATATAGACATGTTAAAATAAGAAAGTGAAGGTCACCCATAACCCCATCGTCTAGAAATAGTGATTGTTAAAATTATGGTATATGACTTCCAGAGTTTTCCTATACATTTTTTTTTAGTTTTTTTTATTTAGAAATTTATTTTATTGTGGTAAAATACATAACATAAAATTTGCCATTTTTTCTTTTTTAATGAGTTTTGTTTTTTCTATTATAGTTGGTTTACAGTGTTCTGTCAGTTTTCTACTGTATAGCAAAGTGCCCAGTCACACACACACACACACACACACACACACACACACATATACATTCTTTTTCTCATATTATCCTCCAGCATGCTCCATCACAATTAGATACAGTTCCCAGTGCTGTTATACACACAGGATCTCATTGCCTATCCACTCCAAAGGCAGTAGTTTGCATCTATTAACCCCAAGCTCCCAGTCCATCCCACTCTCTCCCCCTCAGCAACCACAAGTCTTTTCTCCAAGTCCTTGAATTTCTTTTCTGTGGAAAGGTTCATTTGTGTCGTATATTAGATTCCAGATATAAGTGATGTCATATGGTATTTCTCTTTCTCTTTCTGACTGACTTCACTTAGTATGAGAGTCTCTAGTTCCATTCATGTTGATGAAATGGCATTATTTTGTTCTTTTGTATGGCCAAGTAGTATTCCCTTGTGTATATATACCACATCTTCTTAATCCATTCATCTATCGATGGACATTTTGGTTGTTTCCATGTCTTGGCTGTTGTGAGTAGTGCTTCAATGAACATACAGGTGCATGTGGCTTTTTCAAGAAAAGTTTTGTCTGGATATATGCCCAAGAGTGGGATTGCTGGGTCATATGGCAGTTCTATATATCGTTTTCTGAGGTACCTCCATACTGTTTTCCATAGTGGTTGTACCAATTTACATTCCCAACAATAGTGTAGGAGGGGTTGCTTTTCTCCACACCCTCTCCAGCATTTTTTGTTTATGGACTTATTAATGATGGCCATTCTGACAGGTGTGAGGTGGTACCTCATAGTAGTTTTGATTTGCTTTTCTCTAATAATCAGTAATCTTGAGCATTTTTTCATGTGCTTATTGGCCATCTGTATATCTTTTTTGGAGAAATGTCTATTCAGGTCTTTTGCCCATTTTTCAATTGGGTTGTTGGGGTTTTTTTTGCTGTTGAGTTGTGTAAGTTGTTTGTATATTTTAGAGATTAAGCCCTTGTCAGTTGTGTTGTTTGAAACTATTTTCTCCTATCCATAGGTTGTCTTTTTTTTTTTTTTATGGTTTCCTTTCCTGCACAAAAGCTTGTCGGTTTAATTAGGTCCCATTGGTTTATTTTTGCTTTTATTTCTGTTGCCTTAGGAGACTGACCTGAGAAAACATTTGTAAGGTTGATGTCAGAGAGTGTTTTGCCTGTGTTTTCTTCTAGGAGTTTGATGGTGTCTTGTCTTATGTTTAAATCTTTAAGCCATTTTGAGTTTATTTTTGTGCATGGTGTGAGGGTGTGCTCCAGTTTCATTGATTTACATGCAGCTGTCCAGGTTTCCAGCCCCACTTGCCGAAAAGACTGTCTTTCCCATTTTATATTCTTGCCTCCTTTGTAGAAGATTAATTGACCATAGGTGTCTGGGTTTATTTCTGAGTTCTCTGTTCTGTTGCATTGGTCTATATGCCTGTTCTGGTACAAGTACCACACTGTCTTGATTACTGTGGCTTTGTAATTATTGCCTGAAGTCTGGGAGAGTTATGCCTCCTGCTTGGTTTTTGTTCCTCAGGATTGCTTTGGCAATTCTGGGTCTTTTGTGGTTCCATATAAAGCTTTGGATAGTTTCTAGTTCTTTGAAAAATGTCATGGGTAATTTGATAGGGATTGCATTATATCTGTAGATTGCTTTGTGTAGTATGGCCATTTTTATGATAGTAAAATTTTTCTAACCCAGGAGCATGGAATATCTTTCCATTTCTTAACATCTTCTTTAATTTCCTTGATTAAGGTTTTGTAGTTCTCAGCATATAAGTCTTTCACCTCCTTGGGAAGGTTTATTCCTAGGTACTTAAATATTTTGGGTGTGATTTTAAAAGGTTTTGTATTTTTTGTATTTTTACGTGGTTATACCTAAAAATATACTTAAAGTTCATTTTAGGAGTTCCTGTCATGGCTCAGTGGTTAATGAATCTGACTAGGAACCATGAGGTTGCGGTTCAAACCCTGGCCTTCCTCAGTGGATTAAGGATCTAGTGTTGCTATGAGTGTGGTGTAGGTTGCAGATGCAGCTCAGATCCCATGTTGCTGTGGCTCTGGCATAGGCCGGCTAGCTACAGCTCCAATTAGACCCCTAGCCTGGGAACCTCCATATGCTGTGGGTGCAGCCCTAGAAAAGGCAAAAAGCCAAAAAAAAAAAAAGTTCATTTTAACTAATTACAATTTAGTGACATTAATTACAAGTATGGTATTATGCAGTCATCACCACTATCCATTTCCAACACTTTTTCATCATCCCAACAGAAACTGTGTAACCATTAATCAAATCGGTAACTTCCTCTTTCTTCCTCCTCAGGTCTAGATTGGAGAAATTGGTCTAATCTACTTTCCGACTCAGTGAATTTACCTATTCTATATATGTTATATAAGTGGAATTGTACAATATTTGACCTCCTTGTCTGGCTTATTTCACTTAGATAATGTCTTCAAAGTTCACCCTTGTTGTAGCACATATTAGAACTTCATTCCTTTTTATGGCAGAATAATACCCCATTGTATGGATATGCCATTTTGTGTCCATTCATCTCCTGATGGAGGCTTGGGTTTTTACCCTTTGGCTATTGTGCTGTTTTGACATTGGCATATGACTATTTGAATCTCTGTTTTCAGTTTTGAGAGGATATATAGTGAGGAGTGGCACCAAGTGAGTCCCACATCCTGGTATTCATGTTCTTTTGTAATCCCTCCATTGATTGTGAATTGTATTTAGTAACTTGCTTCTAATTAATAGAATATAGCAGAAGTGATGCATTGTTACTTCTGAGATTGGGTCACAAGACTGGTTTCTGTCAGGTGAACAGCTGTTTCTCAGTCTGTCTCTGTCTCTCTTCTTGTCTTTTTTTCTGAGCCATGTAAAGAAGTCTTAGCTATCCTGCTTTTCATAAAGGTTTGATTCTTAATATGTAGTATTTTATAATGTGGAATACATGGTTGAAAACTTTGAAGGGTCTCCGTTTTGTTTAAATATGGTAGACTATACAAAATGAATTTATAGTGATCTTGTTACAAAGAATAGCATCTTAATTTTAGCCAAAAGAAAATCACTTGGCTTTCAAATAGAAATTGCTGAATGGTTGAATTGAAACACAGATTCCACTTTTATTAGCTAAGTTTGTTCATATGTTTTATACTTTTAACAATCTGTTTTTACGATAAAGCAGTCTTTCCCATTTTACACTAGAATCTTCCAGAAGTGAGTACTGAAATGTCAATGGAAAAACAAGAAGACACCATCGTACAGAAATATAATTCCAGGCAAGAAATAAGGGAAGAAAATACTGTGAATTATTGTTTAGACAGTGAATACAGAGAAAAGGAGGAAAAGAGAGAAGGCCCATTTATAGAAGAAATCAATATAAATGAAGGTAGCCTAAGATTATATTGCTATTTTCAAATTTTTATATTGATCATTTTAGGGGACTATCAATTACAGTCTTTGCTTTGAGAACCTAGTATTATAATTGGAGAAACACTTTTGCATTTGTATGCATCTTAAGAAAAGACTTATATGTCTTTTTAGGTATTTGTTAATAGGTCAATATTTGGGGGGAAAATAAATTTTTGCTTTCCCTTCTCATCACTTACTTATAGGCTTTTTGCATTCTGGTTTTTGCCTTCACTGCTTTGCTGAGAATATTCTCTGAGCTACCAGTAACTTTCTGTTGACCAGACCCTGGAGCACTTTCCTTAGTTCAAATGACCTTTCTGTAGCCACTGAAATCATTGACTAATTCATCCATATTGAAAAAGAGTTGTTTAAAGACAAGTTTGAAGGTGTTCAAACCTAGGCTGAACAACCACTTGGTGGAGATGTTGTAGAGAGAATGATTGGATTAAAAAGGCCCTTCACGCCCAAAATTTGTATTCTAGATTATTTTAACTATACTGACATTTTGAAATCTATGGTTAAAACCCAGACTGATAAAATTAATGTTTTAAATAAATGTCCTGTACACTTTGCCCAAAAGAATTCCAAAATTTTAAAATATTTACAAGGTAGCAAGTAAAAAAGTGGTGATTATCAGTCTTGGAAAAAACCAGCTAGCAATGCCTGCATCTAGGTAGTAAGAGAAATTACAGTAGGACCTATTAGTGTAAATTAATATTAATCTAATCAGCTATGTGTTTATATGGAGTTGTATTATATGCCCAAGAGGAGGCAACAGACTAGAGAAATAAAAACCATTTCCTAATACCCTCAACTTACTTCTCCCCTTTTTAAACCAAAAATAATTTTGCTGTTAATGAAATAAAAATTTAACATGAGTAGAGCCAAATTTTTATAGCATGCTAAATATATGCTTATTAAAGGGAATTCCATATTTACATAAAAGTGGTGTTATTATGTTTGTGTAATAGCTTACAAGTGAACATTTTAAGGCTATGTTTTTATAAAAATAGGTAATAACATGTCTTATAAAAGAAGGCTTTAATGTATGACATAAAAATTTACTGTGTTATTATCATAACAGACTTACAGCTTTTTGAAAAAAGCTCCAAGAATGAAATTGATACTATTGTACTTCAGGATAAAAATCAAAGTGAAATCTCCCTAAACAAAACCTTTTGCAATGAAGAAGAAGGACAAACCTTGAATGTTACTGACATTAGAAACGTGGTTACTACAGAAATAAAAGACAAGGTGGACTTGGAAAAAGATAATGGATATGCAGAATTTAAATCACCAAATATTTCTTTTTTAGTGGCAGGTATGTCAATAGAAACAGAAAAGCTACCTCTAGAAAGAACCGAAGGATTAGATCTTCACCATACAGAAGTGTATCTGGTTGAAAACAGCAGAACATCATTTAACAATATTTTACATGAGACGGCTTGCAAGACAAATCATAAAAAAGATGTTTCTGAAGATGAACCACTCAAACAACAATTGAGATGGCTTCCAGGGACTCAAGCAAATGCCACAGAAAAGGAAATTACAAAGAGTCACCAAACTAAGGTAGATTTGGATTCATCTCTATATGTAAAAAAGAATCTCATTCATTGTCAGAAATACAGTTTACAGGATTCAAGCAACATTTTGTTAGATGACAAACAATGTAAATTAAGACGAATAGAACTGTTAAATAAAAAAAGTGAATGCAGCACACTGCCATTTAAAGAAACTTCAAATTTTCAGCAAGTTGGTGAGGATACCTCAGAGAAACGTGAACTGACTATTCCCTGTAAGACAGCAGTCAACCACCTCATTTCTTCTGATGTTTTCAGTAACAATTTGAACATACTTTTAAAGAATGCAGATAAAAATATTAATATTATGCCTATGTTGGTGAAACCCAACTCAAGCCCTGGGAAGAGAACTATATGGAAAAATCTGAATGATATGCAAAGCAGTGAAGTTAAGAACTGTTTGGGATCTATAGAAAACTATGCGACTGTTTCCTATCTTCAGGATATTGGTGAGACTATACCTGCTTCACAAGCCAAAGATATGAAAACTGCTGTTCACGTGAAAACGTCCACAGAAATACAGTTTTCCAATAAAGAGAGTCAGATTGATGAAAATCAGATTCCTGAAGCTACAAAAAATGACTTCTCCCTTAATGAAAGACAGCATACATTGTTAAATAATACAGAGAAAATGGAGTCATTAAATGACATTATTTTGGAAAAAAATTACAGTGAAGGACAGCTGGAAGAATCTTGTTCATTTCACATAAAGCCATCTGGAGATTTAGTAAACAGAGGTGGAAGGTCAGCCTTTGATCTCTTAACTGTAGATAAAAAAACTGAGAAAACTCCAGTAAACGTGAATTTTTTAGACCCTACTCCTTGGTCAAAAGTAAATCAAGTTGAAAGTCAAACAGTGGGCACTTTAACATCTAGCATTCCTCTGTTGCTGAAGGAGAGACCAATAGGTCCATCAGAAAACAAAAAGAGTGTTTCGATGACACTTTGTAAAAACGTTGGTGTGGATGATGGCAGGAAGGATATTGAACCAGGTAAGAAAATAAGGTTTATATTTTAAGTTCTTTTAAGTTTTGTATTTCTACTTATTATTCTTGGTAAAAAAAATTTCCAAATGGTTTAAAATGAAAATTTATATACTAATATTTTTTTCCTAAACCTCAAAGTCTTCATATGTGTATACACGTAAAAGTAGGAAATGTTTTATTTAAAATGGAAGTAGACTTCTTTTCCTCTATGTTTGAGCCAGTATTATCAACATGTACTGAGGTAAAGTGCATTTTGGAAATTAAAAAAAAAAGAATTCCTTTTCATCATCAAAGAACTGAAAATAGCAAAAACAACCGTAAGTCTGAGTCATTAATTTTAAATTGGGAACATCTACCTAATCCAAGTCTCTTTAACTTCTAGGCAAACGCAGTGAAGATGTTGATTAGGCTTTTCTGCCAGAGTGCGTGTTTACTCCTTTTGTTTATTAGGAAAAAAAAAAAACAAAAAACCTTTCTTCTCTCAGAACCATATTTTAGTTTTTTCTCCTATGTTGTCACTCTTTCCCCAATTTTTTCCCTTTCCTTAATTTTTGTTTTTCTCTCTCCCTGCACTAGCACCACAAATCCAACTTTTTCTTCTTTTGTTTTGTAAGTGATAGTGAGGTATAACATTAATACCTTTCATATCATTGATATTTATCATCATTTGAACACTTTAAGTGGAATTCCTTAATAATTGTTCCTATTAATAAATTCAGATATTTAAGTATTTCAGATAATAGACTGTTCTACTCTTTAAAACCGCATGAAATAACAATGTCCAAGTTTTACTTTAAAAATACTCCAGAATTTTAAAAAAGAGAGGTAAATGGATGAAATACATATGACATAATATTGGAGATACTGAAGTTGAGTGATTACATAGAGGTTCATACTTTCTACTTTTGTGTATTTGAAATTTTTCATATTAAAGATATCTTAAAATAGAAATATACTACCTATCACGTAACTTGAAGATTAACTGTTGTTTAAGAAATATGAACATAATAAAAATGTTTACTTTGCTAATAGTTGTTGGGGGTAAAGTTGTTGGGGACATTTTTAGATTTTAAGGGAATTTTGCCTGTTTAACAATATGCATTTAGACCCAATTAAAAAATGTAGATTACAAGGAAAGCTTTATTTTAACAGGCTTATTTCAAAAAGGAAATTGAAAAAAAAATTGGGAATTAAAAGCAAAAAAAGTGGATTGTGTTTACTAGAGTGAATGAAGTAATGTAAGGAAAAATAGAAAATCAAAACACTGTAAAATCTCATTTCACAAACTGTAATTCTCCTGATAAAATGTATTAAGTTGAGATTCCATTAATTTCGTCTGTTAAATGCTGCAGTTAGTTAAATGCTTAGTCAAGGGACTGGTCTAATGTTTACTATTTTCTCACAAATCCTTTCATCCAAATCTCAGTAAAATAAATTGGGATGGAACGAGCAATGACTAAAATTCTATAGAAATTCAGCTTTTAAATACTCCTGAATATCTTTTAACCTTCAAAGACATTCCTCTAAAACATTGTTATCTGTTTATTAAAGCCCAGTAACACCCTACTAGACAGCCCTTTGTTGGGCTTCTTACTATGGCTCATTTCTTTGAAATATATATTTTACAAGTCTTTTAGTTAGTTTAGACGTTTCCCTTTAATCTGAATTGGTAAGATGTTCACTATATAAACATTTACATGCGTAGGCAGTGCAGTAACCAGAGGAATAAGGATAACATTTTATGTATATTGTTTTAGGAAATATTTATACCATTCATTAATGTGAAATCAGCAGGTTTCAGACAGTGATAAAAAAATTGTTTTCTGAAGTGAAATGCCTAAAGTAAGAGCAAAGTCTGTGGAAATCAGTGTTCAAAGTGAGAAGATAGAAATTGTTACTTTTTAAATATAAAATCATAGGGTCAGAGAAAAACAAATTTAGTCACTAAAATGAATGCCTGGAAAAAAAAAATTCAGTTGTCATTTCCTCTTTGTCAACCAGATACTACCAGCATTAACAGAGTTGCTGACACTTTGAATAACTCGAGTATCCATCCAGATCCCAAGGGAGAGCCCAGTGAAGAGAGGAATGCAATTGCAAAGACTTTTTATGATTCTTCTTTTCCCACAGAACATGTAAGTCAATTAAAAATATTGCCGAGCAGACCTTAGTGAGCTAATTCTACAGATATGTGTAGAACTGTATGCATCTGGATGCTTTAAGACCTAACTGATCTTCAAAATAATATCAAGAGGGCAACATGGCACCATTTTTCACAATTAAAGTTGATGGAAAACAGCAGGAAAAAGTCACAGTGTATAAATCAAATAGATATAATCCAGCCTGTTTTGGGAAGGAGAGTGTGAGGTGGAGTATTATGTACTTCTATTTTTCAGTCACCTAAATTTAGGAATAGTGGCACTTGAGCATTTATTTATTTATCTAAACTAGAAAAAAAAGTTCACCTATTTGAGCATTTAAATTTTTAATAAAAGATGCCCCACATAATCTAATCGATTAAGTCCTGTTTTTAATAGTGCTTAAGATAATTTCCATTATTTGGGGAAATTGCTACAAAGGAAGAATTTATTTTAAAGTATTTCAGTTAAAACACAGTATGTGAAAGGATCAGATATAAATGTGATATCAAGTGTGGATATAAATATTAAGCAGAGATTATATGGCACCAAGAGTCCATTTGTCATATATAAAGCAACTAAGTAACTACAACTGACAGGATTTTGGCTTTTTTCAATTTTTAAATTTTTTATCTTAGCGTACGAAACAGTGCAAATTGTTCAGAGTCTAAAAAACAATTATAGGTATAACTGCCAAAAGGTAATAACCTAAAAAGGCTAGGAGGACAGTTGCATAGTGGCAGATTTTTAAGTCACTGTATATTTCAAATTTTAGAGATGCACATTAAGGAGTTCCCTGGTGGCCTAGCAAATTAAGGATCCAGTGTTGTCATTGCTGTGGCACATGTTCCATCCCTGGGCCCAGGAATTTCCAAATGCCAAGGGCGCAGACAAAAAAAGATGCACACTAAACAACTCTCTCTTTAGTTTCCCTTTAATGTTCTCTTTAGTGAAAATTATAGTACTAACACAGCTTTAACAAGTTAACAGGTTTTAGCAATACATTTTATTTTGCTTTTTAAATTCGAGAAACCTCAAGTAAGATAGCATAACTCTCCCTTTGGCAAAGTTGAAACTAAAATCAGGATCTACATTTTCCACCTTTTCATAATTGAGCTCAAAAACAAATCGTTCCAGCTTGATGTGTACAAGTAGGTAATCTTTAAACTATGGTAACTAAAGCACAGTAGACAGGCACTGGAAAATCTAAGTTCTGACCTTGGCTAATTGCCTAAGTCATAGAATCAAAGAAAAAGAAGCATCAGCGTGTCAAAGTTAGACACCCATTCTAACTGGGTTGAATACTAAGTAGTCCTAAGATAACTGTCCTGTTTTCAAACAGTTTAAGGGTATAATGGAAATTTCACATCTCCCTTTCAAGCCCATTTTTATAGTTAACTCACTAGGGAAATTCTTGTAGCAAATTCCTAATGCTTTTTCTGTAATTAATGTTAAATAGAATTCAGAACTTTTTCAAAGAAATATTCCCACAGCAGTCCTTTTCATGGATGAGAAGGCAGTGACACAAATGTGAAATAACTTTCCAGTCATAATAGAAGAGTCTGTGATAGACTTAGCCTAGGTGTCTTGGCTCTTAGTCACATGCTACATACCTCAACTTTTGTAACCGAAAAAGAGCTGCTTCTCAAAATATTCGTGCATGTAAAACACACTAAAGTAAACGTCTAGCTAAGCTTTTATCACTAGTCGTCAAGCTATATGCTGACTCGTCCCAGCTGAAGCTTGACTAGCAATTAACATCTTGGAGTTCCCCTTGTGGCTCAGGTTAAGAACATGACTAGTATCCTTGAGGATACGGGTTTGATTCTTGGCCTCGCTCAGTGGGTTAAGGATCCAGCATTGCCACAAGCTGCGGCGTAGGTAGGTCATAGATGCGACTCAGAGCTGGTTTGCAGTGGCTGTGGTATAAACTGGCAGATGCAGCTCCAATTTGACCCCTAGCCTGGGAACTTCCATATGCTACAAGTGCAGCTCTAGTGGGGAAAAAATCTAATGTGGGACAAATTTAAAAGCAGATCAGTCCTTCTGTCATCTACTGAAAATGCTGTGATGCCTGGATTAAACCAGACTGATCTAGTCTCTCTAGGACACCTGGCTACTTGCTTAATACTTTACGTTTGTCTAAATCAGGGATTGTTGAATAACAGCTGGTGCCAGATGCAGTCAACTGCCTTGTTTTAAGTAAAATTTTATTAGAACACAGCCATCCCTATTCCTTCACCTATAGTCCTATGGCTGCTTTGGTGTTGCAGTGACAGACTCAATGTGAGAGGCCACTCAGCCCACAGAGCCGAAAGTATTTACTTCTGGTTCATTACAGAAAAAGCTTGCTAAACTCTCGTTCAAAATAAAAGATGAATTTTATGAAGACTTACAGCCAGAAAGGAAATACAAGTTCCTTATATTTTTCAACATTTTAATGCATATTCTCCACATCCTGTAAAATTCTGGGCAGGTATTATGAGCTAATCAACTTTCCCCTATAGATCCACAGTAATTTGACAGTGTTTTTTATTCTTCAAGGGGGTTAGGTTGGCTGCCTGTTGGAATCTTGATTACATTCAGGAATGAGAATGGAGAAAGGGGCCAGAGTAAAAGAAAGCCTCTTATTTTACACATACAATGAAATAAGGTTCATTTAAGTTAAACTTTAAAATGCAACTGCAGGCTTAAGAAGACTAGTACTGGGCTAGGGGAAATTTTAGGCCAAAATAGATTTTTTTCAGTCAGGCAGAAAGCAGCGATTAGGTCAGTGATTTTTGTTTTGCTTTTTTTTTTTTTGTAGGGCTGCACCTAGGGCATGTGAAGGTTCCCAGGCTAGGGGTCCAACAGGAGTGATAGCTGCCGGCCTACACCACAGCCGTACCAGATCCGAGCCACATCTGCCACCTACATCACAGCCCATGGCAATGCCGGGTCCTTAACTCACTGAGCAAGGCCAGGGATCGAACCTGTGTCCTCATGCATACTAGTGAGATTCATTTCCGCTGAGCCATAACGGGAACTCCTAGAAGTGATTTTTAAGAATTTTTTTTTCAAGGCTGCACCTGCAGCATATGATGTTCCCAGGCTAGGGGTTGAATTGGAGCCGCAGCTGCTGACCATAGGCCTGGCAACAGAGGATTGATCTTTAACCTGCTGAGCAAGGCCAGGGATCCAACTTACATCCTCATGGACCCTGTGGGATTCTTAAACCTTCTGAGCCACAAAGGGAACTCTGGAAGACAAGTGACTTTTAAAAGCACATACCTATTAACTAGAATGACTGCTGTCAGCTATAAAACCTATTAAGCTAAATAGGACAAGTTTTAGATGTAAACGCTACATCTTGTTTTTCTCTACAGCCAATCCTTGCTTCCGACTCTCCCAAGGAGGTAAAGGGAAACAAACTATGTGTACATGTCTCTTTGCTTTCCATCATGGATTAAAAGTTAAA
This sequence comes from Phacochoerus africanus, assembly GCF_016906955.1. NCBI lineage: Eukaryota > Metazoa > Chordata > Mammalia > Artiodactyla > Suidae > Phacochoerus > Phacochoerus africanus. The sequence continues at coordinate 29,745,285 of NC_062547.1, forward strand.
GGATCAGAATTTTAGAAAACTGAGTAATATGTATGTGCTTGATGTCAAACATGCCAGAATGCTTCTGGCATTTTGATGGCAAAACAGGACCATTGTTTCATACAGATCAGTCATTTTACTCCACAATCAGTAGCAATCTAGATTTAGCGTTGGTCTGACTCCACACTGATTCTCAGTACCGCAGCTGCCTTACATTTTTTTTGGCTCTGTGAGCTACATGAGGTGTTGAACAAGGTACATGCCAGACAGTATGAGAAATTTACATTTACCCATTACCGGTTACTTTACAATAATACATTGTGTAACTATAAGAAGCTGGTGAGAAAACCAAGGCCCGTAAAAGTTAAACAACTTGTTTAAGGTCTCTTGTCTCTTGGTGGTCCTGTGCTGATACTTTCGTTTTCATCTGTTATTTCTTCAGAACACAGGCAATCAGATAAATGTGAACAGTGAGAGGTCAAGACTCTGAGGGGACTGGTGGCTAACTAGAATTTTCAGGAGCCAAACAAAACAATCCACAATGAGCAGTCCATTTAGGGAACTGTGATTATATGTAAACACAAACTCATTTTAAAAATTACTATATAACCACTTTGAAAACACAATGTTACAAAATACACCATTTTGGAAAAGATACTGAAAAAGATTTTAATGTAAGGTAATACTTAGAGATCTTCACAAAGATTTAAGATCAAATGAAATTCATTACAGCCTAATTTATTAACAGTAAACGTTTTCCAACTCAAATGTCCAACAATATATTCAATTATGGAACACGACAGAACCATGCTCTTTTAGAGGGAACTTCTGAAAATGTTTTTAAACGAGCATAGAAAATGATAAAAATATGATCCACATTTTTAAGAAGTGTATATAGAGAAAAGACCAGAATATTTACATCAAAATGTTTAATGATGGTTGGGATCTTGGGTAATTTTAATGTTATTGTCATCCTGCTCCATACTTCTAAAATATATTCCCCTTCAACAGAAGATTTTAATTTGAATCTAAGGCCAATTTTTTTTTCAAGAAATTCAAATTTGTTTTTGATAGGGATTAAACTAAAAACAAATACTCAACAGGAGATAGTTAAATTATCACACATCCATAAAAAGGAGTATTTTGCAACCACTGACAGTTGTTTATGAGAAATTTTAATGACTTAGGAAACAACTCATGAAGGGAAAAACCAAGATATAAAATTCTACAGAATGGAAAAGCAAAAAATTCTATAGAATGGTCAAATATGCTAAAAAAAGAAAGATTAATAGCAATCAATACTTAAATATTGACAGGTTTCTCTGGATAGTGGATTACTAATGATAAATTTTTAGTTTTATACTTTATTTTCTAAATTCCCAGTAATTATTTCACAATAAAAAAAAAAAAACCTTAAAATGAAAAACTTCTAAAAGTTAACACAGTAGTAGAAGCATATGCCCCAATGTGACTCCTTGGAAACACGCCACCTTCCAAATACCTCACTGCTTTTTCCTGTTTCTCCAGCAATGGTGTTCTGAAGCTTAAGAGGAAATATGAAGTAAAAGGCAGTTTTTATATGGAGATTTACTTCCGTTAGCATTTCTAATTTTCCCTTAGCTTTGATAGAAGATACGAAACATAGACATGTCTGGGAAGGAAAGGGAGTAGAAGACAAAACAGATTTTTATCTGCATTGTTGTAAAAATGTTTTCTTTCAATGTAAGCTCAAGACCTCTAAGAAAATGTGTGTGGTATTGTTGAAATATATTAGAGATCTTGAAGAGCTAATACATAAGCCTACAAATTCTTAATTTTGTAATTTTTTTAGTGCAAAATTACTAAAATTGTTGGGAATTAGCCAAGAAAACAGTGGCTTTTATAATTTCAGAGGCTTAAGAATTTTTCTTTCAACTCTGATGACTGTTTAGAAGAATAAGTAATAATTTCAGTGGTAAGACAAGTTTGGTTATTTCCTAGGTGAAACCAAAGCCTCTGAAATCAACTCTAATACAAAGCCATTTTCAAGCAATCAAGACTAAAGATATTACTGATTTGGCTGCATCTTCCCCTGGTGAAGATAATTGGCAGAGCCAGGTAACAAATCAAATAAATGAAATTGAAAAGTTTCTAAGCTTAGAAAATGACAACCAACCTAAAAAAAGAAAAGCAGAAGAGATGGTAGAAAAAAACAACAGATGAAAATAATGTTGGTAAATGATTTCGGTGGTGAAATAATTTAATTAAAATTATGCGGTTTAGACAGAACACAATGTTTGTTACATCTAAGGCTTTACACTTGTACTCACTTTTCCAACGTGATGAAATCTTATGTTTTTGCTCAGCAAATGCTTCATATGTGATAGCTAAGACTGCAAGTTTTGATGTTAGCATCCCATTTGCCTGAAGTCTTTCCTCAAAGCTCTTGCACCTCAAAACCCCTCCTGATAGAACACAACTTACGTTATCATACAAGATAGACATGGTGACCCTTTGTAATTTATTACTTTGTATCCTCTGAAGATTATGATTTCTTTTCAATTTCTTTTAAAGTTGCGACAATAAATGTCCAGACTATAGTCAGATTTCAGTCTATAATGTTTTACTGTGATTTAGATTTTTTTTCCAAAAAGAACAAAATTATATAGCATAAAAATTCAGGTATCAGAAAGACTCAAAAGGCTGTTTTTCACTTTGTTCAGGTTTTGTTTCCAGGCATTAAGTGTGTCATACAGTTGTTGCCATTGTTGTTTTCCAAATGTCCGATGTGTGCTATGACTGGAAAAATTAAAAATAAAAGTTATTAGCCAACCTTTTATCCTCTGGTATTCTTTTACAGTATTACTGACTTGTATCTAGTTAAAAACAAGGTTAAATACACATAGAAGACAATTTAGAGTTGTAAGAGAATAAGAAGCTTATTTAAAAAAAAAAAAATTAGCCATATTGATCCTAAACCATCTATTTTCCTGAACTACATAAACCAGACACAGAAGTCATTAGTATTCTGGCCAGTGCTGAGCCATTAAATGAAATGTGCTGGAAAATAGGACTCTTTCATTAAATAAGCTAATCACATTCAGTCTCAACTTTAATAAAATTATGATGAATAGCAACTATTTAACTACAGTCAACTGATAAGAACACCACCTTGGTTCTCTAAACACTTAAGTGAAATAATCCGAACAAACTAAATTGTTCTACAAAATGCTGTGAAGTATTAAGTGTCTTACCTGACAACTACTTTTCTCTGGGTTTGATCAATTTTGCAGTAGACCATTTTAGTTCTCACCGCTGAAAAAAGATGTTTTACACATGACATGTTATATGGGAAATTCCTAAGAAAAATAGCCTAAAGGAATGAAACTGTGACCATAAGCCATAATAAACTTTACAGTTTTCCAACATTATTTTACAAACTGGCTCTTTGAATTTAACAACAAGCATAACAATATGATGCAATCAAAAGGAAAGCAATGCATCTGTCCTCTGGTTGCTAGGCCTATCTGCATTAAATATCACAGAGGGTATTCATTAAGAATTCTAGTGCTGGAGTTCCGAGTGGTGCGGTGGGTTAAGATCCAACTGCAGCAGCCTGCGCTGCTCTTTAGAGGCGCAGGTTTGCTCCCAGGCCTGTCAGTGCGTTAAAGGATCTGGTGGTAGAACTTCCATGTGCTGTAGCTGTGGCCATTTAAAAAAACAAAAAGAATTCTAGGGTCCTATCCTGCAATCATGCAGGGAAAGGGGGGGGGGGTTTCCCCTAATAAGGTATTAGTTCTTTATAGGACTACTTGAGACTCAAACCAAGCATTAGAAAGAAAGCCTATCAACAGTTCTGTACATTACTCTTAAAAACCCCAGAAAAAAAATCCTAATTAACAGTTAAATCACTTTATAATAAATGCAATTACTGAGGAAGAAGGTCCTATTTCTAGGCCAATTATAAAAAATTGATCATGATTAACATTTGCAGATCATTTACTATGTGACAGACACTGAGCTGAGTGCTTTACCCATCTTAATTTAATCCTCACAACCACAACTTAACTCCTATATTCTGGTTTCCCAGAGGAAGATGTGGTTTCAAATGTAGGTCTGATTCTAAAATCTAGGCTTTTTTTTTTCCCCCCCACAGCTACAACTGTACCTGCAGCATATGAAAGTTCCCGGGGCTGGGGGTAGAACTGGAGCTCCAAGCTGCATCTGTGACCTATGCCGCAGCTTGCAGCAATGCCAGATCCTTAATACATGCAGGGAGGCCAGGGATCAAACCCACATCCTCACAGACACTATATGGGGTTCTTAACCCACTGAGACACAATGCAACTCCTAGAATCTAGGCTCTTAACCAGTACTGCCTAAAGGCCTTTGTTCTACATGACTTCAAGGAATAGAACGTACACCAAAAATCACACAACAATTTATGTTTCCACTGAATTTTCAATCTACTACAAATATAATCTGCTAACCTACTAAACATAACACATTTGTTACAAAAGGATCTAGCAATGTTAGCATAAAGCTCAGCTTCAAGAATAAAAATCTTATTTTCCATGGGGTAGGAGAAATCCTAGGAAAAAAATGAAAATGTTCCAGTTGCTTACCATCAATAACAAATGCTTCAACATCATCAGCTCCAATCTGAAGTTCTTGTTGCATTGTATCAAAAGAAATTTCTTTATTTTCCACTGCCATTCCCATAAAAGTGAGTAGCCTCATTTTTGCCATATTCTGTTCATGTAGTAGGCCTGAGTAACACAATAGAGAAGCCAGGTAAGAATCCACACTTATTAAAGACCTGCACAACACAACCCTTGTTTTAAAGTGTGGAAGTCACTGTGCGTGAGCATGTATACAGAATTAAGTTTCACAAAGTTTCTTATATTTGCAAACCATAAACTGACCCCATAATTATGGAGCACCTAAAATTATTTCTCTATAAACGCATTTCTTTATTGCTTCAGTGTCACAGGTGATTAAGTTCAAAGTTAAGAATAAGCTATCAATTGGTATTTTTAGGCCCTAAAAGTTTTGTAATTTTAATTTTTAATATTTATACAATTTATGAGATAGAGTACACAAAGTACATTCCAGAAACATTTTTATTTAATTGCTTAAGCTTGTTTTTACTAATAGCTCTCCTCTTAAATACAAGATTCTTTACTTACTATCTGTTCTGTATCAGTGTTACTGGTAAATATGGAGTTTTAAAATACTTTAATACTTAAAAAAGTCAGAACTGCAAAAGTATGTTTATCATTTAACATTTACAGTTTTAAAATGATTAGTACTAGATAAATTAACAGCGATACTTTTTTAAGCTAAAGTAGACAACTACAAATTTTGCCTTGTAATTTCTAGTGAAACATTCTATTTACAATTACTCACATCACAAATAACTGTTAGACCTAAAAGGAAATTTAACAGATTATCTAGTCCCAATCCTATCTCTTAAAACACAAAATTGCGGAGGAAAGATATTAAGTGACTTACTTATTAGTTACAAAATGGCAGTACTAGGCCTAGAAAATAAGTTCATTTATAAATCACTAGAAATATAAGTTATCTACAAATCCTGAACATCTAAATTATTACCCATTCCTAAAAAGAAGCTGCATTATAACTCATCAAATATACTTGATTTGAGGCTAATTTCTTAATTACAAAAACAAGTTTCTAAAATTAATCTAGATTTACATGTTTCTTTTTTCTGAAATTTAAGATTATGTAAACTCAGCAAATGACTGATCAGGAACCCTTAAGTAATTAAGAACCTCAAGTTGTATTGTTAAAAAAGTTCTAAGCACTCCATAAATAAATCTGAAATTTGTAACATTCATATATTAGCAGAAGCCTGGGGAAGCCCATTAATACAGGACATAATCGTCTGTTAATTAGCTGTAATTATAATGCAGGCTTTCTATTTGGCACAGATTCAACAAAAACATGATCATCATAACTCAAATGAATGAGGTATCCAAGTAAGTACTGCTAACTGGGTTTAATGGAAATCTACAAGCATCAAAAAATCAATTAGTGCACATTAACCCTAATTAACAAATGCAAATTAGATGCTGATTAACTTTCCGAAACAAGAAGGTAGCAACTGGATAATACCAGATTACATGTGGACATGTTAGGGCAATTCAGTTGACACAAGATAGTGCTACTGTTGGCCCAAGTTGTCAGTGTTAATAAAACAAAGTGTTTTGAGATAAACTGATGCCACCTGTGGAATCCAGACATTTTAACCAGAATTTCAGCTGTAATAAATGTTTAATGATACATCTAAAACCAAAATACATACTTAATGTCTTCCTCAAAGACAGACAAAGTTCTAATAAATGATTTCTAATTCACACAGATTTCAAGAAACAAAAGGCAAAACAGGGAAACTGATTTCTGGTTCGTACAATGAATGAAAGATGCTATTATGTTTCCCCTACCACAGACAGCAAATACTTAAGATTTTTCTCACTGTCTGGCAATACAAGAAAATTTCCTTAACATTATGAATTCTACAGACACAGTTCTCTTTTAATATGATAAAACTTCTAAAATTTCTAAGCTATCATTAGAAATAGTCTCAGTTGAATTTTACTGCTATTCTTTGTGCAGTTACAACTTACTATAAATCAAAAAACCTATCAGAGGATTGAAGATTATTTCTAGAATCAATTATGTAAAACCACGACCTTACATGTGGAAACGGGACTTTAAAAACACTTAAACTGATGTTTAAAGTCACTAGTACTTTAAAACAAAGAACCAAACTTAAAGCATTTAAGACTCCTGTTCTCAAAAATCAAACTATTAAGCCAGTGAAGAAGACTAGTAGGAAAGCTGTGCTTTGTTTCATGAAAGTAGAACATTACCTTCAAAGATGAAGTCACAGTGTTCTATGCCATATTTCAATTTTAAAGTTATAAAAAAATCTAATTTTATGGAAACATTTATTCATTACTAATATGTCAAAACCTTAATGCAGTAATAAAAAAATGTGCATCATTGAACAATTTCTGCATTGTCACTGACCCCTGTCTTAAAATGCTGCAATATAGAAAACGTAATTTTAATGCATGCAATAGCTTATGAACCAGTGCTCCTTTGAAACAGTCAATTACACATCAATGGGGGAGTGTCAAAGTGTTAATTACTACTCCTTTTTCTTTGGTGCGTAAATAAAGAGGTTGCTGACATTAACATTCCATCACATAGCTCATGCCACAAAACAAATTAACTGGGACAGAATGTGGTTTTCTGGGTCTAGTGCACCTGGCAAAGCCTTCAGCACAAACACACTTGCATCTCCTTTATATTGGTGTATTTCAAATGCTTATTATGTTCAGAATGATTCAATCTTTCCCAATTCCAATGGCTGCACAGAATTTACAGGTGATGGGAATTAATGATTACCAAATTGAGGACTAATAGTATAATCAAAGTAGATTATAAATGTATTCTTTATACCTCAGTCAGGAAGACTAACAATTCAACTTTAATATGGAAAATATCACTAGACTCTAATTCTGATTATTGCCTAGTAGAAAAACAGAGCACTTGCTTTCAGTTGATGTCACTCTTTAAAAATGGGTTTAGAGCAATTTAAACCTGTTCAACTACACATTTTCTAAGTTTTCTCCCTGTAATTTCAGCATGTTAAAAACATGCTCAAGAAGGAAATACTGAATATATATGCAGTTTGCTCAGTGAGGATGAGTAAATCCAATTTGGCAACAATTAGTGAGCTTTGATGCTCTAGAAAGAGAACTCAAAGATAAAAATCACAAAGCTTATGAGCGTCCCACTGTGGTGCAGCGGGATCGGCAGCATCTTACAGCACTGGGGTGCAGGTTCAATCCCCAGCCCGGCACAGTGGGTTCAAGATCTGACATTACCACAGCTGCAGCTTGGGTCACAACTGGCTAAGATCTGACCCCCTGGCCTGGGAACTCCATATGCTGCAAGGTGGCCAAAACAAAACAACAAAAAAAAAAATCAAAGTTTAGACTTACTATGCTATCTTCAACAAAGTGTAATTAGAAAAGTTTTATCATGTAAAACCACTACAATTCCATTTATAACCCCATCTACAATTTCACTTAGTTGTATCTTCTTAGCAATACAAAATACTTCTACAATTTGTCAATGGAGGTGGGGGGGAGCCAACCGAGTAAAAGGTACTACCTAAGAAAAAAGCTATTTGTTACAATTATGACTATGGCTTTTAAAGTACCAAAAATGTGAATCACCATGCACCTAAGGAATAAGATCCTGACGTCACTGGTTAGGGTAATTTACACATAAGGCCATGTTCATATGTGCTAGGATCTCACATTCCCATCACTCTCTTCTACCACCCCTCCCCCAAGGAAAATCCTCAAAACTTACCAAGTGAATCAATGAAGTCTTTATTATTCTGATAAAACTTGACATATGATGCCAACTTAGCACTCACAAAAATGGTTAAAAGCTAAACAGATAGAAACAAACAAAAAAAACTGTCACTATGGAATCAAGATTTATGCTCAAGATATTTTTAAAAAGACACTAACTCCCAGCAACAAGACTACGCATTTCTTTCTGGCAGAAATTTCAATCTGTTTGATCAAATTACTATCTAAACCATTTGCTTTTATCAGACTCAACTGAGATGAAAGAATGAGTAGATACAGTGAGCTCTAAACAGTGTACCCTAAGAGATGGTGGTAATGACATAGTACAAATAGAAAACAGCCCAAAATATACTTCATTTGAAAAGTGTGTTGTGTTTTTCAAATATCAGATTTATCTTGCTAATTGGAGCTAGCTGACACTGTATGCTAAAAAGAAATTTGTACTAATAATGGCCAGGCAAGTGAGGAGATGAAGGAAAGGGGAAGAGGAACAGGAGTGTGTTCAGTGGTTGGAGAAATGCTTAATGCTGGTCCTAAATTTCAGTCTGTTCCTGATATAAAATGAATAAATAGTTCTCTTTCCAGATCTAATAGTCATGTTCATTAATACCAAGAGAGTTCTGGCTCAGTATGTTAGATTTGGGGGAAAAGAACATTTTTCACATTACGGATAAACTACTTACATCATGAATAAGCTCGCCTTCCAAAAACTTGACTGGTTTCAAAGTAAGAAGGTGGTCAAAAAGAAATGCATTTGGATCTTTCAATGCTCGCACAATACACCTTAATTAGAAAACAAAAATCCAAGCTCAGAGTCTTGAAATTCAGGTACTTTTCACTGCCTTTGTGGACTGCAAAATATACTCAACTAAGTAAAATATCTGAGAGTTCAATATACACATCATAAGAAAAAGCTACAAGATTAGGGTTAAAAAAAGTCAATCTATCAGCTATACGTTTTAATAAAATTACCTGTACACAAAAATATAGCTGGAGAGTACTCAAACAATAAATACAACAGCAGTATTTAACCATATGCCAGACCCTAAGGTAAGTGCTTTAACATGTATCACCTCGTTTCATCCTCACAGCATCCTGAGGCACATACACTATTAACACGCTCATTTTATCAATGATGAAACTAGCTTAGAAAGAACCAGGAAGTGCTAATTAAGTGGTCAAGCACTTGAGCAGGCATTGTGACCTCAGAGACCTTTTCCACCAACACCTATCATGTACAGGTTATTGTGAAGCAAGAGCCCTATAAAGAAGTCATCTTAATTTTCTATTTCATAGATTTCTAAGTTTTTAGAAAGCCACCCATTTTCCCCCATCTACACAGCTGAATATTAAGGTAAAACTGACCCAAGATTAGGTTCTACTACTCATGTTGAGAACTGCCATTCCAGTAAAACCCAAGAAAACAAACACCATGTGGTCATTTCAAATGTATCCTATGGTGCTCTCAACACCAAATCTTAAATTTTGGTATCTACATTAGAATCATCAAGGAGCACATGGTATCAAATGGCTTTGGATCACTGGTGGATGTATTCAGTCACATGACTGAAGACTGTAGCTCACCTCCACCCTGCTGAGAGCGGTCACTGGAACACAGTGTTTAACGTTACCTGTGAGCATCAACTCGAGCCTGGGAAGCATTGTCCTCTGTGTAACTTCCTAGCAATTCCACCATGACTTTTGATGCAGCATCACTGAAAAGAAATACAGCTTTAGGAATTTCAGTGTCATTACAGCCACTCATTCATTCAAAAATATTTTCTAAGTGCCAAGTACTGTGCTGATGATGCATACAATGACGATCCAGAGAGACAGTCCTCCTCTAGGGGAAAGGTCATGGAACTTTCCTTTTAGTCAGAAAGAGGCAACTAAGGAAAAGTAACAAAAAGTAAGTGCCAAAAGGAAATAAACGGTGATGTAATAGAGTCATCAGAGCAGAGATAGGAAAGAAAAGACTACCTCATATGGAAAATGAGCAGGGAAAATCTCTCTCTGAAGAAATGACATATAAGCTGAGATCTAAAGGATATAAAATAACTGGCCATGAAAAGTGCTAGAGGTGGAAGGTGAGAGTTGAATGACTTTTCAAGCAGTGAGAAGACTAAGTATAAAGGCCCTAGGTGAGAAAAAAGTTTTGTTTTGGTACAGCTGAAGGTGAGCCAAGACTAAATATTTATACGACTCCACTAATGACATCCTTACAAACAAACACCTTTAAAATTAAAATTATGTAGATTATGCATTTTAACTGCAGGGAAAAGAACAAAATAATTAAAGGCATTCATTCACCTTGAACTCCTAGAAAATGTTTAATAATAATGTTCCTCCTTCATTTCTTCCTTTAAACTGAAGAATCTTCAGCCAGTTATAGCAAGTTTGCTAAGTAGGAGAAGCAGCTGGGATTCCCCTCCCCACTTTGTGCTTTCTAAAAATCTTCCCATCTCCCACACACATCTGAATTCAACCCGGGTAAAATAAAATCCATGCCATTTATTTTTAAAAGAGATATTCTACTCAGGGATCAAGATCACGGAGGAATAAGACATGGCGCTTACCTTCTCCCACAAACACATCAAAAAAAACCCACCTACATGCAGAATGATTTGCATAGAACATCTACCGAATGCTGGCAGAAGACTTTAAAAACCTCCAAAAAGGGCAAGAAACCCTACACATAACTGGGTAGAACAAAAGGAAAAAGAGCGAGTGAAAGGAATCAGGACGGGACTAGCACTCCTGAGAGGGAACTGTGAAGGAGGAAAGGAACCCACCCCTGGGAAGCCTACTGACAGATAAACCAAGACGGAGGGACCTCAAAGCCACAGAGAAAAGCACAGCAGCTGGGCTGAGGAGGGCAAAGCAGAGAGAGAGCCATGCACAAACCATCAATATCACCTCCCAAGACACCACAGCCTGAGATGCTTGGGCAGGGGCTGGGTGTGGAGACTCAGGCTCTGGAGGTCAGTTCCAGGGAGATGACTAGAGCTGGCTGTGTGGAGACAGCCTGAGGGGTGCTAGGGACTGGTGCGCAGAATGCCACAGCCAAGGGAAACTGGGAGATCTGGGCCCACAGGAGAAGCAAGGTGCTATTGTTGGGGAAGGCAGAAAGAGGAGTAGACCACCATAGGAATATCTTTCTCTGCACATGCCTCGACTCTGAGAGTGGGGCTACAGGCAACGGGCCCCTCTTGCGCAGGCTAAGCGCAACAGGGCACTCCTGTGTGGTATACAGGTAGCAGGGGCAAACTCATTTATCTCATACTCTAGAAGTGGGCATGGCCTGCCACCACTAGGGGTCCATGAACAGGCACCACCTACAGCCCCAGTCATCTCAGAGGTCAGCACTGCAACCAAGCACCACCCTTTGTTGCTCTCACTGCCAAATGCTCTGGGTACCAACTACACCTGCCTGAGGGTCACTATCACTTCCCAGGGCCCTGCAACTAGGATCAGCCTACACAACCTTCCTGCAGGTCCTTGTCATTGTCAAGGACCCAGCAACCAGGCACTGGCTACAAGCCCTGCCCATTGCCTCCATCTCTCTGGAAGCACACCCAGAACCCTAAAAAGAAATAGTAAGCCCTCCCAAAATACCCCAGGGGTGCTCACGCATACATACAGCCCTCCAAAACTACAGTAGTTGTTTTCCCTAAACTCACAGAACAACAATACAAGCAAAATGAAGAAACTCAGGAACCATTCCCAGTTATAAGAACAGGAGAATTCACCTGAAGGAGCAAACAATGAAACAGACCTCTGCAGTCTAACAGACACTAAGTTCAAAAATGAGGTAATGAAAATACTGAAAGAGTCAAGAGCAGATATGAACAGTAATGCAGATTACTTTAGAAAAAAACTAAAAAATATGAGGAGGAACCAAGAAAAATTAGAAAATTCATTTGCAGAGAAGCAAGCTGAGTTAAAGGCACCAAAGAGAAGAATGAATAATGGAGAGGAACAAATCAGTGACTTGGAAATCACGCAATCAAGACAGCAGACAGAAAACCAAATGAAAGAACATGACAGCAATGTAAGAGATCTATGGGATAATATAAAGGGGGCCAATCTACACATAATAGGGATTCCAGAAGGAGAAGAAAAAGAGGATGGAAAATATGTTTGGAGAAATTATGGCTGAAAACTTTCCAAATCTAAAGGAAACAGGTATCAAGATACAGGAGGCACAGAGGGTCCCAAACAAGCTGAACCCCAACAGGCCCACACCAAGAGCATTATATTAAAAATGGTAAAATTTAAAAATAAAGAGAGGATTCTAAAGGCAGCAAGAGAAAAACAGTTAATTATAAGGGAACCCATATAAGGCTATCAGCTGATTTCTCTACAGAAACACTACAGGCCAGAAGAGAGTGGCAAGATATATTCAAAGTTCTAAAAGGGAAAAATCTGCAGCCTAGAATACTCTACCCAGCAAGAGTATCATTTAAAATAGAGAAACAATTTTTCCAACAAACAAAAACTAAAAGAGTACAGCAATACTAAACCCATTCTCAAAGAAATACTGAAAGGGCTGCTCTAAATAAAATAGTAAGAAGAAAAAGGATGGAGGAAATCACAACTGGAAAGTAATCACTTTAACTAAGCCAGTATACATACCTAAGAGGAGAAGCAAAAAAAAACAAAACAAAAAAAACCCTACTGGAAAAGCAATGATAAACACAAGGAACAGCAAAATGATAAACACTAAGATGTTAAAAAAGGACATCAAAATCATAAAACATGGGGAAGGAAAGTAAAAAAATATACTCTTTCTGTAAGAATGGGTTTAAGCCTATATGACTCTCAGGCTAAAGCAAAGCAGATATAGGAAGAGGTTAACATATTTGAAAAACAGGGCAACCACAATCAAAACCAAACAATACATTCACAAAAACTAAAAAGAAAAGGACACAGCATAGAAGAAATGAAAATCTTCCAGCCAAAAAAAGGAACAAAGGAGAAACACAGAATCAACTGGAAAACAAGGTTTAAAATGGCAATAAATATATATCTATCAATAATTACCTTAAATGTCAATGGGCTGAATGCTCCAATCAAAAGACATAGTGGTAGAGTGTATAAAAAAACCAAGACCCTACAATATGCTGAGACTCACTTCAGGGCAAAGGACACATATAAATTGAAAAGGGATGGGAAAACATATTTCATGTGAACGGAAAAGACAGGAAAGCAGGAATTGCAATACTCATATCAGAAAAAAAAAGACTTTAAAACAAAGGCCATAAAGAAAGACAGAGGACACTATTTAATGATAAAAGGATCTATTCAAGAAAAGAATATTACACTTGTCAATATATATGCCCCTAATATAGAAGCACCCAAATACATACAACGAATACCAACAGACATAAAAGGATACGTTAATGGGAATACAATAATAGTAGGAGACTTTAACACCCCGCTCACATCAAAGGACAGAGTCTCTAGACAGAAAATCAAAACAGCAACAGAGATCCTAAATGACACAATAGGAAAGTTAGACTTAATTGACATTTTCGGGACATTACATCCAAAAAAATCAGAATATATATTCTTTTCAAGTGGAACATCCTCAAGGACTGATGACATACTGGGGCACAAAACTAACCTCAACAAATTTAAGAATACAGAAATTATTTCAAGTTATCTTCTCTGACCACAACAGCATGAAACTAGAAATCAACCACAGGAAAAGAAATAAGAAAAAGGGGAGTTCCCGTCGTGGCGCAGTGGTTAACGAATCCGACTAGGAACCATGAGGTTGCGGGTTCGGTCCCTACCCTTGCTCAGTGGGTTAACCATCCAGCGTTGCTGTGAGCTGTGGTGTAGGTTGCAGACGCGGCTCGGATCCCGCGTTGCTGTGGCTCTGGTGTAGGCTGGTGGCTACAGCTCCGATTGGACCCCTAGCCTGGGAACCTCCATATGCCGTTGGAGTGGCCCAAGAAATAGCAAAAAAAAAAAAAAAAAAGAAAGAAATAATAAAAAACTAAGTACATGTAGACCAAACATGTGGCTAAAAGAACCCAATGGGTCAAAAGGGAAATTAAAAAATACCTTGAGGCGTTCCTATCATGGTGCAGCAGAAATGAACCCAACTAGGAACCGTGAGGTTGCAAGTTCGATCCCTGGCCTTGCTCAGTGGGCTGAGGATCCAGTGTTGCCCTGAGCTGTGGTGTAGGTCACAGACACAGGATGTGGCTCAGATTCCATGATGCTGTGGCTGTGGCGCAGGCCGGTGGCTACGGCTCCGATTAGACTCCTAGCCTGGGACCCTCCATATACCACAGGTGTGGTCCTAAAAAGACAAAACAAAAACAAAAATCTTGAGACAAATGATAATGAAAACACAACCATTCAAAACCTATGGGATGGTGAAAAAGCAGTTCTTAAAAGGAAGTGCACAGCGATACAGGTGTTCCTCAGAAAAGAAGAAAATCCTCAAACCAACAACTTAAACTATGACTTAAAAGAAGAGAAAAAGAAGGACAAACAAAACCTAAAGTCAGCAGAAGGAAGGATATCATAAAGATGGGAGAAGGAAATAATACAGAGATTCAAAAAACAATAGAAAAAAAAAATAAAAAAACTAAGAGCTGGTTCTTTGAAGGGGTAAACAAAATTGACAAACATCTGTCCAGACTCATCAAGAGGAAAGAACTCAAAATAAATAAATAAGTAAATAAATAAATAAGAAATGAAAATGGAGAAATCTCAGATACTGCAGAAATACAAAAAACCATAAGAGAATACTATGAAGAATTACATGCCAACAAATTTGACAACCTAGAAAAAAAGGACAACTTTCTAAAGACATACAGCCCACCAAAACTAAAGAAGAAATAGATCAATTCAACAGACCGATTACTTGAAATTAAATTGAATATATAATTAAAACACTCCCTACAAACAAAAGTGCAGGACCAGATGACTTCACAGGCATAGTCTACCAAACATACAAAGAACTTATTATACCCATCCCTCTTCAACCTTAAAAGGTTAACCTTAAAGGTTGAAGAAGGAATAATCCCAAAGACATTCTATGAGGCTACCATCACCCTAACACCAAAACCAGACAAAGATACTACCAAAAAGGAAAATTACAGGCAAATATTTTTGATGAATACAGATGTTGGCCAACCGAATCCAACACCATATAAAAAAGATCGTACACCACAACCAAGTGGGATTCATCCCAAGTTCATAAGGACGGCTCAACATATACAAGTCAATCAATGTCATACACCACATTAACCAAAGTGAAGTTAAAAAACCATATGATCGTCTAATTGATGCAGAAAAAGCATTTGACAAAGTCCAACATCCATTCATGATAATAACTCTCACCAAAGTGGGCATAGAGGAAACATACCTTAACATAATAAAAGCCATTTACGACAAACCCACAGCTAATATAATACTCAACAGAGAGAAGCTGAAAGCCTTCCCGTTAAAATCTGGAATAAGACAAGGATGCTCACTCTCACCACTTTTATTCAGTATCGTATTGGAAGTCCTAGCCACAGCAATCAGACAAACAAAATAAATAAAAGGTATCCAAACTGGAAGAGAAGAGGTAAAACTGTCACTGTATGCAGATGTCATGATACTATATATAGAAAAACCTAAGGACTCCACAGAAAAACTACTTGAACTGATTAATGAATTCTGCAAAGTAGCAGGATACAAGAGTAACATTTGGAAACTGGTTCCATTTCTGTATACTAACAATGAAATATTAGAAAAGGAATATAAAAATACAACACCTTTTAAAATTGCACCCCCAAAATTAAATACCTAGGAATAAAACTGACCAAGGAGGTGAAAGACTTATATGCTGAGAACTATAAAACATTAATCAAGCAAATTAAAGAACATTCGAAGAAATGGAAAGATAGTCCATGCTCCTGGATTGGAAGAATTAATACTGTTAAAATGGCCATACTACCCAATGCAGTCTACAGATTCAATGCAATCCCTATCAAATTACCCATGATACCTTTCACAGAACTAGAACAATCCAAAAACTTATACGGAACCAAAAAGGATCCAGAATTACCAGAATTGCCAAAACATTCCTGAGGAACAAAAACTTAGCAGGAGGCATAACTCTCCCAGACTTCAGACAATATAACAAAGCTACAGTAATCAAGATGGTATGGTACTGGTACAAACCAATGGAGCAGAATAGAGAATCCAGAAATAAACCCAGACACCTACAGTCAATTAATCTTCATCAAAGGAGGCAAGAATATAAAAATGGGAAAAAAGACAGTCTCTTCAGCAAGTGGTGCTGGGAAAACTGGAGAGCTGCATGTAAATCAATGAAACTAGAACACACCTTCATACCATGCATAAGAATAAATTTGAAATGGCTTAAAGACTTAAACATAAGACACCAAACTCCTAGAAGAGAACACAGGCAAAACATTATGATGTCAACTATACAAATGTTTTCTTAGCTTGGTCTCCCAAAGCAATAGAAATAAAAACAAAAATAAACCAGTGGGACCTAATCGAACTTAGAAGCTTTTGCAAAACAAAGGAAACCACACACACAAAAGACAACCTACAGGAATGGGATAAAATAGCTGCAAATGATGCAAATGCTAAGAGCTTAATCTCCAAAATACACAAATTCATACAAGTCAGTAGCAAAAAAACAAAAGACCCAAATGAAAAATGGGCAGAAGATCTTGAATAGACTTTTCTCCAAAAAAGACTTTGGAGAATGGTCAACAGACATATGAAAAAATGCTCAACATCACTGATTACTAAAAGAAATGAAATCAAAACTACAGTGAGGTACCACCACCTTACACCAGTCAGAATGGTCATCATTAGTAAGTCTACAAATAACAAATGCTGGAGAGGGTGTGGAGAAAAAGGAACCCTCCTACATTGTTGGTGGGAATGTAAATTGGTACAACCACTATGGAAAACAATATGGAGGTAGCTAAGAAAACAAAATATAGAACGACCATATAATTCAGCAGTCCCACTCCTGGGCATATATCCAGGCAAAAACTTTCCTTGAAGAAGATACATGCACCCCTATGTTCACTGCAGCACTATTCACAATAGCTAAGACATGGAAACAAATGAATGTCCATCGACAAATGCATGGATTAAGAAGATGTGGTATATACATACAATGGCATAAAAGAACAAAATAATGCTATGTGCAACAACATGGATGGAACAAGAGATTTTCATACTAAGTGAAGTAAGTCAGAAAGACAAATAACTACATATCACTTACAACTGGAACCTAATAATGGCACGAATGAACCTATCTACAGAAAAGAAACAAACTCATGGACATGGAGAACAGACTTGTGGTTGTCGAGGGGGAGGGAGTGGGATGGACTGGGAGTTTGAGATTAGCAGATGCCAACTACTACATTTGGAGTGGATAAGCAACGAGATCCTGCTGTACAGCACAGGGAACTATATCTAAATCACTTGTAATGGAACATGATGGAGGATAATGTGAAAGAAACGTGTGTGTGTATATACATATGTGTGTGTGTGTGTGTAACTGGGTCACTTTGCTGTACAGCAGAAATTGACCGAACACTGTAAATCAACTAAAACAAAAATTTTTTAAAGTGATATTCTACAACTTCCCACAGTTAGGTTCAGTTAAATTATCTTATGCCACACTGCAAGCACAGGAACACTTCTCAGTTTTAGCAGTCACAGTACACTTTAATCTAATACATCTTTTCAGCTGAAGTCTGAATTCACAAAGATGAGATAAAATAATCATTTAAAGTGCACAGTATCTGACATAGAAGGACTTAAAAGATGGTATACAATTTGCACTTGTCAATTACTAATATAAATAAAATGAAGGGGGCACCCATAAATGAAAGCATTCTCACTAAAAGGGCAAGGCAAGTCTCAGAAGTCTATTTAGAAGCAGAAAAACCACCCACCACTTTCCATACACTACGCAAAAACCAAATCTCAAAATTTAAATCAGCAGCATGACAGAAACGTAGAGTTTAAATAACCATCCTCTCCTAGTTCATAGTGTGTGGGTAGCATTCATCCACTCAGGACCCATCCCTGCCAAACACGTTGGGAATACAAGGATTGACAGACAACGTTCCTAGCCTTCACTGAGCCTACAACCTCATAAACCTTTTAACAAAGGATGATACCATGATAAAAGGAGAGGGTGCTGTAAATATGGGAGGAGCATTTCAGGCAGAAGAAAAGAGTTGAGTGTAGGTTTAGAGTAAGGGTAGGCCAATTTTCCATGAAGGACCAGACAATAAGTATTTTAGGCTTTGTAGGCCACATGGTCTCCACCACAACTACTCAAGTCTTGGCAAAAGCAGCCACAGACAGTAAGTAAATGAACAAGTATGGGTGTGTTCTGATGAAATTTTACAGACACTGAAATTTTAATTTCATATAATGCTTACATGTCAAGAAATACTCTTCCTGGAGTTCCTGTCGTGGCGCAGTGGTTAACAAATCCGACTAGGAACCATGAGGTTGTGGGTTCGGTCCCTGCCCTTGCTCAGTGGGTTAATGATCCATGCGTTGCCGTGAGCTGTGGTGTAGGTTGCAGACACGGCTCGGATCCCGAGTTGCTGTGGCTCCGATTCAACCCCTAGCCTGGGAACCTCCATATGCCGCGGGAGCAGCCCAAGAAATAGCAAAAAGACAAAAAAAAAAGGAAAGAAAGAAAGAAATACTCTTCTTGATTTGTTTTTTCTCAACTATTTTAAAATGTAAAAACCATTCTTAGCGTTTAGGCCATACAGAAAAACAGGTACCAGCTTCTGGTCTGAATGGGAAAGAGCATGGTACTCTGGTATCTGACACAGAATCATTACATCTAGGATGTAATAACCAAGAGGAAGGGTGTAGGGTGGTGTGTGTGTGTGAGAAAGAGGGATGGAATGTCCATATAAACACTGTTTCTGTAGTTTGTCCCTGCACTATACAAAAACGGCAAGATGGGAGCTCCCAGCAGAAACGAATCTGACTAGTATCTATGAGGACACAGATTCAATCCCTGGCCTCCCTCAGTGGGTTAAGGATCTGGCATTGCCATGAGCTGTGGTGTAGGGTCAGACATGGCTTGGATCCCACACTGCTGTGGCTGTGACGTAGGCCGGCAACTGTAGCTCTGATTGGACCCCTAGCCTGGAAACTTTCATATGCAGTGGGTGTGGCCCTAAAAAGCCAAAAAACCATGGCAAGATGATTATTATCATATTCACCAAGCTCATTCTTCAGCAATAAATAGAAGCCCATGTTGAAAGGGACTTGTATGCCATGCTAAGAATTTTGTATTGTATGCTAAAGAAAATGTAAACTGAAAGAATGATACGCTAAAATTTTTGCTTTCCAAAATCATTGTAGAGAGAATAAACAGAAGACCACTTCAAGATGTCTTGGGAACACAGAGACTAATTTAGAGGGAGAAAATGATAAATACATTTTGGTCACATTGAGTTGGAGGCACCTATGGGCTACATCTAAGTGGAAGCTGGTGGAAAGAAGTTGGACGTAAACATTTGAAGCCTGGAAGAGAAGCCTGGGTTAGAGACAGTCCATGACAGAACCACAGGAATAGATGGGATGACCCAAGGGTGAGGGAGTAGAATGAGAAAAAGGTCCCAGGTCAAAATCTTAAAGAATACCAGCATTTAAAGGAACAGAGGAGTAAGTCACAAAGACGTCTGAAAATGAACTGCCAAAGACGTTGCAGAAAAACAAAGTGGCATCACTTGAGTTTCTATGAAAGAAGCGGTTAACAGTCACACACTGCTGAGAGGTCAAGGAAGAGAGAATACAGTCATCGCTGGACTGCATCTGTTTTTAAAAATGAAGAACCCTACACTCAAAAATTAGAAACTAATTTTTACATCAGAAAACTAAAAGAAAGTCAAGGATCTTATACTTACAAAGTGTTTTAAAGTATCTTAACATATTCGCTACTTATTTTAACTTGAATGCCTCTGGGAAGGGCATACACTCTAACTCCATAAACTACCATTCATATTGCCTTACCTCATCGCTTCTTACATCTACTGCTTTTCTATTTCAGAAGCAGTCATTCATATAGCACATATATACTGAGCACTACCAGTGTCAGACACTGTTCTAGAAATGAACAAAACAAAGTCCCTGTCCTTGTGGAACTTACATTGTAGAGGGGTCTGACAAATAACAAATATTAAAATAAGGATGAGGGGGAAGAAAGTAATGCAAGGCTGGGGGACCGCTGCTATTTTTACAACCAGAGAGAGAAGGCCTTTCCAACAACAACTGAGCAGGCTGAAAAAGGGAAGAAGCCAAAAGTGAGGAGTTGTGAATGAAGCAAAGAATCTAGACAGGGACCCCTAAGGCCAACTGAAGAAGTGTCTCAAGAAAAAAAGACTAATCACCTAAAAATGCTGTAGCTATTTCCTAATATTGTTAACATTAGTGTATGTCTAATAGAGCACAGATGGGTAATGATGTCCTATCTCAACTTCTCTGAGAATCAGCTTTGGAATTCTCTAGAACATTACTTTAGTTACTTCCTTTCTACACACAAAAAACTGAGAACCTACTAAATAGAAATTAGAAAAGTCTTACAATGAGCAGTCATCATCTCTGATAAGCACCAGACATTCCAAGGGAAATCATAACACTTAACATTTTAAATTACAGTATAGACGACTTAACATTTTAAAGATGAACTTAAAAAACTGAAAAGGATAATGATAGGAATAAGATATCCAATGTTTACTGAGTGGTTCCTTAAAAATGAAGCCATTGTCTAAAAAATTTCATGTCTATGTTCTCTTATTTAATCTTTTTGACAACCTTATAAAGTAAGTACTGGTATTTCCATCTTGAATTTGGAAACAGAGGTATAGAGATGGTAAGTAATTTGTTTCAGGTCACGTAACATGTAGGAAGCCCAAGATTTTGAATCCCAGTAGTCTTACTCCAGAGCCTGCACTTTTACAGTGCATATTAAAATATGGACTCTGGAGTTCCTATTGTGGCACAGTGGAAATGAACCAGACTAGCATCCATGAGGATGTGGGTTTGATCCCTGGCCCTGCTCAGTTTAAGGATCTGGCGTTGCTGTGAGCTGTGGTGTAGGCCAGCAGCTGCAGCTCCGATTTGACCCCTCGGCCTGGGAATTTCCATATGCCACACCTACAGCCCTTAAAAATTAAAATAAAATATGGATTCTTTCTCCAATAGCTTTTATGTCCTACCCAACTGAAGTGGTTCATTATAAAACTACTTACTCCTAACAGTTACTAACAATTGGCTAGAACGCTGTCACAAGTGTTCCATCATGTCACAGACAATAGCCACTGAAAATGAAATAAGCTATTAATGCAAGACCCTCTGCTTATCTTCCTTAATATAAAACATTGCAACTTCCACAACAAAAATATAATATCCTCTTGTTAAATGTAAATGGTCTGCAAAACATGTAATTATTTAACACAACAGACATGTTAATCTTGTTGATCCTAATAAATTAAACATCCTAGCACCAAAAGCCACTATAAAAATTGTGCAGTAAAACTAAACTGAAGACTGATTACTTTTTCAAAAAGTTTTTAACCACTATATGAAAAGAGAAATTAAAAAGCTAGGTCAAAACGGCAGGATTATCCTTCAACACTAATTCTAAAAACTGGGCCAAACCCATCATTTGGTAGTATCCATAAACTGGGTTTAGAGAAGAATAAATATTTTGGGCATGCAGTTTTCTAGGCTGAATACAAGCCTCAGGAGCTCAAGACCTTGCAGAAACCCAACAGGAACCATTTAGTACAGTTTATTGCAAAGTTTCACTTGAGGGGCACACTTTATACAAGAGACTTTGACTATGGAAAACTTTAATTGATAGACCCTCACCACCATTAAATAAAAACAATAGCACTACTCTGTAGTTAAGACATCAAAGCACCATTAAATAACTTAGTCTAATGTTATAAACAGCTTTGGCACTAACAGTATACCGTTTTTAAAACAAGAACAAATTTTGCTTTTTAAAAAGTTTAAAGATGGGGAAAAAACTATTTTAAACGCTGCAATTATCTTTAATTTGGTAGGTGAAATTTACACAAAGAGATTTACAGCAACTCTTTGGAGAGGAGAGCAAAACCACTTATTCTACTTGTCTTTAAAAAAGTCTCAACTACTTATATTGTCTGCTTTAAGTTCTGAGTTAGTACATTAATTCTGAATACCTTTTCTTACAATCTACAAGTGCCTCATAAAGTAGCCTTAAAAGGGTGTGTTTTTTCTCAGTGTTGAGGTTCCAGTCAGAAATCCATTTTCTAACCTACAATGAGATTAACAAAAGAAATTTAGTGACAAAATGAACATAGTTTCACAATTTAAAAGATAACATTTAGAAGACACATATTCGCTACTTATTTTAGCTATAAACCTATATTTCTTATAAGCAGAACAAGTATTTCACACAATAACTCACTTGATCCAGCTCAGTTGGAATATACTGGATGGCCCCACAAGATGCTGCCACTTTAATGAGGCTGCAATATACTGTATATCTTACAGGAGTATTCTTATCCATCCCATGAAAAAGGTTGCTAAGCCTGGTTAACAAATAAGAAAACAATATTTGAGATCAGTAACTATAATAATTAAATTGAGGTTATCTGCTCTGACAACAAACAGGGAAAGAGATACAATGAAGAACTTCACGTTACAAGGGGGAAACGAGGGCACAGGAAGGTTAAGTGACTTGTCCAAAGACACACAGCCAGTAAGAGCCACAGCTGACAGTCAAATTCCAAAATTCTTGCTTTTAACCACTAAATTACAATAACATGAAGAGCCCCTTGGAAAAAAAACGGAGCCTCTTTCAGTTAACTTACAACTGTAGTCTCAGAGATGGGCGTTCACCTTCCCGAAATTTGACCAGTTTCTCACACAGGCTCTCAATCAGAGCTTCTTGCTTATCTGGTTCCAGGATCAACAGGAGGGATACCACGCTGTTCATCACACTTTCAACATCTACACATGTATGGAGGACACTTAATACTTTTGTACTATAATACTTAATGTAACTAATTATGCATGTACTTCCAAGTGTTTTAATGCACCAGAGACCACTAAACATAAAACACTTAAAAAGATGTCATCTGGCCACTGTAAAACTATTCTAGAGGACACTTTTCCATCAATGGTATGCATTACACTAAAATCACAGAACACACGAATTCAAACTAAACCACTTCTGTTGTATAGTTAACATTCAGGAAGCAACTTATCTATTTAATTAAAGAAGGAAATTATTACCTAAGATTTGGTTTTCAACCAGTAAACAAAAAGACTGATTTACATGTCTGTATAGTATACAGTTTCAATTTTTACTAGCAAGATACTAATCATAAATTAAGTTTAATCTCAAACCTTAGAGATTTCAGGACTCCTCATTTTCAAAATTTCCCATTTTATCTCAATAAGGAATCACCCAAATAAGTAAATGGCTTCTAAATTAACTGAAATTGTATTCTATGTGATATTACTCTAAACTTTATTTAAAAAAAAAAAAAAAAAGATGTGGCATTTCTGTTGTAGATCAGAGGGTTAAGAACCTGACACAGTGTCCATGAAGATGCAGGTTCGATCCCTGGCCTTACTCAGTGGATTAAGAATCCAGTGTTGCTGTGGCGTAGGCTGGCAGCTGCAGCTCTGACTCAAACCCTAGCCTATCGTTTTTTTATTCGGTTCATTCTGAAATTACCAGTATTTACTGTGTGTAATAACACTCAAAAAACAGATGTAAAAAAGATGTTTTCTCAAAATAGGCTTACTTCCTAGGTATAACAGATTAGAATAAACTGAAAGTATGTGTAAAGATTAAAAACGACAGTACTTAAAATTTCTTAGGTCTGAAACAAAACAAATACAATCCTCAAGAATGTTTCAAAAGTAGTCCTTTATGATTAGTAAGAAATACTACAAAAAAATAAAAAACAAACCTTTATCATCTTCCTTCAGACATACATCACAGGCTTCAATAATTTGAGCTAAATCTACATGAAGTCCACCTTCTGAGTTCTCTTCTGAAATTTCAGCTCCTTTAGATTTCAAATAAGCTCGAAGTTCAGCAGCCTGTTAAATCAAATAAAATGAATTATGAATCACAAAATACAAGATCTCAAACCATTCTGTCCCATTTCTACACACACCAAAAAAAAAGAAAAAAAAAACAAAGTAAATATTGCATTTAATGATGACTTTGGAGTTCCCGTCGTGGCTCAGTGGAAACAAATCTGACTACCATCTACGAGGATTCAGGTTTGATCCCTGGCCTCACTCAATGGGTTAAGGATTCAGCATTGCCATGAGCTGTGGTGTAGTCGCAGACAAGGCTCAATCCCATGTGGCTGTGTCAGATCCCATGTGGCTGTGGAACCTTCATAGGCCGCAGGTTCGGCCCTAAAAAGATTAAAAAAAAAAAAAAAACCGAAATGATGACTTCGTGCTAATCTCCCCTACCTTATCCAGCATCACAGCCTCATAGGTTTTCCTAAAGAAGTGACGACACAGACACACTATGACCCACACTGACCACCTTCAGAATTCCTTTCATATCACCTATACATACTGCTGGACTTCCAGTATATAGTAAAAAAATCTTTCTAATGTAATTCAAAGCTTTTTCGGGGGGGGGGGACTGATCTGAGTTGGTAAACTCAATTTGTTTTAAAGAAATGAAGTTTTATTGATCTCAGGTGTATATAACACAGCTTCTTTTCAAGTCACAGACATTACTATGGCAAGAGGGCAATCATTTGTGAATTATATGTTTGAGAATCTGAGATAAGCATTTTCAAAGACACAAAAATATGCCTTTGAATGTTGCCTTGCATAAAATATTTCTATCAAATTGCATCTACAATGTAATTAACCTTTTAAAAGCCTATTTGGATTAGAAAGCACTTTAGGACCTATAAAAACATAACCATAGTACCACATCCAAGCATCTAGATATTTTCTACTCTAATGCATATGTAACATTTAATAACTTTTGAGGACTTCTGGCAGCCAAACATGAATGCAGACAATACTTAAAATGAAGTGAAATGGAGACGTAGGGATATCATTAGTAAATTAGTAAATTCAGAGGCATCACATTTTCTAAACCCACAGATATGTTTAGCTACCATAGAAGATTAAATCTATACATCTGATGGTGCCATCCTTTCAGATAACACAGTACCTTCACATGAATTGGCAATATAAGCAAGATTTCATAAAACAAATATCACCATACCAGAGAGCACAAAAATAGCAGTGCATGCTGAGGAAAATACAATATGGTCTCCTCTGAAAAGCATTTGTTTGGTTTCTGCTTTGTGCACACAAAGCCAACTATGCAATCAATAGTTTAT
Source organism: Phacochoerus africanus (assembly GCF_016906955.1). Lineage (NCBI taxonomy): Eukaryota > Metazoa > Chordata > Mammalia > Artiodactyla > Suidae > Phacochoerus > Phacochoerus africanus. Next base: position 29,771,086 of record NC_062547.1, read on the forward strand.
TGTTTTCATCTGTCACCCTTACTGTCTACAGGTGGTTGTGGAGTGGTAAAAGCAAAGGAAAGAAGGATTTGCAACTCCACTTCACACCTGTAATCAGAAAATCCGACCAAAGTTAAAACTCCTGAAGCAGTCACGTATATACTAAAGGAATGGCCAATGTGAAACAAGAACAGTAGAAATGACACTTTAAAATATAATCAATGACAAGAACTTACTGCATCTAAAAACCCTTTTCTATGTTTAAAAACAAACAAAAAAAAATAAGTACTTTTCAGTAACCTAATAACCATTTGTTGACAACAGATTCCATTCCTAATCAGGTATTTTTTTTTTCCCTTGTCTTCCACATCTTCCTTTCTAACTGTGCTCAACTCCTTCCCTTTCTTGTTTTTCTTTCTTTTCTTTTTTTTTTGTCTTTTTGCTATTTCTTTGGGCCGCATCCACGGCATATGGAGGTTCCCAGGCTAGGGGTTGAATCGGAGCTGTAGCCACCGGCCTACGCCAGAGCCACAGCAACGCGGGATCCGAGCCGCGTCTGCAACCTACACCACAGCTCACAGCAACGCCGGACCCTTAACCCACTGAGCAAGGGTAGGGATCGAACCCGCAACCTCATGGTTCCTAGTCGGATTCGTTAACCACTGCGCCACGACGGGAACTCTTCTTTCTTTTTCCTTTCTCCTTAGTTTGCTCTTCAGGGCTGTGGGTCTGCGTTTCTACCAAAGGAGAAAACAAATAAAAAACCCACATCTGCAATTATAAAAGTTCCATTAGACTAGGAATGTTTTATTCTACGGGAACCAAAATTTCCGTGTTAGTGGAGTAAGAAAAAAAATAAAAAATCACAACACTCAAGACCTCACAGAATATAGTTTTCAGTTCTGCAAAATTAGGGAAGATCTTTACAAGTTTAACTTTTGCTACGGAGAGAAACGAGAAGCATTAACCATAAACGCCAAAGAGCAAAACCCAAAAAGAAAATTTTTGAATATTAGCGCTGTTCACCAGGTGCATGCCTCAAAGTATGACGTTATGGTTTCCGGTTACAGAACTCTCACTCCTGCCCTTCAAATAAGGATATGAAACAGTCTACGTACAAAATAGGGGTCACCTGTGCCTCTGTGATCACATAACCATTTTGATTTTCAAATCGAAGTTATTTTTCCTTGTACTGCTAACGCCATCTAAAGATTCGCCACCTCCCACTCAGGGTGTGGCTACTAATTAGGGGACGGAAGCAGATACCCTTTGCAATGAGTCAAAAGTACTGCGTCGACAGAAGTTAACTCCAGGCTCTAAGAGTTCCGACACGAACTAGGAAGTTGGCCGTCGAGCCGCGGCTTACTCCTGGGCCAGCCGGCCCGCAAGCTTAGTGCAACTCCAAGCCAGAAACGTACGCCCCTGTCTCGCGGCCTCCCCAGTCTGGCGTGTGGAGGCCCTGAACGGCAGCTCTCGGCTCCCCGGCTGGCTCCGTAAGGCAGCTTCCCGCCGGCACAGCCCTGGCTCGCGCAGGACGTGGCCCCTCACACCGCTGAACACCACCCTCCGACCCCGCCCTGGCGTCAGCCGCGGCCCAGGGGCATACCTGATCTTCCTCGCTGATGTCGATGAACGCCGGGACGCTCATGGTGAAGACCGGGGCACCAAGAACGAGCACCTCCCAGACCACGCCGACCGGAAAAGAGCTGGGCTGCGCGGCGGCGCCTCCAACTGCTTCCGGGTCACCTTGCGCGAGTCTTGCGGGACAAGGGTAACCGGGTCGGGCGGAGCCACCGAGGCCAATCCCAGCGCGCGCTCTGGTTGGGGGCGGAGCGGGGCGGGGCGGGGCGGAAGCGCCCTAAGCCGCCACTCCTGCGCCGCGTCTCGGCGCCTCTAATTTCTGTGGCTGTGTTCCCCCCTGTCCTACCTGTTACTGATCCGCTTGTCTCACTGAACTCACCTCGCACCTGAAGTTTTAAGCCAATTTTTTTTTTAAGCTTATAATTTGACTCACTTTTAAGCCTTTAGCAGGCAGTACTCTCTGGCCAGGGAATAACAGCAGTGTTCAAAGTAAGCTCCCTGACTTGCCTTTTACGATCCAGTGGGGTAAACAACACAGACAACAAACAACAAATTAGAAAAGCAGTCCTGAATGGCATCCGTTTTACAGTAGGGACCCCCAAATTCGAATTCTTTGGAGTAGAATCCCTGCTGCACCACTTGATGGTTAACTGCTGCGTTTCGGCTGCCTCTTGAAAAAATAAGATCAAGTGCTAACGTCATGGTGTTGTGAAGATTAAGTAATGTATAAAGCAATTAAAATACGGGGAACTCTGAATGTATTAGCTGTTATGACATAGTTATGTAGCATGTTAAGCACAATTAAGATAAAAGCAGAAAACAAGGGTGGTGTATGAGCGTGTGTGCATGCCTTTTTAGATAGAGTGATCAAAGAAAATGGCTCAGATGATATTGAGAACTGACCGAAATGAGGAAAGTACCAATGAAGAAATCTGCAGGAAAGCTTTTCCTGCAAAAGACAGCAAGGAAAGGATTTGAGGCAGGTGGCAAGGAGGCCTGTGGGCTGCATTTGAGTAAGAGAAGAGGAAAGGAAAAGGAGATGAGATAGGCATGGCCAGATCAAGTTTTATAGGCCCTAATAAAGTTTATTTATGGAGTTCCCGTCGTGGTGCAGTGGTTAACGAATCCGACTAGGAACCATGAGCTTGCGGGTTCGGTCCCTGCCCTTCCTCAGTCGGTTAATGATCCGGCGTTGCTGTGAGCTGTGGTGTAGGTTGCAGACGCGGCTCGGATCCCGCGTTGCTGTGGCTCTGGCGTAGGCCGGTGGCTACAGCTCCAATTCAACCCCTAGCCTGGGAACCTCCATATGCCGCCGGAGCGGCCCAAGAAATAGCAACAACAAAAAGACAAAAATAAAAATAAAATAAAGTTTATTTATTTTTTTTGTCTTTTTAGGGCTGCACCCAAGACATATGGAGGTTCCCAAGCTAGAGGTCAATCGAAACTGTAGCTGCTGATCCACAGTGACAGCAATGCTGAATCCTTAACCCACTAAGCAAGGCCAGGGATCAAACCTGCGTCCTCATGGATGCTAATCAGATTTGTTTCCACTGAGTGTTTCCACTGAGCCACAACAGCAACTCCCCTAATAAGAAATTTAATTTTGACTTTTCTATGCCTGTAAAAGGTTTTGAGCAGAGGAGTGAGGAGGTCAAATTAACTTTTTTAGTAAAGGATCACTCTGACAGATGTGTTACAAAACATAAGTTGGGCAAAGGCCCAAGTAGAGAAACTAGTTAGAAAACTATTACAAAGATAAGAGCAAGAGAAGATGGTAGAATGGTGGTGAGAAATTAATTGAATTCTGGATAGTAAAACTGGTGAGATTTACTACCAGATCAAATAAGGAATGTGAGAGAAAGAGGAACTCAAGGTGACTCCAAAGGTTTGGCCCAAGAACAAGCCAATCCCTTCTAACATCCTGGGGCAGACTATCTACTTACAGTAATTGCAAGCTACCTCTTATTTGAAAGTGCAGGAGAATAGCAAGGAGGCCTTGATATACACCTGAGATGGATATTGTTTAGAAAATTGGGGGAAGTTAAGTATAAAAATAAAAGATGGGAGGAGTTCCCTGGTGGTTCAGCAGGTTAAGGATCTGGCATTGGCTTTCTCACTGCTGTGGCACAGTTTCAATCCCTGGCCTGGGAACTTCTGAGTGTCCTGAGTGCAGCCAAAAAAAAAAGAAAAAGAAAAAAGTGGGAGACTCACCAGTAAGAAAGAGAACAACCCAATTTTAATGCAAATTAAAAACATAAGATACCACTACACACTTACTACAAAGGCTAATTTAAAAAAAATACCAAGTTCTAATCAGGATGTGGAGCAAATGAAACTCTAATAAATTGCTTGTAGGGATGTGAAATGGTAATGGTAATCAAGATATTGTTTGCCAATTTGTGATATGACATCAAGATAAGACAATTAGATCAAAGGAAGAGAGTAGAGAGCTCAGAAATAGATTCGCACACAGTCAATTGCTTTTTCACTAAGATACAATGGCAGTTTACTTTTAAACAAATGGTGCTGGAACAATTGTACATCCATATGTGAGAAAAATGAAACTGAATTCATAGTTTAACCATATGGAAAAATGAACTTAAAATGAACCTTAGACCTAAATGTAAAATCTAAAACTGTTACACTTCTAGGGGAAAATACAGAAGAAAATTTTTGTGACTTTGGGTTTGTGATCAAAGGTTTTATAGATACATCTCTGAAGGCATGATCCATGAATGAGAAGAAATCGGTAAATTAGACTTCATCAAAATTAAGAACTTCTGCTCTCTGAAAGACACTATTAAGAGAATGAAAAGACAAGCCACAGACTGGGAGAAAACATTGGGAAATTACACATCAGATAAAAACTTGTATCCAGAGTATATGAAGCACTTTCAAAACTCAATAAAAAGAAAACAGCTGGGAGTTCCCGTCGTGGCGCAGTGGTTAACGAATCCGACTAGGAACCATGAGGTTGCGGGTTCGGTCCCTGCCCTTGCTCAGTGGGTTAACGATCCGGCGTTGCCGTGAGCTGTGGTGTAGGTCGCAGATGCGGCTCGGATCCTGCGTTGCTGTGGCTCTGGCGTAGGCCGGTGGCTACAGCTCCGATTCGACCCCTAGCCTGGGAACCTCCATATGCCGCGGGAGCGGCCCAAAGAAATAGCAAAAAGACAAAAAAAAAAAGAAAACAGCTAACCAATTAAAAACTTGGCAAAAAATGTAAACAGATTGCATCCAAGAATATATACAGATATCTTAGTAAACACAAGATACCAAATCATCAGTTATTAGGGAAATGAGAATTAAAACTAAAATGAGATGCCCCTATATACTTACAAAAATATCTAAAATTAAGAGACTGACTGTTCTATGTTGATGGCTCTGTGTAGGAACTGGAACTCTCACATACTGTTGTGGGGAATGTAAAATGGTACAATCACTTTGAAAGAGTGGCAGGTTTTTTTTGTTGTTGTTTGTTTTTTTGGGCTGCACCTGCAGCATATAAAAATTCCTGGGCCAGGGATTGAACCCGCACCCCAGCAGTGACCTAAGCCATTGCAATGACAATGCAGGATCCTTAACCTGCTGCACCATAAGAGAATTCTCAGGAGTTTCTTAAAGTCTAATATTCACCTATCATATGACTCAGATACTCTACTCTTAGGTGTTTACCCAAGAGAAAGGAAAATGTATGTCCATACAGTGACTTGTGCATCAACATTCATTGCAGTTTTTGAGATTTGCTGAGAGAATAGTACCTAAATGTTCTCACCAAGAAAAAGACAAATATGTGAGATGAGGAATGTGTTAATCAACTTGATGAAGGGACTCCTTTCACAATGTATACGTTTATCAAACCATCACCTTGTACACTTTAAATATCTTAAAATTTTATTTGTTATAACTCAAGCTGAAAAAACAGCTTTATTGAGATATAATTCTCCTGTTATGAAATTCCCACAATTAAGCTCTAAAAAAGTCAGTAGTTTTTAGTATATTTACAGAATTGTGCAACCATCACTACTATCTATTTTTAGAACATTTGCATCATCCCCCCAAAGAAATTATGTATGTACTCATTAGCAATCATTCCTCCTTCCCCAACCCTTGACAATCACTTCTCTGCTTTGTTTCTAGGAACTTGTCTGTATTGAACTTTTCAGATACAAGGAATCATACAGTAGATGGTCGTCTGTCCAGCTTCTTTCTTTAGCATATTTTCAAAGTTGTAGCATGTGTTAGCCCTTCATTCCTTTTTATTGCTTAATATTACTCCATTGTTATGAATACACCATATTTTGTTTATCCACTCATCAGTGGGGGCACACATCTAGGTTTGTTTCCGTTTTTTGGCTATCATGAACAATGCTTCTATCAATATTCATGCACAAGATTTTATGCGAACATGTTTTTATATTTTTCTTCTCCGGGAGTAGAATTGCTGGGTTCTATGGTAACTTTGTTTAGATTTTTGAGGAGCTATTTCCCAAAAAGGTAGAAGCTTTGTTTTTAATAGCAAAAAATAAAAAACAAACCAAATGTTCACCAACAGGTGAATGAATAAACAAATTTTTGTATAATCATGTGATGAAATACTACTCTGCAATAAAAAAGGATGAATTATTGATACATGCAACAATATGGATCAATCTCAAAATAATTTGTTGTGTGAAAGAAGCCAGAGGTACTGTATGGTTCCACTTACATAACCCTCTAGAAAATGCAAACTAATCTAAAGTGGCAGCACTGTAGACTGTCATTGCCTGGGTAAAGGGAACAAATACGCATGTAAAAATAATATCTTGGGTCAAATTGGTTTTTAAACAAATTGAAAATTTTTGATTTATTTTTATTAAATAAAATAAGTGTTCTGTGGGCTTTTTTTTTTATTTTTCATTTGTCTCCCTTAACTCAGACAATTAGTACAAGAAATAATGTCACCTCTGTATATGCCATGTTCCATGTGTTCCAAATGCTTCAGATAAAAAAGTCTGGAGCCAATTTCAACTTGATCCCATGCCCAAAATATGTATGTTAAAGGAAATAAAATAAGAATTGTCATTTATGCCACTGTAATAGCATCCTGTAATTATTGTATCATACTCTTCAGAGTTTATTTAAAACAAACCTAGGAACTTTCAGAAAATGAATTAGAACCAAGAAGTTGAAAAAGGCCACAATCTTCTAAAAGACAATAGCCTTTTAGTTCATTTTTTACTTAAAAAATACAATTAAATATTTATAGTTTTTCTTTATAGTTTGCTTTCCCTCTAATAATATCACCTTGTTCCAACTAAAAAATATGGAAAACCTGGATTTTAGCTGTATTTTTAATTACCTTATTTAAAAGAGCCATATTAATACACTCGCTTGAAATTTTATCATTGGATGAAAGCTACATTTTTTTTGTTTGTTTTGCAAAGAGAATGCTTTGATATCCAAAATTTGTCTTTAGGTTTATCAGGTATCTCAAGACTATGAAATTATTCATCTGATAAAGGAAAATATATTTTTATGCTAGAATAGTACATGTAGTTGAGTACCTAAATAGCAATGCTGTATCTTAAAAGGTAACCCATTCAAATTGGGCATCATTTATAATAATTAATCACCATCCTTCTCCTGAATCAGTGTTCTGATTGTGTGTTCATTATTTCATGCCTTCATTTATGAAACTGGCTGAAACAAAAAGTTGTAATAAATGTTCATCAGTGAACATTAACATAAAATTTACCTAAATTGACATGTAATAAATCTGATTACTGCTTTAAATTTTAATTTTGAATGAAAAATAGATGACTACAACATTCTGGAAAGACATGGAAAAGAATGAGGGTTAAATGTATGGCAAAGACTGCTTCTTGACTACTTATCCATGCTCTTATTCTTTAGTAGCAAAATCCTTCCTATACTGTAGGTGTGGAAGTGAACCCTTCCATGCAACTAAATTATCAGCCTTATTATGGCTGGGGTAGCCAATGAGACGCAAATGGAAATTAGGGGAGGAGCTTCTGGGAAAGCTCTATAAAAGAGCCAACTCAACCTGGAAGCTGACTGTTTTGCCCTTGTCCCTTTCTCTTGCTGCCTAAAAACACATGTCCTTGATGGTGGGAGTTGCAGCAACCAAACTAAAACCAGGATGTGGCCTTAAAGGTAAAAGCCATGATAATGAAAAGGAAAAATGGAAGGATCCTTTATCCCTGAGATGCACCATCAGGAAGATGCTATAATAGCCCAAGACTGCCTACCTCTAGACTTGTTTTACATTAGAGAAAAATAAACCTTCATCTTGCTTAACCTACCATTATACTGGACTTCTCTTGTGCAAAAATCTAATCCTGATTGACAGAGAAAGAAAAGTTTGAAATCTAAAGTCATGATTTTTTTTTTTTGGTCTTTTTAGGGCCACACTTGCAGCATATGGAGGTTCCCAGGCTGGGAAGTGAATCGGAGCTGTAGCTGCCAGCCTACGCCACAGCCACAGCAGTGCCAGATCCTAGCCACATCTGCAACCTACACCACAGCTTGCTGCAATAGTGGATCCTTAACCCACTGAGCAAGGCCAGGGATCACACCTGCATCCTCATGGATACTGTCAGATTCGTTTCCACTGAGCCATGATGGGAACTCCTAAAGTCACAATTTTTAAAATAAATTTTATGTAGGTGTAAGTTAACAAATTTTTGTAATGTGTATTTATGGTGGGAATCTTGGAATCTCTCTCAATGCTGCTGTGGTATAACACTGGATTTACAGAGCAACTACCATCTTGGAATCTCAGAGATTTATAGCTAATAACTGAATTTTATAGTAGTGATATGACATATGATTACAATGACTTTGTAGGTGAAACACTTAATGTGTAAGCCAGTTAGTTGGTGGCTTACTGAAATATATTGCACCTGAGCTGTAGATTCAGGGGCGGAACTAACATAGTGCCTTAAATCTCTAACACTTGCACCATTAAAAAACATTAATCTTCACAATTAACTTTCCAAAAGTCATAAGATTAACTTCTTCACTTCACATGATATTGCTGACTATTGAAACAGTCATAAATCTGTTGAATCCAAAGAAGACACATTCATCACTTTTGTTTTTAAAGTGACATCAGAAAGACCTGTCTAGGAGTTCCCCTTGAGGCTTAGCAGTAACAAACCCAACTAGTATCCATGAGGATGTGGGTTTGATCCCTGGCCTTGCTCAGTGGGTTAAGGATCTGGCATTGCCATGAGCTGTGATGAAGGTCACAGATACGGGTCAGATCTGGTGTTACTGTGACTGTGGTGCAGGCTGGCAGATGCAGCTCGGATTTGACTCCCAGCGTGGGAACTTCCATATGCTGCAGATGTGGCCCTAAAAAGCAAATAAATTAAATAAATAAATAAATAAAGATGAAGAAACAGAGGTTCAGAGGATTTGGCACCCTTGCCAGCATGAGACACAGAGCATTAGTCAGTGTGGATTCCTATTCAAGTCTGCCTTACCTGAAAGCTGCTGTTCTTGTCTCCTGTTTTGTTGATTGGTGATGATTTCATTTCAAAATTAGAATGTTAAGAGGTCTTTACCTGATGTGAAATATGTACTTTCAAAATGAACTTTTGTATTCAAGTGTAACATGTTCAGAAAACTGCACCAATCATTATGATGAATTATCACAGTGAACATACACAGGTAACCATCATCCAAGTCAGAAAAAGAGCATTCATTAGCCATCAGGAAAATGCAAATTGAAATTAAAACGAGATACTTTTCACACCCACTAGAACAGCTATGATTAAAAAAAAAAAGACAACATACACATGTTAACGAGAATGTGGAACACGTGGAACTCTCATACACTGATGATGGGAATGTAAAGGGGTGCAGCCACTTTGGAAAACAGTGGCATTTTCTTAAAGCTAAATAGACTTATGCAATACAGCATTTTCACTAATGTCAAGAGAATTGAAAATACGTGTCCCTGCAAAAACATGTATACAAATATTCATAGCAACATTATTCATGATCACTTAAAACATTCATAATAGTCAAATGTTCATCGGCTGAATGAATGAATAAACAAAATGTGGTCAATGTATAAAATGGAGTATTATTTGGCAAGAAAAAGAAATAGAGAATGGATAAATGCTACATGAGAGAAACTTGACAATGTCAAGCTAAGTGAAAGAGGCCAGAAACAACACATATCTTATGACTCCATTAGTGGGTTGTGTGTGTGTGTGTGTGTGTGTGTGTGGAGGGGGTGGGTTGAAGGGGAAGAATGGGAATGATAACTAAAGGGTAACTTTAAGGAGTGATGAAAATGTTCCCCAATTGATTGAAGTGCTGGTTGCACAACTCTGTGAACATACAAAAACCATAAAATGGTATATTTTAAATGGATGAATTGTGTGGCATGTGAATTAGATCAGCAGAGCTGTTTTTGAAAAGAAAGAAATGATGTACGGAAGAGACAGGTGGGGGAAGAAATAACATCTTCGTTATTGACAGAGGTCAGTCCTAAGGTGTGGCTTTTGACTTTGTGGCTAAATAGACTGGGGGTAAACCTCAACTCCAGGATTAAAAAGATTTATCCACCTAGCCTTTTAGATAGGAAGGGCTCCAATATGGTCAGACTTACAGAGTGGAGGTGTGGAAAACTCAAGCTACCTGTGGCCAAGTGGGAACAGAGACAGTGATGGATGGCTGTCCTACTACTCGCAGCCAGTAGGGAAAGAGACCTCCAGATTCCAGCACAAAGCCTGAGCCCCATGGTTGGGGAGGGGCACTCCTAGTGCAAAACAGTGGACCTGAAAGGAGTCTAATTTTTCTTCCCATGGGTATTGATCAGAGAAGTCATTCAATTGCCCACTGGGTCGAGGGAGATAGAGATAAGGAGAGACTCCAAGTGTCCAAGTGGACATTTTTAGAGCTCTCTTTACCTGGAAGGAAATATCAGAAACAGGGAGGTACTATTTTCCCCAGCTCTGAGCAGCTCCTCTTATCCTTTTAATTGATTTTATGATTCAGACCCTCATCATTTCTTGTCCAGATTGTTGAAGCTGTCTCCTAACAGTTGTCCTACCTCCGCATTCTCTTCCTTATACTCAGAGAACCTGCAGCACAGACACAGCTTAAAGATCGATTGTATTTGTCCTACATTGCACTTAGAATTTTTTTTAATTAATTGCCATGGCAGACACTGCTGGTAACATACCCAATACGTGTTCTCTTTTTACATTCCTAGCAGAACCCTGCTTTTATTCAGGAAAGCATCGTGGCTACCTAGAGATTTGTGTTTCCCAGCCTCTTTGGCAGCTGGTGGTGAGGATGTGACATCTTTGGGCTGATAAAAATGAAAGTGGCTATGTGGCGCTTTCTCAAAAGGTCTTTGAGTGGAGGCATACTTCTGCTTTTTCCCTTCTTCCTACCTTGGTTGTGGACATGAAACTGGAGGCGGGACAGCTGTTTCGAAGCCCCAAGGTCATAAGCTGAAGATGAACTCCACAGGCTAAAGGGAACCATTGGAAAGTTAGAAAGAACCTGGCTCCTGGTTCACTCTGGAACCAGAGGATTCTAGATTTCTCGTTTTGTGAGGAAAATTCACCCCTTATTTGTCTAAACCATAATATGTCAGTGTTATTTGGATACTTGGAGCCAAAACGACTTGGTACCAGAGGTAGAATGCTTCAACTAAGAGGACCTAAAGTGTGGTATGGACTTACTGAAAGCAGTAAGGCTTTGCCGGTGAGGACCCAGATTTTATAGGCTAGAAACAGCATGAATCTTGTTATGATGTCAAGACATTCTCCACAGAAAAATGTCTTCTTTGGAGTTCCCGTCGTGGCACAGAGGTTAAAGAATCCGACTAGGAACCACGAGGTTGCAGGTTTGACCCCTGGCCTTGCTCAGTGTGTTAAGAATCCGGCATTGCCGTGAGCTGTGGTGTAGATTGCAGATGCGGCTTGGATTCCTCATTGCTGTGGCTCTGGTGTAGGCTGGCAGCTACAGCTCCGAATCAACCCCTAGCCTGAGAACCTCCATATGCCGTGGAAGCGGCCCTAGAAAAGGCACAAAGACAAAAAGACAAAAAAAAAAGTCTTCTTTTATTTCTTGGGACATAAACTATGATTTTATATGTTGGAGGAAAGAGTAGATATGTTGTCATATTCTGGTTACTTCTTGACACTTTAAGGAAAGTCTCTAAAGAGGAGTGAATCGAAACCTTGTGGATAGGACCCGATGTGTGTCAGACATGCACGCAACAGGAAAGGAATCCTGAGCTTAGGGAACCCACATAGTTTATAACGAACTATAAGCTTGTTTGCCCTTTGTTATGGAGGGAAACACTAGCTCTGTCTTCCAAAGCTGTTTTCTATACATACGTGCTTAAAAAGAGTCTGAAAAAAAGGTTGACTAGTGCCTCTGCATATAGAATTCGAGAGAAAAGAAACTCAAGGGATATTGTCTTACGATAGCATTTTGTCAAAGAAACTCTTGATTCGTCTGGCAACAGCTTATAATTCTTCAACTCCTCAGGCCACCTCAGATCCCCAAACTCGAAGCTACTAGAAGTGGACTGGGAGGGTTCTGTGAAGTCCCCAGGAAGAACATCTTTTTTTCCCCCCTTTTTATGGCCACACCTGCAGACCTGCAGTATAGGAAACTTCCCAGGCTAAGGCTCGAGTCAGAGTTGCAGCTGCCCAACTATGCCACAGTCACAGCCATGCCAGTCTGAGACAGATCTATGATCTACACCACAGCTTGTGGCAACACTGGATCCTTAACCCAAACCCACATTCTCATGGAGACTACATCAGGTCTCTGATCTGCTGAGCCACAGTGCAAACTCCAAGGAACAGCATCCTTTCTAAAGCCCCTCTCATGTGAGGCCATGGCTAAGAATAGACCATGGAATGATTCTGTGGTATAAGGGCAGAACCAGATCTTAAACCACCACCAAGGCATGGAGCCCTCCTTCTCACCATCAGAATATAGGGTTCCATATTTGCTATTACTGCCATGGGCTTGGCATTCTCTTTCCTGAAATGGAGTTATTCCAGAATTCCTGTTCCTTTTCCATTGTGTATTCTGTATAAAGGAGGCACTTACCTTACCTTTTAGTGTTAAGGTCAGTGGACTGAGGAGTCACACCTGGATTTGCACATCCTCTAGAAAGCTAAGATTCAGAGCTAGATTCAGTACTTGGATGAGATTTTTTTTTTTTAAGATTGTCTTCTTTTGGGGCAGAAAGCGAGTGTTTTTATTTACATGAAGGATATTTGCACTACGATCAATAGGAGAAATGTATTGTTCTTGCTCATATATTGTTACTAAGTTTAAAATAAGGGCATATTGATTTGAACAGGTAAGAAGTATGTGATAGTGGACTTTCTCATATTTTTTGTCTCTGTATCACTTTTTGAACACACTTGCTATGCTTTCCAGCCTTGTGATTCCCACCTCCTTTGAGGAGAAATCCAGGAAACAAATTCCCCCAAATTTGACCTGAGGCTCCATCAGTTAGATAGACACACTTGAAACTAATATTTAGAAATGGGCAATTGGAGAAGAAAGCTCTATGAATAATCTGCTAGGCAAATGTGGAGGCAGTGGTCTCTGGCATCGGGGCTGCACCACCACTGGTGACTTCTTCTTATGTCCCCTGGGGCAGCAGCTGCAGTAATGGTTCTGTGAGACCAGGTAGGCCATATGTTTTGGGGTATTGTTTTGAGAATAGCCTCAAACCTGTTTGTCCAGTTCACCCAATTCTATAAGCTACCCCAGATATTCTTTCTTCCTGTTTTTATCTTTTTTTTTTTTTTTTGCCATACCCATGGCATGTGGGAGTTCCTGGGCCAAGGATCAAACCGGCGCCACTGCAAATGGTGACAATGCCTGGTCCTTAACCCCTGCACCACAAGGGAACTCCTTTTTTTAACCTTCTTATTGAAACATAATATGCATACAGAAAAGGTCATGATAAGGAGGTGCTCTGTCAATAGATCATTTAGAAACATAATAGATATCCAAAATATTATTATATGTGATATAAACAATACTACAGCATATTATATAGTAGAAAAATATTTTTTAGAATTCAATAGTAACTACACCAGTTGCTTAAAACTTAACCATAAAAAGATTTCTTTCAGGGAGGACTATTTTGTCACACACTAATTAAAAGTGAACTAGATACATAAACATATATAATACATATAGGGCTATACACACATACATCAAATCAGCACATTTTTATTTCCTATCACTTAGTAAGCATTATATTTTATAAAGAAATTAATTTGGGGAGATGGGATTAAGATGGTGGAATAGAAGGACTGGAGCTCAACTTCTCTCCTAAAAATCAACAAAATTCACAACTAAAGGCTGAGCAATCTTCAACCAAATGGACTGGAAACCTTAAAAAAGATGTCCTACTTCAGAAGACAAAGAGGAGGACACAACAAGAAGTAGGAGGGGCAATTACACGATATAAGCAACCCCATACCTCCCGGGTGGGAAGCCCAACAGATCAGAAACTAACTGGTTCACAGAGACTCACCTACAGGAGTGAGAGTTCTGAGCCACACATCAAACTTCCACGAGGGGATCTGGCACTGGGAGAAAGAGCCCCTGGAGCATCTGGCATTGAAGGCCAGCGGGGCTTGTGCACAGGAGCTCCACAGGACTGGGGGAAACGAAGACCCCATTCTTAAAAGGTACACACAGACTTTCACATGTACTGGGTCCCAAGGCAAAGCAAAGTCTCCATAGGAATCTGGGTCAAACCTGACTGCAGTTCTTGGAGGATCTCCTGGGAAAACAGGGGTGAATGTGGCTTGTTGTGAGGGAAGGACATTGGAAGCAAAGCTCTTGGGAATATTCAGCAGCATGCCTTTCTCTGGAGGTGGCCATTTTGGGAAAATCTGCCCCACCCATCCATCAGCACTGAGAAGCCCCAGGGCAAACAACAACCCAGGTTGGATCACAGCCCTACCCATCAGTAAACAGGCTACCTAAAGACCCCTTAGGCACACAGCCACAGCTAATCCCATCCAGAGACAAAGCCCCACCCACCAGAGGGATAAGAATCAGCTCCATGTACCAGTGGGCAGGCATCAGTCCCTCCCATCAGGAAGCCTACAAGTGAGCAACACCCCCCCCATGCCAAATTCAGCCACAAGGGGGGCAGACACCAGAAGTAAGAGAGGCTGCAATTCTATTATCTGTAAAAAGATCACCACACCGAAAACCTATAAAAATGAAAAGACAGAGAACTATAACTCAGATGAGGGAGAAAGAAAACACCCCCCCAAAACAGCTAAGTGATCAGGAGATCCTCAGCCTCCAGGAAAAAGACTTTAGACTGTTGATGCTGAAGATGATGCAAGACATTGGAAATACACTGGAGGCAAAACATTGGAAATAAACTGGAGGCACCTCATAAGTGAGGTGGAGGACAGATTAGTAGAAATTACAGATGTGGAACAGAATAGAGAAAAAAGATTGAAAACAAACGAAGAGAGTCTCAGGGAACTCTGGGACAATGTTAAATGCACAAACATCCGTATTATAGGGGTGCCAGAAAGAGAAGAGAGAAAGAAGGGGACAGAAAAAATATTCCAAGAGATAATAGCCAAAAATTTCCCTAACATGGGAAAGGAACCACTCACTCAAAGCCAAGAAGTGCAATGAGTACTATATAAAACAAACCCAAGGAGGAATACACCGAGACACATATTAATCAAACTGACCAAAATTAAAGACAAAGAGAAAATATTGAAATAAACTAGGGAAGAGAAAAAAATAACATTCAAGGGAACCCCGATAAGATTACCTGCAGATTTTTCAGCAGAAACTCTGCAGGCCAGAAGGGAATGGCACGATATATACTTAACGTGATGAAAGCAAAAAGCCTCCAACCAAGATGACTTTACCCAGCAAGGCTCTCATTCAGATTTGAAGGAGAAATCAAAACCTTCACAGATAAGCAAAAGTTGAGAGAATTCAGCAACACTAAACCAGCCTTACAACAAATACTAAAGGACCTTCTCTAGGCAGAAAAGAAAAGACAGCAACAGGAAACAAAAATTCCGCAAATGACAAGGCTCACCAGTAAAGGTACATATATTGTAAAGACACAAAATCATCCATGCATGATTATGCCACCAAAATCAGAAATCATGAGAAGAGGTGGGTACAAACGCAGGACACTGGAGATGAACTTGCAATTAAGAGACCAACAACTTAAAACAATCTCATATATATATATATATATATATACATATATATATACACACACACACTCTTATATCAAAACTTCAGAATAACTGCAAACCAGAAACCTACAACTGATACACAAACAAATAAGAAAAATCAACTCAAATACAACACTAAAGATAGTCATCAACCCACAAAAGGAGAGAACAAGAGAAGAAGGGAAGAAAAAAGAGCAACAAAAACAAATCCAAAGCAATTAATAAAATGGCAATAAGAACATACATAGCAATAATTACCTTAAATCTTAATGGACTAAATGCCCCAATCAAAAGACATAGACTGGCTGAATGGATACAAAAACAAGACCTATATATATGCTGTCTTCAAGAGACCCACTTCACTTCTAGGGACACATACAAATTGAAAGTGAGAGGATTGAAGAAAATATTTCATGCACACAGGAATCAAAAGAAAGCTGGAGTAGCAATACTCATATCAGACAAAATAGACTTTAAAATGAAGAATATCTTAAGGGACAAAGAATGTCACTACATAATGATCAAAGGATCAATCCAAAAAGAAGGTAGAACAATTTTAAATATCTATGCACCCAACATAGGTTCACCACAATATATAAGGCAACTGCTAACAATCTTAAAAGGACAAATCAACAATAACATAATAATAGTGGGGGACTTTAACACCCCACTTACAGCAATGGACAGATCATCCAGACAGAAAATCAATAAGGAAACACAGGCCCTGAATGATGCATTAAACCAGATGGACTTAATATTTATAGGACATTCCATCCCAAAGCAACAGAATACACATTCTTCTTAAGTGCACATGGAACATTCTCTAAGAGTGATCACATCCCGGGCTACAAATCCAACCTCGGTAACTTTAAGAAAATTGAAATCATATCAAGCATCTTTTCCAAAGCTATACAACTGGAAATTAACAACAAGAAAAAATCTGCAAAAAACACAAACATGTGGAGACTAAACAACATGCTACTAAACAACCAATGGATCACTAAAGAAATCAAAGAGGAAATTAAAAAATACCTAAAAGTAAATGACAACAAAGATACAACACTCCAAAACCTATGGGATGCAGCAAAAGCTGTTCTAAGAGGAAAGTTTATAGCAATACAAGCCCACCTCAGGAAACAAGAAAAAGCTCAAATAAACAAGCTAACTACATCTAAAGCAGCTTGAGAGAGAAGAACAGACAAGACCTAAAGTTAGTAGAAGGAAAGAAATCATAAAGATCAGAGCAGAAATCAGTGAAATAGAAACAAAGAAAACCATAGAAAAGATCAATGAAACAAAAAGCTGGTTCTTTGAAAAGATCCACAAAATTGATAAACCCTTAGCCAGACTTATCAAGAAAAAAAGAGAGAGGACTCACATCAATAAAATTAGAAATGAAAAAGGGGAAGTAACAACGGACATCACAGAAATACAAAGGATCCTAAGAGATTACTATATGCAACTATACACCAATAAAACAGAAAATCTAGAAGAAATGGACAAATTCTTAGAAAAGTACAATCTTCCAAGACTGAACCAAGATGAAATAGAAAAGATGAATGGACCAATCATAAGAACTGAAATTGAAACTGTGATTAAAAAACTTCCAATAAACAAAAGTTCCAGGACCAGATGGCTTCACAGGAGAATTCTATCAAACATTTAGAGAAGAGCTAACACCTCTCCTTCTGAAACTATTTCAAAAAATTGCAGAGGAAGGGATACTCCCAAACTCATTCTAGAGGCCACCATCACCCTGATACCAAAACCAGACAAAGATACCACAAAAAAAGAAAATTACAGGCCAATTTCACTGATGAACATCGATGCAAAAATCCTCAACAAAATACTAGCAAACTGCATCCAACAATACATTTAAAAGATTGTACATCATGATCAAGTGGGATTTATCCCAGGGATGCAAGGGTTCTTTAATATCTGCAAATCAGTCAGTGTGATACACCACATTAACAAACTGAAGAATAAAAACCATATGATCCTCTCAATAGACACAGAAAAAGCCTTTGACAAAATCCAACACCCATTTCTGATAAAAACCCTTCAGAAAGTGGGCATAGCGGGAACCTACCTCAACATAATAAAGGCCATATATGACAAACCCACAGCTAACATCATTTTCAATGGTGAAAAGCTGAAAGAATTCCTGCTGAGATCAGGAACAAAACAAGGATGTCTGCTCTTGTCACTACTCTTCAACATAGTTTTGGAAGTCCTAGCCACGGCAATCAGAGAAGTAAAAGAAATAAAAGAAATCCAAATTGGAAAGGAAGAAGTAAAACTATCACTTTTTGAAGTTGACATGATACTATACCTAGAGAATCATAAAGACTCTACCAGAAAACTGTTAGAGCTCATCCATGAATTTGGCAAAGTCGCAGGATACAAAATTAACACACAGAAATCGATGGCATTTCTATACACTAACAATGAAAGATCAGAAAGAGAAATTAGGGAAGCAATGCCATTTACCATCACATCCAAAAGAATAAAATACCTAGGAGTAAACCTACCTAAGGAGACAAAAGACCTGTACTCTGAAAACTGTAAGACACTGATGAAAGAAATCAAAGATGACACAAATAAATGGAAAGATATACCATGCTCGTAGACTGGAAGAGTTATTATCAAAATGACTATACTACCTAAGGCAATATACAGATTCAATGCAATCCCTATCAAATTACCAAGGACATTTTTCACAGAACTCGAACAAAATGTTCTAAAGTTTGTTTGGAAGCACAAAAGACCCAGAATAGCCAAAGACATCCTGAACAAGAAAAATGGAGCTGAGGAATCACACTCCTGGACTTCAGACTCTACTACAAAGCAACAATCACCAAAACCGTATGGTACTGGCACCAAGACAGAAATATAGATCAATGGAACAGGATAGAAAGCCCAGAATTCAACCCACGCACCTACAGCCAACTAATCTATGACAAAGAAGGCAAGAATATACAATGTAGAAAAGACAGCTTGTTCAAGAAGTGGTGCTGGGAAAACTGGACAGCCACATGGAAAAGAATGAAATGAGAATACTCCCTAACACCATACACAAAAATAAACTCCACATGGATTAAAGACCTAGATATAAGACCAGACACTATAAAACTCTTAGAGGAAGACATAGGCCAAACACTCTCTGACATAAATGACAGCAACATCTTCTCAGATCCACTTCTTAGAGTAATGACAGTAAAAATAAAAATAAAGAAATGGGACCTACTCAAACTTCAAAGTTTCTGCACAGCAAAGGAAACCCTAAACAAAGTGAAAAGACAACCCACAGAATGGGAGAAAATCTTTGCAAGTTAATCAATGGACAAGGGATTAATCTCCAAAATTTATAAACACCTCCTACAGCTCAATACCAAAAAAACAAACAACCCCATCAAAAAAATGGGCAGAAGATCTAAACAGACAAGTCTCCAAAGAAGATATACAGATGGCCAAAAAACACATGAAAAGATGTTCAACATCACTCATTATTAGAGAAATGCAAATCAAAACCACTCTGAGGTATCACCTTGCACCAGCCAGAATGGCCATCATCCAAAAGTCTACAAACAATAAATGCTGGAGAGGGTGTGGAGAAAAAGGAACCCTATTACACTGTTGGTGGGATTCTAAATTGGTGCAACCACTGTGGAAAATAGTATGGAGATGCCTCAGAAAAGTCAAAATGGAACTACCATTTGATCCAGAAATCCCACTCCTGGATATCTATCCAGAGAAAACCATGACTTGCAAAGACACATGTACTCTGATGTTCATTGCAGCCCTATTTGCAATAGCCAAGACATGGAAACAACCTAAATGTCCATCGACAGAGGAGTGGATCAAGAAGATGTGGTACATATACACAATGGAATATTACTCAGCCATTAAATGGAATGAAATACTGGCATTTTTAGCAACATGGATAGACCTAGAAATTATCATGCTAAGTGAAGTCAGCCACACAATGAGACACCAACATCAAATGCTTTCACTGACACGTGGAATCTGAAAAAAGGACAGACTGAACTTCTTTGCAGAACAGATGCTGACTCATAGACTTTGAAAGACTTATGGTCTCCAGAGGAGACAGTTAGGGGGGTGGGGGGGAGATGCGCTGGGGTTGTGGGATGGAAATCCTATAAATTTGGATTGTGATGATCATTGTACAACTACAAATGTAATAAATTCATTGAGTAATTAAAAAAAAAGACAAAAAAAAAGAAGTTAATTTGGAGGACAATCAGTTATACAGTGGGCCCTGACACCTGTGGGCTCAGCTACATGTGTATATCTCACGAGTAAGTCATGGGAGTTCCCTTTGTGGCACAGCAGAAACAAATCCAACTAGTATCCCCATATCATAAATATATTTCTCAACAAATCTTTACAAACAAATATACCAGAACCAAATTAAGAGACAATATTGTGGCATTCCTGCCATGGCATAGTGGGTTGGGAATCTGACTACAATGGCTCAGGTCACTGAAGAAACAAGGGTTTGATCCCTGGCCCGGGAACTTCCATATACCCTTGAAAGGAAGGAAGAAAGGAAGAGAGAAAGAAAGAGAGAAAAAGACAATATTATGAGAACCTCACAATACCCTGTTGTGTTCTCTTCCAATCAAGGCACTACAATCGCAGTAGTGGTAAACACTATTCATTCAAACCACATGGATTAGTTTTGCCTGCTTTAGTGTTAAACATAAATGGAATTGCACAATATGTACTCTTTGGTTTCCGACTTCTTTCGCTCAGCATTATGTTTGCGAGATTAATTCACACATGTAGTTGTAGATCATTCATTCTCACTGTACACAGTACTCCACTGGGTAAACGTATGACACTACATTATCCTATTGCTCATAGGCATTTGGGATATTTCCATTTCTTGTAAGAGTCATAGCACTCCTATGACTATCCATACTACATGTCTTTTGGGGAACATACCTTTTAATTAGGTATGTATCCAGGGAAGAGGTTTTGGGAACACAAGGTATATATGCTTGACAATTTCCAAAGTGGCTTTTACTATGTTAAACATCCTTTCAATAACTATATTGTCTGCTTTATCTTCCAGAATCTGTTTCTGTTCTTTGCAACTAAGAACCTTACTGATATAGTTGCTGTTTAAATATTGGGAGATTTCAATGAAAATATAGATGATCAGTTTATTTTGAGAAAGGGAATAGTCTGATAGCACTGTTAAAGTTCCTTCTTGTCAGCAGTTGATTGCAGCTACATGATGACAGCTGCCTCAGCCAAGGTTGTGCTCTTGGGTTTGCCTCAGTCTCCACCACTCCCTGATGATTCCACCCAGCCTACTCTAGTCATTCATTTTACATGCCTCGCCCATGTCAACATACATCTTCAGGACTTTGCACAATACTACTACCAAAAAATTCTGTAAAAGCAAATCTGATTGTTGCCCTCTACTTAAAACTTTGAAGGGTTCCCCATTGCCTATAAGAGCAGTCCTCAAACTTAGGAATCACCTAGAGAGCTTTGCAGATTCTTAGGCTTTCTGGCCTCATCCATCATTCTTGAGATTCTCAAGAATGAGAATCTTGAGCCCAGGGATCTGCATTTTGATGAGGAAGCTCTTAAGCCATGTGAGGCAGGCCTTCCTTGGATTACAATTTGAGAAACACTGGCCTGTTGAATGAAATCCCAACTCCTTACCATATATAAAGGGTCATGTACCTCAGTGCCTACACACACACACACACACGATGCATATGCACACCCCAAGTACAGTCATATTGAATTGTTTGTAATTCCTAAACTTGCCAGCCTGTTTCACAGTCTTCACAATCTAAAGCCCATCCTTGTGCTTCTCCCTTTACCTCGAATGTCCAATGTCCACTGATGAACACACTAATTTTTAAGACCATGGCCAAGCATCACCTCTTGTGGGAAACTTTGGGTGGTGTACACACTTCCTCTCTCTCTCTCACCCCAGGCAAATGAAGCATTCTCTTTGTCTGCCATTTGCCTGCTATGCAAACTTCCATATTTGAGTCCTACCACATTATATTACACTCACATGCCTGCCTATTCCCTACTAGTCTAGGAGCCCCTCAACAACCATGGCCTTGAGTTACTAGTCCTTGTAGCAAGGGCCTAGTAGCACAGTGCCTGATACTCATCAGATGACTTGAAAACATTGAGCTGCTCAAAGAGTAAAAATATTACCCTTTTGAAATTAAGCCAAGTACCACAATTCATCTCTAGCTAGATATACCTCTAGCTATGAGAATTCTTTTCAAACCATAAAGGGCAAAAGAAAGAGTTTAATAAAGGGAAACATATCAAATTTCTGCTGATCCAGAAGCTCCATGAATGAGCAGGATTAATATTTCAAGATATGCATGCTAGGATTTTCTTCTAAAGTCTCAGGAGATCAAGGTCTAATGCCCTGACTCCAGACTCTTTTCCTCTCTAAACTATTAACATCAGAATTAACCATTTCTGGCAGTTTTTCACTACAGGGCAAGGGAAGCATAGTTGTTTCGGAGGTAAAAACAACCCACTTGCATCTGACTCTGAGGCAAAGACATGGTCCTTTCCACCCAGGAACTCTCCTTCCACTTCTTCAGGGATATGAACAGCTTTGGCTTCTCTGGCCCCTGTGGTCCCGAATATCAAGCTATAAAAATTCCTTGCAATTTCTCAAATGCAAAGATTCTCCCCACCTCCTCTTGAACTCAGTGAACTTGTGCAGGGCTGTCAAAGCTCTCTTTACATATTGCCCTCTGGATGAAGCCGATTCCTTTCCTGTCTGCTGCTTTCATCTACGCCCAGCCTGGCCCCCCCCACACTGGCTGCTCCTTATCTGTGCTCTCATCCCGTCCATGTAGGCCACTATTACTGCACTCATCATCCTGCAAGCAGCGGGATCCTGCAAGCAGCGGGATCCTGCAAGCAGCGGGATCCTGCAAGCAGCGGGATCCTGCAAGCAGCGGGATCCTGCAAGCAGCGGGATCCTGCAAGCAGCGGGATCCTGCAAGCAGCGGGATCCTGCAAGCAGCGGGATCCTGCAAGCAGCGGGATCCTGCAAGCAGCGGGATCCTGCAAGCAGCATAGTGCTGTAGTTCCCTTCTCTTTCTCCTAGACCAGAGGCACTGTATCTCCTCTCTGTAGCCTCAGTGCCAGAATCGCAGCTGCTTGCTTATTTAATGCTTTCTGAATCTCCTTGCACTTATTATGTATCAGACACTGTTCTGGGCACCTGGGCTACACCAGTGAACAAAATCAGCAAAGGCCCATGCCCTTGTGGGGCTTACCTTCCATCAGAGACAGACAAGAAAATTTAATAAACAAGCAAATCATATATTATGTTGGAAAGTGATTAAGTTCCACAAGGTGGGGGGGGGGAAAGCCATCAGGGGAGTTCCCTTGTGGTACAGTAGGTTAAAGATCCAGCATTGCCACTGCAGGGGCTTGGGTAACTGCTGTGGCTAGGGTTCGATCCATGGGAACTTTCACATGCCATGAGTGCAGACACACACGTGCACAAACACATCAACTAGGGTAAGGGGGTAGGGGTCAACCTTACCCCCCCCTTACCCTAATGGGTAGGGACTAGGGGTCAGTTTACCCAACAGAAGGGAAACCAGAAACAAGACTGTAGAGGAAGTTTCAGTTGACTGACATGTAGGAGACTGAATAGGAATTGCTGAGGTTAGGAGGTGGTAGCGAGAGGCTTAAACCCCAAAGAGCATTCCAGGCAGAGGAAGCCCCGTGTCCAAAAGTGTGCAGCCTTGAGAGTCGCTGATGTGATGGTGGGAGTTCGGTGTGGCTGGGGGAGGGGGTGGCACAGACTCAAGGAGTGGAAGATGAAGCTGGTGAGGAGCATGGGGCCAGGATGCAAAGGGACTTGGATGCCCTGCTAAAGAGTTTGCACTTTACCCTGTAGACAGCCAGAGTCCTGTTGATGATTTTATGCAGGGGAATGTCATGTTTATATTTATTTTTAGGAAGATAATTCTGGCAGATGTACTGGAGTGGTGAGAGACTGGGCAAGTCGCTTAACCTCTCCCTTCCTCTGTTTTACCATCTATCAAATGAGACGAGCCATATCTGCTCTACTTACCTCATAGGATTTTGGTGAGAAATACATGAGATAAGAGATGTGAAAACACTTTGAACAAGTTGATGGTACTGTAAAAATGCAAGCTGGTGCTGTTGTTATTTCAGCTGTGCTGTGTTTGGGAATGTGGTTTTAGAGAAGCCCAGAGAAATCAAGGAGTGAAACAGAGAATCAGCCCCACTTCTATCTCCCTTAAAGAATACAACCCAATACTACTTTAATTTATTGAATGCCTATTTCAGCTCTCCACTGTACAAAGAAAGAGCTGAGGGCAGGGGTATGGAAAACAGAGAAAAACAAACCTGGGGAAGTGTATACACTAACTGGAGAGGTATGATACCTCTGGGAAATGAAAACAAGTACATGAAAATATGATCCCATCCAAAAGGAAAATGCTGGAGAGTGGCAAAGATGGAAGGAGTCGAGAGAGACTCCCTACAGGAAGAGAAAGCCATGGAATTTGCTCTGATGTAGACGATGATTTGATAAATAACACGACCTCTGTGATTCCACTCCCTCTGATGAGGCAGAACAGGCAGGGGAATTAGGAAAACATTTCACCAGGGAGAAAATGTTATTTCATAATCGGTTGCATCATACAAATCATCTTTCCAAAAGAAATGCTAATAAATCATGGTATTTTGACACTTTCAAAATTATGAGTAACTTGGTAACAAATATGAGTAAGCCTGGTTACAGAACTATCTTGGGTCCATCTACCTCGGGCTTTTCCCTTTTCAGATATGTTTTGGGTAAAAACAGATTCTGGCGTATTGAATTATTTCGCTAGGCTCTTTCTTGAAAGCAAGTCTCCTTTGAATTATATCTTTCTAATCTATAGCTAACCTCTGTTGTTCCATAAATACATTACCATGAAAATTTTATGTCCATCTGTATTTTCTTTTGTAGATGATGATGACAAGGTGTCTCTCTTGGTAAGAATGGCAAAACCCTTGGTGTTTTGGAGATATTGATAAAGGATGATGTAATAATTCGTTTAATAAGGGATATGTTAGCGTCTCCTTAGCTTTTGTAAAAACATCATTTCATTTATTAAACATTCTCTGAGTTGGCAAATTACCCTTTTACTCAAGGTTTTTAGTTAGGAATTATCTTTTAAGATACTGTTTTGATAAAGCAAGCATTCAACTAAAATGGAGTTCTCAGTATGTGAGTTCTTAGCATACTAGTATGTGCTATAGTTAGTTCTTAGTATGTGCTTAGCACATGGTCATCACCTCATTAAACCCATAACCTGATTAAGGAGATAACATTTACACATTAGAAACAGTTAGCAGAAATTCTCTATAGTATAAGATGTGCTAAGTTATGAGACATGAGGACGTAAACTGAAAGAGATATGAGAGTGAATTAGCTTGGGTAGAGACCATTCTTTAGTTTCAGTGCTTATGTTTCAGTGAGTGCAACTGAGAGTGAATATAAATATGACTGTTCCCCTTGCCAAGGGCTGTTCTAATGGAGAGAGGATGGCTTTGGCATCCAGCTGAGCTGGGTCCTAGTCCAAGCACTGATAACTTCCAGCCATTTGGCCTGGGACAAATTATTTAACCTCATCTATGAAATGTAGCTATTGGAGTTCCCGTCGTGGCGCAGCGGTTAACGAATCTGACTAGGAACCATGACGTTGTGGGTTCAGTCCCTGCACTTGCTCAGTGGGTTAAGGATCCGGCGTTGCCATGAGCTGTGATGTAAGTTGCAGACGCAGCTCGGATCCCACGTTGCTGTGGCTCTGGCGTAGGCCGGTGGCTACAGCTCCAATTCAACCCCTAGCCTGGGAACCTCTATATGCCGCGCGAAGCGGCCCTAGAAAAGGCAAAAAGACTGAAAAAAAAAAAAGAAAAAAGAAAAGAAATGTAGCTATTGATAGTAGCAATCGTGACTCTTGTAAATAAATAATGGCAATTCCTAGAAAGAAGGGAAATATGTTGACATCTTCCTATTTCATTCTGCCTCTTACCACCTACTCAAAAAAGTAGTGGTTGTGAGGTACTTTCCTGAGAGCCCTCAGAAACAGGGAAAAAGCAGTCATTTTCCTGCTAAAATTGAAGTTAATGTCCTTGGATGCTGAGAGTGTGCAGTGGGAAGTACAGATGGATAGGTAGGATGGGGTGGATTATGAAGAAGCTTGAAAGTCAGGCAGAGTCATTAAGACTCAAGGAGAAAAGCAACAGGAGGCCACTGGTAGGTCTTAAGCAGGGGATTGTCAAGGTCAGTGATGGAATATGGTCAGAGAGATGGGCATGGAAAGGAAAAATCAGATATAAGAGACATTTTAAAATACCGTCTTGTCTTAGTATTGTAAGTGGAACACATATATTGTAGCAAATTGGGAAGTACACAAAATACATAAAAGAAAACAATTACCAAAAGTACCCCGAGATACTCATTGCTCACATTTTGCTGTATTCCTTCTGAGTCCCTCCACATTCATTGTCCCTAGTAGACATTTGGGGGGAATATAGAGATAAAGATGATATAAAGCTTATATGTCACTCTCCTGGGAAGCCTTCTTGAATTTCTATGCAGGACTTACTCTCTGTGCTTATAATATTTTGTACATATGTAGCAGGAGCCCCAAATAACTTAAACCAAATGAAATTAATGTAATTAATGTCAGTTATTCTAGGAGTGATGGCAGAATTCTCCTTTAAGGGAGGATTGCTCTTTTATTTGTAAGAAAAGCAACTTATAATGTGCTTTTTAAGTTATACAAAAGGAAAGGCAAATCCTGCTTTGAGATAGAGCAGGTCAGGATGAGTTGCTAAATTGCTTTGCATAGCAATGTAAAAGACAGTCTGGCTATGATCAGGGAGTGTTTTCATAGAAATTATTATTTAAACAGGGCTTTTACTTGGAGGAAGAAGGGAGACATTTGGGGATGCTTGACTTGGCTGGGGACTGGAGACTGGCCATCGAGAACTACTGTCTTGAGGTTTAAGAGCTGTCTCATGCAACCCAACAGTAGGCTGAGGGCTGAGTGAAAAGATGTTGTAGAAGTGATTTCCTGGAAAGGGGCATCATTAATGGATTTTAGGTTCTAGCAGTGCTTTCATAAGCCAAAGAGGATTTATTAGCAATGCTTTTCAGAATTAAAGGAAGCAATTGTAAGAGCTAGAAGTGCTGTAGACTTATGGGAACAGAGCAGCCTGAAGAAATGGATAAGACCCTTAAGTGGCTAAGGTCCTTGCTACATCAGGTACATACCATTCTGAGACTCTACAGATATTCCTTGAATCCTAGCAACAACCTCATCATACCCAGGTTATAGACAAGGAAACAAAGGCATAGAGAGGTTAATCACATCGAAGATATGTAGGAAGTAGTGGAGACTCAAGTCTGTGCTCTTCCAAGAAACTAGAGTTCAGTGGTTAAAAGGAGCATGCCATCTGAAGACACACAGGATGGTGGTTCTGGCACCACCCATTGAGATTTGGAGGGAAAGAGAGCATACAAAGCCTGGAGAACTTAGGAACTTCCATTAGAGGATTTGCCAGGTATTTTCATTCATGTGACTCTTCCACTCACCAGGCTGATTTCTCCGTGGACATGAATGTGTTGTATTTCTTCTGTATCCTCAATGCCAGGCACATTCCTGGCACATAGGCACACAGCAACCACTCAAAAATATTTACCCAGAAGAGCACACAGGACACGTCAAAGATGACTCCAAAGTGTTGAGTCTTGTTTACTGAGAAAATGATGTAGCTCCTGAGAGTTAGCTAATTCTTTAGTTGGAAGATACTTCTAGCCTTATTAGCATGCCATTATTTTGAAAAAACTATGTTTTTCAGTCTTTCTTCCTAGAAAAGCCTGCCTTAAGAGATGGGCTGAATTTCACTTGTAGTTTTCTCTTCAATGCCAAGGTACAATAGGGCAGGAACCAATCTGAGATTTACAGCCTTGAATATTATCAAGATATCTGAGAACAGGTAATAACAGCAATCTATGAACTTGGCAGGATTTACAGCATATTTAAGTCTTGTGTCTAGCCCTAATTTATAACAAAACACAGTGGGACATTCAAATAAGATTCATGTAGAATGCAAGGTGCATAGAATAGCTAGCTGGTGCCCCAGTGCCTGAACTTGAATCTTAACGTTCCTTACTAACAAGTCCACGGGGAATTTGGGGTTACTAATGCACTGCAGCTAAAGACAGTTTGCTGTGTTTAGCTTAAAGTAAAATACCCTGAATAATCTATGTTTAGCAGTATTGTTATTATTGTTGTTGTTAAGTTTAAGCCAAGAACAAAAGCAAGCTTGCACCTCAAAACCAAAGACAAATATGAAAAAATTCAAACATAGACAAAAATGGTAAGAATGGTATAGTGAGTTCTTATTATCCAGTTTCAACAGTTACTAATCTGTGGCCAGTCTTGTTTCATTTATTAGTCCTCACTTCATCCCAGATTAATTTGAAGCAAATTCCGAACATCCACACATCATATTGCAGCTCTAAATAATAAAAACTTTTTAAAAACTTACCACACCTAAAAAATTAACCATACTGCTTTAACATCAAACATCTAGTCAGAGTTCAAGTCTCCTGGATTGTCTTATTGTTAGTTTGCTTGAATAAGGATGCAACTAGATTCTATACCCTGTGGTCAATTGTTATGTCAATCGAGTCTGTTTTAACTTACAAGTTCCTTCTCCATCCTTTTCTTTTTTCCTTGTGATTTTGATTCTGAAGAGTATCTCATATATAGATTTTATAAATTGCATCTAAGCAAGCATTTTTTAGCATGTTCCTTTCCTATATTTCCGGTGAAATGCTTATTAGCGCTAGAGTTTTGATTAGATTCATTTTAGCAGAATGTTTTATAAGTAATGGCTTTTAGGTGTGTACTTCTATCAATAGGTATATGTCTTTTTTTTTTTTTCAGTTTTTGTGATATTAGCAGCCATGGATCATTATTGCCTAGATCCATGTATTCATTAGGGGTTGCACAACTCACTGATTCATTAGGGATTATCTTGATTTTTTTTTGTTTTTTTAGGGCCACACCATATACAAGTTCCCAGTGCAGGGGTTGAATCAGAGCAGCAGCTGCCAGCCTATGCCACAGCCACACCAGGTCCAAGCTGCATCTGCAAACTATGCTGCAGCTCATGGCAATGCCAGATATTTAACCCACTTAGCAAGGCCAGGGATTGAACCTGCCTCCTCATTCATGGATATTAGTCACAGTGGGAACTCCTACCTTGATTTTTCTAATTCTAGAATTCCTTCAGTGTTTACCAGCTGAAATAATTCTATAAAGAGAAAATTCCTCTTATCAACTGTTTGAGTACCTAGGATAGAGTTCCTATGAAAAAAAGCAAGACAAATGCTTGATTCGTTATTTACCAGATTTTAAAATAAGTTGACTCCCCAACATCCTCCAAAGATGACCAGGTATTAGTCCAAACTCATGGATTTTTATACATTTTATATATTTCAATCCATTATGATTACTGGCCAGTGGAATCTTTTGCAAGTTGTCTCTTGACTCCTTTTAAGAGATCTCGGGAGTCTTTAAAGTCTAACTTCACAGAGGGATGTTTCAGGCCCATCTTATAGATTTCTCACCCTAGAGCTGGATAAATCAGCTATTTATCCAAGGTGCTCTGGGTCATTTAGAGAGAAATAGTACTAAGAAACCACAGTCAGAGAACTAGGGGGAATAGGACTTCTTTGAATTTAACAAAATTCCAGGTCCAAATATAAAAACCTTTGAATATTTAGAGCACCACTCAACAGAGGCAGAGGTGGAGGTGACGGGACCCAAGCCAAGAGTCCTAAAGATTTTTTTCCCCTAGAGAGTTACTACTTTGAAAAGGCACTGTGTTCTTTGAACATCCAAGTTTGAAAACATGCTACCTAGAAGAAGGTAATAATAATATAATGTCTTTTTTTTTTTTTTTTTAAGAGCTACACTCACAGCATATGGAGGTTTCCAGGCTAGCAGTTGAATCAGAGCTGTAGCTGCAGGCCTGAACACAGCCACAGCCATAGCCATGTGGGATCTGAGCTGCATCTGCAACCTACACCACAGTCCACGGCAATGCTGGATCCTTAACCCACTGGGCAAGGACAGGGATCAAACCCACGCCCTCATGGATACTAGTCGGGTTCGTTAACCACTGAGCCACAACAGGAACTCCGAAAGTAATAATATCATGACTTCATACCTGGGGCCTATGGCAGGCTGAACCCAGGCATATTACCTTATATGACAAAAGAAACTATAGATTCTGTGATTAAAGTTCTTGCAATGGAGAGATTATCCTGGATAATCCAAATAGGCCCTAAATGTAAATCTCAGCAGTTCTTAGAAGAGGGTGGCAGAGCAAGTTTTGACTACAGAAGAAGGGAAGATGATACGACAACAGAGGCAGAGGTAGAGGTGATGGGACCCAAGCCAAGTGATGCCAGCAGCTACCAGAAGCTGGAAGAGTCAGATAACAGATTCTCATCCAGAATCTCCAGAAAGAACTGGTCTGCTGACACTGATTTTAGCCCCAATAAACTTATTGTGAACTTTCACCTCCCAGAATCGTAAGAGAATAAATTTCTCTGTTGTAAGCTGGTAAATTATGAAAACGAATACAAAGACTTACCCTAAAATGAGACACGAGAAGTAGGGTGATATACTTTGGAGTGGAAGAGAAAAGCAGACAAGTCGTGCCTTAGAGGGTGTCTGGGATCTGGCGATGGGCTCCTATTTAGAGGAAAGAAAGTAAAAGGACTAGTGAACAGGGCGGTTGTCAAACTTCACTTCCACGTCTGTGTTCTGTGTTAGCAACTTGAACTTGGGCTGAAGCAGCCGTGGAGATAATCTGCAGGAGGTCTGATTGCAGGTGGCCAGGCCAGGTCCTGAGGAATGTGTGAAACTCACAGGGACAATTAGGTGCTGATGTGATGGGTTGGGGGGGGGGGCAGTAGGCAGGGAGGTGGGACAACCCAGGCCACCAGGCTCACCGTTCTTGGTAGTAACAGTGACTGTTAGCAAGTAATAAAAGAGCTTTCCATCCACCACCAGCCGTGGAATAATTCAAGATACGTTTTTGTGAGAAACGAAGAGGTAATGGGATTGTGCCGTAGCAGGAACTGAGGAGCTGAAATGATCGCAGCTTTAATAGGAGTTCAGAGGCTGGTGCTGTGACCTTGCGCTCGGTGTGGTTTACAGGACAAAGTGGGAACCAGCCTGCTGACGGAATGCTTCGTAAACTCTTCCCTCTGACTTATGGTTTCTAAGACAGACACAGTACATGCTGGCTGCATTTTGCTTCATGCTTCAAAAGCTTAAATAAATAATCCTTCCCTTCAATTCAGCAGCTATCAGGGAAAATGATATTGTTTTTACTCATCCTGCGAAGGGAGGCATTTCTGAAGTGCCCACGCTTTCAAGCAGAAAGAGAGCATTTCTGCCAATGAAGCGTGGCGCGAGTTCCCAAGACACCAGCCGAACTTTTTATCACAAAGGGAAGATGAATGCCCTCATCTAAACTTCAGCTGCCTGCTCTTTCTCCTATATATGGTCAGTGGTTTCCATAGCATCAAGTATGAGAAAGGCTTTTTTGATAATGATGTTTTCTTCTCTTGGCTAACGGAAAGTTTCTGATATTTAGGTGAAAAAGTCAGAATATTTTGTTGGATGGGTTGTGAAATTCATAAGAGAGCAGCAAATTCACACTGGCTTTGAGTAGCCTCAAGGGGCCATGGCAAGGTTACTGTACTTAGGAAGAAGGGAAATGAATGTTCTTTTAAAATTCCGCAAAGTCCCTTTCATAAAAGTGTATCAATCCCCATTAAAAAACACAGCTTGATAACTTTGACTTCCTTTGGCAAAATAACCGTGAGAGTTTGCCATGAATTGGACATCAAAGAAACGATAAATTTAATGAGCAGTTTTCAACACTAAAGGCTCACTAGCTAGTATGTTTCACTATTACTTTGTCCATGTTAAGAAAAAAAGAATCTCTGGAGTTCCCGCTGTGGCATGACTGGATCAGCGGCATCTCTACAGCGCTGGGACACAGATTCCATCCTGAGACCAGCACAGTGGGTTAAAGGATGGGGCATTTGCCACAACCATGGCTTGGATCTGATCCCTGGCCCAGAAAGTCCATATCCCGTGGCGGGGGGGGGGGGGGGGGGGCAAAAAAGAAGAAAAAAAAAAATCTTGATTCTAACTGACACACTACTCTTAAGCTTTAATACAGAGAATGTGGTTAAGACCTATCTTATGAATAGGTAGAATAGTTATGTAAAGGCTTGTGGCCAAAAATATGATTCACAGTGCCTAGAATGTTGTCATTAAAGATTCACTGCTTTCAGTTTAAAAGTCTTCTAGGAGTTCCCTGGTGGCCCAGCAGTTAAGGACTCGGTGTTGTCCCTGCGTGACTCAGGTGGAATCTGTAGGCTGAGAATTTGTGCATGCCACAGGTGCAGTGAAAAAAATTTTTTAAATATAAAATGAAATGAAGATCATACTTTTTTTTAAGAGAGTCTTTTCTAGACTCTCCTCACTGCAAATGCAAAGGATGCTACGCCAAGTCATATATCATCCAATTATTTTTCTCTGGGAAAACAGGAAGGACATCAGGAAGCCTTGGGAAATAGAGGTAAAGTGAAATTAAAAGAAGAGGAAAGGATGCTGAAAGGGGAGATACTGTAAGCTGAAAGGACAAGTTACATCTTTTTCACAGTCTTTCATAGGATTGCCCTAAAATCTTCCCATCATCTCAGGGGCTGCAAATTTGGATGTCCATGGGGCATCTTAAGTTACAAGGTAAATTAAATAAGCTGTGAAGCCCATGGCAATCTGGAGAACAGGTCTTGTCTGAAGAGGCCAGCATCTTCTTAGCTGCAGCCCATTGTTGCCGTGCACATTGTCAGATGCAAATACAGGCTCAGTCTTGCTAGAGCTTCCGATTTCTCAAAAAAGCTGGAAATCCCTATTTCTATATGTAATCCTCAGATTTTGAAATATAAACAACTAATTGCATGATTCTGAAAACACTGTACAGATAAACAAAGTGTGTCTGTAGGCTGTATCGGACCTTTGTGTCAGTATTTCACATCTTTCACATTAGCTTAGGAACAAATTTTGCACTTTCAAGACTCTGTAGGTTATTTACAAGGCAAGGCTAGGGTTCTCTTATATCTTCCGCATAGAATGTCCCAGGTAAGAATGAAGAAGGAAAATAATCACTTAGAAAGGGACTTAAACGATACTTCAAAAAAAGTTCTTTTGGCCTTTAAACTCACAGACTACTCATTTGCAAAATTGGCCTGTTTTCTCCCCCACCTTCAGCCAGTTTGCTTCATACAATTGTTATAGAGCTGATTATTTCATCATATTCTTTAGGAGATCCCCCAGCCTCCCAAATGAGTTTTTAAACATTTTCATATGTTAGGGTTCATTCTTTTGCGCTGTGAAGTTCT
Source organism: Phacochoerus africanus (assembly GCF_016906955.1). Lineage (NCBI taxonomy): Eukaryota > Metazoa > Chordata > Mammalia > Artiodactyla > Suidae > Phacochoerus > Phacochoerus africanus. The sequence goes on from NC_062547.1 coordinate 29,804,449, forward strand.
ATGGGTTTTGGTGAATGCATAGCATCTGTTATCCACTGTGACTGTCTCATACAGAGTAGTTTGTTTAACCTAAAAAAAATGCTCTGTGCTTCACTGTTCAAATGACTTTTTGATCTAGTTACCATGAGCCAAACATAAGAGACAGTACAATGTTCAAACTAAACCTATACTATTTTAACAGAATTACCTTATGATCCAGCAATCCCACTCCTGGGCATATATCCAGACAAAACTGTAATTCAAAATATACATGCACCCCTATGTTCATAGCAGCATTATTCACAATAGCCAAGACATGGAAAAAACCTAAATGTCCATCAACAGATGATTGGATAAAGATGTGGTACGTATATACAATGGAATACTACTTGGCCATAAAAAAAAACAAAATAATGCTATTTGCAGCAACATGGATGGAACTAGAGATTACCATATTAAGTCAGAAAGACAAAGACAAATACCATATTACTTATATGTGGAATCTAAAATACGACGCAAATGAAATTCTCTGTGAAACAGAAACAGACTCACGGACACAGAGAACAGACTTCTGGTTGCCAAGGGGGAGGAGGCTGGGAAAGGGATGGAGTGGAAGGTTGGGGTTAGCAGATGTAACCTATTAAATACAGGATGGTTAAGCAACAAGGTCCTACTAGATAGTACAGGGAAATATATTCTATATCCTATATCCTATGATAAACCATAATGGAAAAGAAAAGAATATTTTTTAAAAAGAATATATACATATGTAAGAAGTAAATAAAAACATGCTCTTTTAAATATTAAAATTTTTTTAGCTGCCAAAAATATTTTAATAGGATTTAATTGCCTAGCTTACTATCTAAGCAGAAAGTGACTTAATACAGGGTTCTAGGTTGGATCTCTGGGATTTCTCCGAGAACAACACCCAAGAACTGATGCACCAGGAGAGCTGCTACCTCTGCCCCATTTGGGAAGGTGGGAATTGGGAGGACCCTATTGGCTTCAAGAACACAGGGCTGGAGCTGCCCTCCAGAGATCTGAAAATTTTGCAACTACTCTTGCCCTTCACAAATTTAAAGTCTATCTCTGCTAACTTGCTGCAGTAAATCCCAAGACTTTTTTTTTTTTGGGGGGGGGGCCACACCCATGGCATATGGAGGTTCCCAGGCTAGGGGTCAAATCGGAGCTGTAGCTGCTGGTCTACACCACAACCACAGCATCATGAGATCCAAGCCATGTCTGCGGCCTACACCACAGCTCACAGCAACACCAGATCCTTAATCGACTCAGCGAGACCAGGGATCGAACCTACATCCTCATGGATGCTAGTCAGATTCATTTCTGCTGAGCCATGATGGGAACTCCAATCTCAAGCCTTTCTTAACTATGATTGCCAACATCTTCAGCCAAGGTAGTGGAGAAACAGCCCCCTCCTCACTTCTGCCTTCCAATTCTCACACAGTGCATCTACTGGACAGAACCTAGGTTACATTCAGAAGCCTAGTGTAGCAGGTTGAATGGTGGCTCCCCCAAGACTCATCCACCCAGAACCTGGGGATACTGTATTAGTTGGGAAAAGGGTCTTTGCAGAAGTAATTATGTTAAGAATCTGGAGATGAGATCATCCTGGACTGTCTGGGTGGGCCCTCAAAGCAATGACAAGTATCCTTCTAAGAGACAGGAGAAGACAGAGAGAAGGCCAAGTGAAGATGCAGGTAGAGATGGAAGGGGAGTGATGCCACCCGAACTAGCGAATGACTAGAAATCAGAGGCTGGAAGAGGGGTTCTGCCCCAGAGAGGGCACAGAACTGCCATCACCTTGATTTTGAATTTCTGGCTTCCAAAACTGTGAGGTAACATACTTCCATTTGTAGTAATTTGTCAATAGCGACCCTAGGAAATAATACACCTAGCTTCAAGTGACCCTAGGAAGTGTCCTCAGTTTTCCAGCCTCAGCTGTATAAGAACACCACTAGAAGAAGTCTGAATGGATGCTGAGGGCTACTCTACCCCCTTTATCACTAGGAAACAAATGACGTGGATCACAATAGAACCACAACTCTTCTGAACATGTCTGCTTGGTAACAGTTAAATTCAAACCATTTTGGTTACATTTATAAGCTCATGGATCCAGCCTTCATGCTCATGCCCTTAAAAAAATTCATACCGGAGTTCCCATTGTGGCACAGCAGAAACAAATCCAACAAGGAACCATGAGGTTGTAGGTTCGATCCCTGGCCTTGCTCAGTGGGTTAAGGATCTGGCTTTGCTGTGAGCTGTGGTGTAGGCTGCAGACGTGGCTCGGATCTGGTGTTGCTGTGGGTGTGGCATAGGCCAGCGGCTACAGCTCCGATTAGACCCCTAGCCTGGGAAACTCCATATGCCGTGGGTGCAACCCTAAAAGGCCAAAAGCCAAAAAAAAACCAAAAACAAAAACCAAAAAACCAAACAAACAAAAAAAAAACTTGGCTATTCTTTATTTCCACCGCTTTATGCTCGGCGTCCTTTGATGGCACATGACACTATATCTCCTAAAGTTAAATGTGAGGCATAAAACCCCATACTACGGAATATACATTCTATTTAAGACGTGCAAGAATATATTGTGTTTCTGGTGTCATAAGAAGTTGGTTAAATGGAGCTTAATAGTCTTACAGAATAAAAGCATTATTTTCTCAGCAAAACTGAACCTAAGTTATTACAAAACAAAGAATTAACAATTATGTAACAGTTACTAGTGTTGAAGGTAAAAACTCTTCCTGTATGAATTCGACCGTCTCTTTGCTGGGAGATTGGATTGATTCGTCCCTGTTAGATTCTGTATGGGTGGAGTTTCTCACCTGAAACCAGGTGAGATACTAGAACTGGGAGAGAGAACAGAGTTCAGAATCTTGTGAAAACCCAAAGTTTGAAAAGTCAGAAGGCGGATGTGATGGGTCTTCAAACAGAAGGGGGTGTAGCATATACTGAAGTTAAGACTGTGAAGCCAAGAATCTGAGACATAGAGTGGTAACACAGTGATGAGAGAGTCTGGGAGAAGGTCCTCCTGGGGGGCTTGGAGGCTTCTGCTATTTGTGCCTTCTTTTCAGGAAGGGCTGGTTTGTGGTGCCTGGCAGGTGAGGCAACTTAAAGGGCCAGCGTAGAAGGAACTCCTGGGACAATGAATGCTCCAGTATAATAAGCATTTGATAAACATAGTCAGAAACTCACTGAAGTGAAAGGATCTACATTTTCTCAACCATATGAACAGTATACTAATAAACAGCTTAGCACTAAAGATGCAAAGTTCAGCCTTTTGAAATTCAGAAGCCTTTTATGTTTACCGGTATCATGGGGTAATCACAGCTTTATGGTGTGATATGTTGGATGGATGGATAGATGAATGGATGAGAAACGTCTCCCATTACAGAGTCTTTCCTTGGGCCAATACATCACCATGAGTGATCTCTTTTAATATGTAAATAAGCCACACTGAGTATTCATATATTAGCTATCCTAGCAAAGGCCGTTCCTATAGAGCTGCCACGTTTTCAAAGAATTATCTTACAAATATTCCATATGACTTTTCTAGTATTTAGGGGGAAAGATCAGGGAGGAGGTAGGAGAGATATGGGAGAACTAATTGGGGAGCAGAGAACAGCTGGAGTGGAGATGCATCAGAGGGCTCCAAGCATCACCAGGAGAAAGCCAGGAAAGGGAGCCTGCCAGGAGCACATCCCCCAGGTGACTTTACTTCAGAGCCTTTACCTCTAATTCCCAGCAAGTTACTTGCTCACACTGCTTCTCAGCTCTGCAACTGATCAACGTAGTGCACTTAGCAGCCCCACTGCCCATTGCTTCTAAAGGCAAACCCATTATATATTGATCTCCAGTGGCAAAAATCTGGGACAATATTTTTGTTGTGGAAGAATATGGTGGGGAGCTATTGAATGATAGCTACAACCCTGGGATTTAGTGACTTAATTCAAGCACCTTTTTTTTATTAACCAATATATGCTTGGAATCTTTAACATAATGTGAGCCTTAATAATGGATAAACCATTTAGGTGAGAAAAGACAAAAAAGAAGAAAACCATTAGTAACCATGAGCAGTAATTTTCGGTTTAGTGGGTTTTTTGGTGTTGTGGCTTCAGATGAATTTCAAAGCAAACATTACTTTGGATAGTTGATCAATGGAGTGTGTGAGTTCACATATTGATTTGGTAGAGGTGATAGTCGTGTTCGGAGAGGTTGGGTCACATTCTTTCCATGACATTTTAATGAGCAGTTTAGGGAGTGTGGCTGGTGTGGTGATAGTAAGTGCGGACAAGTGGCAAAGATTAACTCACTCATTAGCCTGACTGCAGAATTTAACACCTCACTGTGGCTGGTACTGTCAATACAACAGTAGAAAATACAAATTAGACCATGCTCTATAATATCTTGTATGTAATAACTTCACTTGCTAGGTAAAGTATTTTTAAAGGTTTTCAATTTTAATAATAACCCTTTCCCCAATTTTTCTATAAGGATCATGTATTAAGAGTATACTTATTTTTATTGAGCTATAAAGCACATACTATAAAATTCATCCTTTTAAAATGTGCAATTCAGTGGGATTTTTTCAAAATGTTGCACAACCATCACCACTATATAATTCAGAACAATTTCATTACCCCCTGATGAAAGCCCATCCCCATTAGCAGTCACTCCCCAAGTGTTTTTAATATTTAATTGACCTACAAATTAAAAGGTAGAAGAGGTTGTTCAGGAATACATCACTCTGGAAGATAACACGAGAAAAGAATGTGTATATACGTATGACAGGGTCACTTAGCTGTACAGCAGAAATTGACAACGTGTAAATCAACTATAAAAAATTTTTAAAAATTAAAAAAATTAATTAAAACTCATGAGAATTAGGTACTTACGATGAACATTTAGGATGGTATGAGAGTGCCATTTTCTTTGAGAAACTAGCTTGTGGCAGGGCCTCAAATTTTAGTTCTTGCCAACTTTTTTTTCTTTTAAGAGCCACACCTGCAGCATATGGAAGTTCCTCAGGGTGGGGTTGAATCAGCACTGCAGCTGTTGGCCTGCGCCTCAGCCATAGCAACACCAGATCTGAGCCGCATTTGTGACCTAAGATGCAGCTTGAGGAGATGCCGGATCCTTAACCTACTGATCAAGGCCAGGGATCAAACCTGCATCCTCACAGAGACTATGTTGGGTTCCTAACCTCCTGAGTCACCATAAGAATTGCAGTTTTTTTTTTTAACTGCATGTAAATCTCAGCTGCTGCCAGGAAGAGAAAAGCAACTTGGTTAGTGAACACCTAGAAGTGTGAGACAATGAGTGGTATACAAAGTTTTATCTATCATTTGATAGTATTCCCTCTCAAAAAAAAAAAGTCTTCCCTGGATTTTCATTTATCTTACTAGTTAATAAGAATAAAACTTTAATAACATACACACAAAGCTGTAGAGAGGAGTTTGGAACTTGTTGAATAAAGGATCTAAAACAATATCTGGCCCAAAGCCACTAAAAAAACCATGACTACTGCTGCTAACAGTGAAGACTGGTGTCCCAAGTAATATTTAACTGATAGATATCAAAAGACTTTTTAAACCACTATTTTTCAGGGGAATTGAGTAAAACCCTAACATGGAAAAAACCCTATAATAAGCTAACAGTAAATACACCGTTATTGGAGTTCCCGTCGTGGCGCAGTGGTTAACGAGTCCGACTAGGAACCATGAGGTTGTGGGTTCGATCCCTGCCCTTGCTCAGTGGGTTAAGGATCCGGCATTGCCATGAGCTGTGGTGAAGGTTGCAGACACGGCTCGGATCCTGAGTTGCTGTGGCTCTGGGGTAGGCTGGCAGCTACAGCTCTGATTTGACCTCTAGCCTGGGAACCTCCATATGCCGCGGGAGCAGCCCAAGAAATGGCAAAAAGACAAAAAACAAAAACAAAAACAAAAAAACACCATTATTAGTAAGAACTATAATCTATTGTCATGTAATTGACAGTGGATAGAATATTTTCATGCCTTATCAAACAGGGGGCAATAGAATATAATACCAGTAGTGAGTAATCCTTAAAAAATTAAGTAACTGAATTATTGACAAATTGCGCATTGGGCTGCATTTCCAAGCCTACAAGGCCTGTACTTGCCCAATAAATATTAAGACTGAAGAAAGAGCCCATAGTCCGCTATAGAAACATCAGTGCTTTAATAAATGGGGGAGCTTACATGTCTGAAGCAAGGTCCTGGAGCGACACTCCACCGCGAGTGATGGATGGCGGGAAGGACATGGCGGCAGGCTTCACTCCAGAGGGGAAGGGGAAATGGCCAGTTATAGGGGGAACTGACCTCAGGTTGGCTCATTAGTTACCAGGGAAACCAGCAGAAGGGCACACCCCTCACAGTCCCTTTGATAAGAACACTCACCAGCTGGGGCCTGGAGCAAGTATGTAGGAAAGTCAATCACGTACATAAGGGACAGGTGAAGTAGCCACTGGCCAGACAGGGGATGTACAGAGAGCAAGGGAACGGCCATCTTGAATGGACTGACCATTCACTGTGTAATAAAATTTTAGAGAATTGATTTTGTGCATCTGAATATGTGAATAAGGAGATACAACTTTTACTTCAGCTACATCCTTTTATACACACACTGAGAAAAAAAGATACATTTGTTTGAGTTTGTATTCCCTCTGGGAGCCAGTAGTTAAATACTGTCCTCTATCATTTCTGGAAGTATTTCATGAATTTGAGGGTGTAGTAGTTTTTAAGTATCAATTTTTTGATATTTCTCCCTTCCAGGGGCAAATATGTCCCCTTCCTTTGAGAATGGTCAGGTTTATGACTGTCCTGACCAAAAGAGTACAGAGAAGTGATGCTGTATGATCTTCAAAACTGGATCAAAAAGACCATGCAGGTTCTGCCTTGCTCACTGGGACACAAACCCTTGGAAGAAGTCTAATCCCTCAAGCTGCTGTGCTGGAGGAGCTTCAGGAAGTCATTCTGATTGACAATCCCAGCTGAGCCTAGCCTTGCAGCCATCCCTGTCACCAGGCATGTAAAGGAAGCCCTCTTGGACCCTCCAGATGAGCCCATGAACCAGCTGAAAACCCCCAAGTGACTTCTGTTGACACTACATGGAAGAGCTCAGCTTTGACCCACAGAATTATGAAGCACAATAAAAAGAGCTATTGTTTTAAGCCACTAGGTTTCAGGATAGCTTTTTACACAGCAGTAAATAAGTCTTTGTCATTGGCTATACTGTTGATCTCTTGGATTGATTATACTGGCTAAGCTGATATTAGCTCACAGCTCTAAATATTCTCCCAAAGAGAAGCCTTCCCAGAAAGAGACAACTATTTCAGTTCTAGATTCTTATTCCCTCCCTTGTTCCTTTCCTCACTCTCCGTTGTTTTTGTTTTTGTTTTTGCTGTGCCCTCAGGATGTGGAAGTTCCCCAGACAGGAATCAAAGCCATGTGACAGTTGCATCCCAAGCCATAGCAGTGACAACTCCAGATGCTTATTCTGCGGCACCACCAGGGAAGTCCCCCATTCTCCATCATTTTATTTGTTTTGCTCTTATTGCTGAGGGCCTTTGAATTTGTCAGATCTTAGTTGTTTTGGTCTCTGAAGTTCAAACAATCTGATCTAAGGCTTGTCACAAGGCAAGCCTTGTCACAAATTTCCAAGGCAAATGCATTTGGAAATTTTACAAAAAGTATTTTCTTGAAAGATTTAATTCTTTCCACTTATATTTGTCCAAAGTAACATGAATGTTCTTGAAATCTTTTCTTTCATTAAACTGGATATTCATCTACAAAGTGAAGTGGAAAACTGAGGTCATCACTCTTGGTTTATACTCTTGAAAAATACAGAAAATGGAAAGAGACAGAAAACTGGGATATTGGTTTTCCATGTTTCTAAATTAGTAAATCTCTTATTCTAAAGAGAAAAGAAGAAAAATCCATAAAGCCCAGCCGACACCAATATATTCTAAGCTAGAAAAAAAATGTTAAACTTGGGGAATTTTCAATTTATTTATTGGCTAAAGGTTTAAAAAATCATCCATCTCTAGCTATATGTACAGTGTGAATGTTATGGGAATGAGCTGATATTGAAAGAATTCTCCCGGATTAGTGGCTAAAGCCTCAGGATATCTTGGGAACATATATAATGAATCCCCATTTCCTCCCAACCTTCCTTGAGAACACAACTATGCTTTGAATAAATTTGTGTACCTCTTATCAGAGGTGTAGATGAGTATCTTTTTTTCCTTTCTTTTAATAGTACAGCTGTGAGTTTCTGGATGATGGTTGATGAATGAAAGCAAAATTTATGTAAGAACAGGAGCTACCCAACTGAATGTGAGTGTGGGAGAAGGGTCAAGGTTACTGGAAGAAAGGAGAGAAGGAGAGAAAGAGATAGTGTGAAAATGAATAGAATACTTTTCTCCTGACCCAAAACAGAGATTATGTTCAACGTCACACTTGCTTCTAATTAGCTAATGTTTGGTTTACTTTGATTCTCCTGTTTGTGTTTCTTAAAGAAGAGCAAAATATGGGGCTGCCAACATTTTAAAATTTTTCTGATAAGGACTTTGTGTCATTTCATAAATTGTGCAGTGATCCCACAGGAACCTCATTGAAACTCCCAGGATATGGCATTTACGTTGGACGAAACCTTTGATACAATCTAGTCCTTTCTACTTAGTGTACTCCAAGGGTCAGTAGCATTGGCATCACCTGGGAGCTTGTCAGAGCTGCAGAACTTCTAGCCTCACATCCGAACCTCTAAGTCAAAGCTACCTTTTAAACTGGATGCCCAAGTCATTTACATTTACACACATTAAAGCACGAGAGGCTCAGATGCAGTCCATCTCCTACTCTATGTAGGAACCAAATGAAATGAATGTTGGTATATCCTAAGATGATAAAATTATTATTATAATGGCAGGTAAAGAAAGTTTAAAGTTCTTTTTTTTTTTGTCTTTTTGCCTTTTCCAGGGCCTCTCTCTGCAGCATATGGAGGTTCCCAGGCTAGGGGTCCAATTGGAGCTGTAGCCGCTGACCCACACCAGAGCCATAGCAATGCCAGATCTGAGCCGAGTCTGCAACCTACAACCACAGCTCATGGCAACACCAGATCCTTAACCCACTGAGAAAGGCCAGGGATCGAACCCGAAACCTCATGTTTCCTAGTTGGATTCGTTAACCACTGCACCACCACCACGGGAACTCCAAAGTTCCATTTTTTAAGTAGGAAACAACAACATATAAGCCAAAACCAATCAACCAAACACACCCCACAACAAAAATGCTGGGAAATCAAAGATAAATGTAGAAACTTAAATGGGAAGAATTAAGAGTAGCATCAAGATAGCATCAAGACAAACAAACAGCTAGAGATGGAGGTCAAGATACAGGACAGATTGGGAACCAGTGGTCCAAGGGCTCAGAGTGACCTGGGCATGATTCTATGCACTTAGTAAATAGGGGACACTTCTCTGATGATTCTCAAACAACCCTGGTCTGTGGAAAGTCCTCATCAGGAAGTCTACAAGAGAAGTCTTTATCTTTAACAGTACCGAAGTATTTGTTTGTTTTAGCACAATTTTGTTTGAAGCAAGAAAGCCATGTTTTGAGACTGTTGTAGCAGGTGTTTTTCTTAATCTTTCTCTCTCTTTTTTTTTGGGGGGAATTGCTGAGTTCAGAGGAAATGAGTACCCTTTTATTTAAATTTCCTGAGATTAGAGGAAGAACATATTGCCAAACAATGCCTCTTCACTTCAAAACCTCTCCCCATAAATTATTTGAAGATATCTTATTAAAAGTCTGTAAAATTTCCTATTAAGAATGGTTGATTGCAGTCCAGAGCATCATAGCTTTGGTGCTTTCCCTGAAATACCACAGCTGTCGGGAAGAAATATATTCTGAGACAAAAGGTTTTGTTTCCCCAGCAATAAATTATTTCAGTGATATCTCAAGATAGATAAAACTTTCACTTATGTTTGAGTGAAGGAAGATTCTACTGATAACTTGTTAAAAAATCTATAAAAAGAATATGAGAATGTAGATGTAGATAGCAAATTAAAATCAGACTTCCTTTAAGTTTAGCAAAGCACTCACTTGCCAGTGAAGATTATTATTATGGATAATGAAATGATTTACTGGAAAAACGTGGAAATGACATTCAATATGGCCACATCTCTGCACAACCTCAACTTGGTATTTTCAACTTTAACCTTGGAGCCATTAAGGAAAAAAAAAACTTATTTCTAGTAATATTTTATGTAAATTGCTAAACAGAACCCCTGCATATGGTGATATGGATCCTAAATGAAGAAGGAAATGCCTTGTTTGTGGTGCTGATGTAATAATCCATTGATTTCATTGTAGCTGAGTTCTTTAAAACAAAGTTGCTGTCCCTAATTCTTTCAGGTAAACCCTCCATTCCCTGATTCCCCTTATCCCTAAACTAGGAGGATCCTCTTTATCATCATCATAAGAGAATGTATTTTATCAAGAACATTCATTTCCATAGTTACAAATAACCTTTTAACCACTGGAAGTAATGATATACATGGAGCAAGTTGCTAAAGACTTCTGATTTTGTTTATTTCCTATGAATCTTTCCAGGGAATACTAGGCTCATAAAACATTTTGTAGACCAGTAGAACTTTTGTTTTCAACTCTGCTGTGAGGCTAGTGAGAAAAATTTGTTGTGTCTTTACCATTTCCAGAGTGACGTTAATTAACAAAGATCCAGTCCATTTTTCATCTAGTCCCTGAAAGCAATTCTGCTGACTTCCGGCAAATGTAGATCTTTAATATTTAAGTAATGGCTGTCACCAGTGGATAAAGTTGGGGGTTTGAGACCTCAGTAATGATAATACTCACCAACTCTGATGAATACAGCAAAGTGATACAAAATGCCACTAAACATTGATAAAACAGTAATAACTTTAAATGTGTGATAAAATAATTCTATGGTCCATTCATTTTTAGTTTAGAGATGATGAATAAATTGTGTTAACATACATTTTTGAAATTAAAACTGAAGGCTCCTTTGTAACGTTTTAAAATAAAAAATATGCGTCTCAAAAATACACACTGCCCTTTCACAGAATGTCTGAAATTAAAAAATGATACAACTCCCTGGGTACTAGAGTGCATATTATTAGCAGTCTTATGTTTGAACAACCTCATTTTGCCTCGAATAAGAATCTGCACACAGTAAGTACAGGCTGCCTCCTGCAGCCTGCAGTTGTTAAAAGAACATCAATCATTTGAACAAGGTCACAGGCAACAAAGGCCAGTGAGGGTTCAAAGTTTACAGGTCCAGGCATTTATCAGGTAGAAATAGGCTACATTTCAATATTTTGTAAGATACCCTTTTATGAAAAAGCTATCAGTCATTGTATAGCCTAGCAAAACTATGGTTAGTCCAGTGAACAAAATGAATGATGACAATGAATCAAGAACCCCTTTATGAGTTTACATTTTTTGCAGGACCACCATGGCTTGAACACACGTTTTCAATTTCTATAAGGATGTGATTATGATGTAGGGATGGCTTCCTCCCTCTGGCAAAAGCAAAAGATGTATCAAGAATGCCTGTACGTCTGATAGGCAGATTAGGATCAATTGGTTAAGGAAATCACAGAGCTAGTATTACTAAATACCATGCAAATTATCTTTTTCCACTGACTTTTGTGATACTTCAGATTCTTTTTATGGGAGAGATATAAAAGAGAATGCTTTGGTTGTATTTGTCTTGTTTAATTGCATCAATGTTGTTGTCTACTACCTGATGGTGTCTTTAAAAATGAGACTTGGTGTATTGCCTTTCTTTACTTTTTTTTTTTTTTTTTCTGGTGATGCCTGTGGCATGTGGAATTTCCCAGGCCAAAGATGGAACCTTCACCACAGCAGTGACCTGGACTGCTGCAATGACAATGCCAGATCCTTAACCCTCTGCCTCACAAGAGAACTCCTGAATTTTTTAATCTGAGTTTTAGATCTGGTGTTTTCCTCATTTCGGCTTTGGATATGCCTTTTCTCACTCATTGGAAATCTTGACTTTTAGGGACCTCAAGTCTTTCAAGTTCAGAGAACAAATAAACTTCACTTTCCCAAAGTGTGTGACCTTGCATTTAATGGGAAAGAACCCTTAGCATTTGAGTTTATTGTTTACAGCTTTATTGAGATATAATTCACACCCCATACAATTCACCCATTTAAGTTCCATGGTTTTTAGTATATTCAGAGTTGTGTAACCTTCACTGCAATCAGTTTTAGGACAGTTCACCATTCCAAAAGGAAACTGTACCCACCAGCAGTCAACCCCTATTTTCTCTTAAACATTCCCAGCCCTAGGCAACCACTATTCTACTTTTTCTTTCTATAAATTAGCCTACTCTGGATGTTTTATAGAAATGGATCATATAATATGTGGTCATTTGTGATTGGCTTCTTTCACTTAGCATAATGTTTTCAAGGTTCATTCATGTCACAGCCTGTATTCACTCCTTTTTATGGGCAAATGATATGCCATTAAATGACTACATCACCTTTTGTTTATCCATTCATCAGTTGATAGAAATTTGGGTTATTTCCACTTTTTGGCTATGATGCCAACACTGCTCTTAACATTCGAGCTCAAGTTTTTGTGTGAACATGTTTTAATTTCTCTTAGAAATATACAAAGAGTGGGAGTTCCCTGTTGTGCGAAGCAGAAATGAATCCAACTAGTACTCATGAGGATGCGGGTTCGATCCCTGGCCTCGCTCAGTGGTTTAAGGATCCGGCGTTGCTGTGAGCTGTGGTGTAGGTCACAGACACAGCTCAGATCCCGAGTTGCTCTGGCTGTGGCTGTGGCCGGAAGCTGTAGGTCCAATTCGACCCCTAGCCTGGGAACCTCCATATGCCATGGGTGTGGCCCTAAAAAAAAAAAAATGGTTGAACCATTTTTACATTCTTACAAGCAATGGAGGAGGGCTCCAACTTCTCCACATACTTTCTAAAACTTGTTATTACAGTCTATGCGATTATTGCCTTCTGGGTTTATTTGTACCATTGTTACAATGCCAGAATTAGCTATTGAAAAAGTCTTAGGTTGAAAAAAATATTTCCTTAGTAGAAAAAGTATTTAATAGAGATAAAGCACTTAAATTTTTATAGTACTTTTAATTTTTTGAGAATTTTCATATCTTTTAGTATACTCTAAAGGATTAAAACTCCACTTCTGGAGTTATGTCATTACACCCTCATCCTCATGAATCCCACCTGAACCCAGAAGTTTTCTGTAATCATCATAGGTAAGAGACTCTAGGATGGACCAGATAATATGATTAGTAAATGGAAATATAAAGTGAGTCACACATGATGTCACCCAGGCTGAGTCAATACTGTCAACATTTGTCAAAAATATATATTAAATAATTTGAAAAAATAACTGTATAAGACACTTAGATTCTGAGAAAGCATAACTTTCATTGGCTACACAATATTCCTTCATACAAAAGGATCATAATTCATTTAAACATTTCCCTAATTTGGGGGTGTGTAGGCAGTTTCCAAACTTCACTAAGATAAATTATGTTGCAATGGATAATATAGCAATTTCTCCTAGGCCAAATAAAGAGTTGATAGACTGAATTTCCTATTGCTGGCTTTGGCTTCATGGAGATCCAGTCTGATATTATCTCAAGATTGTGTGAAGTTGATGCAAAACAGACCGGGCTTCACTTAGCAAGGGGCTCATCCAAAAGACCCCCACGAGCCCACTGAACAGGGACATTCCAAGAACTCAATTTATCTGTCTTAAAAGGTTAAGCTTGCACGTTGACCCTGCCAAGATTCAGATCTGTGCTCCCAAGAAGGCTGTATGTTCTGAGACTGCTGCTGGCCCTGAGTAGCCATTCCCTTCAGTTATACCGGTGCAATTTCTTTATCCCTGTGACTGGGAGGCCAGGACTCTATGATCTAACAGAAATTTCTCTTCCCAGTTGGGACTGACTTTGCAGTAGAGACCTCTCTCTTTTTCCAAAGTAGATTTCACTATAGTAGAAAGACCATGAAAGAAAGGACATATGGTATAGTAGAAAGAGTATTGTTACACTTCAATATATGAATCGAATACAAGAAGCATACCAAAATGGAATGAGTATAAGATTAAGTGTCATGGGAGTTATCGTGGCGGTGCAGCAGAGATGAATCCAACTAGGAACCATGAGGTTGAGGGTTTGATCCCTGGCCTTGCTTAGTGGGTTAGGGATCTGGCATTGCTGTGAGCTGTGGTATAGGTCACAGACATGGCTCGGATCTGGCATTGCTGTGGCTGTGGTGTAAGCCGGTGGCTATAACTCTGATTAGACCCCTAGCCTGGGAACCTCCATGTGTCATTGGTGCGGCCCTCAAAAGACACACACACACACACACACACACAAAAGATTAAGTGTCATGAAAGCTTTAGTCAAGTCTTCCTCTCTTGTACTAGCTGTGTGACCTTGGATGAGTCACTAAACTTTTCTGAGCATTGGCTTCTTTTTACAAAATGAGAGAGTCTGATTACATGCTTGCTATAGACCTTTTTATCGCCAAAGCCTTATGCTTTCCGAAACAAAAATATTATTAGACTAACAAATACATAGAATTTTCTGAAGAGTGTGAATGATGCTGCTGGTGGTATATGTGAGCCTGTTCTAATTTGTATGTTTGTGTAGATGTCACACAATATTATTTGTTTGGTTCTTTAAAGTTTATAAAATAGTTACATTTTGTGATCATTCCTTAATTCTCATTTACCCCTGTTTCACATATTAGAAACTGGAGGCTTGTTAATTTGCCCAAAGTCATGAATCTACTCAGGGGCAGAGCCCAGGGCTCAAACCCATATCTTCTGTATCTAAAGTCCATGCTCTTTTCCTACATCACCATTCCCACCCATATCAGCTATTTCATGGTTCAGGCACATTGAGAAAACATTATAGGTGAATTTTAAGACCAGATTTTTATGTGCATGGGGGAGAGGGGGAACATGGGGTGTATACAGAATGTTCCATCAGTGGTCAGAGTTGATACCCTCTCTTAAGCCAATCACTCCATGTATTACCACCCTCTTCCCCCCCCCCCCCCCCCCGCCCCGGTCACATCATGGCCAAGTTCTTCTTTTGTTTGTTTGTTTGTTTTGTTTTTAGGGCCAGATCTGCTTTATATGCAAGTTCCCAGGCTAGGGGTCGAATTGGAGCTGCAGCTGCCAGCCATAGCCACAGAAATACCAGATCTGAGCTGCGTCTGTGACCTACACCACAACTCACGGCAATGTTAGATCCTTAACCTACTAAGAAAGACCAGGGATCGAACCCTTGTCCTCATGGATACAGGTTCATTATGCTGAGCCATGATGGGAACTCCATCATGCCCAAGTTCTTAAATGCCATTTTTTCACTTCCCAGTCACTCTTTGGGCACTGCAGTCTGACCTCTGCTCCCAACACTTCTCTGATAAGGCAGTCTGTGGTAGATCCCTGCTTGGGGAGAGGGGGCTCCTGGCTGACAGGAGTGCCCCCTTCTCAGCCCCAATACGTGGTAACAGGCCATAGTTGGCTGTTCACATTAAGTTACCATACCCCTTGGCAAAGGCTTATAATTTGAGTAGATGCATATTCTGGGCTGGGCCAATCTCCCAGAAGGTTGGAGCTTGAATAGAAAGCCAGAGACTGGAAGTGATAGGAACTGAGCTGGTGAAAGGTAGCACACTGGAGACCGAGGCCTCCACCAGGTGCCTGCAGCTGTCTTGAGTCAACTCTTCCTCTGACTTTTTACACTACCGCTTTTCTTGCTTAAATTACTTTCCAAGGCTTTCTGTCCTAAAACTCTTAACCAGCACATTCAACAGCAATCCTTTTCTCTTTAAATCTAAAGGACATAGTTGTCAATTCCCTTTCTTGAAACTCCCTGTTGGCCTTCATGACACCCCCTCCTCATTCTCTTCCCCCTTCTTAGATGATGTCTTCAGGGGGTCCTCCCCCGATTCTCTATCCCCTTGGCTCCATCCTTAGATGCTGCTGCTCTTATTCTAACTTTTCACCTGGATGATCTGACTACTCCTACGGCTTCGGCTACCGACTCTATCAGTCCTAAAACATTTTCCCCTTAAATATGTCATCTCTCTCTCTAGTCTTCCGGCCTTGGCTCATGCCCTACAGGGGTTGCCACCCATCCCCAGTCCATTTCCTCTGGAGAGCTCTTCTGCATCCTTTTGGCTTCAGCATGGACATTATATCCCACAGGAGGGATCTTCCAATGTTTTTGTTCTCATAGGTACCGAATTCATTTTTTTAAAAATTAGGCACCCCCTTCACAATTTATGCTCACCATCAGAAAGTGCTATCATAAGTTTAGCAAGTTTACAAAGAGGCAATTTCTGGCTTACTGGCAACATTGACATTTTAAAATAAAACTGGAGTTTAAATACCTTAGGAGTTCCCGTCGTAGCACAGTGGAAACGAATCCGACCAGGAACCATGAGGTTGCGGGTTCAATCCCTGGATTCACTCAGTGGGTTAAGGATCCAGCATTGCCGTGAGCTGTGTTGTAGGTCACAGACGCGCTTGGATCTGGCGTTGCTGTGGCTGTGTGTAGGCCAGCAGCTGTGGCTCCAATTAGACCCCTAGCCCGGGAACCTCCATATGCCACAGGTGCGGCCCCCAAAAAGACAAAAAGACCAAAAAAAAAAAACCTTAAATACTTCAGTGATTTGATGCCTTTCATCACCCTTTTAAGGAATACATAGACCTATTTTTTAATAGTTCAAAAACTTTTTTACCATTTCTCGTTCTCTTTAAATTTATATATTCATTCAATCTACCCCAGAGGATTTCACCCTCATTTAAATTATCTTAATCTTGAAAGTCTGTTATTGATTGCTCTCTCATAGTTCTTTGTCACAGAAATATGTAAATAAATTGAAAATTTTTAAAAAGTCCTATGATCACAGACCTTTAATAGTTACATTTTTTTTCTGGATTATTTTCATTACAATTACACAGTATGTGGCAGTACACAATTAAACAAAAGATTATAAAATATATCACAAATTTTGATAAATATTTATTAACCATGAAAAGTAAATGGTTAATGAGACAGATAAGTCTTTTTAAAAATTGATTTGTATATCCATGAATGGTTATTAATTATTATCAGAATGAGATAGTATTTCCACATCAATTCTATTGCAATGTATTTACATGTAAGCATTTTAAACAGAATCAAATTTTTATTAGGGAAATGTCATTTGATTCTTTGAGTTCCCTCCAAAATGTGTGTTTAATATAATTATCTAGAATAAAAAAATATTAAAATTTTTCTTTTGGTTAATAACTATATTATATGCTCCTTTAATTTTGTAAAAGGATTTGTGCTTCAGCTATTAGAATAATTTGCTTCCTCAACTGCTGGGACATAAATCCAAAGCTTTTAGCAAAACTTATGGAATGGCTATTAGTTTTATTTACTTTTTACTTAACAGAATCTTATTTAAGCCACAATGTTCAGACAGCTGGGGAATATCAAAATGTTTTTAATTTCAAAAATCCTCTTTTAGTCATTTTTTTTGCTAAAATTATTTTATGTCGCCACATATTTTTTTTTATCAAATCCTAAGAGCTTCTGAATATAATACTTCAGATTGAAATACCTAAAATACACCCTAGTTGGCATAAACAGTTCTCACTCTTAGGGTGGATGCATTTGGTCTTTCTTCATGGAAAGAAATAAATTGTTTTATGGTCTATTTGGCTTTAGGTTATGTGAGTGTGTTTTTATTTAATGACATCATAACTGACCCGGCTGTTCCATTAATGTTCACATTTCTCTGACTTTACAGCATCTTGTGTCCTGCTGGCATTTCTGAAGGGCAATTATTGTCTGGAAATGGAACATCAGAATGAATTAATTTAATCTACAAACTATTTTTAAAGCTATTTTCTTGGCAAGTTTTTATCACATGGTTTATTTGATTCAGGTAAGACTGATTAAAGAAACTAAATTAGATGCAACGGCAGAACTGTATTGATCACATGTTGACAGAATTAAGTTATATTGATTACATGACAACCAGCCTTAAAATCAGAATTGTTACAATGACTAGGCACTCAATAAATGCTTTCCTGAGTAAATGAATAAGGAATGGGAAAATCCCACACAGATGTCTGAATAGTTGCTCGGAAAATTTCCTGTAAACTCTGCCTACTTCTGACATTTCTCCTGTTTCTAATTCTCCCTCAAAGAAAATTAGTATCAGCAGCTTAATTAAGTCTGTACCAGGTGTCGGCATTGTTCTAAGTGTTTTTCATGTATTAATTTAATTATCACAATGCTATGGGGTTCCTAGAAAGATTAAAAGGATTCAACTAGGCACATTTAAACTGTCCACTTAAATACATTTTGTCTGAAATAGTTGTTTTACCCATCCACCTCTCTGAGTCTGCACACAGTGGCCACAGATTTCATCATCCTTAACCTGCTTGGAGAAAATGTTCACATTTACAAATCGTGGAAACTCTGAGAATTGGCAGTTGATTCTTCACTGTTTGCATCTGTTGATATTCCTCATGAAGACTTTGGTTGTCTTACATCCTGTACTGACAGAGAGCTCTACACACAGAATATTTATCAAGACCAGGCTATTGGGCTATCCCTAACTTCTGCCACATCTCCCAAAGGCGTTTTACAGAGTAAGAAATTTTAGTTTCTCTTCTGAGCTTTTTTGGTTTTCTTGGCATTGCCAAAGGGCAGTCCTGCATCCACTTAAGGTTACAGGGTATGAAATAATATTCTTGAGTGCAGAGCTTCAGCAGCATCCCATTATCTATAGAATAGGGTGACCAAATGTGTTGGTTTGCCTTGTACACTGTTTTTGTTGTTGTTTTGCTTTACTGATCATTTCTTTCACTGTGCAAAAGCTTTTTAGTTTGATGTAATCTCACTGGTTTATTTTTGCCTATGTTTCCCTCACCTGAGGATACATATCCACAAAATTATTGCCAAGATCAATGTCAAAGAGCATACTATGTCTTCTTCTAGGATTTTTATGGTCTCGGCTCTTACATTCAAGTCTTTAATCCACTTGGAGTTTATTTTTTGTACATGGTGAGAGAGAGTAGTCCAGTTGGATTCCTTTGCATGTAGCTGGGCAGATCTCAACTTTGGGGATCCAGCTTCTGTCATGGTCTCTATTGTACGTGAGACAGACATGCAATTAATAGAATTCTCATTGTAACACATGGTTCAATGTGGAAACTAACCTTCCTCTTTACTGGATCTCTTCAAGGTGCAAAGCAACTAATGCTAACCCTTTCAAAGATGGTGCCAGAGTACTTACTCATAAAAAACAGTGTCCTTAGACGGGAGCATCTAGGGACAGATAATTCTTATCATCTCCAGTGATGGTTGGAGAGATGGTCAATGATTCTGCACGTGCCGGCCTCTTTGTACCCTTCTCAGACCATCACTGCGCTGGGTCAGAGAGAAATGAGGAGGTTATAGATTAGATATACATGAAACATGTGCAGGAAATTCAGACTGAGCAGTCCTACCAAAAATGCATGAAGTGGTTTTAGACGATTTACCATTTATCACATGATGAAAATAGCATTTTTTTTTTTTGGTAATTCTTTTTAAAAAGGTTTCAGTAAACCCTTTCAACTGCTGTCTTAGACTGGGTCTCTGAGGAGTAGACTCTGAAATGGAGGTTTATTCAGGAATGCTCTTGGGAACCACACCTGTGAGGCAGTGAGGGAAGAAGGCTTGGGCAGAAGGAAAATTGAACATTGATGCAGGTGCAGCAGAGGTCTCAGTTGATCCTATGGGGGTCCTGAACCTGGGAGGGTCTGTCAGGCTTGTCCCCATATGAGGCCAGGTCTTTATTTTTCCCCAAATCCCACCTCCTTATCGGTGATGGATTTTAAGATGGAAGCTGCTCCTGGGGCGAAACCACTTAGGTTGCTTCCATATCTTGGCAGCTACAAATAATGCTGCTGTGAATATTGGAGTGCATGTATCCTTTCAAATTAGTGCTTTCTGTTTTTTGTTTTGTTTTGTTTTGTTTTTGTTTTTTTCCAGATATATGCCCAGGAGTGGAATTACTGGGTCATATAGGAGTTCTAGTTTTACTTTTTTTAAGAAACTGTCTCTTCCTTCTTTTTGCCTCCCATTCTGTTCTTCTCAAATGTTAACTATAAACTTTTCCGCATCCAGGTCTTGGATTTTTCTGCCTCTTTGCCTTGATTCCTGTTGTTCCCAATCCTCAACCTCATTCTCCTTTCCACATACCTGTTTCCTACCTGCTTTTTCCCAAGCTCCAGATAACACTTCTTTTATTTTATTTGGTCTTCTTTTTTTTTTTTTTTGTCTTTTTTAGGGCCACACCCACACATATGGAGGTTCCCAGGCTAGGGGTCCCATTGGAGCTGTAGCCACTGGTCTATGCCAGAGCCACAGCAACAGCAACACAGGATCCAAGCTGTGTCTTCGACCTACATTATAGCTGCATCCTTAACCCAGTGAGCAAGGCCAGGGATCAAACCCATGTCCTCATGGATGCTACTCAGGTTCACTAAACACTGGGCCACAACGGGAACGCTCTTCTTTTTATTTTAAATTTAACTTATTTCATTAATTTTTTTGGCTTTGGCATGCAGCAGTTTAATGTGCAATCTCAATTCCTTGACCAGGGATTGAGCCCAGGCCACGGAGGTGAAAGTGCCAAATCCTAAACACCAGACCACCAGGGAATGCCCCACCTAACTCTTCTATGAAGTCGTTTTCTCTATCCAGATCTCTGTTCCCTAGCACTTTAATTCTTTTGGATGATTTATCACATTTTATATCTGTAATTCTTTAAGTGTGTGTTTCATCTCCTCTTCTTTCCTCCAAGCACTTTAAGACCAAAGGTATTATCTTATTTATCTTCATATTACTCATAGTTTCTAGCACAGTGTCCATACTCAGTGAACACTTGTTAAATAAATGAATATGTGAAAGAACAAACCAGTGAATGAATGAATGTGTGTTTAGCACAGATGCTGTGCATGAGATCAGCATGCATGGTGTAGTGAAAGAGACTTACCAGGGTTTTTTAAATCGAATTGGTGATCATTGGTAAAATTTACAAATCCATTTTAGGATAAGGTCTGTGCATACAAAGCAGTTAAAAATCTTTCCTTTTTGTGTTGCTGATTTCTTGGGATTTTTTAGAATGCTTTTGGCATCTTGCTACAAAAAGAGGAGGGACGATCTAAAGTGTGGAAGTCCTTATTCAAAAGGTCCTGATCCATGGTTTTGCCTCCGCCCAGGACAGCATGTTCCAGCGGAGTCAGGAGTCCAGCCAGCAGCTCAGATACTGACGTGTGACGCCCATTGTATGGAGATTCTGCCCCCGAGATTCCTCCATAAGGAAGAGCCAGGATTTCATCTGATCATAATTCAGGCCAAGCTACAGGGGACCCCTGACTGCATGGTTCAGAATTTTTTGTGTGTATCCCCCATAATGCTTAGCACCTCACCTAACACAGAATATATGCTCATGGCTCAAAAAAGAATAATACAGTAGCTCTCCTTATCCACAGAGGATACATTCCAATACCCCCAGTAGATGCCAGAAACCTCAGATAGTACTAAAGTCTATATAAAATATGATTTTCCCTATATGCTTATCTACGGTGAGGTTTAATTTATAAATTAGGCTTAGTAAGATAACAACCATAATAATAAAACAGAACAATTATAACAATATACTGTCAAACAAAATGCGGTCAGCCTCAGAATATTTTAATGGCTCTTTATCTATTGAGAATGTAGAATCAATAAAAGCATGGGCATTTTTTTTAGCAGCTCAAATGATACAAATTTATTATCTCAGAGTTCTGAGGTTCTACCTAAGTTCATGTACATGTCAGTACATGTCAGTATATGTCAGAAGTCTGATGTGTGTCTCATTTGGCTAATATCAAGGTTTAGCAGGGTTGGGTTCCCTTCTGGAAGGTCCTGTCTCAATCAGGTTGTTGGTGGAATAGAGTTGATGCGAGCTCTGGTTTTTTGGGGGGAGGGGGATTGGTGTTGTTTTTGTTTTTGTCTTTTTATGCTAGTTATCATCTGAAGGCTGTTGCTAGCTTCCAGAGGCTATCCATATAGCCATGATTTGGTCCATGGCCCCCTTCTTCTGTCTTCAAAGATTCCCAGGCATTCTTAGCACACCAAAAACACTGGCAGGTTTGGAAGTACAGAGTAATAAGAGCTAAATATACAATGAATTCTAAAAAGAGTGAGGACATTAAAAGTATAAACTAAGGATAGGAATATAAAATATGTATGTCACTAGATGCTTTATTCATAAGGTTATTCTTATGCCCACCATAAGAAGTGACAAAGGTTCAGTTAATGATTTCAGTAGATATTCATAGATCACATGGGCATTCAACACGTAGATCTAGAATTTAGGACAAAGGGATAATTCTTGAAGAGGTTCTGAATAAATAAGTAGAGACACCTCAATCAATTCTCATTGGGTCCATAAAAGACATGTTACTTTGTGATTTTTATCACTTCTGTGGATCTTACAATTTTCTTAACTAATATATCTAAGACTTTTGAATCTCAAACTAGAACAAAATGATCTAATAATGGGGTAAACATAATATAAGTAGGCCTGTTTTTAAAAATCCTCCTAATTTTATCTGATATCAGCTTATCCAACTTTAGAAAGACTCAGACTTTGGTCAATGGCACCAGTATCAAAAGATGAGCCAGCCTCTTCCATCCCATTCCAGTGTTGTCTCAAAGTCCCAGCTCTCTAAACTATCTATTGGGAATCCCAACTGTTATGACAATTTCCAAAAGTATATACTATAGTAACTGTACTTGATCTAGGCTTTTTTAAATGGGTAAGAAGAGAGGATGACATGGCATGAAGGTGAGGTCCATGGAATCCAAAAGCTAGACAGGACTTTACTGTTGCTCTGGCCCAATCCCATCATTGTTTACATGGAGAAGCTGGGTCCACCAAGGTCAAGAGATTTTCCCAAAGTCACTTAGAATCTGAGGCTTCTTATTGTCATTTCAGGATACTCAGGAGGATATTCAGATGGTTTTGTTTTCACTCCATAAGTGATTATGGAAGGCCTGTTTGTGTGTCTGGCATCACCCCTGGAGCTGGGCGTATTACTGAATGCACTAGACACCATCCCTGCTTGCATAGAGCTTAGAATCCATTAAGGAAAAGACAATTACACAATTGCAACAAAGGAGGACAGTGTCATGATAGGGCAAGTGAAGGATAATTCATTTATTTATTCATCAAAAAATTATTGAATGCTTATTGTGCACTGGGCACTGTTCATAGATCAGTGAAATCACAGTAGAAAACAGACAAAAAGCCTCTTTTCATAGGCATATGTTGGAGCATGGGCATCATACAATGAGTATAATCAGATAGTGGGTTAGAAGATGGTAATTATGGGAAAAGAAAAATGGAGCTGGGGTAGCAGGATCAGGCAGGGTTGGGAGACCTGGAGGTCCTAAGGGAAGGTCTCTTTGAGAAGGTGCATTTCATCAAGGACTTGGAGAAGGAGAGGGAGGAACCACACATGTGGGGGGTGGGGGGAAGGCTTTCCTGAGGCGGGATGTGCCTAGTGGGCTTACTGACACCCTGAAGGCCAGTGTGAAGGAGGTGACATGAAGGAGGGGAGAGGAGGAGAAGAGGAAGTCACCTGAAGAGCAGACACGGTAAACTTGAAGCTTCAGGGAACACCTTCCAGAGGAAAAGATAATGATGGGAGAAATGTGAAAGCTAAAATGAGACGCAGGGCTTTGCTCATAGGCTACATTTGAAGTCAACTGTATACATTCAACCATCGCTTTTGGAGTGCCTACTCCCATAGCCAGGCAGGTATTTATGGTTCATTTATAAACGATAAATGAAGAGTCTGAACGTTTTACAGGCTCTCTAGGGCTCACATCCATGTTCCATGAAATGCCCCCCCGAAGGCTGTCATTTGATAGAGGAGCCTAAAATTCGGCCACCGTTTCAGGGACCGAGAGCCCATCCTCAAAGGCTGTATCAGCAAAAACCTGATTTAAGTAGGGTCACCCCTTCTTGCCCTCGCTAAAACGCCTACTCAGAGGGAGTCGCGAGGCCCGGTGTTGGATGTCTCCCCGACCTTCTGGGACCGGCCAGGGGGGCGCGTGTGTGATTCTGGGCGTGTGTGATTCTCCCCGAGTTCAAGGGCAGGCCTGGCTCTCTTTTCTGACCTTGCTCAGATCTTCAGCCAGCTTACCCACTTAGGAAGTTCTCCTTGGCCTTGTGGAGCACAAACAGTTACAAAAGATGGCCTGGAATTTTGCTCCGGTTTCGTTTAGGGAGAAAAACCCTTGCGGGCAGGGGTTCCCAAGGCAAATCCCCACAGCCGTGGAACAAAGAACAGAACAGAACAGGTCGCTGCTCAGCCAGTGAGAAAACCCGGGGGGGCCGCCGCTCCCCTCCCGGGGGGGCCGCCCCCCCCACCCCCGTGGGCCCCTTGTTATGTAGTGAAGGGTGTAAATGCGGTTGATGGTTTTCTTTCCCTTCCTTTCTCCCATAGAAAGCAAGATGCACGGTACTTTCCTTAATTTTACCTTCATCAATCTTACTCGGTTTCGGCAAAGCTTGTTCCACGAACGCCTCCATGGGGAATGTTTTCTTTACCAAAGTTCATGATTCTCCTATTCAAATCACTAATTTCCATGGTTTCACTTCAGTGCTTTAGTGCTCCTCAGGCCTTTCAAGAATGAGCTCAATTATCAACCCCGAGTGAATCTGAAACCTGATTCGGTCTTCTTATGATCTGATTAAAGGAATGGGGTTTTATAAATGTCACTAAAGAAATACACAAACCTAGACTGCTAGAGGCTGGCCAGGCAATAATTTCCCACTGTGAACTTGTGGCTTATTATCTTTCCAATATTTGAAGCAGATCAGTGGTCCGGTGGTCATTGTGTGTCTTAGGGGGTTAGGATTTTACCATGAAAAACATTCCTTATAATACTTGACATGCACATTCCAAAAAAAAAATCCTATCATGAGACTGGCAGTTTCTAAATTAATTATTTGAGCTTGAACAATTCAAAAGCATCATCAAATTAAAACAAGGTAATTTGGCACAGAGGTTATTGCCCATCAGGTCTTCTAATTACTTTTCTGTATTTTGAAAAAACAAAAACAAAACAGTAAATGCTGAGATAATGAACTTTGGGGGCAGCGTACCACAGCAATCCCCTTGGTGATGGAAAAACAGCTCTGACTTCCAAACACACCCACCTGGTCTTTCCCAGAAAGATCTGTTTGCAGGAAGTGGCCAGTCTAAGACCTAGTCTCCTTAGGACTTTTTACAGCACAGTGGGCACAAATAGCACACACGGTTGTGAAGAAAGGAGAAATAAAACAAGAAAGAGAGAGACAAAAGTGTTTTTTAAAAATTCAACTTTTTGTAGTATAATTTACATATAATTAAGTGCATTTTATTTATTCATTGTTTAAATTTTATGGCCGCGTCTGAGGCATATGGAAGGTCCCAGGCCAGGGATTGAATCCAAGCCACAGAGAGGCAATGCAGGATCCTTCAACCCACTGTGTGGGGCTGGGGATCAAACCACACCTCCCAGTGACTCAAGCCACTACAGTCAGATTCTTAACCCACGGCACCACAGTAAGAATTCCCGAGTGCATCTATTTTAAATGTGAGGTTTAATGAGTTTTGACAAATGCATTCAGGTGTGTAATCACCAGTGCAATCAAGATTTAGCACATTTCTGGTACAACCACTATGGAAAACAGTATGGAGGTACCTCAGAAAACTAAATATAGAACTACCATATGACCCCGCAATCCCACTCTTACGCATATGTCCAGACAAAACTTTCCTTGAAAAACATACATGCATCCGTATGTTCATTACAGCACTATTCACAATAGCCAAGACATAGAAACAACCAAAATGTCCATGGACAGGTGAATGGTTTAAGAGGCGGTATATATACACAATGGAATACTACTCAGCCATAAAAAGAACAAAATAATGCCATTTTCAGCGACAGGGATGGAACTAGAGATTCTCATACTAAGTGAAGTAAGTCAGAAAGAGAAAGACAAATACCATATGATATCACTTATATCTGGAATCTAATGTACGGCACAAACGAACCTTACCACAGAAAAGAAACTCATGGACTTGGAGAACAGACTTATGGTTGCCAAGGGGGAGGGGGAGGGAGTGGGCTGGACAGGGGATCTGGGGTTAATAGATACAAACTATTGCATTTGGAATGGATAAGCAATGAGATCCTGCTGTGTAGCCCTGGGAACTATATCTAGTCACTTGTGATGGAGCACGCTGGAGGATAATGTGAGAAAAAGAATGTATATATGTATGTTTGGCTGGGTCACTTTGCTGTACAGTAGAAAGCTTATAGAACGCTGTAAACCAACTATAATGGAAAAAATACAAATTATTTTTTAAAAAAGGTATAGCACATTTCCATCATACAAAACCTCCCTGTGTCCCTCATGGTCAACCCAACTCTCCTTCTTACTTTCCAGGCCCAGGGCACCACTGATCTGTTTTCTGCCACTATAGATTAGAATTTCATATAAATGGAATCATGGAGTATGTACTCTTTTGTGTCTGGCTTCTTTTCTATCAAGTTTTGTTCTTTTTCTTAAGATCCCTTTATATACTAAAGAAACCAATCCATACTATAAATAACAGTTGTAAATATCCCCCCACCATTTGTCTTTTGTTATGATTGTTGTAGTTTGCTTATGGTGTTATTTTGTTTTTCCATCAAAAGTTTTTAATGCATTCAAATTTACTATTATTTCTTTTTTCTTATTGCTTCCAGACTTTTGAGTCATAGACTTTCCCCGCTGCAGATTACAAAAAGGAATTCATTCATGCTTCCATTTAGTAATACTCTGGTTTTATTTTTTACATTTAGATCTCGGATCCAATAGTATTTATTCTGATAATACTGTATGTTTTTAAACATTTTATTTTGGCATTTGACTTTTTCTTTATTTAGTAGTAATCTTAGCATTTTTAAGATTAATCAATCAAATAGTTTTATATTTTATCATTGGCATCTTTTCTGATTTTAATAGTATACATTCATTGTACACAGAATGAAAAGCAAAGTATAAAGAGGTAGGAAAGAAATTCCAAAAAGTTTATAAATGTATATTTTCATTTTCAGTATTTCATATTAATAGTATTTTATGTTATTGTGATAATACTGCCTATACCATTTTGCATCATCCTCTTTTTCACTTAACATTCTAACATAAGCACTTTCCCATGGTCCCAAAAGCAATTCATAAACACGCATTTTAGTACCTGCAAAATAGTCCATAATTTGGATATATTATGTCCTTACCCATTTTCTCCTTGTTGATTTATTTACTTTTTTGGTTACTTTTAATTGTATAACCAACTCTGTGATGACTGCATCTACATGGTTCAATTTGGAAGATAGATTCCAGAAGAGAAATTGCTATGTGAAAACTTAAGCACATTTTTTTTTTATAATCTTGATACATAGTGCCCAATGCTTTCTAGAAAAGTTACAGCAATTGACATTGCCACCTGTAATATATGATACTGTCATTACATCTTAGTACAGCATTTTTGAAAAATATCTTTTCCCTTTAACTAAGTTTTCTTTTTTAAATCGAGGAGGAAGTGACATGTTTCATATGAAGCAGATAAAAGAGCAATATTCAGAATACTTTTCATTGGCCAGTAAATTTAGTTTTATTCCTTAAAACTCATATAAGTCATTATAGTGATGTGTACATGATCAAAACACTACTAAAACTTCAGATGTATAATTTTCATTCATCTAATAAAAATGCCTCCTGTTAATTCTTTTAGCAAATATTTATTGTCTTCCATGTACCAGGCATTGTCTGAGTCACATGAAATATAGAAGTAAACAAAATAGTCACCCCTTCACATATTTAAGTTACCTGGCCAAGCCCTGAAGCATCCATTTGCTACATGTTCTAAATATTTGGCTGTCTTGAATCTATTGTGTTGCAAATATGTATGTATTCATTTATCAAATACACATACTGATTGCTTACTTTGTGCTTAGACACTGTTTTGGGATCTCAAGATAAACCAGTAAACAAAATGAATACCCTCCTTTAGGGAACTTATCTCTAGTAGGGAAGCACTCACCAAATGTAATAAATAAATAAATTACATAATATGTTAGGAGGTGGTAAGCACATGGGTCAACAGGGCAGGGAAGTGTCAGAAGCAGCAATGCACTACCTAGATGAAGCATCCTAACCCCCAATCTTCTCCACTACTTTTCCCATTAAATTCTCTTTCAGGGCAAATGTTTTTACATCTTTTTTTAAACTTATATTTTATTTTATTTACTGGGGGGAGAGGGGTGTCATGCCCAAAGCATGTAGAAGTTCCTGGGCCAGGGATTGAACACCAGCCACACTTGCAACCTGCACCACAGCCAGGGCAGTGCCCAATCAACCCACTGTGCCACAAGGTAAGTTCCTAAAAATGTATTTTTAACTAGGTTGTTTGTTTGTTTTTTAGGGCCACACATGAAGCATATGGAAGTTCCCAGGCTAGGGGTTCAATCAGAGCTACAGCTGCCAGCCTATGCCACAGCCACAACAGCAATGCCAGATCTGAGTCTCATCTTCGACCTACACCACAACTCAAGGCAACAGCCAGATCCTTAACCTACTGAGCAGAGCCAGGGATCAAACCCACATCTTCATGGACACTAGTCAGGTTCATCACTGCCAAGCCACAAGGGGAACTCCCAAAGGAGGTTTAAGCTTACCAAAAATTTGCAAAAATGGTGCACAGAGTTCCTGGCTACCCCCTCACCTAGCTTCCGGAAATGTTAACATCTTACAGAACCACAGGATAATTATCAAACACAGGAAATTAACATTGATACAAATTCAATTTTACCAGTGTTCCTCAAATGTTCTTTTTCTGCTCCAGTATCCTTTCTAGCATAGCACATTGCATCGGGTTGTTAATTCTCCTTAGTCTCCTTGAATCTGTAACAGTTGCATAGGCTTTCTGTATCTTTTATGACCTTAACACTTTTGTAGAGTACCCCTCATTTCATTGAATGTCTCTAAATTTAGATTTCTGATGTTTTCTCATGGGCACGAGGTTATAAATTTGGGGCCAGAACACTATAGAAATGTTTGTGGTGTCCTTCTCAGATTAAGAGGATCATGATGTCAGTATATTTTGTTACTGATGATTTTTAACTTTGATCATTTGGTTAAAGTTGTGTCTGAAAAGTTTCGCCACTGAAGAGTTATCATCTTTCCCTTTGCAGCTAATAAATATCTGGAGGAAGGTATTTGGGGAGTTTGCACATCCTCAAACATTTGCCCACTGATTTTTTTTTAGCATTCATCTGTGGATCTTGTCTGCAGTAAGTACTACTGTGATATTCACCTAATGGTGATTTTCTGCTCCCTTCTTTCCTTCCACATTTATTCAGTGAAATTCTGCTGTGAGGAAGAGCTGTATCTTCTTATTTATTTATTTATTCAATTATATGTCAGGTTAGACTCATGGATATTTAGTTGACTCTATGGATAAACTCCAACAGCATCAGTATTTATTTTGTTGCTCAGGTTGTTCTCATTTGTCCATCAGAAGCTCCATCCAGTAGATTTGTTTTCTTTTGACATGCCCCCGCCTTAATTTGAGCACATTTCTACATTCCAGCTCCACACATTTTCTTAGATTCACCTTTTATTTTCCCTGCTCCTGTCCTGCCATCTCTTCAAGAAGCCGTGGTTCCTTTAATTGGAGAGTGGTGTTTAAAAACAAACATCTGGACATTAGATGTGATCATTGAGACAGTACCATTCCTTCTAGGTCCTCTCAGCAGACAGCAAGGAAATTATTTACCTAAAAACCATGCACATATATTCATCAGTACCATCTATACCCATCTATATTTCTGTATATATCTTTATGTTTTGATCTGTGTATGTATGTATATATGTAGACATATATTCTTGTATATATACATATACCTAATATTATGAGTTTATGTTGACAGTTTGGAATCAATCCAGTATCACAGGGTTCATTTTAACCTTTCCTTATTTGCAACCTCTTTCACCAACAGTGAGAAATCAGGCTGTGACCACCTACAATCTATTTGCTCTACTAAACAATTAATGAGACACGTGTTTCCTAAATAGCATTCAGCATTTACCCATGATTATTTAATTCAGTTCTTTTCATCCCCCCTCTTTTAGTGTAGTTATGTTATCTATTTGCAGTGATTATAACCTACTTTAAGTTTCCTCTATATGCTGGTTAGTTTTGTTTTATTTATAAGGGCATATGAAAAAGGTATATGAGAGAGTTCCTGTTGTGGCTCAATGAGTTGAGAACCTGACATAGGCTCCAAGAGGATGAGAGTTTGATCCCTGGCTTCGCTTAGTGGGTTAAGGATCTGGCCGTGCCTCAATCTGTAGCATAGTTCACAGATGCGCCTTAGGTCTGGCATTGCTGTGGCTGTGGCATGGGCCTGCCGCTGCTGCTCCACTTCACCCCCAGCCTGGAAACTTCCATATGCCGCAGGTATGGCCATAAGAAGAGGAAAAAAAGGTAATGAACTACTATTAAAAACTATACCATATACTATAGGAAAAGGTAGACTGAAAGATCTTATTACTCTTTTTTTTTTTTTTTAAATGGCCATACCTGAGGCATATGGAAGTCCTGGGCCAGGGATTGAACCCAAACTTCAGCTGCAGTCAGATTCTTAACCCACTGCACCACATCGGGAACTCAATTATTAATCTTTTAAAACTCAGTTCTTGGTCCCATGTGGCAGTTACATAGGTACTTATTCAATGAAAGAATTAATTGATATGTAAATGCAACATGTTGATATTCTAAAAGCACAGGGACAATACTATTTGAAACTAAAATGATGGCATTGGAAAAACATGGCAGGGAAAGAAAAAAACTAGAAGAAAAAATATTAACAGAATCAAACCAAATCAGAGGAGAAAATGGCTTCAGATTCTCACTTTGGCTTTTTGGACTAAATTTTGTAGCTTTTCAATCAACACTTCTTAAGAGTCTTATACAAATTTGAGAAATGCCAAGTTTGTCAAAGACTTCTCAAAACCTGAGTAAAGCTCCTATCAGAGTTTAAGTTAGCTGGACAGCAGTTTCTTATAGTACCATTTTCTTATCCTTGTATCTCTATCATTTCTGAGGAGTCTTCTTTCCATTTCCCCGTGTCTCACTGTAGAATATAAAGAACTTTCAAAAAGAACACATTTAATTATTTCACATTGTAAATCTACATGCTTCCTCTAAATAAATGTCATAAGAGGCCACAAATAATTTCAATTTCCAAACAATTTAAATGTCTTTGTTCAGAGAGGTGGTGGGGGTACAGCACGCAGGGAAGGCTTCGCTTCTCTCTGTCCTCGGCTTTTGACGGATGTCTTCTGTTGTCATTTTTTTCTAGGTCATGTTCAAAGAAAGTCAGCCTGGGGTTCTTCATAAAGTCCACGAACGTGTTTTCCTTTCTAAAGTGGGGAGACGGGGAACTAGATATAACGTGTCACCATGTATGATGCAGAAGGAGCTTTCTGAGAAGAGTCTGCGTTAGATCCCTATCAGCTGGACTTCTCTTGAATATGCTCGTGCTGGCTTGTAAGCATCAGGTGGCTTTGCTAGTGCAGATATCCCCATATGTATGTACTGTTCTGCAGGAAAACTATCGCTTGCACCAAAACAGAACCTTTTCTCCTGTTCCTCGCGGATACTCCTCCTGAACCTTCCTCCTTCTTCCCTAATAAACTGTGCTCTCAGGAAAGAATCTGCACCAGTTTATGCCAACTTCCATGAATTCAAGTCCGCGGGATAGGGAAAAGGAGAAAGAAACCAGCATGGAGGAGGAGGGGAAAATACCAGGCACTGTGCTGGGATATTTATATTTATAATACATTTACATGTATATTTAATTTATATTTTAGGCCTCAAGTCTAAAATGAAAAATGGAAGGAATTTGACCGCCCTGTTAAAAAGAATATTAGTGACAAAGTAAAAAAAATTTAACAGATAGAGTCATCCATGTTCTGAAAGCTGATCTTCTACACTATCCACTGCAAAGGTTGAAAACAGCACCTTCTTTAACTTCTACTTGTCTCTTCCTCAGGCCCTGGCTAGTCTTGGCCTTCATATACCAGAATCTGAATAGTATTAGCCTAAGAGTAAATTGTTTTCACTGATGATCGGAAAAGATTCTGTTCTCCGATAGAGTTCACTTCATAAATATTTATTGAGCTCCTGCTTCATAAATCTCACTTCCTGGGAAAGGATGATTGGGAGAGGATGTACAGGGAATAAAATATCACCCCTATTTTCAGAACGCTCACAGTCCAATAATAAACATATTCACAGAGTGAGATTAGGGAATATGAGTGTGTGTATATCAGGACAGATCTCCACGCCATGTGACCTTTTCTTTCTAATCTCCATCAGGCCCCAGGAGTCTCACAAACCCCATGTGGACAGTTCTGATTTCCCTTTAACCTGCCATAAACATAGCCACTTTCTGTGTCTTGCAGACAATAATAAACAAGGCGGGCCAATGATAAATAACCCTATGAGGGCTGTTCTGTTTCCAGCTGGAAGGAGCCTCCTTACCCTTGTTAGTGCTCAGCAGGATTTAGGGGCTTAAGCTTGGTGTCAGAGCACCTTTTTCCTCTCCCAAGATACATTGCTTTTTCTTAGCTCTTATCTAGATTCACTCAGCCGTGTCTCTTTATTTATATCCTTGCCCCAACACATGGTGTATGTGAGGATGTGTTGGTCCTGACAGAGTTGAGAGAGATACCAAGTACCTCATCACAAGAACACAAGCATCTCCTCCCTTTAGATGGTCCTTTCTCTGCTGATGATGCTGGGGATGAATTCAGAACGAGGGAAGAGGACAGCTGGGGTGGGCATGACCACCATGACCTTCTGCTCATCCCTCCTGCCCCTCTGGGGTCCTGGTTGAGGGACAGGATTTGGCTTCAGGTTCATTTTCTCAGGAATTACCTAGGACTTGATGAGAAAGGGGACTTCTCTCTACTCTTGGACTCGCCCTAGGCAGTTTCATTAAAACGCCAGCTGCTTCAGCAGCTAAATGTCTCAGGTAGACACTGTTTATTGTGATGTGTTTTCCTGAAGGGCCTTATGTGCCTGGCCAGTGTGGTTGAGGGCCCGGCCATCACCCTGTACAGGGTGACCACAGAGTGGACCAAGCTTGTCTGCATAGAACACACACTGTTTCCTCATCCCGGGAGAGGCCACGTCTTGGTAGCTGCAAAGAGAGTTCTGAGAGGGAGACAGAGTCTCTTGCTGCCAGCTCTCCTTTGCTCCCTCCAAACCTAGAAAAACCATAAAGACAATCTCCTAGGAAAGGGAGACAGACCATAAATAGCCACAAGTGCCCTGGATTTTACAGGGAAATAAAAGATGAGTTCTTTGATTTACTTCCTTATCCCAAAGGTTTTTGAAACCAAAATCTTAGATCTCTTTGAATGAATCCTAAAAGATAGTCACCAGGAAGACAAAGCCAATACTTCTATTTTCTTTGTTGAATGTCCTGTGGAACTTGGGTCAAGATCTCACAGCTTTGTCTCAAGTCTCCAAATAATAGCTGGGAAAGGGGTCCACAAGACTTTGAACCGTGGGGGAGAAGAAGGCAATATTGCAGATGTAATGCTTATCATCTGTCTATATGATTGTGCATGCTTGCATAAACACTTTAAAGGTATTTTAAAGTATTTACAAGTCGGGGAGGATAGTCACAGAATGATTGCCATTTGTTACCTTAAGATGGGGGTGGTGGAGTGGGGAGCAAAGGGTGTGAAGGTAGGGAGGTTATTAATTTTTTCCTTTACACACTTCAAAGCTGTTCAAATGGTTATAATATGCGTTCATTTTTACACTTCTAATTAGAAAATAGAGCATTTTATTATTAAAAAAAAAAGGAGTTGGAAAATTTGCATGTGCACCTGAGGCTGAGAGGGGGATTAAATCAGAGCCTTGCTAACCAGGCAGGAGAGTGTTGGGGCACACTGAGCCTCTCGGACAGAGGGACAGAGCAGGGACTGCCCAGCAGGCTGTTCTGCCCCAGGGAGGCGGCCCTGAGGGCCTGTGGGAACCTGCACTTCCTCAATCCTGACCTCCAATCCATATCATTGAAGACCCCAGGGGTGATCAATCAAGAGTCTGGCTAGACCCGAGCCTAGAGGGAGAAGCTTGAAACCAAATGAGCTGATAACCAGGGAGCACCAGCCAGGCTGCAAGTCTATCTTCATTCTTAGTTACTGCCAAGCACTAAGTAGGTACCTTGGGGGCCAGAGAGCATGCAAGTGTCTTGCAAATTTCTTGTTTGATCTACCACCTGCCTATCAGTTGGTACTGCTCTTATTACCCATGTTACAGATGAAAAACAGAAGTTTAGAAAGCTATGTCACTTGTCCAAGTTCACTCAGCTTCCAACACAGTTCTATGGTGAAAATATAGTTATATAGTTCTAGTATATTAATATGCATTGCAATTATCTATTTATGTATTTATAATATATGCTACATCGCCTCCTAGTTTTTCCAGCACTTTACACACCTGGTTAATCCTCTTTCGTCCAAAGTCTCCTAAAAAGCAACAAACACACTGAATTGACTTCCATCGTTCACAGGGTCCAGTGTGTCATGGGACCTCACTAAATAGTAGGTAGCTGTGTTTACTTGCCAGACGCATCACTGACAGGACTCAGACCCCAAGCAGGCAAGGAGAGAAGCTCCCCAGTCAAGCAGGGGAAGCAGTGAGATGCAGGTCAGTCCCAGGGGAGAGCCTTAGGAACACGACTTTATGTGGAGAATGTGTTCTAAATTCTTCAGCCCACTCTTTCCTCATATCTTTCTCCTTTTCCTCTTCCTTTCCTTAGAAAAACATCTGAGTTTGTGTTCTGGGATAAGAGAAAAATGTGGGTTCTACCCAATTTAGTTCTTCCTCTACTGATCTGATTAGAATAAACAAGAGCCTCCTAGGACTTGTAAAAAAAAAAAAAAATCCTTACTCAGATCTTGGATGAATTATTGCTGAGAGGTTTTAATTGGCTGTGGTTGGCTTCTGACCTCTTGTACAGATTGATTTATGAGGTGAAGTTGCAATCAACTGTTGGAAAAATTGATAGCGTGGTAGCAGATAGAAGTTGCTGTTTGAATAGGGCTTGGAAAATATTTGTGCCATTCCAGCCCCCACCA
Organism: Phacochoerus africanus; assembly: GCF_016906955.1. Classification (NCBI taxonomy): domain Eukaryota; kingdom Metazoa; phylum Chordata; class Mammalia; order Artiodactyla; family Suidae; genus Phacochoerus; species Phacochoerus africanus. The sequence continues at coordinate 29,839,824 of NC_062547.1, forward strand.
CAAAGGCTCCTTTTCATGTGTGAAGACGACATTTCCTAGGAATACTGATGGACCCTATACCAGCCCTGCCCGTTCTGTCTGTAAAGTCAGAACTGTTGCCATTTTCCAATCTGCGTGGGGGGAAATACTCAGTTAATGTGTAGAATTAGCTGTTTTATTTTCCCTGTAATTGTTCTTAAGCCTCCTACAAGATTTTACACATGGAAATTTCTCTTTTAACACAAAAGGGATTTTCTCTTTCCTTCCCCCACTATTTTTGTGTTTTGTGTGGTTCTTCAATGACATGACTTCTATTTCTGAACTGCTGCTCAAGGAATTTGGACAAGCCTTCAGACTGTAGGACTGCAGGTCTTCTTTCTTTGCTTAAAGAAGGAAGTCTGACTTTGAGGGACAGTGTGGGGCAAAAGGGGCTGTGAGCTCACACCAAGTGGTCCAGTGACTCCACATCAACCCATGTACCTGGCCCTACATCCCTTTAGAAAATGGGAGACCTGTGCTCAGTGATATTTCTCTCCAGTTCACATTACTTCTAGGATGCTGGGCACGGTTCAGATCCAATGAGCCATTCTTAGAAAATGGTTCAGAAATAAGTGAAGCATTTCCTTGTATAAATTACTATAGCCTTGTTCTCACTTCGGCAGCACATATACTAAAATGACTATAGCCTGTGTTACACTGATTTACATTGATTTTCAGCCACCTACTATCTCGTCCCTGTCTTCTTTCTCCAACAGGCTTCTAAGTGTTTCTGGCACTTTGCTAGGTCCAGAGTCAGTGCCTAATAACCTAGTGTTAACTTTGTTTATTCATTCATTCAGCAAGTCTTTATTGAGGGCCTGCCATGAATGAGTAGGCACCTAGTGTACAGCAGTGAGCAAAACACATGTTGATCTAACCCCCACAGGGCATAGCTTCTATGGGAAGGCAGACACAGAACAAGTAAAACACATAAATATGTCATTACAAATTATCACATGTACTAAAAAAAGAAAAAGAGCAGGATGCTGTGGGGAACAATAAAAGAAGATGCCTACTTCACACTATGTAGTCAAGGAAGGACTCCCTGAAGAGATGACATTTAAGCTGAGACGTAAAGAAAGAAGCCAGCCATGAGAAGAATGGGGAAGCATTCCAGGCAGAAGGAACAGCATGTGCAAACGTCCTGCATAGATTGAGCAGGTACAATCCAACTAAGAAGGGCCTGTGTGGGTGAAGCATAGTGAGCAATGCAGGGAGAGGGAGGATAGATGATAGGACAACCGGAGTCATCTAAGGGCTGTAAAGTCTAATTTGAGGACTCTGGATGTTGTCCCATGAGCAATGGGAAGATGTACTGATCCTTACAGAATTGCACGAAGATACTCATTGAACCTCTGGCTAAAATAGGCCTCTTGTCAGCCTTGAGCCAAATTAAGTGAAGTCATGTCTTTTCAGAAAGTTTAGTATGTCTCTTTGGGTATTTTTCAAAGCATTCTATATCCCCTGTATGTATACTACACAATTGGGATAGTATCTGCTTGTGCTCACTTAATGTATTTTGATTTTTAATGATTTCCTATCATTTCAATATGGATGGGCCGTAATGGAGCTAGCCTAGTTCTTATTAGACATGTGGGTCTAATAACGCAATAACAATATTAATGACTCAATGACAAATAAGTTACATAACAATGTATAGAACTTGCACATTGATCTTTCTATACATGTACCTGCTTATCTCCTTAGGGAAAATTCCTAGAGATGAAATTTCTGAGCCAAAAGAAAATATTTACCTTTATGACTGGATCAGAAGTGCCAAGGTGTCAGCCTGAAAACTACCAGTTTACATGCCCATGAGTGATGTGTGGGAGTAGGCATTTCAACAGGGGTACTGTTTCCAAATGGTGTGTCCTGGGCTGCAGAGGGAATGAGGAGTAGGTCCAGTGGGGTTGGCATCTGGGTCTCATAAGGTTTGTGTAGTACAGGTAGGTACACAAACCTTAACCTGAAGAACTCTCAGTTTCTTTAACTAGAAAACAGGGAGATAATAGTATTTGGCCCACAGGACTGATGCAAAGATGAAGAGAAATCATGTATGGAAAACACTTAACAGAGTATCTACACAGAGTAGGCATTTATTATTTCTCCCTGTCTCTTCCCCTCCCTTCCCTCCCTCTCTTCTCTCTCTGTCTCTGTCTCTGTCTCTCTCTCACACACACACACACACACCACATTATGGTGTGAATTTGGATACTTTTTTGAGCAAATGGAAAAATGAAAACTCCTCTCTTTGTTATCACATCTTTGAGGCATGGAATAAAGTGTTTTTCCACTTTCTCCTGGCAAATAAGAGGGTAATCTCCATATTTGAAGGTGACATTTCTCCCCACGTGGATATTTCCTTTCTAAAGAGAAGACAAATCATCTTTGACTATCACTGGGTTTAGAGACTGTTTTGCATTTAACTCTTTCATTATTTACTCATATTAGGAGGCAAAAAAATGTGGCAGGAGAGCAAGAGTCCCTAGAGACCGGGCTTTTGCCACTCACAGGTGGCATGACCTTGGGCCAGTTGCTCCCACTCTCTGCATGTGCACCTCATCACCCCCCCAACCCCCTCCCTGTAACATGAGGTAATGCCACTTCTAAGTGTTGTGAGGGTTAAATGAGATTAACATTAGCAGGGGCACTTAGCCTCTGCTGGGTAGGAGATTAATAAATGTTCAATCCAGATCTCATCTCTAGCTCCCAAGCAATGAATAGTGAGGGTGTGAGCACATCAAACTTCCTACATTAGTGAGAAAAGACAGCTGCTCTTGGGTCTAGCTCAGTCTTATTCCTACAATGATCAATTGCCTCTTCCCTTTCATATGCTGTCTTAAAAAATCACAGTGACCCTGACTTATAACCAAGATAAGGAAACAAGTGATAAAGCCCCCAATGAATCGCCCAATGCATTGCGGGGTTATTTGAATGATTAGGTTGACCTGCCATCTTCCTCCTTCGTCAACCTAGAAAAACACTGAAATGGTCAAGAGGGCCAAGGCAGCCAGTAGCCCAATGAACTGAAGAATGGAAGGAGTACCTGAGTTCATGGTGGTCCTGAAAGAGTGTCAACAAGCTGAAAATCTCTGTTCCTCTAAAATTTGCTGTGAAAAGGTCTATTCATTCCCTTCCATTGGGAGGGATAGCCAGAACCACCTTGGGCATATACTGATTTTATCTGAGGAGGGAGGGTAGGAAACAGCCCAGGTAATCAGAAAAAGTTTGGGAGGATCAGACGATGACTTTTCTTTTTGAGATTTTGAGTCATTTTTTGATTCTTGTTACTTCTTTTTTTTTTTTGTCTTTTGTGTTGTTGTTGTTATTGTTGCTATTTCTTGGGCTGCTCCCGCGGCATATGGAGGTTCCCGGGCTAGGGGTTGAATCGGAGCTGTAGCCACCAGCCTATACCAGAGCCACAGCAACGCGGGATCCGAGCCGCGTCTGCAACCTACACCACAGCTCACGGCAACGCCGGATCGTTAACTCACTGAGCAAGGGCAGGGACCGAACCCGCAACCTCATGGTTCCTAGTCGGATTCGTTAACCACTGCGCCACGACGGGAACTCCTGATTCTTGTTACTTCTTGAAAGCCATTCCTCCTACCCCTATGAACAGGTACAAATCCCCAAATTCCAAGTTAAGACATTAGCTAGAGCATGGGCTTTTTATACCTCAGCCCAGGTTGCTCCACTCCCTCCTGATGTATAGCAGTCATTGTGAACTTCTCTTTTAATCTCCATCAGTGTCAGCTCCATTCTTTTATTTGCTGGAGCCAAAAACCTTGGGGTCCTTCTTCTCCCCTGGCTTTTGTTTTGTTTTGTTTTTCTGACAGCCCTGTCCAATTCACTGGGAAATTCTACTGGTTATATCTTCAAAATATATCCAAGCAAATTTGACCCTGTTTAACTTCTCCCATGGCCACCCCTTGGCTGCAACTGTTTCTCTCCTGATTGTTACAATATCCCCTTCATTGTTTACTCTTGTTTTATCTCTGTCACTTCAGTCAGTTTCCAACACACCAGGAAGGTAAGTCTGTTTAGGCGTACAAGTCAGATCATGTCAGAAACCTCCAGCTACCTTCCATCTCCCTTACTGGGGTCCTTCCTGGGGATTTTTGAGATACAGGCTCTCAGGCCCCATCACCAGCTGCATCTCCTCTGGCTCTCCTCCTCCTTCTCTTCACTTCCACCACCCTGGGCTCTTGGCTGTTTCTGTAATACCATCGCAGGCACACTCCTGACTCAAAGCCTCTGCTCTTGACCTTTCCTCTGCCTGGAAGGTTCTCTCCCCAGGTGCATACCTGGCTGGCACTCATCATTTCTTCGTATCTTTGCTCAACTGTCACCTTCTCAGTGACACCTTCCCTGACCATCCTTTTGAAAAATCGCACGCTTCCCACCCCAGCCTATCCTCCTCTCCCATTTTATGTTTCCTCTATAATGCTCATTGCTGTCTAATGCACTTTACATTTTATTTGCTTATCTGGTTTATCATCTGTCTGCCCAGTGGACTGTGAGCTCCATGAGGACAGGGATTTTGAAGGGTTTTCTGCACCGTGGTAACCCCACTTCCTAAAACAGTGCCTGGCCTATCAAGCTGCACCATCAATATTTAGTTGAATTAAACCTAGACCTGGACCTAAAGCCGGGCTCTCTCACTTAATAGCTGAGTGAGCACAAGCAAGACACTTAATCTCTTTGAATGTGTGAAAAATGTGAGGCTGTGCTTGGCTTACAGTAGATTTTGATAAATATTTATTCCCTCGCCTTCTCCCAGTTTGACCAAAGGCCAAAAGCCTTCCGAGATGCTATAAAAGTGACAGCCAAGTGCAAGGAAATTGGATTTTTTTTTCTTTTTTTGGCCACCCCACAGTATATAGAGTTCCCAGGCCAGGGATCAGATCCAAGCCGTAGTTGTGACTTAAGCCACAGCTATGGCAACTCTGGATTCTTAACCCACTGTGCTGGGCCAGGGATTGAACCTTCATCCCAGCACTCCCAAGATGCCACTGATCCCATTGCACCACAGCAGGAACTCCTGGAATTCTTTTTATCACTTTACTTTTCTTCTCTTTATTCTCCTGTTTACATTTTATCCTCTTTCAATTCCTTGTCCTCTTCCTTGTTCTTACTAAAGCTGCTGAAAAAAAATGCACATCACATGGAAAGAATGGTGGGGGACCCTGAGCTGGCAGTCAAAATTGATAGAACTTAAGAAAGGGACTTGCTTCCTTAATCATCAGCCTGGTACTGGAGTTCCCATCATGGCTCAGTGGTTAACGAACCCCACTAGTATCCATGAGGATGTGGGTTTGATCCCTGGCCTCGCTCATTGGGTTAAGGATCTGGTGTTGCCATGAGCTATGATGTGGGTCACAGATGTGGCTTGGATTCTGTGTTGCTGTGGCTGTGGTGTAGGCTGGCAGCTACAGCTCTGATTAGACCCCTAGCCTGGGAACATACATATGCCACAGGTGCGGCCCTAAAAAGACAAAAGACCAAAACAAACAAACAATCATCAGCCTGGTACACTGCTGATGGGAAACGAGGCCAGGGACAAATACTAGAACCCAAAGCTGTTATAGAGGTTCAGTCCTTGTAGCAAACTTGATAGTTTCTCTGTGCCATTCTGGAGAACACAGGAAAGATATTCAGGAACTGGACAGTATCCAAAAGAGGCTTTTAAAATAATTCAGGTGATTATGAGAAGGAGTTGCTGTGCAAAACCTCCCTCTTTTCTCCTGCCCCACCTCAACACCACTTAGAATTGTGACTCTTGAGCCTGGAGTGGTGAAAATGGAAAAGGAATGATAGAGAGCAAAGCCTTACATCACCCTTGCACACACTTGCATAGGCTCTGTGGCATGCATGGGACATAGATTAACCTGTTCAATCCACAGCTATCCTAGAAGGTAGCTACTATTATGCTCATTTTATGGATGGAGACATTGAGGCACAGAGAGGACAAGTAATTTTCCAAAGGTCAGACAGCTGGGAAATGGCAGAACTGAGATTCACTCCTCAGCAGATGATGAACAAAAAATATGCCTTAACAAGTCTCGGTCATATTGATCACATGAATGTAGACTTGTTCATCAAACTCTAGACCTGCTTATGTGTCCGGATAAGCGGTCACCCTGGGTATTCTGTCTTGGCCCAGCTCTGTTCCGTGCTCTGCAGCTTGGCCACCATTTGGTCTGGCAGCCCAGGTGGGCATGAGCTGACCTGAATAATCATTACTTCTTTTCTGTTCAAATCCTTTGATAGTCCCTTCAAATTTCAGCTCCTCAATGAGACTTTCCCTACTAATGCCATCTGATGATTTATCTTTCTGCTCACTGGTCATCTACCTGTTTGTTGACTATGCCAGCCATTCTGACAGGCAGTTTAACTTTTGTTCAGCACTGTATACAGTCGGTAATTTTTGCTGCCTATTTCCTATAATGTCTTTCCAAGGAGATAGCATGTCCTTCTAGCCAAGGACCGTTTCATGGACTTCCTTCACATTCCTTCTCTCCCTTCATGTGCTAATGTTTTCCCACCAAATGCTTGCTGACTTGAAGATTTTATGATTAATCCATGTGGAGTGGGTTACTGAAAGAAATGCGATGCTGTGGCGACATCTGCAGTATGGTACTTAGGAGCCTGGGTTTGGAGGCTGACAGGTGTGGATTCCCATGCTGGCTCTGCCAGTTCATGGGTGGCCCTCCTGCGTTACCTCCATAACATCTGTTTCCTCATCAGGCGATGAGGGCTGCAATAAGGCTTAGCCCAGAAAAAAAAGTTAGAAAATTCCTTAGGAAGACGTCTGGCACAGAGCAAACCCTCAATGAATAGTAACGATTATTCTTCTTGTCCCCAAGCTTTGAAATTTCTATCAAAGAGAACAATGAACTTTTGGAATATGTTCTCTGATGAATTTATCTGAGATGTCTGGACCATGATCCTGTGCCAGTACAGCATTTCAAATCACCTTATGTTACGGTTGACTGGATTGTGGGGTTTTTAATCCCCTTGAAAGTATGGAATACACCTTATTAAGCAATCTGTACCAAAGATTCTAGGGATAGGCTGAGCGTTTGCATGGAAGTGATAAAGTGAAAGATTTTTTGACTATTTCCAAATTGATACTTTTCTTTTTTTTCTTTTTCTCTTTTCTTTTTCTTTTTTCCCAATTGTTACTTTTCACCTGGCTTTTCTTTGTTTCTTTCCTCCCTCTCTTCCCCTCAAACTTTGAAAGCTTATCATAAAAATGAACAGAAATATCAAGGAAATTTTGTATATACTTTGGTATATATATCATGTAGATATAGATTCTTTCAAATCTACAATATTTAAAACTTGAGTTTACTGTTCTTAGTAAAACATCACTGGTTGATTCTTGCTGGCTCATCCTATAACTTTATAGTCACAACACAAGGCAAAACCTTCTATTAAAACCTTCTACTATTCATTGAGCCTTTCAGATGTGAGTTCTTAGATGCCAAATTACAACTGCTGGAGTTGTAAGTTAACTTTAGACTACTGAGTTCAAAGATCATCTCTCATTGCTTATATTTTTTTTATTTCATTAATTCACATTTATTGAGTTCCTGATATGTGTCAATTATGGATATGAAAAAAATCAGTAAGATACAGGACTTTTCTTCAAGAAACTTACATCTACCTACAGTATGATCTGCTGAATCATAATGATCTATTGTTACAGATTATCTTGACTTCCAAAGATGCATTTGAATACTGTTCTCATTTAAAAACACTGGGGGAGCTCCCATCATGGCTCAGCTGAAGAGAATTTGACTGGCATCCAGGAGGATGCAGGTTTGGATCTCTGGCCTCCCTCATTGCCCCAGCGTTGCTGTGAGCTGTGGTGTAGGTGGCTGACGTGGCTCAGATATGGCCTTGCTGTGGCTGTGGCATAGGCCAGCAGCTACAGCTCTGATTTGACCCCTAGCCTGGGAACCTCCAAATGCCGTGGGTGAGGCCCTAAAAATATAAAAAACAAAACACTGGGCAAGTTTTTAATTTCCTTTAACTTAAGAGGCGTGAGTGTGTGTGTGTGTGTGTGTCAGTACTCATTGCCCCCCAAATAATTTTTCAGTGCTCTAGACAACCTTTAAAAAGAAGTCCAGTCCAATTTATGGTTTGGGAAGATGTGTCTATCTGCCTATAATATGTGTATTACAGTATTACAGGCTAGATTATTAAAATTTCTTAGTTGTTTCCATAATTTTGAAATGCAAAAGTCTTCTCATACCTCTTAAGTATTCTTTTCTAAACTAATCCTTTTGTTCTCAGAAAAATTTTGTAGAATAGATAATAAACTCATAGGAGAATTTAGACTCTTAGTCTCTCAGGTAAATGAAAATATTTTATCCAGCTATGTTATTTACTATTTCATAAATTTTAAATGTTTAATTGTTTTTTGTTTTTCTCAGTGATACATACTCTTTTCAGGTAACGATAATGAAAATTATTTTTCTAAACTCTCTCTTATTTATGTTTTATGGTTTTGTTGCATTATATAGAACAAGATTTCTCAACCCCAACACTATTGATATTTTAGGCTGGATAATTTTTTTGTTGGGGGGCCACCCTGTGCCTCGTAGGGTGTTTAGCAGTGTTCCTGGCCTCCACCCACAACATACCAATAGCACTTCCCATCCCCAAGGTTATGACAACCAAAAATGGCTCCAGACAATGCAAAATGTCCCCTGGAAAGCAAAATTACCACCAGCTGAGAACCACTGGTCTAGAATTTCCAAAAGTATTGTTCAAACATGAACAGTGATATGGGTATCACTAGTTTGCTTCTGATTTTACAGGGAATAATTCTTCTGGTGTTCTTCCATTAAATATACCAGCATAGCATAGGTAGTCTTATGCTGTGAAGGAAATATAATTTTATACGTACTTTAAAATAAATTGTAAATTTGCCCTGAGTATTGATTGACCATAAGGTAGGCTAAATTTCCTATGATCCTATGTTTGTATTACAGCATTATAGGCTAGATTATTAAAATTTCTTAGTTGTTTCCATAATTATCATTATCATTAACTGAAAGAACTAGTACAATTCAGTGTATGCTTTAGGACCAAGGCTGGGTGGGGAGTTGAGTAAGTATGTGCATGTGCGTGTGCGTGTGTGTGTGTGTCAAGGAGTTGGGTAGGGAGTGTTTGTTTTGTAACTCTTGATTCTAGACACTTGACCATAGAAGCATAAGAGAACCTGTGCTAAGAGAACACAGCCAAGGCTTTTGCACAATGAAAGGAAGAAGACCAAAGACTGGATTATTGCTGTAATTGAGAAATAGCCCCTAGGTGTTTTGAGTAGATGAGCTCTTTAGCCACTCCTTTCCAATGATAATTTATAGCTCTTTTTGTTTTTCTGAACTTATTTTATTAGCTTCTGCTTTCAACGTTTCAAATATAATAATGAAGTTGAGAGTCCCTGTTATTAGCTTCCAGTGGCCTTGAGAAGTCAGCTTCTGTGACGGAGGTGATGATGGCAGACTTGGCAAGGAGCTGGGAGGTTCTGTGCAAACCTTCAAAAAAGACTGGAGCGGAGGCCACAGACAGACGGCACAGGTGAGAGGAAGCATAAATTCTACGCCTTAGCTGCTCAGACTCCACTTGGCCTGGAGGGCCTCCCTCTGTGGGGGGCTCAGGGGCCCCCTGGGCTGGCGGATTTATGTCAGCAAGAGCAGCGCAGTAGAAAGAGATTAAGAAGCTTTCAAAGGGTGCAGGAGTGGGCTGCTCCTCCGTCTGAGCACCGGTCTGGGACACAGAGCTCAGTCTGTGCGGACCTGGGCTGGTGCCAGCGAAGGGAGGAGGGCAGGCGTGAGGAATGGAAGGTCACTGGCCAATTGGGTGTTGTGATAATTATATCCTTGTTTCCTTGAAGGTACCAGCGTCCTTGATTTTCCAGCTTCAAAGAGAGCTGCCTCAAGTAGGGGGACGTTCACACCTGCTTTGCCGCAGTGATTTCTGCCTTCCTGGCTGCAGACTCAACAAGAAAACAATAGTTCTGTGGACATTTTCAAGGCCACGTTCATAAAGCAAGCATGAGAAACTTCTCTTCCACCCTTTCTTCCTAAATGAAAATGAAAAGGTTAGTGTACCCTGTGAGAATTCAGCAATGAACCCAATTTAATGGTTTTACCTTAAATTCAGATACTTTGGAGGTGAAGCACTCTAAATCACTATTCCCCCCCACACACACACCTGTCCCGACCTTTATCTTCTCTAATTCTCACCCGTCATCAAAGGGACAATCACAGAAGTCCAGTGATAGCTAGAGGTGTCAGTATACAATACACCTGGAACTTTTTCTTTGTTCTCTTTCTCTATCCCATTCATCTCCAGAGAAGCTGTGCCAATAATAGTTAAGAAGTACAAGCATAGTTCTACCTGCCATATTTTCCTTGTAGCACTTAGATATCCAGGAAACCTTTCAAGAAGGGAGAGAATTACATAGGTTTTTTTGGTTTTTTTTGTTTTGTTTTGTTTTGTTTGTTTGTTTTAAGTAGGACCCGGTTTGTCTATTGGGTGCAATGAATAGGATGTAAAAGTAGTATTTTTTTTTTTTTTTGCTGCCTCCCACCTCAGCTTTCCACTGATCATCTGAACCCTCCCATAATTGAATGTGCAATTTTAAACCCCTACTTTGATAAATAAATTTCTTTTGTTAAAGATGCGATGACTGGTTTCTGGCACTTAAACACCTTCCCAAGCAGTAGACTGGCTACTACACGTTACTCCCTAATCCTAAGCTCTAATGTTTCTTGGTTGTTGCCATCAGCTCTGGAAATCAAACCTTCCTTTTCTAGACAAAAGCAGGCATTAGTCAAAACCTGGAAATTAGAAAGAGGGAAATATTGTCTATTTTTCAAGCTAGTTCTTATTCTGACACTTAGTGATAAATAGTGGTCCCATATACAAAATATTCCATAACTCTTTCTAACTTTTGCTCTGAGATTCTGCTAATACACATTGTCTTTAATGAGTGTTTCTAAAGACTTTAATGAGTCTTTCTTCACTGAAAATGCAGTCTCTCCCCTTCACCCCTCTCTCTGCCTCTGTCTCTCCTTCCCTCTCTCTGCCCCTCTCTTTATCTCCATTGTACTAAGAGTTTTCCACTTCCGAAGATCAGGAGTAATGGCTGTTGTAATACCTGGCGGGAGCAAAAGCTCTGTCCTGCAAAATCTGCTCCAACCCATCTCCTGGGACCCCGGATTCTAAATTCTTGCCTGTGATTTAATAATGAGATCCAATGGGGCAGCCCAGGTGCTGTATCTCATACCCTTGCTGATTGCCCAGGGAACATTTAATCTGTTGACTTTATTCAGTTATGCTAGTCTGGCAAACGAAACTGGAGCTATAAATTATTTAGATGTTTAATTTATTTGATGTAGAAGGAACTCTCCTTTACCTTAGTTATCTAATAGCAGAAGATGAAAATCCACTTTGTTTGCAAATCATAAAAACTTTAACGGACTTGTGCCTTAAAGAGTAAAAGAAACTTCCCTGGCCTTAAATGTATAACAGGGATCCAAACGAGCATTATTAACACATTATCCCCTAAGATAAAAAATATGGTATAAATTTCTTCGGATTAGAAGTAAAATGTGAAACAAATGCCTTCCATTGGATGCTAACAGACAACTAGTCTGAAGTGAAAAGTATAAACTGCCAATGAGGGGTCAGGAGGGGCACAGCAGGGACCTTTGTCACGGGGTCCCTCTCCTCTTGGCCAATAATGTATGGCCATTATAATGACCCAGAGGAAGGAGATATTTTAAATTGTAGGAAATACAATATAACCTACACCCTATTAATACACAAAATTACTACCTAATAGTGAGATAAGTGTCACTGTTCTATTTATTCTTTGACCTTGTACTTAGTACATTTGATTAAAATAGAAACTCAGTACATGTTTCATTAAAATAGAAACAAATAGCAAAAATACATTATCTCATTGAGCAACCACTGTTATATCAGATTAGGTCCCCCTCCTAACTGTTTCATTCATTCTCTTGATGAAAAAGGGTTTATCTGAAGCAAAAATAAACAATCTATAACGACATAAAAATGTAAGCAATAAAGAATACAGAATTCTTAAAAAAAATTTTTTTTTGGTCTTTTTAGGGCCACACCCACGACATAGGGAGGGTCCCAGGCTAGAGGTCAAATCGGAGCTGTAGCCACTGGCCTATGCCATAGCCACAGCAATGCCAGATCTGAGCCGCATCTGTGACCTACACCAAAGCTCACAGTGACACTGGATCCTTAACCCACAAGCAAGGCCAGGGATCAAACCTGCATCTTCATGGAAACTAGTCAGATTTGTTTCTGCTGAGCCATGATGGGAACTCCAGATTTTTCTTTTATAAAGGCTTCGTTTTAAAGGTACTTCTGAAATCAGGTGATGTTACTGGGCTTCTATTTATTATCATCCAAATATTTAAACAATTTTCCTTTCTTAGCAACAGAGTTTTTAGCTAGGAATGCTCTTTCTGCAGCCCAGGAGTCTAGGTTTGAATTATTGACACTTATTAGTTGTGCAAGGTTGGAGCAACATTTAACATCTCTGTGCCTTAGTTGTCTCATCTGTAAATCAGGGATATTATCTTCCTCATAGAGTTAAATGGTAAATACATAAAACATCACCTGACATATAATAAAAGCTTAATAATATTAAATTGTTAATACAAATTATTTACTTTGTGCTTTGGTTTCTTTTCCTCATATTTGTATAATAGACAATTCTATGAGGTAGTTTTCATTTTATTTGATGAAGAGGACTTTTACTCCTGACATAGAGTTAAGCAGACCCAATTCGAACTCAGGTCTGAGTTTCTGTGGCAGGTTCTGACTCCTGGAGCAGGCTGTGAGACAGAGATCTGAGTGCCAGAAGTTCAAGGGGAGTGCTCCAGGGCGACATCTGTGGGCCGAGGGAGAAACTGCACTGTGATACTGCACATGTGGCTGCAGCAAAGGCCATCCTACAGGAGCTGGGGCACTAGCTTGGCCCTTCAGAGTTGGACCCCCACTGGGGGAAGGGCTGTCCACTTAGTGGAACCTGCAGTTCTTGGGTGTAGGCTGCCCGGGACAGGGGTGTTGGTTTGGGCAAAGCTGCTCTCTCTCACCAAAGGCTCTCTCCGGAGTGGGTCTCATCTGAAGAACCATCAGCAGCCAACACTCCCAGCAACTGAGGGCATAAGTACTTTGGTCTCGAGGGGGCAATCTAAGCAGTGGATCACGGGGTCCACATCTCCTCTGTCTCTGGTGGATGTTCAAGGCCATCTCATGGTCCATGGCGGTTGCTTCACGGCCCACTGCTTCTTTTGCCCAGAATCTCTCAGGCCCTCCTCATGTTGGGGAGTCCAGGAATCACATGGACAGACTGTTTCTGTGAACTGCAGAAGGTGCTTGGTGACTTGAAACAGCACAGCTGCTGCTAACCAGCATCAAAACCAAGTAAATAGGCCCTGGCTGCCGTGGTTTATAGTCTCTGTACAGCTGACTATGAGACTGATCATTTAAAAATGCTTAAATAGCTCCAATTTTAAAAATCCAGTGTTCCAGCCATCACTTTTTATGGTGTTTATGTCATGATCCATAGGCTAGAGCCACAGCATTTTAAAACTGGAAGGGGCCTGAGAGATTCTGCTTCATTTGGGTCAAGTTGGCGGGGAGTGATTTAGTCAAGGTCACACAGCAAGTTAACAGTTACACACTACGGGACTGGGACCATAAGCATGAAAATTGATATTCTCAAGTAGAGTCTAGCTGTTCGCCAACTGCAAAGAAATTATAAAAACAAATTCTTGGCTGAAAACTTGAAAGGATAGGTTTGGAATGTTATCTTAATGCACAGTACAATCTTGAAGTTTCTTGTCATAACCTAGATAAAGTACTGTGTTTATATTTTATTCATTTCCATGCAAAATGGCTTCTAAAACTCAATGCCAAGAATGCTCACTGACAAAGTGTGGTTTGCATCTTGTTGTTATATTTTGTTATTTTAATATTTTGTGATTAAAACACTCCTCTACTCCTAGCGCTATAGTTTTTCTGTGTATAATTGATACAATTACATAAATGCTCTATTGTGTTGGCAATCTTTGAAGAACATGTTTTAGAGAGCAGAATCTTATCTTTAAATTACTTGCAGAAAACATATCAGACACACAGAGCTGTCAGGTTTAAAACTGTACCACCAATTTTATGTTAACTTATTATCTCAGTATCCTCTGGCACATGACAACATCCATAACCACGAAGATTAGTGCTCAGCCAAAAAAAAAAAAAAAAAGCTTTTAATTTTTCATTACCTCCTCAGGACACTACCTGGCTGGGATTAGACATTAGACATTTAAAAATCCCATATGATTTCTCAGCTCTTCAGCGATGTTAACCTTTAAATTGCCAACAGAAAACCTACTGGACAGTATTTGACTAGTAAGAATAATGAGTTTAACAGGTGGGCAGCCCCCAACCCACCCAGGGAAAGCAGGGGTATGGCGGGGCTCCAAGGGGCGCTCCTTTTGCCCCCACACCCTCCACCCCCTTGAGCCCTGCTCTCCAGGGAGGAACTTATTAGGTCCCTCTACTCTAAAAAAAGTTCCACTCGTGGATCAGCAGTAATGGACCTGACTGGTGTCCGTGGAGAGTGGGTTCCATCCCTGGCTGTGTTCAGTGGCTTAAGGATCCTGTGTTGCTGTCAGCTGTGTAGTTCGCAGACGCAGCTCGGCTCTGGCAGTTGCTGTGGCTGTGGTATAGGCCAGCAGCTGCAGCTCCAACTGGACCCCTAGCTGGGAACCTCCACGTGTTGCTGGTGTGGCCCTAAAAAGCAAAAAAAAAAAAAAAAAAAAGGTGGGTGACAATTTAGAATTGAGGTTCAGCGCACAGACGGAAAAACCATACTATGTGGGGTCAAAGCCTAACTCCACCAGCTGTATGAATTTGGGCAGATTATTTAAAGATTTCCCTTCTGTAAAATGGGGATAGTATTAGTAGTTGGCTTTTGTTGTTTGTAAGGATAGTATGAGATAATATGCATAAAGTGCTTAGAACAGTGTCTACATCAACAGGTTCAGTTGATGACATTTCATTAGAATCTGCTTTTTAAACTGTAGAGGATTGAGTCTTTACAAGGAAAGTTAAAGATGAAACTTTAAAAAGTTTAGGTACACCTAAGTGATCCTGTTCAATTTTTATTTCTTACAACAGACCTCCTAGGTGAAACAGAATCAGAAGACTATTTAGACCATAAGTTTAAAGATTTATTCCACAACCTGATACACAAAATAAATGACACAATAAATTCCTGATTTTTAACAAAAAGAAATTTGATTCTGCAGATCAAAGAAGCATGTTCTAATAGTGAGATCTAAAAAAATCATTCTTAAGTGGTAGCTCCACCGACGCAGTGACTACCCCAATCTTGTTCACCAGGATATGTCTGGCATTTGCACACTGCCATACAGTAGGAATTTAGTATGTGGAGAATGATTGGCAGGATCCAAGATGTTGACTCCAGGCCTTGGACACTCAAATAAGTCATTGCCTTCTGTAGTATACTTAATCCAACCTTGACAAAATTCCTACTATGTACCAGGTACTGTATTAGGCACTGAGATATAAAAATGAACAAAACACAGTCCTCACTATCTGCAACATGATTAAAAATTTACCCAAGAAGATGGATCTAGACCATCATAGGAGAGACAAGACACCAAGGTGAAGAAAACTTAGAGGCTACTCCAACAGTCCAGGCAACAGTTCAAGAGGGCCAGATCCAGAGGACTGGCAGTGGGGATGGAAAGGAAGGAGTGGATTGAGAGATCTTATGGAGATCGAGGGTACAGAATGTTCTCATTATCCAGATGTGGGGAGCAAAGGAAAAGGGAAGACCCAGAGATCATTTGAAGATTGTAAACACAAAGGATAGGGAGTATAATACTATTAACAGAAATAACAACTATCAGGAAAAGGGCTAGGTTTGCGGGAAAAGATGATAACTTTGGTTGTATACACGTTGAATTTGAGATTCCATGAGTACAGAGTACATCCTGGTGGAAATGTCCAGCAAGAAGTCAGCTATTTGGATACGGAACATGGGGCGGGATGGGAGGGGCAGGGGAGACTCAGAAATCAGAGTGCTTGGTACAGTAGCAAAGCTTTATACCATCTGCAGAGATAACATTGCTGAGAGAAAGAGTGATGAAAAATCTTTCTTAATTGTGTAACGAACATGTGAAAATTACATGATTATCCCCCTAAGAAAGTGAAGCACAAAACTATTCCTCCATGCAAAAGTCTTGTCCTGTCACAATGAATGAAATTCTATCCTTACAGATCCCTCCTTTGCATCTTGGAAGCTATTTGGTCTCCAGTGTCCCCAGTTACAATATAGATGTCCCCACATAATCTTTAGGCCTTGAGCAGACAATACCTTACCTGGAATGGTTTTATCAAGGACTTTCTTGGGTAGCTGATAGAGGTGGAACCCAGAGGCGGCATCAGTTGGGGTGGTGTGGGGGTCAGGGGCTACCCAGAAATCAAAAAGAGGGAGCGGATGCTAATGGACAATGATCTGGTACCAGACAGAAACTTTGAAGCCTTCAAGTCTCTCCTGAGGCCCAGCCATGGAACACACGTGCACATGCATGTGTGCACACCCAAACACATACACTCTTTTACATGTTTACCAAATGTCTACAGCAGGAATTTGATATAAAAAGTTCAGCATGGACAAGTCAGCACTGTTACTTGGTTTCATAGTCATGATATTCGTGTGGCAAGATGGTTGACCGAAATATTAAATTGCTTCCATTTCGAACAGACGTGTAGGCTTTGTAATGCTTTGTCTAGAATTTCAGGGCAGGGTGAAAAATCGGATGCAGCCTCTCCTGGTCAAAGTTTTGCACTTTGGCTTTCATTGCCAGGGAACACTAAAAAAAGGATTAAGATGGGAAACATTATGTCATGTGCTTTTATCACAATTTTAAAAATCTCAATTGAATTAAATATAAACGATTTTGTTCTGAGGATTCTGGTGTATTTATAACAAGAAGTAAACATAGCATTTTCTTTTTAAAAAATTTTGCACTGAGAGACTATGAGGGGTGTTCTGGAGAGAGAGGGCAGAGGGAGGATGCCTCTGAGAAGTGATAAGTCTGGGAGAAGAGATGTCTTGTCAGGAAAGATTATAGAGTCATCCAGAGGGGACCTACCACTGCCTCCTGGCTGTGCCTGAATGGGCAGCATCTATCTAGTGGGGAGGGGCTGCACCTTCCCACAGAGGCCTCATGCCAGTCTCACCAGTGTGCCTCCTGGGCCTCAGATGAGAAACAGAAATGCCTGCTCAGCCTGAAACAGAGGACATGGATTTGACCTCTTTTGGATATCACTACTTATCAGTTTCTAAAGCAGCCCTTGGCATGTGGTAGGTGTTCAATAAATATTTGTTAGTTAAGTGAATGATAATGATAAGGCAGGACCTTGGTGTTCTACAAGACCTCTGGACTTCCGCATGAGCCTATGGGTTGGAGAGAAGGAGGTGGTTGGTTACCTTTCTCACAAGCATGGCAGGATGGGGACGTGGAGTCAGAATTAGGTTGATTTAAGGAAAATAATAGTGACGTCTTGCACACTTATTAGGCAACTTTTTTTTTTTTCTTTTTAGGGCCACACTTGTGGCATGTGGAAGTTCCCAGGCTAGGGGTCAACTCAGAGCTACTGCAGCTGGCCTGCACCACAGCCACAGCAACTCAGGATCCAAGCCACATCTGCAACCTACATCACAGCTCACAGCAATACCAGATCCTTAACCCACTGAGCAAGGCCAGGGATCGAGCCTGTGTCCTCATGGATACTAGCCAGATTCATTTCTGCTGTGCCACAGTGGGAATTCCCAAGGCAACTTTTTTAAACTATTTCCCTGCATCCTTTATAATGTGTTATGTAATACACTGTACTTACAAGTATAAATTATTTGCAAATAAACAGTAGATATTTATTTACTACTGAGTAAAGAATTTTTAGCATGTTACTCATGAACAGGGTAAGAGCAGTAATTCTCAAGGTAGAGCTACAAAAGCTTCAGCCTTGGGTGTGAGTAGAGTCTACAGTAACCTACAGGATGCCCCACTTGCCTTACCAGGGTTTTGAGGCCTCAGGCTGCAGTGGAGAGGGTTAGAGAGTGGACATAGAAGCCTTGGGTTCTACTCTTAGCCTGGCCACCACATGGTCTCAGGTAAGTCCTTCAATCTCTTCTGTAAAACAAGTGTTGGTTTAAATGGTCCCTAAGACAGGGCTGGAGTTCAGCCTGGGTGCACTGGGTCTGGCCATCCCAAGTCATCTCCAACTGGTCAGGTATCTACTATAGACAGGTTCAATATTTTGAATGGTCTCTTCCATGTGAGGACAAGGCTCTTGCGGTCTACAGCAGACAGAGGTGATCTGGCTTCTTATAAACAGAAGAATCACAGGAACTCATCTATAGCATTAGCTTATCCTGATTATAAATATTACTCCTGATGACTCCAGGAGCAATTGCTCTGTGCCATAGAAAACCAACTTCTTGGAGGTTCCTTGTGGCACAGTGGGTTAAGGATCTGGCATTGTTACTGTGCATACTGCAGATGCAACCAAAAAAAAAAAAGAAACTTCTCATCACAGACTCTGTGCTCTAATTTTCCATTTTCCAGCCTCCTCTAAGGCTTTTTCTCCCTTTACTGTAAAGTGGTATTTCCCCTGGCTTTAAAACATGCGGACATCTTCCCCATAGATGTGTAAAAATAAATAACAGGAGTTTTGAGCCCAAAGTATCTGAGGTTCCTTTGTGGTGCCGCACTGTTGCTCCTTGAGAGAAAATAAAACACAAAGAGAAGGTGCAGCTGTAGCCAGGGAACCAAGCAGTTGTGTTTTCTTATTGCAATACCGTTGCCAATATTGCTTCCTCTGCCTGGAAAGTCCATTCTATATCTTTCTTCTGGAAAGCTTCTACCCATCATTCAATGCACCAACCTATGGTTATTTTACTTCCATAATACTTGTATGTCCCAATGCTATAGAACTTAGCACTTTGTGGAGTTCCCATTGTGGCTCCGCGGTAACAAACTTACTACTCTTCACGAGGACTCAGGTTCAATCCTGGCCTTGCTCAGTGGGTTAAGGATCTGGCGTTGCCGTGAGCTGTGGTGTAGGTCGCAGACATGGCTTGGATCCTGCATTGCTGTGGCTGTGGTGTAGGCCAGCAGCTGTAGCTCTGATTTAACCCCTAGTCTGGAAACTTCCATATACCATGGGTGCAGCCCTAGAGAGACAAAAAAAAAAAAAAACAAAAAACCCAAACAACAAAAACTTTAGCACTTGTAATATAAGTATCACTTATAAGTCTACTTCCCAACTAGAACTCCATAAGGGCAGGAATTGGGTTTTGCTCTCTCTGTGCCTCATTGCCCAGCACAACTCCTGGCATAGAGAAGTCAGGTGTGCTGGAAATGTCAATCATGTCCTAAATAACACTAAGCCCCGCCTCTCACCTCCTCCCCTTAACCGGCATGACTAAGTAAACCAGGGGTGCACATGTGACCTTTGATCTGGACAAGTCAAATTTCCCCACAAAAACTTGAACTTAGAATCTTAAAGCTCAGGAGTCAGAACGTATGACCCCTGGAAGGTCACATAAAACTGACCTCCCAAGTCTGACATTGGGATAAGAATTTGGGTGGTCATTTGAGGAAGCACAGTGAGGGTAGGAAAGGGACACAGAGAAGGGAGAAAAGCTAATGACAGGTGCATTAATGAGCAGGTTACTGCCTTGGGAAATTGTGGCTTGGTCCCCATTTGAGATCCTCTGAGGAATCAGATGAGACATGCCTCGGAGTTGTTCTCTGGAAGATGGGAGGCTGGGGTGTTTAGTCAGTGATTCTTGACTTCCACCGTGCGGGGCTGCATGTGCCTGCAGCTCAGCAAGCTTCTGTTCAGGAAGAAGCTCTCAGAGTAGTAGAGAGACCTGGATGCTTGAGGTAGGGAGTTGCCAGCCTCTGGGAGACCATCTACCACACTGTTGCAGGTGAACTCCACAGTGGGTCAGAGAATTCGGGAAGGCCATCAAGATCTCTCACCATCACCCAAAGCCAAACAGAGCCTATGTGATGGGGCCACAGGAACCAAGAGCCTGCAGAAGCAGCTGATCTGCAGAGGGGAGAGTGTGGCAGAGAAGCAGAGGGCACAGGCAGCACAGACACAGACCCAGCAGAGGCCTGGCATCCCACCCCTTCCACTTAGCAGCAGCCTGGAAGAGCCCACCTGGCACAGTCCCCACAGAGATGTGACCAGGCTTTGACACTGGCAATCACTCTTCCATTCTCTTGCCATAAATTCTTCCAGCTCCTGTTCATACATTTGTTGGTCAATCCTTCTGAGCTGTACTGACCTATATGAGGCCCTACATAATGTCAACAGACTCCCACCTCTCCCTGTGGGCCGGCTGAGCTAGACCTTCTGCTGCTTCATCCAATGTCTTACAGAATCTACAGCCTCTGAAGAACCTGTATTTAACATCTAGCGTGATAATCCCCTCTTATTTCTTTACAGTAGGGCCAGGATTATCATCCATGCTACTTTGGCCGGTCAGTCTGAGTTAAACTGCTTGCCAGAACAAAAAAGCAATGGCAGAAAGGGAGCCCAGAGCAAAATAAACAACATATATGCCAGGACACGTTCACCTCAGCTCATTGACTAGAAGCAGTGCTGTTCGTGAAGAACAGTCAGCATAGCTTCTTTCTTCTAGTTCTCACTGGCTGACGGCAACTGATGACTCTCAGATACTGGGGAGAAACTGTATACACGCCCACAGGAATTTCATTTTGAAAAGTATCTCAGGTATAAGGAGTGTTAAAATGAATCGGTTTTGAGGGCAGTAATACTGAATATTAAAAGTATTTCCTGGTAGTTGATCTAAGAGGTTACATTCTATCAAAAGTAAATCTCTTTTACTTAAATTAGCTTGAAAGACTTGCCATTGCTGTGCCACCAGACAATCCTATGCAAATAGCATGATGCCTGTGTTAGTCAGTGTTCTCCAGAGAGAACCGAAGAGATGTATGTATATTTGTAGAGAAAGAGTGTAAGGAGTTGGCTCACATGACTGTGGAGGCTAGCAAGTTCAAAACCTGCAGGAATAGTAGGCTATAGTCTGGAGACCCAGGGAAAAGGTGCAGTTTAAATCCAAAGGCATTCTGGTGGCAGAATGTCCTCTTCCTTGGAATAAGTCAGTGTTTTTTCTGTTGAAGCCTTCAACTCATCGGCAGAAACCCATATTTATAAAGGGTTATCTGCTTTACTCAAAGTCAGCTGATTTAAGCGTTAATCTCAACAAACTCAATACCTTCACAGAAACATCTAGAATAATGTTTGACCAAATATTTGGCACTGTGGCCTAACCAAATTGGCATAGGAAATTAACCATCACATCTCCCATCTCTGACTCTTAGCAGTGGCTGCCTTGAGGATCAGGTTGCAAAGGATTCTGAAGCCACAGCCAGACTGAACAGAAAAGCACACTCTTATGAACTAGTCATGTCTGCTCTGAGCACAGAAGGGAGGAAAGTTTGTGTCACATATTTCCTGTTCCTCCAATAGAAGTTTGGTTTGTGTTCATTGAATGAACAAGTGACAAATCTTGCCCATTTTGCCATTAAACCCATGACTAGCCTTGATTCAAGATAGATTTGTATTGAATTGTTTGACATCAACCAGGAAAACTGAACAAATTATCATGCTTCCTGTGTATATGCACTAGAGGGCTCCCAGCAGCTTCATGCCTCATTATCAATGATCCCAAACTAGAAATAACTGGATTTTTCATCAACAGCACATGAGTAAATTAAAATTTTGTGCTGTAATAAACATGAACTGCAACTATTACAACTAGATGACTCTTAAAAACATGAGATTGAGCCAAAGAAGCCAGACACAAGAGAACAAGGCATTCATTCCATGTATATAATGGAATTTGTGTAATTCCATTTATATAATCTTCATACATAAAATTAAACTATATTCTATATATAGATACACACTTAGGTGCTGAATAATTGTTTAAAAAAGCAAAGAAGTGATTTGATTATATCTGTGACTGTGGTTACCTCTAAGAGCATGAGAAATGCTATGATCGGGGGGGAGAATTTGCAGCGTTAAACTTCTTGACTTGGGTATTAACTCTAAAACTAAATGTTAAACTGCTTTTTTTTTCTGTATGAGTGTTAAACTTCACAATCAAAAAATTTAAAACTTGTTCCTAGTGAATTCCCACTGTGGCACAGTGGCTTGTTGCTGCAGTTGTAGTGTAGGTCCCAGCTGAGGCTTGGATTCAGTACCTAGCCCCGGAACTTTCATATGCCATGAGTGTGGCTATAAAAAGAAAAAAAAATTGTTTACCTAAGGTCTCCTTATGCCAATTCCTGGAAAAAAAAAAAAGAAAGAAAGAAAGAAAACAGTAGATGTAGAATTAAAGAAACCTCTGCTAAAATTAATCAGCACAGATCTGTAGGGGGCACTCTCACCTCCGCCATGTACCCTCAACTACTCCAAACAGGAAGAGAGGACCACTCAGGACATGTGCGATCTCTCCCACATCTGCCACAGGAAAGTTTTGCCTACTCCACTATCCAGCAGGAAGGGGAACACTTCTCTCCCTGAAGGATAGCCCAGCCAATTGGAGACTGTAGCAGCCCAACCAATGACAAGCTTCCAGACCCTGGACTCCCAGCTTCTCCAATGGCTCCTTGGTTATTACAGACCCTCCCAACTCTCCCCCTTTCCCTATAAAAGGTTTCCCTTCTTTGTTCCTTGGATTTGCCTACAGTCCACCATTATTCGGTATCCTGAGTTGCAATTCCTCTGGCTATTACTGAATAAGCTCACTTTAGCTGATAAAATAAATGGCGCTATTGTGTTATTAAAGCTGATGCAGAGAGCCGGGAGAAATGCTGACCCAAACTCCATTCAGCCTGTGGCCAAAAGGGCCAGAGCATTCACTCTCCAAACTACTTCCCCACTATTGTCTTCTTTGGACCCTTTTCTGTTTTGCTTCTTCCCTCAGAACAAACGTTAGTAGTGATTAGATTTACAATATAACAAATTTAACAGTTGAAAGCCCTAAAATTCATCCTCAGCAAAACTTGCAAAGCAGCTGCAAAAAAGATGAATGTCACTCATGGGATCAAAAGGCTAGAAGGATCTCGTGGAAAAGTTCAGCAGTGTGTGCAAGCAGAGCCTATTCTAAGCAGAAGGCTCTGTTAGGGGATAGTGCCCCTCTGTATCACTATGAGCTGGAAGTGCCTGGGTTAACTGGCCTTTGGAAGGTGGCCGGTTCTCATGCAGAAATCCTGTACAAAGAGCAGGTTCTCATGGTCTGCTTTCCAGGATCCTAGGCTTAAAATTCAGAATTCAGCTTTAAGAGAGTTAGAGAAAAGGCAAAGTGATTTTAAGGGCAGGTGCTGGAGGTTTACTTTTTCCTCTTTGCATAGCTTTTAGTGCTCAGAAATTTGTAGTTAAATATGCTTTCTTCCCTCTGGAAAACAGATTTCCCCTCTCTCTCACCTCTGCCTGGGGAATAACAAATTTCATATGGAAACCTGAAAACCCAAAGTGAAATATGCAAGGCTTCAGACACCTCGTGTCGGACTGGCTGTCACAGACCTTGGTTTGGGTCAGGCTGTTTAAGTTTCTTTGGAACAAGCATTTATCTACTGCAGGGTCATTTTATAGATCCATTAAATCTACATTTTCTCTTGGGCTCCTTTCTGCAGCTCCCCTCAACCCTGCTCTAGTCACACACACTAAAAACCCCCTTAAGCCCCAGAAATAAATCTCTATAAACTGCCAAGCATTCAATCAGGCTTTTACTATATCTCTTTGCAATTAGAATAAATTTACTGCTCAGAGAGATGGGGGGAAATATGCAAGGTACTCCTTGGATAAATATACCACAGTGAGAAAAGTAGAGGCTCTGTAAAAATTATCTCTGTGAATTCAACAAGAATCAAGGTCACTGGAGCTGCTACATACCAGGGAATGTTAATTAATGGGCCTGCAGCTGGTGGTACCACTTGGCTGCTCTGCTCCAGCTGCTTGCTCCATATTTCTCTCATTTGTAGGACCATTCTTGGATCAAATCCCATCTCTTTTTTTTTCTCCAAGTACAAAAAGTACATAAGTCTACCCTGGAAAAATGCCAGCGGTTCAGAGAACTAAGCAAAGAGTTGTTTCTTAGCTATTTTTATCTCCTCTTTAAAGAAAGGTCACTCTATCACCTCTGGAGCAGGATTACTTATAATCAGCGATCAAGCTGTGGCCTGAGGTCACCATTCTGGCACTATCCACAGGGAGATGTCCTGAAGTCAGAGAGCAAAGACAACACTTGTAAGTTCCCCTCGAACAAAATCAGAGGCACCTGAAAAGATGCACCCATCTCTCTTCACCACACAGTGGTCATTTTAAGTCAGGGTGAAGGCAAGGTAAAAAATGCAGCCAAAGGAATGACTCAGTAGGTTAAAGATCCGGCTGTTGTCACTACAGTGGTTGGGGTTGCTGCTGTTGTGTGGGTGTGGCTTGATCCTTAGCCCTGGAAACTTTCTCATGCTGCAGGTGTGACAAAAAAAAAAAAGAGAGAGAGAGAGATGGAGAAAATGTTAACACGGGTTAAACTTAAAAAAAAAGAAGAAGAAGAAGAAAAAGGAAAGCAAAGAAAGAGGGAAAGAAAATGCATCTCAGCATCTCTGAGATGAAGCAGAAGGGGGAAAGAAACAGAAGAAAAAGAAGAGTCTTGACAGAAAGCATTTCTAGGGTAGTTTATCCCATTTCAATCTGCTGGGAAGCATAAAATAAGACCCAGCATGTAAACCACTTACCACACCTAGCTGGGACCCAGGCAGCTATTGCTAATTAAAATAAAATTCCTGAATGGAAGTAGAAGAGAAGTCTTCAACACAGGCCCTTCCTGAACTGCCTTGGGACTGTATTTAGGCAGTGCGCTGCTCTGGTCGAACCCAGACTTCGGGAGTCAGAAAGAGATGAGCTTTGTGTCCTTGTTCAAGCACTTAAGTAGCTGTGTATCACTTTGCTGCTTAACTAGCTCTTTAGACCTCAACTTTTTCATCTGTATCATGGGTCTAATAATAGTATCTGCCTCAAGGGTACCAAGCAGATTTAATGAAATATAGCATGTGGGACCATTGGCACAGTGCTTGGTACATGATTAATCTCAATAAATACTCATTGTTGTAATTGGGGCTCTTATTGTTTTCATAGGTCAGCAAGGGAAGAATCAATAAAAGTATTTCAAAAAAACAGTTTGCGGCTCTGGGCAGATGAAGAGGCTTAAGAGTAGTTTTTCCAAAGCAGTGATTCCACTTGCCTCTGCTGCAGTAGGGCTTGTTTTTCTTCTCATTTGGAAACTTTCTTTCCTTCAATGTAACATAGTGAAGGGACTGGGCGTTCTTCCCACAATGACAGACATGCAAATCTCGCCCAGAAATAACAGGGAAAATGCCTGACTCTACTTCTTTAGGAAATTCTCTAGGTAGTGATTAGCCATAAACTCCAGGCTCAGGGCCCTGGGGATGGCTGCACCCACCCTGCCCCACACCCACCCCCCAAGACAAGCAGGCTGTCTTCCACCCAGGCCAGTTCCTTTATGGGGGAGACCGAGCTTTA